>NC_134847.1:67793631-68434198 GCF_965363235.1 Mytilus galloprovincialis
ACACAGCACGCTCCCCTAGGAGACCGTCCATAAGTGCTTCAAGAATTCGGAGTAGATCTAGATCTCGTGTAAATAAATGTATGAATGTAAATAAAGATTTTTGTGTTGAGAATATGACATTGTATAATGGTGAAAATGATGTAATTACTTCATCCGAAAATGATTCTGGTACTGATTCCTTCATTTCTTCGGACTCTAAATTTTTATATTTAACTGTTCGTTTTGATTCTTTGAAAGTTTCTGCATTGGTTGATACAGGAAGTTCAGTGAACATTATTTCAGAACAACTTTATGATTCGTTGCCGTATAGTAAGAAGTCAGATTTTAATGCAGATGTTCGTGAGTCCATTGTTTTAGCTAACAGTCAAAAGATTGAAGTTGTTGGTACGGCTTACGTACAAATGAATATTTCAAGAGCCAATCATCGTGTTTTTACTTATATTTTGAAAATGTCATCACATCCTATTATTTTGGGAACAAACTATTTAATTGCGAATAAAATGGTGATTGATTTTAGTGAAATGTCCGCTGTTCCAAAAACATCAAATGTATATTGTACAAAAAGGACAACGATTTTACCACATACAGAGACAATTATATGGGGAAAAGTTCCGTCAAATATTTATTATGGAAAACAAGGAATTTGTACGTCTAGTAAATATGTTGTATCTAGAGGATTGGTTATTTCTAAAGGAGTCGTTTCTGTGTCAAAAGGTAGACTTATTCCAATTAAAATATTAAATCCAAACAGTTGTTGTATTGACTTGTATAAAGGAAAAACATTAGCTATGTTTGACGAAATTACATCTGAACACTCGCCTCTTCCGTTCAACGATACTACAGATCATTGCGTTCAAAACGTGAATTTGATAAACGATACAAATAGTGTAAACAGTAAAAGTGACCCGGTTAAGCTTGATTCTACTGTACAATCTGAGAACAACAACACGTTTAACAGTGAAATCACGGATTTTATTGCGAATTTTCTGTTTGAAAAATCTAATTTGGACAAAGTTCAGCGTAACGATTTACACAAGTTTTTGTACAGCAATAAAGACATTTTTGTGACAAAGTCAGATCCTGCTTTAGGATTCACGGATTTAGTTAAACATAAAATACTGTTGAAACCTGATGCCAAACCGAAGTATCAGAAACCTTATCGTTTGTCGCCCGATAAAAAGGACGTTTTAAGGCATCATTTGGACAATTTTCTTAAGCAAGGAATTATTTCTCCTGTATTTCCAGATGAAGACCTACCGATAACAAGTCCGATTGTGCTAGTTACTAAGCGTGTAAATGGAACAAAACAAGGACCTCCATATGACAAAGACTCCAGTCTTTCGCAATTTCGTTTTTGCTGCGATTTCAGATATCTAAATTCTCAGTGTAAAATCTTCTCATATAATATACCGGATTTACAAGACTTAACAGAATCTTTTTCACAAAGAAAACCAAATTTCATAACATCCATTGACATGAGTTCCGGATTTTTCCAAATGAAAATAGACCCTTCAAGTTCGAAATATACGGCTTTCAATACATGTTTTGGGACATACAAATTCAATCGATTACCCATGGGACTTAGCTCAGCACCGAACTCGTTTCAACTTTTAATGGACAAAGTTTTGTCCGGATTAACTTTCAGGTCATGTCTTTGCTATTTGGACGATGTGTTAATCTGTTCAGAGACATTTCAAGAACATATTAATGACTTGACCGATGTATTCAATCGTTTTAGAAGTGCTGGTCTTAAACTGAACCCAAAAAAGTGTCAATTTGCAGAACAGTCATGTATATTTCTTGGACACCATATTTCGTCAGAAGGAATAAAACCGCCCCCAGATCGTGTCCAAGCTTTACAAACATATCCGTCACCTCGAAATTTAAAAGAACTCCGCAGAGCTTTAGGTTTATTTGGATGGTTCCGAAAGTTTATACCGAACTATAGTGAAATAACTCAATCATTGACAAAATTATTGCGAAAAGGCGCCTTTTTTCAATGGAACAAAGAACAAGAAACGGCATTAAATGAACTTAAAAAACGTTTACTCAACTCGGAAATTTTAGCCTTTCCTCAATTTAACCTTCCGTTTTATTTGGCCGTTGATTCATCTTCAAAAGGGATAGGATATATGTTGTACCAAAAACATCCTGATGAAAATAAAAACATTGAAAAAGTTAGAGTAGTCCGTTTTGGTTCGAAAGCTTTAAATCATTGGCAAAGGTCATACGGTCCAACTAAACTCGAGCTATTAGGAGTCGTTACAAGCGTTACTGATTGTTCAAGTTACCTAAGAGGCAATGAATTCATCGTTGAGTGTGACCACAAGGCATTGCGACCGCTAATTGAAAAACAACTGAAAGGAGCGATATATGATCGTTGGCTTGCAATATTACAACAGTACAATTTCGAAATTCGTTACAAACCAGCCGCGCAAATGCAAGTACCGGATGCATTATCTCGTTGTATTGGAAGTGATGTGTCCGGTGAGAATTCAAGTCCGGCGGAAGATGACCTCTTTTTCCCGTATGTTCAGGAAACGACAGGACAAATTAGTATTTCGAATCCCGTTGAGAACAATACACAAACTTTAAACTTGATCGACTTTGAAACAGAAGAAACCGATCTTGACGCAGGATATACAGCCGATACCGAAGATGAATATATTTCTCCAAAATTTAGCGAAAATCACTGCATTAGTACAGTATTTACATTGCCTAAATATAGCCCGATTGAGCAGACAGAGGATGAAGCGAATCGTATTGAATTAGAATTTTTCGATTCTCCGTGTGAAGATACAACTGCGCTTTTGAATCCGACGTTGCAACAAAAATGTAAACATTCCACCGATGCTCAGGACGTAGCAAAGGTGGAAATTGAATGTATTACTGGAGATCAATGTTTTGCACTAAACAACATAGACAATATTAGTATGTTAAAACCGTTGGAAGCCATAGATAGAACTTATTTGATGAATGAAAGTGCTCATAATTGCGATACTCAAGACAATGTTTTACATGAATTTGACCCTTTGAAAGTTAAGACACAAGATGAACAATTAAACGACGAAATAGATTGCAATTCTGCATTGAACTTGCACGAGCGTGAATGGTTGAAATTCACAAATGCTTCCAATTTAAATGACATTTCTGTAAATGCAGTGCAGAAAATTTTATTAGGTGAAAAAAGTGACAATAAACTTACAAATGAAAGTCAAAAGGATAATGATACATCGACAGAGGACGATACATCGATTGAAAATAAACCTGTTCCGATAGTTTCAAGTGACGACGAACTTGTGAAACGAAGCATAGAACTATTTAAGCGAAGTGATTTTAGTCCAGACAGTGTGAAAGAATTGCAACGAAATGATGTTAATTTAAGACAAATTATTGACTATCTTGAAAATCAAGTTTTGCCACATTTACAACGAGATGCACGACGGCTTATACTACGTTCTGCAGATTATTTACTGATGAATAATTTGCTTTTTCACAACCGAAATGCTAAGTGCAAACGAACTAGAGACCACAAGCCAAAATACCAGTTAGCTTTACCGAAAATACTCATAAGACCAATTATGGAAATTTTTCACGATTCGCCTATGGGAGGCCATGGAGGCATACAAAACACTATAGATTTAATAAGTGAGCATTTTTATTTCGACAAATTGCCATCTCTTGTAACCGAATATGTCAAATCCTGTCATGACTGTCAATCTAGAAAAATGACAAAAGCTCATACTAAAACTGGAATTATATCGTACCGTACACCTTCTGTACCATTTCAAATATGGCAAGTTGACCTCTATGGACCTTTACCGACATCACAAAGATCGTATACACACATTTTATCAGCTATAGATATGTTCAGTAAATTTGTATATAATGTGCCTATTCCAAACTGTGACGCAATGACAGTTTCATATGCTCTTTTTGATATGTTTTGTCAATTTGGTGTTTGTGATACAATTATATCTGACAATGGAAGTGAGTTCATTTCAAACTGTACTAAGGAAGTTTGTAAATTGCTTGAAATTCGTCAAAATTTTACGCCCAGTATGATACATCATTGTTTAGGAGCATGCGAGAGAACTCATCGAACGTTAGCCGAGAGACTAACTCCATACATTCAAAAAGGAACGCAATGGGACAGTGTGCTACCTGCCATTACGTTTTCAATGAACGCCTCAATAAATTCCTCTACAAAATATTCGCCTTATGAGATTATATACGGAACAAGACCTAAATTTCCGCTTTGTTTGTCACATCAAACCGATTTCTCAACTTTACCTGACGATTATCGTGACTATGTAGAAAAACAGGCCAAAAAGTTAGATATAATTAGAGAAGAAATTCGTACAAATGCACAACGATCAGGAGAACTTATGATGGATCGATATAACAAAAAGACTAATCCGTTGTATTTATCTGTTGGAGACTATGTATATATGCTTAAAGATCCGAGTGGCCCAGGACGAAAGTTTCAACCAAAATACAGTGGACCCTTTATCGTAAACGCTATAAAATCACCTCACATTGTGAATCTTAAAGAACCATCTTCCGGCAAAATTCTTAAATATGACACACATTTGGATAGACTAAAAATTGCATATGTTCGTGCACCCGAACCGTCAGACTATTTTTTATCAAAAGTTCATACAGCCGAAATTAACCGTGAATCAGATGATCCTTCTACAGACAGTGATTCAGAACATACAGAAGCTATCCCACCGTTACCACAGACTCAACCGGTTGTCAGACGTTCAACACGAACTAGAAAACGTCCTATTCGTTTTCAACTTTCCACTTTAGATACAAACTCGTCCGATGAATTTACGACCCAATCAGACACTTATTATAAAGTTAAGAGAATTTTGTCTCAACGTAAAATAAATAGAAAAACTGAATACCGTGTGCAATTTAAAGGTGAACCGGCACAAAATGCGTTGTGGATTCCATTTGAACAGCTAAATGAACATACAAAGAAGATGGTACAGTTCAAACCACCACCATGTGCTAACTAATTGTGTATTTTTTTTATGAACATTAATAAATTATGTTTTATGGCATTTAAAACCATGTTAATTTTTGACAAGAACTATTTCAAGGACTAAATTCTTTTAAAGAACAATGTGTTTAATTGTAATTTCGTTTAACAGTAATAATATGTGTATAAATTGATAGTGAAATTTTTGTGAGAAAAGGAAAAAAATATTGACAATGTAATCAATGGGTGTCAGTTGATCGGAAAAAGTATTTTGTAAATAGATTTGTTGAAGTATTACTCTGTAATAAGAATTTGTTTTATACAAAATATCGAGAGAATATTTTCGTAAATATTGCTATGATAGCAGTTTTAAAGATTTTTACTTCAAAGTTACTGTTTTTGATTTTTGTCAGTGAAGTTTTATTCTTAATTGTATATTTTTTAGTTACGGATCAGTTACGATTTGAGAAGAGAAGTTAATTTAGTAGAGAAAGTTTTGAATTTAAGTAATTCATTTTGTTGAAGAAAAATATATTTTAACGTTTGCTTTCAAATGAATAGTCATTTTTGATGTTTGATAAAAAGCAAATATTGCATTTATGCAATTAAAAGGAAAATACTGCGTTTTAAGGAGCATTTATAGTGTTGTCATTTGTAATGACGGATTTGGTGTACAATACCAGAAAAAACCTATTTTTTATGGTTGTATTTTTTGAGGCAGCGTATATGGCCATTGGGTTGCTTTAATTGTATTTCCATTTAATAAGAGCCAAGGTCTCTGCTGGTGTCATCATTTATTAAAGTTTGCTCTGTATAACCAATTGTATTGTGGAATATGCAGTAGGAAGTGATTTTTATTAATTGAGTATAGTAAAAGATTTGATATTGATTGAATGAATAATAGCTTGGAAAACATAAATTAGCCATCTTTATTTTTTATGAAAATAATTGATTTTTGAACTATTTTAAATGACCAAACGCCTTGACCATTGAAAACAAACGGGGTTTGTTTATTTGTTCGGGGGGATGTTATATGTCAGTTTGGTATGTCAAGTCGTTTGGTAAAGTTAACATACTTTTATGAGAGTTATCTCTCCTTAACCAGTCTTTGGTGTATTGATATGCGGATTGCATTCCGTATTTGTATGATATGTTAGTTTATCTTGTTCTCTTGATTTATTGTTACGATACCATGTGGATGTGTTTTTGAAGAATAGAACATTATTAACTTGAACTTTATTTAATTACTTATGCCAGAGTAAAGCATAAAACAAGACCAGGCATTCTTATCTACAATTAAAAAATCATTTAACTGGAAATCGAGTACATCTTCTGAACAAAGTTTGTTTGCTGTGAAATAAAAATGATTTATTCTTTTCACTGGATATTACTAATTTTAATTACCACCAAACAGCAAAATTTTGTCGCACAAAAAATATCTCTCTGAACTGATACAGCACATAAAAAATTCCAAAATTATGGATGGCCATGCAACCATTTTTCATTTTCATCTCTTGTTTCTTAGGCCACCATATAATAAAATTTAACTTGCGTTTTTATCTTATGGGTTGTAAATTACTAAAAAATAAAACCATATTTGATATGGAGAATGCAACACCAAATACAATAAGAAATACAAACAATTCTTGTACTATTTTTTTACCGACTGTTTTTGGTCAAAAGTTGTCACCTGCATTGATGGTGGTTTTATGATAATATTGTTAGAATTTAACAGGTGAAGGTGAAGGTGTTTGTGTATTAATTCGGATAGATTGAGTCTCTGTTGTTGCTGCTATGCAGTTTAATGTTCGTATGCATCAAAACTATCATCTACTTCTGAAAGTTTTACACGAAATACCTTTTTGGATCACAGCAATAAATGGCATAGAAACACAGCATTTCATTCAAAAGAAATATATATATAAAGTGCCTAGAAAATCAACCTAACGATGTTAGAGTAGATTTGATTCGTAACTTCCTCCCCGGCGCCGGGGCTGGAACCTGTACTTTTTTCTAACTTCTACGACAACACCGCATAGCATTGTGCAGAGACCTTATATATATATATATATAGATATAAGAAGATATGGTATGAGTGCCAATGAGACAACTCTCCATCCAAGTAACAATTTATAAAAGTAAACCATTATAGGTCTACACGCATTTGACAGTTGCTGAGCAGACATAATCCAAACATAAAAAATATGAAGAAAAGTAAAGGCTTGGAGTTAAATACTTTTTAGCTCCCCTTTCCTAAAAGGAAATGTGAGCTTTTGCCATCACTTGGCGTCCGTCGTCGTCCGTCCGTCGTCGTCGTCGTCGTAAACTATTTTAAAGATCTTCTCCTCTGAAACTACTGAGCCAATTCAAACCAAACTTCATCTCATTGATTCCTAGGGTATCTAGAATAAAGTTTGTGTTTTAATTCCCATTTCATAAAAAAACATGGCCGCCATGGCTAAAAATAAAACATAGGGGTAAAATGCAGTTTTTGGCTTATAACTCAAAAAGCAAAGCAATAAGAGCAAATCTGACGGGGTAAAATTGTTTATTAGGTCAAGATCTAACTGCCCTGAAATTTTCAGATGAATCGGACAACTCGTTGTTAGGTTGCTGCCCCTGAATAGGTAATTTTGAGGAAATTTTTGCTATTTTTGGTTATTTTCTTGAATATTATTATAGATAGAGATAAACTGTAAATAGAAAAAATGTTCAGCAAAGTAAGATTTACAAATAAGTCAACAGATCCAAAATGGTCAGTTGACCCCTTTAGGAGTTATTGCCCTTTATAGTCAATTTTTAACCATTTTTCGTAAATCTTAGTTATCTTTTAGAAAAATCTTCTCCTCTGAAACTACTGGGCCAAATAAAATCAAACTTGGCCACAATCATCATTGGGGTATCTAGTTTAAAAATTGTGTCCAGTGACCCGGCCAACCAACCAAGATGGCCGCCATGGCTAAAAATAGAACATAGGGGTAAAATGCAGTTTTGGGCTTATAACTTAAAAACCAAAGCATTTAGAGCAAATCTGACAGTGGGAGAAATTGTTTATCAAGTCCAGATCTATCTGCTCTAAAATTTTCAGATGAATTGGACAACTGGTTGTTAGGTTGATGCCCCTGAATTGGTAATTTTAAGGAAATTTTGCTGTTTTTGGTTATTATCTTGAATACTATTATAGATAGAGATAACCTGTAAACAGCAATAATGTTCAATAAAGTAGTAAGATTTACAAATAAGTCAACATGACTGAAATGGTCAATTGACCCCCTAAGGAGTTATTGTCCTTTATAGTCAATTTTTAAAAATTTTCATAAAATTTGTAAATTTTTACTAACATTTTCCACTGAAACTACTTGGCCAAGTTCATTATAGATAGAGATAATTGTAAGCAGCAAGAATGTTCAGTAAAGTAAGATGTACAAACACATCACCATCACCAAAAACACAATTTTGTCATGAATCTATCTGCGTCCTTTGTTTAATATTCACATATACCAAGGTGAGCGACACAGGCTCTTTAGAGCCTCTAGTTGGTTATTATCTTGAATATTATTATAGATAGAGATAAACAGTAAACAACAAAAATGTTCAGCAAAGTAAGATCTATAAATAAGTCAACAGGACCAAAATGGTCTGTTGACCCCTTAAGGAGTTATTGCCCTTTATAGTCAATGTTTAACCATTTTTCGTAAATCTTGGTTATCTTTTACCAAAATCTTCTCTGAAACTACTGGGCCAAATTAATCCAAACTTGGCCACAATCATTTTTGGGGTATCTAGTTTAAAAAATGTGTCCGATGACCCGGCCATCAAATCAAGATGGCCGCCACGGGTAAAAATACAACATAGGGGTAAAATGCAGTTTTTGGCTTATAACTCAAAAACCAAAGCATTTAGAGCAAATCTGACATTGGGGTAAAATTGTTTATCAGGTCAAGATCTATCTGCCCTGAAATTTTCAGATGAATCGGACAACCTGTTGTTGGGTTGCTGCCCCTGAATTGGTAATTTTAAGGAATTATTGCTGTTTTTGGTTAATATCTTGAATATTATTATAGATAGAGATAAACTGTAAACAGCAATAATGTTCAGCAAAGTAAGATTTACAAATAAGTCAACAAGACCGAAATGGTCAGTTGACCCCTTTAGGAGTTATTGCCCTTTATAGTCAATTTTTAACCATTTTTCGTAAATCTTAATAATCTTTTACAAAAATATTCTCCTCTGAAACTACTGAGCCAAATGAATCCAAACTTAACCACAATCATCTTTGGGGTATTTAGTTTTAAAAATGTGTCCGGTGACCCGGCCATCAAATCAAGATGGCCGCCATGGATAAAAATAGAACATAGGGGTAAAATGCAGTTTTTGGCTTATAACTCAAAAACCAAAGCATTTAGAGCAAATCTGACAGAGGTAAAATTGTTTATCAGGTCAAGATCTATCTGCCCTGAAATTTTCAGATGAATCGGACAACCCGTTGTTGGGTTGCTGCCCCTGAATTGGTAATTTTAAGGAAATTTTGCTGTTTTTGGTTATTATCTCGAATATTATTATAGATAGAGATAAACTGCAAACAGCAATAATATTCAGCAAAGTAAGATTTACAAATGAGTCAATATGACCGAAATGGAGTTATTGTCCTTATAGTCAATTTTTAACAATTTTCATAAAATTTGTAAATTTTTATTAACATTTTCCACTGAAACTACTGGGCCAAGTTCATTATAGATAGAGATAATTGTAAGCAGCAAGACTGTTTAGTAAAGTAAGAAGTACAAACACATCACCATCACCAAAACACAATTTTGTCATGAATCCATCTGCTTCCTTTGTTTAATATTCACATAGACCACGGTGAGCGACACAGGCTCTTTAGAGCCTCTAGTTTGTTATTATTCTCACTATTCCTAGATATTTATAATTATGTCCGACATACTATCGCTAAATAGTAATTGTTCTATTCCACAGGATACCCTATCTTAAAACTGTTTAATTTGTTATTGATTTTCTCCGCAGATTATCAGTCAAGGGGAGGATACTTAGAAGTGAAGTCAGAAATATGCCACTTCCAGAAATTTATAGACAAGCTGCACATGACATTGGTAAAGAACATGTTGACCTGAATGGAGAAAATCAAAAAGGTAGAATAATATCATAATTAGCGGTTTTTGTAACAAAAATGTAATTGAAAAATTGTAATTGAAAAATGTCGAATGCGCCAATTATATTAAAAGAGGAAAGAAAGATACCAGAGGAACATTCAAACTCGTCAATCGAAAATAAACTGACAACACCATGGCTAAAAAAGACAAACAGACAAACAATAGTACACAAATCAAAACAAAATAGTACACATAGAAAACTAAAGACTAAGCAACACAAACTCCACAAAACACTGGAATGAATTATGGCTGATAATTATTTTATACATGCACGATATGGGTGTACCCGTCGTTCCGTCGTTCTGATCATTTGTTTGAAAAATAGGTTTATCCTGATTTAGAATAATTTCTCGTAATTTAATTGGCTATTTTATCCTAATAAATTTCAGTTCAATGTTTTATTACGTCAATTGGAATTATCTCCCTTATACCATTGACCTAATACAAAATCAGTTTTTTAGTATCTTATAGTCCTTATATTTTTCATTTTTCACAGTTTTTGATTTATCTAAATTTATTTGGTTTATATCGTTCTGATGGTCGAATTTGAATTGATTAATTTGTAATATAATAAAATCAGGATAAATTCGTTACTCAGTGTGCAATTGTCCAAGTGCCAAATTTATCCGGTCAATAAAGTTCATATCAGGTTTAGCTTCGCCTCAGCCGATATGAATTTCATTGACCCGGTTATTTCTCGTATTAGGACAATTGCACACAGTGTAACTAATAGTTAGATATAGGAAGATGTGGTGTGATTGCGAATGAGACAATTCTCCATCCAAATAACAATTTATAAAAGTAAACCATTGTAGGTCAATTGTAACAATCTATTAAAAAGCAAACATATGAGGTCGATAAAACAACGCTTTTAAATTTATACTTTTAATTCCAAATGGATTAATATGAAAAATAGTAAATATGAAATGATTTTAGGATAAATGAGATTGTTTAAATCTGAATGACAAATGGATAAATGGTTCTTAAATTAAATTCTGTCTTGAATTTGGAGTACTAGTTTGTTAATAATAAAATTAGAACGTTTTGCAAGGCCATTTTTACATATTTTATTCAAAATATTTGCAGGTTTGTCATACATACAGTCGTCGATGAAGAACGGTGAACGTTCCAATACTGCAAAAGCCTACTTAAGACCTATTATCAATACGGTAGACCAAACTTACACATAAGCATTGATAGTTTTGTAACAAAGGTACTATGTTAACAGCCCTTGTTTGGGTTTTAATACATCTGATTGTATGAACTCCTTGGTTCAGTCATGCAGATAAAGCATGCATTATTTACAGTCAAGAGTTAAAACATTTACTTGAAAAAAAAACGTGCCAACGAACTTTTCAAATCAATGTTTTACAGATATCAATTTGAAAAGTAAATTTAGAAAAATTCTAAACTAAATTAATTCTGCATCAGCTTATAGCTTTGAAAAAGGTAATTTAATTAAATTATAGATACATATGTCAATGAAACATGACCAATTCCGTCATTTGGTTGATGTTCCAAACATATACCTTGAATCTCAACACACAATGGTAATACAACATGACATGTCTGAATTAAAAAAAAACACATTCTGATATTACTTTCCGTCGAACAATATTTCTGTTAAACACATTCCAAGTATAATTATGTTTTAAATATGAAAAACATATGACGTTCAAGAAAGAATAATTAAACAGCCTTCCCGAGAATATTGTATCACTTTAAACAAAACATACCCTTTTGAATGAAGTGCTTGGCTAGACTTTCTCTTCCTGGACATAGTGGTTCACATTTTATTTTCAAACTATGCAAATATAGTATGTGGTTTAAGTTCCATGTAAGTTATGCTGTGTTTTGCGTACAGAAGTTTGTCTATTAGTCTTTATTTTTCTTTACCCATGGCGTTGTAAGGTTATTCACGACTCATGAGAATAATGTGCAGTTGTATATTTTGCTTCCCTTTTATACAAATAGCATATTTTAAATTAATATTTTACAGATATCACTTGTCGGTAAAAAAGCAATCGGTGAACAGAAAGTTAAAGACAACAGAAAACTGAATCTCTATGCCAAAAAAGAAGTTATCTTATCTGCCGGAGCCATTGACAATCCTGTTATTTTAGTGTTATATGGAATTGGTCCAACGAATCATCTAACAGACTTAAAGGTAACTAACTAGATTATGAAGAGTTTATGATAGCAACTATTTTCTACAAATGGAAACTCCATGCACTTAATTTAGTAAGATAGAAAAAAATCTAAGGAACAGCAGAAACATGAAATGAAAGAAAAATATAAATAGAAAGAATACAATGACATCGACTCAACTTCACATTTCAAAACTACTGTTTGACGTGATAGTAAAAAGTAAAATCACAAAAATTCTACACTCCGAGGAAAATTCAAAACGAAAGTCCCTAATCTGCTAATCAAATGGCAAAATCAAATAACAAAACACATCAAACAATGGACAACAACTGTAATATTCCTAACTTGGTACAGGCATTTTCAAATGTAGAAAATGGTGGATTGAACCTGGTTTTATAGCGCTAAACCTCTCACTTGTACATAGTTACAGTAATTAAGATATATACGAGTTTTGTCTATTTGATTCATAGATCATTCTATGAACATTACTTTTGTCATCTCATGTGCTTTAATGCTATGGTTAATGTTGTATTATTGTCTTTCGTTTTTGCTTATGTGCTTACATTGTATTTGTGTGCTTTTTTTCTATGTAAACTTATTTGTTTACTTTTTTTATAGTGATTAACATTTAAACAATATTTTATAAAAATACATACTATATTTTTTTCAGTATCAATCATAGCGGAATTTTTAAACACTATTTGTTTTATAAGTAGTCAATTTGACCCACATTTGTCAAAATAATATAAAAGTACAGTGCTAATTTAAAATTGAATTAATCAATAATTCAACTTAATGTGAATTTATTTACATGTGACCTTCAATTGACCCTTTCGCTGGATATGTGTTACGCTTGAACTATTGAGAGGAATAGGATGTCAACATTGAAAGCGAAAAAAAGATTAAACATTTCATTGACTGATTCAATTCATCACAAATCATTTATTATGCATGTTAAAACCATGATAAAAATATTTGTTTAACCTGTAACATGAAAATCAAACAGACCTAGAATAATTCAATTGCACGTGCTTGTTATATATTTATATCTGTAGTATCATGACCGTTGGCATACTTCCAGATGTTATTTCGATGGTTAATAAGTAAGAATCTTTAAGAGATAGTCTCGAATGTCTATGTGGTACCAAATACCTTGATTAAAATAAATTTGGCTCGTTTATTTTTAATACAGGTGTTATGACCTCCAATGGTTTGGAAGGACACATTTTTGGTAAGATGGCAGACCGAAACAAGGAAGAACCACTGTATTCAGATTATCAGCTTGAGTTTGTCAACAATGCACAAGATGATGAATTTATAGAAAATGGTCTACCAATGAACTAAAATAAAACCGTACGTATTATTTATTAAAAATATCAATCAAGAATTTCAGTTATCGCAATTATAAAATGTATCCATTATTCATATGTTTGAATGAAAGCTCGAGACAATATTCACTAATATATCTTGAAAATCGCTAAAATGCTGAATTCAAAATTCATTGTCCAACTTTAAAATATCGAATGAATTGGAAGTTTGGACCTCGAATGGTTCATTTAAGCCCCAGTCCCACTAGACCACGATCGCACCACGCTCACCGCGATCTAAAATAAATTTAGATCGTGGTGAGGTCGCGGTATGAGCGGCATGAAAATGTTAATTTTCGTTGCTTTCACGATGCTACTACGTCCTAATTACGCTTCTACAACGATCCCGCTACGATTAAACCACGTTCTCACTGCGCTTATTCTGCGACCTCAAGTACGCTTATAAAGATCTTTCTACGCTCTTCACGTTCTCACTACGACCATACCACGAATTATCCGATTGCAACACGATCTTACTGCGATTATAGCACGTTCTAACCACGATTATACTACGTTCATACCACGATCTTACTACGTTCTCAGCAATACCGTCAATATCGTGTTTCATATCAATATAGTTCCATTCCTTCTATTTCTGATTAAAACGGCGATTTCACGCAAACAATACAGTCATGATGTAGAGGCAGAGGGAGCAAAGTATGAACGCCATACTAAACTCCAAAAAGTACACAAGAAACTAAAATTAAAAATAGTACAAGACTAACAAAGGCCAGAGGCTCCTGACTTGGGACAGGCGCAAAAATAGTGGGGTTAAACATGTTTGTGAGATCTCAACCCTTCCCCTATACCTCTAGCCAACGAAGAAAAGTAAACGCAAAACAATACGCACATTAAAATTCAGTTCAAGAGAAGTCCGAGTCGGATGTCAGAAGATGTGACTAAAGAAAATAAACAAAATGACAATAATACATAAATAACAACAGACTACTAGCAGTTAACTGACATGCCAGCTCCAGACTTCAATTAAACTGATACTATACACATAAGTAGAATATTACTTGTCATCAAGAGATGTCGGAACGACCAATCAAACCTGAATTACAACCTATTGCTGGTCCATAAGGCTCAAATGACGATATTTTAGTGAACGGTAGCAGAGATGACACAGATGTGTCAATATATATAGGAAGATGTGGTATGAGTGCCAATGAGACAACTTTCCATCAACGTAAAATATATAAAAGTAAACCATTATAGGCCAAGGTACGGCCTTCAATACGGAGCCTTGGCTCACACCGAACAGCACGCTATAAAGGGCCCACAAAAATACTAATGTTAAACCATTTAAACGGGAAAAACCAACGGTCTAATCTATTTAAAAACGAGAAGCATGGTTGAGCCGTTAGAGCAAATGAATAAATACATTCAGACAAACAAAATCTAGGGAGTTTTTTTTTAATATATTTTATGTGAAAATGACAATAAAAATGATGGTCGTAGTGTGAACGTAGTAAGGTCGTGAGAAGAGCGTGATGAGGACGGCAAGGGCGTGCTAGAATCGTACTATGGTCGTGAACAGCGTGGTAAAGTCGTAGTGGAAGCGTAGTTGGGTCGCGGTGAGAACGTGATGGTCGTAGTGAGGTCGTGATAACGTCGCTGTGCGATCGTAGCGCAGTCTCTCCGAATAGAATCACGCTTTCGCTACGCTCTCGCTACGATTGTACAGCGACCTTTGCGATCTTACTACGATCTTAGTGCGCTCTCACTACGCTTCTACTACGACATAATTTCGCCACGACCGCACCACGATTGTTTTAAACATGTTCAAAGTTGGCCACGCTCTTCACGATCTTGAAGACCTCACCACGACCGTGGTACGACCTTACTGCGACCTACACGATCGTACCACGATCATCAAAATTTGCATTTTTTTCACAGATCGAAGTGTGATCGTGGCCTAGTGGGACTAGGGTATTAGCTTTCGTATGCTTGTTATTTTAGTTTTTGACATTGATGGAAAGACTAAACAAGAAGTACACGGACGCCCAACTCGCACGGATGCCCCACTCGCACTATCATTTTCTATGTTTAGTGAACCGTGATATTGGGGGGAAAAAACTCTTAATTTGGCAATAAAATCAGAAAGATCACATCATTGGGAATATGTGTACTACGTTTCAAGTGGATTGGACTTCAACTTCATCAAAAACTACCTTGACCAAAAACTTTAACATGAAGCGGGACAAACGGACAGACGAACAGACGAACAAACGGACGGACGAACGAACGAACGGATCCACAGACCAGAAAACATTATGCCCCTCTACTATCGTAGGTGGGGCATAAAAAGTATCAAATATTGATGAACATACGGTTCAAAAGAATATTTTAAGAAGATAAAACATGATACAACTACATCCTTATATCTAATACAATGAAACAAGAGTTTGGTTCTGTTTTATTAGATAATGGAACTTTTACAGAAAAGATCCAGTTCTATGGAATTTACAATTATTTCCATTCAGAAGCACCCGAAATGTACAGGTTATGAGGACGTCTTGTTCCCGAGGGTATCACAAGCCCAGTAGTCAACACTTCGGGGTTGACATGAATATCAATAATGTGATCATTTTTATTTATTTCCCGTTTACAAAGGTTTGAATTTTTCGAAAAACTAAGGATTTTTTTATCCCAGGCATAGATTACTTTAGTCGTATTTTGCACAACTTTTTTGGAATTTTGGATCCTTAATGATCTTCAACTTTGTCCTTGTTAAGCTTTATAAATATTTTGATATAAGCGTCACTGATGAGTCTTATGTAGACGAAACGCGCGTCTGGCGTACTAAATTATAATCCTGGTACCTTTGATAACTAATTATGTACGATTTCAAAGTACGGATCCTTTTGACTATCCCGCGATTGACCAAAACTATCTCTGCGAATTTGATGACGTGAAGACTGTTCTTTCTGGTCAGTATTTATTATTTGGTTATAAGTGAACTTAAAAAAGCAGCATTATAACACACTATAAATATAGATGAAAACGTGATTGAACGATATCCGTTTAATAATCATATATTAGAGTAGTAATGTTGAACAGAACTAAAACAATATACCAGTCAATTATAACTCGAGCAGTACAAAAAAAAAAAAAAGATAAAGCAGTGTAAAACATGCTATTGCTAATTCTAAAATGTTTATACCCGGAATTTGAACTATATGGAAGTATTATAACCAAACCTTTCTATGAACTCAACCAACAAACGTTTCTGTTTTCGTATTAACTTGACGTCTATATAAGCACGAACTGCATATTTAAATATTACTCAATACTATTCTTTTCTGTTTCGGTCTTCTTTGTAAGTTTAAATTCCAGACTTGGCTCGACTTTATCTTAGGTAGCAATACACAGTTATGAGTTTGATTTCCAATTTTGGCCCCGGCTGATTTTTCAAATATCAAATATGAAAGTTATTGTGCAATAAGATTCATTTTGAGACAACTAATTTAGCCTTCAGTGTCAACTGCTTACCCCATAAAATATTCATTATACTCAACTAATGTTCTAATATAAAAGGCCATTTTACTTGATGTAGCTAGAAGAACATAGAAGATAAATCAAAAGGGTGAATTTAAAAAAAAGAGTTACTATAAAGGTAGCAATGCACAGTTAGGAGTTTGGTTTCGCATTTTAGGCCCGTAGGATTTTTCAAATATGAAAGCTATTGTGTTATAAAATTCATTTTTAGACAACTGAATACTACTATAGCCTTTGAAGATGGTTTATAAGAAGCTACAAGTCAAGAAATTATTGCGATGTTTGCAACACTTTTTGACTCAATTTTTACATTTTTTTTTTAGATAAATGCCATATGCAATTTTATTGGATTTCGTGGTAGATATACGCAAACAGTTTCAGAAAACATGTAAATTAAAGTGATTGAAATTCTTCTTCTGGCGAAATGTTTGGGAAATATGCGTCATCTTTATAACAAACAAATGCAGATTGTTGCTATGGATACACCAAAAAGGAATTATATTTTTTCTATTTTAACTACTGGATATAAAATCTATGAAAGATTCTGATTACATTCATATGCATATATATTACCCAAACAATAAGTTTAATTTGCAAAGAAGCAAAGACAAGGGGATGGTAAAAATTCTTGGGGCTAAATTTTGATAATTTCCCCTGACTGTTTTTGGTTACGTTAAGTACTAAACTCCGTTGATCTATTATCAGATTTGTAGGTAACCAATGATATGCCATGTTAAGTGGCACATAATACACTAATACCAGGACAGGAAGTTGGTAATGACTGTGTTTAATATTAACTTTCATCTTATTTGCCAATAATGGCCCTACTCAGGCAAGACATATAAACGCTATAATACAATAATTGTTATAAAACATTCAGGATTTATTATAAACCTTTCTTTGTACTAGATCGGAACATTTGGTCAGACCTTTAACGTGCGAGTTCATCTTTGACTGAACACAGCAAAACACGTTACAGACTCTCTTTGAAAGCCAACTTATTCTGCACCGCAATGCCGATTGATCGGTGGAGAAACAGCATATTCAATTTTCAAGTTTTAAATCCCTAAATTTGGCAACATCGATCTAATAAAATGATTAACTAAAAGGAATTATGTAATGAATGACGCGATCAATAATTTTTTGTATTATATTTTAACAACTTTATAAAAATCGTTTGCGAGTTTACCAATTTCTGAACATTTATAAATTATCTTATGACAGAACATGCGTGTTTAAAAAAGCATTTATTTGAGCAGGTATCCGTATAATGCGTAAATTGGAAAAGACAAAAGCTTTTAAAGAAATAGGTGTAACTCACAATAGAATGGATTTCAAGGGTATATGTGACACAGAAGAGTTTGACTCCGATGAGTACTGGGAATGTATTATACTGGACAGGACACCACCCTGCATCAACATGTCGCATGGGTCGAAGACAGACCCTTTTTCCGTTGTGGATCCACAACTTAGGTTTGGTAAATGCGTTGTTCCAAACAGCTTATTGCGGTGTGGTCTTTGCTAGTTATTGAAGGTCATACGGTGACCTATAGTTGTTAATTTCTGTGTCATTTGGTCACTTGTTGTCTCATTGGCAATCATACCATATCTACTTTTTTTTATATTTCCACGAATCATTTAAGTCTTTATGTTTTGTGGAGGATAATAACCATGACAACAAAAGATTAAAATTAACAGATTAGCATTAGTCGGGTTACGATTGACAAATAAAATAAACAGTGTACAAATTTTAGTTTGCAAATGAGACTATTTCAATGCTCATTTAAGTTTGTAAATCACACCCTATTACTGGCGATTAAACTCTGATATAGACTGTTAGACTCAGGTCGACGTCCAGTCTGTAATCGACGTGCAATCCTCATATCGACGATCAAATCCGACATCACGTTCTCAAATCAGTGTCCGTTATTTAAACCCTCTAACCGACGTCCAATGTGATGTAATTAATCACAAAAAACTACATCCGGTCCATTAGGATACACTTATCGCGATGTTAAATTTCATTTAATTATTTAATTTTAAATTTTTCTTTTTTATATTATCTGTATCATTTTGTCTTTTTGTGAAGTAGCTTACAGAAACTATATATAAATAAGATGATGGGGTAAATGCCAATGACAAAACTCTCAATCTAAGTCACAACGTATTAAAAAATACACAATTATAAGTAAAAGGATTGCCGTCAACACGGGTCCTTGGCTAACACCTATTATCAAACTTTAAAGTGTCCACACCTGTTTTCTTATATTGATTTAATACAAAATAAAAGAGACGTCTATAAGAGGGTCATACAATTTTTGCCGTCGATTTGTAATACTATTTGATTCGATGTCGGATTTGGACGTCGATTTGAGAAACAGACGTCGATTAGAGACCAGACCTCGATCTGAGAGAAAAAAAAATATTGTATTGCAATGGTTATCGTATATTATAATAAATGTGACCAAGTCCTCAGAGACTTTTCTGAACTGTGTACTCGATTATGTGTAGCAATATGTATAAATAAACATCTATCCAATGAAAAGAAATTAAAATAAAATGTGTTAATATTACACAAATGTGTTGAAATTTTTTCTCAATACATATCAAAACAGCAGAAATTATTCATTCAAACTTAGCATGCTTCTCTAACATGGCGAAACCAAATTCTCGGTAATCATTTTATTTAGAAGAATGCTGACAAAAAGTTTACTCGATATGTAAAAATTAAAGTTGGGTGGTCGAAGTCTGTTTCTATTTCACTGATCTTAAAATGAAAACCAAACTAATAGTACTAATTAATAAAACCTATTTCGTACTTTCTATCAATTTATGCATGGTGACAAAAATATCCAGAAACAAACATATTGAAACACATTTTCATTCAATTTAATGGTGATGTATAAATCGAGACCTTGTCATAAATTTGATTTTAATGATTATGGTAAAAAAGATACCTGCATATACTGAATATGCGTTGTAGATTGATATTTTCTCACAGTTTGAATTTTTTTTATTTACAGAGTAACTGGAATATCAGGATTAGGTGTGGCTGATGCTTCGGTGATGAGTCATTTAACATCAGGAAATACAAATGCACCATCTATAATGATTGGCGAGAAAGCTGCAGATCTCATCAGGGGCAAAGATACTGTCAAGGCATTCAGGGATAAGATTAAACATTTGAAATTATAAAGCAGATATTATGATGATCTATCGAAATCAGGATGAACATACTGACGTCAGCCATACATTCAATAGATTTATCAGACATTACAATATGGCGAAAGTAGAGTTAAAGTTTTCTGATGTAGTCGCAGTTGTATAACTTGTGCACATTAATTTATTGCTTTAGAATGTTTTTTTTTAGTTTTACATATGTACACTTTATATGTTAAAGCAAAGCTATGTAAATAAGATATCAAAAAGTATTGGTATATGCATTTGCAAATTTACCATAATCAAAACATTGCTGATGAAAAAATATTTTCTCTTTAATATTTAATTATTCACGTATGTGTATTGCATTTTCTGCTTTCAATGGTCATTTTTTTGTAGCAAAACTGTCAATTGTTTTGTCTACATAAAAATATCAGACTTCTATGTTAATGTACGCGTATCTTGTACCACAAACGTATTGTTATGAATAAAAAATAATTTGTATCGAAAAAGATTTCATAAAGGTTTATTTATGTATTTTTTTCATCGATTGCTATAACAACCAGTGAAACAGTACGATTGGCTTCAAATATGGTACTTTAATATATTGTAAGTTCCAAGTGGTGAAGCTGAAATCATCAATTTGTAAATTTTATGGACGCCATCACGAGTTGGTTGACTTTTATGGAATATCCGTTTCACAGATGATATCGGATATGTTCTTTGTGTCGTAACTACCTATCGAATTAGAATATTTACCCATTTTGTAATAACATAAATAACACGCCGGCTGTGATATATGGAGCAGAATCTGCTTACCCTTCAGAAGCACCGGAGACATCAAGGATAATCTACAGAATTCGATATTTCATAAGAACAATCATGGGACTAAGGAAAACGCGCGTGAATTTCCCCGATGTAATGGGTAGCAACGTCCGGGGATAAGGGTTAGCAACACTCAGGGGCTATGAGTTTTGTAACGACGTGCGTTAACCAATCAAAATCCTAGAAATATACTTAAAGCCGGGGATAAGATGCTTTATTTTCCTTTAAGATTATTATCATATTGTATATTCTTGGAACAGGATTATTATTCAAATTCTGTGTTTACAAAAATTCTACATAAAATATGCGAAAAGAACACTGAATAAAAGGTTCATCATTTCGTGCTCATTTGATGATTATACAGATGTCATAAAAACACTGCCAACAAACTCTTGAAATACTTTATTTCCACTGAATGATAATCATAACCATTTCTTATGCATTTTTGTCAAATCTATTTAATTTAGATGTTGAAAATAACACTTCATAATTGTTTTAACTCTTCAGCGTGTTTTCTAGTTTCATTTTTCAGACCGAAGTAATTGGGGAACTACAGTGATGTATCAATACATAGAAACGTTGGGAGGTATATGAAAAATAGGGGTCCAAAAATGTAAAGTTAGCTGAGGAAGTTGGAACTTTCGTTTTTCACCATAAGTTATAAATAGGGAACTTTAAAAACATATGAAAGTATATTGGGTATATTAATATTTTGACTGCAGGAAATGTTTTTGAATAAGATAAGAAGAGATGGCCATGATGTTAAGATTTTGTATAGAACTTTATATTTAAATGGTTGATGAACTGCCTATTTCATAGTTATAAATATGCCGTTGGTCATTAGAGGTTTATGTCTAGGAAAGACGATTTCCATTTTGCATTGCAAACTGTGATAACAAAACGTAACACATTGTAACAAATCTGGACTGATAATTGTTATTATTTAACGTATTATTTATTGTATATTACATATATTTATTTGAATATTGCTGGGTGGTCAACTTCTCGGGTGTGCACAAACACTGATAAATGCTTACTTTCATACTCATGATTTAAACTATTTGTACTTTGCAAACGATAAGGGCCAGTTTTATATGTATATCTTGGCAATGTTTACCTATGTAATACTTTGATTATCCCGTCATATAGTGATTTATTTTGACAAATATCGTCGTGAGATTCAACTTGTTTACATCTGCCATGACACCGTTTTGTACTTTCACTTTGCGATCTCATATTATTATTTGTTTGAGTTTACACTTTATCAATGCAGATAAATTGCGTATTTATTATGTTTGTGCCTCCCTTTTCATTAACATTGTCTTTATTTATGATAGAACAGGGTTTTCATTGATCTCATTTAGTAAGCATCATATCAAATGCGTAAGGTTATGTAAATTACACCTAAGTTCGTACGCCGTATCAAGAAAGGAATTTACTGTCTGTTTAAAAATAGCATTATGTAGAAATGTCCTTTTAGTTTCATACGCTTTTAAACATAATTCGGACAAGAAGGACAAAGTTAGGACAACTTAATAATGTTTCTTTATTTAAGAATAACGAAATATGTTTGTCTTTCTAAACGTTACTAGCCAAAAGACGTAAGAAACGTTGCTTTTGATTGGATGCTTTAATGTTTACTCTTACGTCATAGTTAGTGCCAAAAGACATAAATAGGAGCGTGTAGATAAACATGGCATTCTGAATGAAGCCTTTGAACTGTCAACTACATAATATTGACCACCCGATTTATTGTTTAATTTGTTGAAAGATGAATGTTTGATGATGTTTATTATATGGAAAGAAGAAGTCAAAATACGACTAAAATAAATACTTTTGTTATGTCTATTACAATTCTGTTTCTTCATACTGCTGTTGAGTTAAATGGTGATTCCACTCCTCCTGAATGAGTTTTAAACAGAGTTTTATGACAACCCTAGGTTTGTTACAATATGTTTAATAATTGAGCGTAGTACACGGAGGGTTGCAGTAGCTGAGTGCTGACGTTTTGTATTTTGAAATAGATATAACAAACCACAAACCAAAATAACTATATACTTCTGGCTTATGCATAGTGTTCTTGACCTCATTTCCATGGTTCAATGAATGCCTAACGAAAAGAAAATATCAAGCATTTACTATTGTTATATTGAATGGTTGTTCGGTTAATATGACAGTCAGACAGGGTTTAACGTACCAAACATCTTGACTAAAGATAGATTGGGGGTGGGGGGTCTAAATCAAAATCTATTGAATGCTTTGATAATTTGTCAAGATATAGTTTACAACATGCTTTGATAATTGGTCAAAATATAGTTTATAACATGCTTTTTCTCATAAACATAATAAAATCAAAAATCAATTTGGGAATTAACTTATGAACTGAATAATATTCCAACCCAGTTTATGCAGCAAAAACTTCTAGCAAAAAATCTGCTTAATCCTTATGATTCGGAAGGCAAAGATTCGAAATCAACTCGTGTATTATTTAAATAATTCCCCGCCTTTTTCTAAAAAGCTAGTATTATATTGTCAATAAGCTGACTTGATAATTTTTATCTCGGATGACTGGCTGCCGAATATCGTCATATATTTCACACGGTAAGTTTTGTTTTCATGGTAAATACATATTGTTACTTTGTCAAAGTTTTAGACTACACCAATGATGATGGTCAACTTTGACTTCAGTTGAAGACAAACACTCTTAAAATGTCCTTTATATATAGGTTATTTGATGATGACCTTTTTTTGTATATACACAGCATTATGTTTTATCACCAAACAATAGTATTACACACCACACATATCAAATGTGTGTCAAAAACTGGTGTATATATGGGGAGAGATAGCTGGACATTTAAATCTAAAATATTCTATTTAGCAAGCACCCTAGGTACATAATATTTAGCAAGTTCCGTATGCAGTTTTATATGACAAATCTTCTAGATCTTATTTTATCTCTATACTACTCTACCTTAATTGACTACCACAGAAAATAAATCTTACCTATCTATGAACGGTTCTATATATCTTGGTTCTCGGTGATACATCTTTTCTCAGTACTCGGACTCAGTACAAATCCATCTTTTTGATTGGTTGATTTCTGATTCTGAGTACGATAATCGTGTTCAAAATTTGTATGTCCGCAATGCCAGGAAGTATTTACTTGTTTTACATTCAAGGGTAACTCTTCAAATCTTAAACACTAGTTTTAGCTTCTTTTTTGTGGTTTAAAAAGTCCTGATATGTTTTGGCAATTTTCATTCAGCTCAATCATACAATATATTCTTACTGTTATGTATGAAAAAAGGGAAATAATAGTATTAAATAAAGTTGCTAAGTCACTGATGTCTGAGAACGCATTAATAATAATCACCATTACAGAAAGATATGTAGATTCGTAATTAACTAATTAATTACACTTTTATTTATACTGTAAGTGCTGTTAGGAACAATACAGGGATTTTTTAGATTTTATATACATTTCTTACCATGTGTATAATTTTAGTGATATCACTGTTATTACTATCGGACTTAAAAGGAAAACATATCATATTTATAGAAGTTTGTTTTTTATCTATTTTTTTAGGGGCAAGACCCCTAAAAATGTACACCTAAACAGAGTTTATCAAAACCTGTATTAGTTAAAGTATTGGAGTCTAGTGAGGTGATCATTCTTAATCTATCCATCTGATCAAGAAATTATATCATTAAAAACACCTTATCATTCAAAATTACATAAGTTTAAATGTGCAAGTCGGATGTATGTATGTTATGAAGTCTAACTCTAACTACTAGTATCAAGGTACATTTAAGAAATAAGAAACTGTACTTTAAATTTGTAATAAAGTAAATGTGTTCTATTGTCAAATACATTTCAATATTAAATTTCAAGTTCGTATTGCAAATTGACAACACTTTGATTACTCACATACATTTTTGAAGGTTAAGCGCTATAAAACTAGGTTAAATCCACCATTTTCTACCTTTGTAAATGCCTGTACAAAGCCAGGAATATGACAGTTGTTGTCCATTCGTTTGATGTGTTTTATCATTTGATTGTGCTATTTGATTAGGGACTTTCCGTTTTGAATTTTCCTCGGAGTTAAAAAAAAAAAAACAAACGGGTAGCGCAGTTAACATTGTATTAAAAAAGTAGTCCTATTCTAAAGTTTACAATAGATGCCAACAGTAGATACATGTTCAAATATTTTTTCAAATCTCGTATATTGATTACGAGAAAACAAATCGAGATAAATAGCCAAATCACAGAGAATATTGTAGTATGAACTTATATAGGTTGCATTTCTGTAAATATTGACAATGCAATTTCCCATAGGAACTCCTTTTACGGCTAAAACTGTACCACTTTTACTATGAAGTTTTGAAAAAAATCTTATCCTAGAATTGAAAGTTCATTTGCACCACAATTTTTTTCAAAGGTCAAAATATAGGGCTGTGCGGCATATTTTCAATGTTTATATGCCCCGAACTTCTCAGAGTTGAAACTTACACTTATTTTCTTAACGACCCCTACCTCGAATGAAAGGTTACCACAGATTTCAATGTAAACAATAAGCACGTGTTTATTTACTGGTAACATTCCCCAGTTCTGTCTCTGCGATATGGAACACAGAGAGCATAACTGGGAACCAGTATGTAAACAAAATTAATTTTCTATGAATATTCTATTTCTCCCCAAAAGAGGCGTGTTGTCAGAAACAGCTGTATTTACAAAGTGCAACCTAAAGGAGCAACATTGGTTGTGCCGACAGGAGTATAACAAAATCAGCGCAGACCAGGCGACTATAATGATATCTTTAAATCTAAGACTGAAGAATTTTATAATTTATAACAGTTTTTATTATAATACGAAAGGGAAAAATGAGGTTGCCTAAATCATAAAAACATTTTTTAACAAAAATTTCGAATTAAAATTGAGTATAAGTATGAAATTATAGAACAGTTATTTATGTTTCTTAAAATAATACGAATCATGTATGTACAAAACAAATAAATCATGTCTTGATGTTAGAACAAAAGCAAAAAGAGCAGCACCAAAAAGGTATCAAATGTAGAAATCTGTAGGTAGTGCAGTCAAAAATATACCAATTATGTTATTACAAAAAAAAAAGGTAATCATGCAAAACCTTAAAACTCGGCGTATTTTCTGCAGTTTCTCACCGACATCAGTTAATTTTTCACACAAATATATATTTTCAGCGTACATGAGATGGCTTTGCATTATACAATTATGATGGCAGTATCTGGTATTCTCCTAGGAATTTATTTTCTGCCATCTGAAAAAGATGTAGTTCTCGATGTAAAGTTAAATGTAACATACGACTATATTGTTGGTAAGTATATACATAACCTATTTAAACAGGATCAGGTAGGATCTAGATTTAGTTGTACTGAAAAAAGGTATGGAAATAAAGTAATATAATTCGGAGTTTAGTTTGACGTCCATTATCCCTGTACTAGTATACATATTTTTAGGGGCCAGCTGAAGGACACCTACAGGTGCGGGAATTCTCGCTACATTGAAGACCCATTGGTGGACTTCGGCTGATGTCTGCTCTATGGTCGGGTTGTTGTCGCTTTGACACATTCCCCATTTCCTTTCTCAATGTAATTGCTAAAATAAATCCAGATTATAAAATTTCAATGATGCTTCGTAGATAATTTCAAGTCATTATTTTATGTAGATATATGAAGTCGTGGTCCTTTCAGTCAATCAATGAACCATCAGTACAATCTAAAGCTAAATTGACCAGAGACTAAACACAGAATAGGACAGTCCCCATTTGTTTAGAAAGGTTTCCTATCGACCCTGCTTTAATCTGCAGACTGGGTTCAAAAATAATAATTAAATCCGTTCAACTTTTTTAAACATTGCGATTCCAATTTATTTCTCACAATTTACTAAAAGATTTTTTTGTAGTTTTTGTTTAAACGCTAACCTGCTTGAAAGTTTAGTATACATCAATTGACTTATTTAAGATGCAAAGTTGAAACATCGTTATATAATTAACAGATAATAAATGCTATATCTTTCATAGATAATAAATATTACTGTGTTTTCATTAAGTTGGTGCTGGTTCATCAGGAGCAGTAATAGCAAACAGACTTTCAGAAGATCCAGAAATATCGGTGTTATTGGTAGAAGCAGGAGGTTCCGAATATGGTAATGAAGATATCAGTACACCTATTAAAGCTGCAGCCGTAGAGAACACTAAAAATGATTGGTCGTTTTACACTGTTTCACAAAAATACTCACATCAAATGAAGCAAGACCAGGTATTGTTATTAATCACGTACCTATCGTGTTATTGCAAATAAGAGTGTACATTAGCAGCAAAGACTTAATACGTTTAAAAGATCAATTTTAAACAACAAAATGTTTTTGCACCAAATGACCCGACTGAAGTGTACAGTAGATACGGAGACTAAATTCATCGTACACGTTCACAAATGATTTTTTTCTTCTAATTTGTTCCTTTCAACAAAAAAACTCCACGTGTTTGCCTTAACACAACTTTACAAACTGTTTTAAATTATTTATCAAACTGCTATTCGATTAAATGATTTACTCTGACAATAAGGTTACATGTATGTCTTAGGATATTACGGGATTTCTCATTATCATTGTTTATTTTTTAGAATATCGTATGAAAAATATATAATATAAATAACCAATAGAATATGTTCAAATTTCATATTAACTTTAGCCCTATTTATTTTGAATTATCTTTATTTGTGTTATAAGCTGTAAAGTGATTACGCGCAAATATAAGATAAATTATCTCCCAATGCACGCTTATGTACTGAGTCCAATTATTCACTAGAAAAGTTTCTGGCCCAGGGGTAAAGTTCTTGGAGGATCTAGCAGTATAAACTATCTCGCTTATGTCAGAGGAAGTAGATATGACTATGACAACTGGGAAAAAGAGGGATGTACAGGATGGAGCTATAAAGATGTCTTACCATACTTCTTAAAAATTGAGGATATTCAGGCTCCTCGATTTTATGATTCAGGTTCGAACTAGCTTAATTTCCCATTGAAAGTTTTTTTAATGAGTTTGCTATATACCTCAATAAAATTCAAATCAGTTGCTGTAAATGATTTTCTGCTGATGCTCTGCTGCTAAAGTTTTAGTCTTGCATACATCCGTCATATGAAATATTGTTTACAGCAATCAATGACATAGCAATTCATTTAAATGATATGCATTTTGTAAATATTTTAAAAAGTTGATTATCATAAATTAATAAAGGCAAGAGTAATAAACCGCTGTTCGAAACTCATAAATTGATTGAGAAAAAAAAAAAAAAAAATCCGGGTTACAAACTAAAACTGAGGGAAACGCATCAAATATAAGAGGAGAACAACGACACAGCAGAAACACAACATTAACATGTAACACACACAGAAACGAACTATAAGATAACAATAGCCATTTTCCTGACTTGGTACAGGACATTTTAAGAAAAAAGAGTGGGTTGAACCTGTTTTTGTGACATGCCAAACCTCCCGCTTTTATGGCAATGTTAAATACAACATTTAAATGACAACATTACATGACAGGACTACAATACAAATAAATGGGAGAACATATAGGACAGAGAAACACACGAATACTAGCTAACAAAAGGTACCAGATTTAAAATTTAATACGCCAGACGTGCGTTTCGTCTACACAAGACTAACCGATAATAAACAGAACACAAATTATGAAAAAAGAGGCCATTGTATTATCTCTTTCCCTATACTTTAGTTGTATACTCATTTTCCAAACTACTCCTACATTTTTATTATCTTTTTCCACAGGCTACCCTTTATAGTTATTGTTTTATTCCGCAGACAATCAACAATCAAATTTTCATTCTACAGACTATTCTTGAATACTAGATATTTTATTCCAAACGCTATCAATAAACAATTATTGTTTAATTCTCAATTATTTCTGAAAATTGTTATTGATTATCTTTACAGATTATCATTCAAGGGGTGGGTACTTAGGTGTAAGTGAAGTTAAAAATACACCACTTCCAGAAATGTATAAACAAGCTGCACATGAAATCGGTATAGAACATGTTGACCTGAATGGAGAAAATCAAATAGGTAGAATAATTTATTCATAGTATTTTTGTTTTATACACCCACAATATAGATCTACCGTCTTTCCGTTGTACCAACTATACCAATATAGATAATAATTCTTCATTTTATATTGATTTATAAGCAAAAGTCTTATGTTCAAATAACGGAAAAAACTGTTTGTGTGCCTTTTGTCCAAAATGGGTTAAAGTAAAAAAACAAAAAAAGGTTAATTGCACATTCAGAAATATGACACGCTGTTTTCAGATGTAAAATATGATTCATTACAGATTTTTGAATGTGAATGGTGAAATAATAGATACTATACACAACAAATTTCTAAAATAAAGTCAAGTTTTGAATTTAAAATACTTATTTGTGAGTGAAAACAAATAGTTTTGCGAAAAACTCTTATTTGGTTATTCATTTGAAACATTTGCAGGTTTTTCATACATGCAGTCGTCAATGAAGAACGGTGAACGTTCCAATACTGCAAAAGCCTACTTAAGACCTGTCATCAATAGATCTAACTTACACATAAGTATCAATACTTTTGTGACAAAGGTACTATATGCTTTCCTGTATTTTCCATCTTTACCCCAAAAAACCGTGCCTCTGTATGTTATTTTTGGGGAATATTGAATATTAATCTAAAAACTTCTGTATAAGTTAACAGCTGCATCATTTTCGTATGACAGCATTTCGAGATAATTGCCACAATTACTGAACTAATGGAATATATATGAAGAAAGAAGTCTTTACAAAATCAAACTTCTATTTGACTGTCATACAAGTGAGAGCTCTAGCTAGATCTAAAACCTGGTTAAATCTAATAATTCCTACATAAGAAATACCTGTACCAGGACAGGAATATGACAGTTGTTTTCCCTTCGTAATATGTGTTTGAGATTTTGATTTTGCCAGTTTATAAAGGTCTCTCCGTTTTGAATTTATATTTAATAGTTATTTTGATTATTCTACTTTTTTTAATGCAGCATAAACCTTTAATCGCTTTACAATGGTCCTACAACATGACTGACGTTAATATAGCAAAAAATCTGATTCGTATTTTTATTTCGGTATGTCGCCGAGTATATCTTTTCATAACATTCCCGTATGATTTTGTTTGAAATTTGAAAAAGATGGAATTAAAGAAAGAGAATTCAATAGCTTTCCCAAATGAAACAATTATGTCCTTTTAAACACAACATACCCATCTAAATGAAATTTCTGGTGTATAATTTTTTTTTGTTATATCAATTGATCCACACAACAATATCAAATCATTATATGCGGTAAGCATTTTAAACAAACTCGGAGCATAACAGTCGAAAAATGAAACTACAACAAAAAGATCCTGTGGTGGTTAACGCTCTATCTTATAACTGCTTCAATAAAGTATGTGTTTCAGTTTCATGTGAGTTATACGAGAGTATGGAGCCTCAAGATGTAAACGAGAAAATAGCTCAAGTTTAACTTAAATTTTAACAGGTATTACTTGAGGGTAAAAAGGCTATCGGTGTAGAAGTAATTAAAGACAACAGAAAACTGAATCTCTATGCGACAAAAGAAGTTATCTTATCTGCCGGAGCCATCAACAGTCCTGCTATTTTAATGTTATCTGGAATTGGTCCGAAGAACCATCTGACAAAGTTAAAGGTAATTTCGTAGAGTTATGATAAAATTGAGAATGGAAATGGGGAATATGTCAAAGACACAACAACCCGATCAAAGAGCAGAATAGAGCCAAAGGTCAACACTGAAGACTTGTTTTTTGGGGTAAATTGTTTTGTTATTAATTAGGCCGTTAGTTTCCTCAATGGAATTGTTTCATATTTTTCATGTCGGGGCCATTTTTAGCCGACTATATGGTATGGTATGGTATTGTGGACGTACGGTTGCTTATAGTTGTTACCACCATATCGTTGTTGATCATACTACATCTCCTTAATTCTTAAGTGTTGAATGATAAAGTACAATCCTACACAATTTCAACAAAATCTAACAACAGTACTTATGTGAGTTGCGTCCGTTAAGTGTTCATATAGTTTTCAATGTTCAAATAATTCTTAATCCAATAACACCTGTACAATTTCAATGATCAAATCAAAATTAGGTATAACTATCCCACAATATTTCTGAGAAAAATCATCTTGCCGGTCTCAGAGTAGCCGAAATAGACAGAAGCATGGATATATAAGTAGACAATTGGGCAGATACAGACCATGACTAATTTCCTCTATCAATTGCCGCGGGGGACAAACATCTTCATGTTCCAAAGATTTTTATTAATCAACAGGTAATTATTTATACAGATTTTTCGCAATTCAGGGTATAAATATATAATTCAATTTAACAAATTCATACAGAGGCTTAATCTCAAAATTCAACTTTACATTTGTTTCTCAAGAACCAGAAATATCACTTCACTGGAAAAAAATGTATTTAATGATTTCCAATATTGAAATATCCAAATTTATAACGTATATAAACTCAACATAGATACCAGGACTAAATTTTGTATATACGCCAGACGCGCGTTTCGTCTACAAAAGACTCATCCTTGACGTTAACTTTTTTTCAAAAGTTGAGTGAAATACATCGACTTATATTTCAAATATTGACTGAAATACCTCCAAATGATGAGGGAGCTTTTAAAGACCTGTAATACCCATGAGGATCTTGCACGATCTACTGTTACACATTGAGCAGATGACAAAGTAATTATGTCTGTTTGTTTGATCAATATCCGTTACTAGCACTCCCAAGTCTACATATTTTTCAGATTTAATTATTCATGTAATGTGTTTATATAATAGTTGGTATATATAAGTACAGTTCTTTTTTTGTATTTGGCAGAAAAATTGCCATGTGTACACTGACAGACGGGAGACATTATATCACTGTTCTTTTCAATTAAATTTCTAAAATATTAAGATTTGTATCCTATCAAAATGGCATCCTATGTTTCTGTATGTGTAAAAGGAATACAACAATGTTAAATCAACTACATTATGCACTAAATTAGAAATTGCATAATACACATGGAATTACTGAAACAACCATTGGCCACTCATATATACACCGAAACAGCCGCTGAGATGTTCAATCATGAAAACTTCTCATGCACAGTATTCTGGAGTTTTCAATATTACCAAAGTTGTTTTAAAAAATAGACAACGAAAATGACATTATGCATGACATAGAAGAGATCAATAGAAAGAAATCCTATGTTTGAATTTTACAATCTAATATGGCAGCGAACTTGAATAAATTTAAGAATTATAAACTGTAAATATTATACCGGACTGAATATTCGAATGACAGTTATTCGGTAACTTAATTCTTTGTTTTCGTCCACAACCACCAAATGCCAACGGAAAAAAATAGCGCCCTCTTGTGGAATTTGTGGAACCTTTTCCATTCTTGATTTGTAACTTTTTGATTTGTATCGTGTAGTTTTCTTGATCATCGAAACTTCTCCTTTGCTGGGCGGTAATATTGAAACTGACGCATTCTCCCAAAACGAGACTAAAAATTACATAAAAAAATTAAGAAATGTAGAATTTTATTTCACGGTCCAAGACAAGACTTCAACAAATTCATAAACTTGATTTACACATACATTGAGAAGTTACATTATATAAATCAGGAAATATAGAAATGCATGTATCCAATGGAAAATCATACGCGTTACAAATTTAAAGACTTTTTATTTTGCGAATTAGTAAATTGCATAAAGTACAATTTAAAAGACTGTATTTTATGAACTAAGGAATGTATTCGTATTATTATGGCGGTTAATTCCCACCATACTATGAAATTGACGTCTTGAGTAAATTTTATTTTTGGCTTATAAAAGAGTCTTTACATATGGCGTGTGACCTTATAAACCCTTAACAGATCGTGGTTGACTAACTATGTTATATATAAGTAACACACATATATATATATATATATATATATAATATATATAAGATTTTAATTCAGATATGATGCACTAAAAAAACAATTTGTTTGATTACATAAATGATGTAGACGTTTTTTAAATATTTTCTGGCCAATCTTCCTCCAGATTCCTGTTGTTGCCGATTTACCAGTTGGTGAAAATCTCCAGGATCACTATCAAATTTTCTTGAAGTTTTTGATAAACAAACCGTACTGTATTACGTCTGCTGAAACAGTCTCGTTATGGAATGAAATGCAGTATCATATATTAGGAAAAGGTACATAGTTCAGTAATGATAAGAACTTTGCCTATGTGAGTCAAACACAAGATATACTTAAATATTCAAAAACGTAAGACTATTTGTTAGAAAAATAAGTCACAGTCTACGAACATAGCTTTTGTTAAAAATGTGCTTTAAAAACTTTAAAACTTTTATATGCTTTGTTAATTCCAGCATTATTTTTTTCAACTTTCCAAAGGAATCATCTACCTGGTTTTTATGTAACCTTTGATTTGATTTCCACAACTAATGTCAGAATAAAGAACTTGTATATGAAGGGAATATAAATATATAAATTAACGTTAACCTCATTTATTTTTTCCCTTTGAAATATATGTTGTTAAATGGATTTACCTCCCCCCCTAAAAAAACAATTAAAAAAAAAAACAAACAACACAAAAACAACAAAAAACAAATGAAAAATATATTGCATAGGTTTCTTTCTGACATCAATTGTTTCACTTTTTTACTCTCGTATTATTCCAATAAGACAACGAGACAATAAGCATTTATTAGCAGGTGTTCTCAACACGCAAATTATGACGCGCTTTTTTCCTGATACTTATAAGTTTACACCGTCACCGTTGCAATTGGTTGTATAAAATAATTCAAAATTTGATAATTATGTTGAAAACACTAACCATTCACTATAATAATTATAATTAAAACAAGAAATTGTGTGTAATACACATTTATTATTTAATTGCAGGAGTTATGACTACAAGTGGTTTGGAAGGACATATTTTTGGTAGGATGACAGACCGAAACAAGAAAGAACCACTGTATCCAGATTATCAGCTTGAGTTTTTCAGCATTGCACAAGATGATCTGTATATGGAATATGGTATACCAGTGAATCATAATGAGTCTGTAAGAACTGTTGATTTTATTTTAGAATTATCCATAAAGACACTATTATATCGCTGTTAATAAATTTATTGATATAAATATGATTGAAAGAATATCAATAACGTATAGTTGTTGAAAGTCGAAATGTTAAAATCGAAATTCAAAAGTTCAACTTTTAAACCAAAAAATCAAATAGATTTGAATTACGGATCTCTAATGATCTGTTTTAGCTTTTGCATGTTTGCTATTTAGTTATTTCATTGAACGAAATTGAAGAATAGAAATGTAGAAGAAACGACTCATCAAAACATTTTCGAATATTGTACCATTAAATAAAAAGGTGTGATGCTAGAAACTGAAATTGACATTGTAAAATGAGTTGCAATCTGATTAAAAATATATTTGGAAGATAGAAATATGGTATACCAGTGAATCATAATGAGTCTGTAAGAACTGTAGATTTTATTTTAGAAATATCCTGAAGACACAATTATATCGTTGTTAATAAATTTATTCATATAAATATGATTGAAAGAAAATCAATAACGTATAGTTGTTGAAAGTCGAAATGTTAAAATCGAAATTCAAAAGTTTAACTTTTAAACCAAAAAATCAAATAGATTTGAATTACGGATTTCTAATGATCTGTTTTAGCTTTCGCATGTTTGTTATTTAGTTTTTTCATTGAACGAAATTAAGAATAGAAATGTAGAAGAAACGACTCAATCAAAACATTTTCGAATATTGTACCATTAAATAAAAAGGTGTGATGCTAGAAGCTGAAATTGACAGTGTAAAACGAGTTGCAATCTGATTAAAAATATATTTGGAAGATAGAAATATGATATAATTGCATTGTTATTTCAAATACACTTACACTACAGTTCGGGTTTGTTTTAAAAGGTAATTAAACTACTACAAACAAGATCCAGTTCTATGGAGTTTACAATCCTTGCCATTCAACAGCATCCGAAATGTACAGGTTATGTAAGACTTCAGAGTACTGATCCATTTGATTATCCCGCTATTGACCCAAACTATCTATGCGAATATGATGACGTGAAGACTCTTCTTGCTGGTATGTATTGAATAGCGTGTTTTAACTAAGTGAACTAATTATAAGCAGCACTGAAAATAATTACAATATGAATGGAAGCGTTATTGAACCAAAATATGCGTTTAAATTTCATATTGGAATAGTCATATTGAAGGAACATAAAACAATATACTAGTCGTGTAAACTCACGACGTCAAAACACGACTAACAGAACTACATGTAATGTAAAACATCTAATTTCTTATTCTAAAATGTGTAAACCTGTTAATGTGAACTATTATTTATGATAAGTATTTAATCAAACCTTTCTATGAACCATAACCTAAGAATGTCTCTGTTTAGGATGACTCTGATATCTTTAAGACTATGCAAATCAACTCATCATAGATATCATCATTAAAATTTTGTATTTGCGCCTTAATCGCGATTTGTCTACAAAAGACTCATCAGTGACCCTCAAATAATAAAAAAAAAGATCGAAAGGTCAAAAATGTACAAAGCCTTAACTAAGTTTAAATTCTAAAATTTGCCAACGATTGTAGTTGCGAGGCAAGTATAATCTGATCAAATGCTTAACTAATAGGGATTAGGTAATGGATGATTCAATCACTCCAAAACAGTGCTTTGCATTAAATTTTAAGATTTTATAAAAAGCATTGATAAGTATAATGATTTTGTTGACATTTTACATTTAAAGAAGATTTTAGAACATGCATATGCTTCAAGAGTTTTTTTTTATAGGTATACGAATAATGCGTAAATTGGAAAAGACCAAAGCTTTTAAAGAAATAGGTGCCACTTATAACAGAATGGATTTCAAGGGTATCTGTGACACAGAAGAGTTTGACTCCGATGAGTACTGGGAATGTATTATACGTCACTGGGGAATGACAGGATACCACCCTACATCAACATGTCGCATGGGGTCAAAGACAGACCCTACTTCCGTTGTGGATCCACAACTGAGGTTTGTTTAAAAAAAAAAGTAAAATCACAACAATACTAAACTCCGAGGAAAATTCAAAACGGAAAGTCCCTAATCAAATGACAAAAATCAAAGGATAAAACACATCAAACGAATACTACAGGTATTTTCAAATGTAGAAAATGCTGGATTGAACCTGGTTTTATAGCGCTAAATCTGTCACTTTTGTGACAGTTGCATCAAATTCCGGTATTTTACAACGATACGTGAACAAAACAATGTAATAATTGTCAGAACAATTTTCCCCCAAAACAAACCTTTTTTGTAAAGAATAAAAAAAAATAAAAAAATAGAAATAACAAATGAGCTGTTGTCACATCAAATAAAAGTAAATAAATCTTAGACTATTGCAATGTTATTTTACATTTTATTGTCAATGTGTAAGTCACACCCTATTACTGGCTATTAAAAAAAAAAAAAAAAAAAAAAAATAACGAACTCCGAGGAAATTCAAAACGGAAAGTCCGTAGTCAAATGGCAAAATCAAAAGTTCAAACACACCAAACAACTGTCATATTCATGTTCACATTTGCAAAACTCATTGTATTGCAATATCAACAAGAATAGCAAACTAAATAAGATCTGTACACGGGATGCAAAAGAATTGTTTTGAATGACAATCAAGAACAAAGACTAATGATTATTGTATTTGCCGCATGGATCATAGCCGATAATAGGGTGTGTGTGTGTGTGCTTTTACAAAGGCAGATATGTTTAGAAATTTGGAATACATTGACATAAAAATTTACGTCTCTCAGTGTTATTTCCCGAAGAAAACATCTCATATTCAAACAAAAATCAATTAAGACTATTTCTTTTTCTATACATTGAATTCGATCGTCTGAAGAGGTATCTGAAAATAAGCATTTATCAACTATTGCAAAGGACATAACTGGGTGAAAACATGAACCAGAGACATAAATGTACACGTTAATGTTTAAATATACAAAAAGCCAATGATAATTCATATAACTAAAAGATCTTTTTTAAACTTGATATAGTTCTTTAAAAAACGACCAGCTTGAGAAAAAATATGGTATGCATTTAATACTGTAAAAAAATGCAGAAAATTTGTTCATCAACGGTCAACTGGACAGAACCTCGAGAAAAAGATCCCGGTAATGTTCATAAGATTCTCGGAATGTATTTCAAAATCAACAAACTATAATCATATGGTCAAGTTCTATTTTGCTGGTATATGAAGGGTAGCAATGGCATGCAGGTTTTTTCTTCTTTTGTATCAAATAATGCGTACTTAAATAAAGGAATTCACAGAAAAAATACATAGTGATTTTGTCGTTAAAAGTTAATCTATCATTCAATAATTGATCATAACTTAAATTTGGATCCAAACTGTTTAACAACCCAGAAGTGTTGCGTGTGCTTCCATAAAATTGACCTCTATCGATTACAGGGTAAAAGGCATATCAGGATTACGTGTGGCTGATGCTTCTGTGATGAGACATTTAACATCCGGGAACACAAATGCACCATGTATAATGATTGGCGAGAAAGCAGCAGATCTGATTAGAGGCAAAGATACCGTCAAGGTGTTCAGGGATAAGATTAAACATTTGACATTATAAAGCAGACAGTTTTTCTTTAAAAAAAAAAAAAAGAGCATTATGATAATATGCTGGGAAATGACAAATTGTATCATGCTTTGTTGCAATCAGAATTTTTAAACAAATGTTCACTCTACATTTTAAATCTCAAGATATGTAATGAATTATCGAAAGATGTATGCATTTTCAAATTTTAATTTAATTTTAAATTGAATACATGTATATTGCTTCTGACGACGAAAAAATGCTATTTAAAAGAATTTATATATATCTTATATTCTCCGTCATGGCATATATCTGGTATCACTGAAAAGTAAAGTACATGACTTTTTGTTCAATCTTTTATATTGGAAATATCTTCTGAATTAGGTAAATAATAACGGTAAGTGTTCCTTAAAGGCATGTAGTAAGGAAACGGTGAAATGGAACAAAAAGGGACTAAAATAGTAGTGATTTAAAAAAAAAAGAATAAATGTGATTTAAGAACAAAACAACTTCGGGTATGTATTTAGGTGTCATTTCACCAATTCACAAACTCAAATTTAGAACGTATGTAAAATTAGCCCTTCCATGACAAAAAACGTGCTACTAACCAGCAGATTTGCAGAAATGAACATTTTGGTGAAAAAGCAATCACATTATGTATTAAAAGACCCGTTTGATCTTAAATTTATTAGTAAATTGAGGATCAATGCGCTTCATGGTATACTAGTTTGAGATCTCCAGAGAACTAGGGGAATTATTTTTAGTATACTTGGCTTCTGAACAGTAATTCGTCATAAGAAGACATACATGTAAAACATGGATTGATAATTAACATGAAGAAAGGTTATACGTGTATGATTCAGGATGATATACTTGGTTTTCATGAAGTTAGTATGTAGGTAATATATTTAGAAAGCTCTGAAAATTGTAAAATTTGGTTAAATAGATTGGAATTTTGAATGTGTGGTCGGACACCATTAAAACAATACACGTGTATTTTGTTTGATCAAAACATTAACAGTTTTAAATGAAAAGAAAGCTACGGTGGCAGAATGAGGCCATGCAAGAAATATTTTTTAACTTGTTCCCAAGATAATATTTTGTTCCCACAACATAATAATTTTGTTCCCACAACATAATATTTTGTTCCCACAATATAATATCTTGTGCCCACAAGAAAGTGTTCTTGTTTCCACAAGATAATAATTATGTTGTTTCCACAAGATAATATGTTGTTCCCACAAGATAATATATTGTACCTACAAGATAATATATTGTTCCCACAAGATAATATATTGTACCCACAAGATAATATATATCCCACAAGATAATATCTTGTATCCACAAGATAATATCTTGTACCCACAAGATAATACATTGTTCCCACAAGATAATATATTGTTCCCACAAGATATTATCTTGTTCAAGAAGTGTTTTATTCATATTATTGTTTAACCTTTTTTTTTTGGGAGGGGGGGGGTATAATAAATGCAATACAAGTTCCCACAAGATAATTAATAAAATTTGTAATGAAAAATAAATGTCTAATTTTTTTCTGAAAATCTTATACCCGCGAGCCTCCTTAAGAGCTCTTTAAACCGACTGATATTAATAAACAAAACATACATGTAATAACATCAGATGCACATACAACACAAACATACAGACAGACAGCACATATATTTATTAATACATAGACAGCACATGACGAATAAAAGCTAAGCGAAATATATCAAAACAATGTCTAATATCAGCACATATATAGTAGCACATGCAAAATTAAACACTATACGCACAAACAAAAGACTGCATGCAGCTATAGCAAAGGTACTGCATAAGCAAAAGAAATAAATAGCTAAAAAAAACCCCAAAAAAAACCAAAAAAACATAAAACATAAAAAAAAAAAAACAAGCAGCAGGCTTCGAGATCAAGTTATGGGGCAGCAAGTAAGTACATTATTTACAAGAGCTGCATGTACATTTTCCGAAAAACACCAGGTATGGAGATAAAATTTTTGAACTGGCCAAAAGTTGATAAGCTCCTTGCCTCATTTGGCAAGGAGTTCCAGAGTTTTGCTGCCTCATAACTAAAGCTTTTCTTACCATACCTTCTTGTTTTTGGCCGTGGTATATCTGCTATGCCTTTGTAACTGAAGTTATATGAATTTTCTTTAATATTTAAATTATGTAGGAATTCTGACCTTGATTTATTAATTATTTTATATGTCTCTAATGCCATGGTTCTCAATCTTCGGATTTTTAGTGCTGGTAGCTTAGTCTGTTCAAGAAGTGTATCGTAAGAATTTTTGTAGTCGTCATAAATAAATCTGAGTGCTCTTTCTTGTATTTTTTCTATTTTCTTTGTGTTTTGTTTGAAATTCCGAGATCCCGAACTTAAAGAAATTCCGGATTCCGAAAGGACCAATCCCGAATTCCCGAGCTTAAAACACCCGGTCCCCGGAGTCCCCATAAAAGGTCCTTTACAAGTGTAGTCCAAAAAAGAGTCCCCTGAAATTGTGTCTTCATGAGGCTATATTTCACAGTTCATCTGTGAAATTTCGTTCACGGGACAGAATATCACATTTGTAAACTATAAAATAGTGTCTCCTATAGTGAAAAACTGTCCCTATAGTACAATGTACTTGGACATAATTCGTCTGGCGTACTAAATTATAATCCTGGTACCTTTGATAACTATATACACCACTAGGTCGATGCCACTGCTGGTGGACGTTTCGTCCCCGAGGGTATCACCAGTTCAGTAGTCAACACTTCGGTGTTGACATGAATATCAATAATATGGTCATTTTTATAAATTTCCTGTTTACAAAACTTTGAATTTTTCAAAAAACTAAGGATGTTCTTATCCCAGGCATAGATTACCTTAGCCGTATTTGGCACAACTTTTTGGAATTTTGGATCCTCAATGCTCTTCAACTTTGTACTTATTTGGCTTTATAAAAATTTTGATATGAGCGTCACTGATGAGTCTTATGTAGACGAAACGCGCGTCTGGCGTACTAAATTATAATCCTGGTACCTTTGAGCGATAGCGAGGGGTAAAATATCGGCATAAAGGGACAACCCGTGGTAAAATCTAGATATATTCAAGCCCCCATGAATTATTTCGATTCTGATAGGACACATACGGCAATTCTTTTGGATCGAAGCGCTCTAGGTGTAGGCAAATATTTGCCGTTCCCATAAATAAACGCACTAATAAACTAGCGTAAAAGAACGGAGCAAACTGCATTAGTGACATGCTTAAACTATTTAAAATAATGTATTTAGATAGTTTTGGATGAATTTGAATGATAATTTATTTATATGTCTTATATGATGTACAATAAAGGGTTTTTGCCACATTTTAGCATCATTTGTGTATGTTTCCTTGTGATGATTTTCGGATTCACAAGCGTGTATTTTCCCGTAAACCGTGGTAAAATCACGATATATTCAAGCCCCCATGAATTATTTCTTAATTATAAAAATATATTACAAGGGACGTCACAACTTTTCATACTGTACTAAGCTATTTTTTTCTGTCCCTAAAGAAGGGAAACAATTTAGCAATCATTGAAATGTTTTAATCAATTTAATAATTAAATCATAATTGAAATTTAAATCAAGACAACACAGATGTAAACAAAAATGGAAAGTGGTGAATATAAACAGCTATATGACTTTTTGTGTGATAGTCAATACTCTCCAGACTTTAATGATAGTGAAAGAAGATTATTTAGAAGGAAGGCAAAGCAATTTAAAATCATCGAAACAATCGAGTATTTATAAATATTATTCATGACATTACATTGGCGGATCCAGGGGGGGGGGGGGGGGGGGTGGGGGTGGGGGACCCTTTGTTTTGGACGATCAATGCTTTGACTTCCCCTTTTTTAAAATGGCTGGATCCGCCCCTCCATTATTGATCTTGTTAAAGTGACAATCCAAAGATGTTAAAACAATTCATTGATTCCGGCTACTGTATATTTAGAAACAAATGTCGATTTAGTCTTATTTTAAATAAATTAATTTATTATTTGGTAGTAGACAAGACTTTTATGAAATTTTGACATGATTTCACTATGAAAAAATATCCAACAAAAGCCAAAATAGAATATCTTTTCAAGGGACAATTTTATACAGAAGTGGACAATATTTTATAATAAAATTCTGTCCTGGGACATCATTTCATGGGAGACACTATTTAATCCTACAACCCCCCCCTTTTTTCTTCACTTATGGATTAAAAATTTGGACCAGAGTCGGCAAAATAGCACTAAAGAGGCTATTTTTAACGGAACAGGTCGAGGAATTTTAAAATAGCCACAGTGACTGTATCTGTATCTGTATATTTTCTGCCAATATAGGTACACCTTCAGTATGAAGTCAATTATATCCCTTCACCAGTAGAATGTTATAAATTACAATATCCAACGTATAACGATGTACACTATTTACAATTGTCGGTATATCTCTACACCAATATCACACACGTTCTCGTCTATAAAATCTAAAAATGAGTCCTTAGAAAATATGAGAATTGCAGTCCACACACAACCTTTTTTTTTTTTATTAAATAGGGCTATGATCTTAAATTATTTGTTCTAGATCTTTTCTGACCTAAATTTAAAAGTTTGTATCTGTGTAAATGGAGCTTATATATTAATGTTCTACAAGCAGGTTCTATGTGGATGTTAATAAAAGTACATAGTTTACTGGTAAGAGAGGTACCACAATAATCCACTAGATGATATGTATTGATAATAACATGGATGAAGTCTACATCTATATCATATAGATATAGGAAGATGTGGTGTGAGTGCCAATGAGACAACTCTCCATCCAAATAAAAATTTAAAAAAGTAAACCATTATAGGTCAATGTACGGCCTTCAACACGGAGCCTTGGCTCACACCGAACAACAACTTCTATAAAGGGCCCCAAAATTACTAGTGTAAAACCATTCAAACGGGAAAACCAACGGTCTAATCTATATAAAAAACGAGAATCGAGAAACACGTATAAATTACATAAACAAACGACAACTACTGTACATCAGATTCCTGACTTAGGACAGGTGCAAACATTTGCAGCGGGATTAAACGGTTTAATGGTACCAAACCTTTTTCTGAAACAATAGTATAACATCACAACAAAGAAAAACATACAATAAAATATCAATTGGCAGGCTTAACTCCATCAAAAAACGTAAATTAATGCACATGCATATTAATGTTTAGTAGTTCTAGCACTTTGATATATTGTTCTCGGAGAGATTTCAAGAGAGACATTCTTTCAGCCGAGTTTCTAAAGGTGTACATGAAATCAGAAAATGTGAAATGGTTTCATCCTCTTTGTCGCAGACTCTGCAGATGGCGGATACCTCATTTTGATTAAATTTTGCTCTATTTGTCTGCAAGATGTAATTGCCAGTTGCAAATCTGGTCCTAATGGATAATTTAATGATGTCTCTACAGTTTGATGTATTTAATGTAAGTATTGGATGTATTCTTTTTGTCTTATATTAACCAGATATGTATTTTAAGCTGGAGTATCTCTCAGAGTCTTTATTAATTCTGTTATTCCAGTAGGTATGTAATTTTTTGTTGATTAAACTTTTCCATTGCAACTTTCCTAAAGGATTGTTTAAAAAATCCTGGCAGTCCAAAGTGTCATATTTCAAACATATTTTCTTGATTTCAATGAACCAGCTATTACTTTGGTTTTTCTTTAAATGTAGTTGTCTTTCAGTTAGTCTCCATTCAATGGTAGATCTATCTGCTCTTGTAATATTTCCAAATAGAGATATAATGCTTTTAGATGTAGTTCAGCCTCTATAGGTAGAGATCCACTAAGAATATATACCGCAGGAACAGCTGTATTTTTGGCTAATGACAGTATTTGTTTTATCATTTTCTTATGGAATTGATGTATAGAATCCAAAATACGGCCAGATGGAAGTAAAGTTTCAAGGCCATAGGTTAAGATAGGCATGACATAAGTATATAGGATTGTAATATCTGTTTCAGGATCCAAACCATTCTTTCCATGTAGACCTGTACCCATGGAGTGATCGTCTGGCTTTTTAGCTCACCTGGCCCGAAGGGCCGAGTGAGCTTTTCTCATCACTTGGCGTCCGTCGTCGTCCGTCGTCGTCGTCGTTAACTTTTTACATTTTGAACTTCTTCTAGAGAACCACTGAATGGAATGAAACCAAACATGGCATGAATGTTCCTTCTGAGATACTTACCAAGTGTTGTTACTTTGTAGCCGATTTATCATCCAAGATGGCCGCCAGCGGGGGACTTAGTTTAACATAGGATCCTATGGGAAATGCATACAAATGATATAAAAAAGAAGATGTGGTATGATTGCCAATGAGACAACTATCCACAAAAGACCAAAATGACACAGACATTAACAACTATAGGTCACCGTACGGCCTTCAACAATGAGCAAAGCCCATGCATACCGCATAGTCAGCTATAATAGGCCCCGATAAGACAATGTAAAATAATTCAAACGAGAAAACTAACGGCCTTAATTATGTAAAAAAATGAACGAAAAACAAATATGTAACACATAAACAAACGACAACCACTGAATTACAGGCTCCTGACTTTGGACAGGCACAGACACATACATAAATAATGTGGCGGGGTTAAACATGTTAGCGGATCCCAACCCTCCTCTTAACCTGGGACAGTGGTATAACAGTACAACATAAGAACGAACTATAAAAATCAGTTGAAAAAGGCTTAACTCATCAGATGGACAAAAATACAAGTAGACGTGGCCGGGTACTTATACATCCCGACACAAAAAGACGCAATGAACAGATCTGAGAGTACTCGCAGTTATCTGACAGCTAGTTCAAAGCCACTAACAACTAATAAAAAATCATGCATCTAAGACTAAACAATCAATCCGTACACATCCAACATCCAATGGATTTAGTGTAAAGACGTCATAAACAGCCAGAGAAAAACATGACCTTGTGCAATGCCAAGTTACAGGTATCGACAGATTGTAGATCCATGAATATATATATAATTTTATGTATATAACATACTAGTAATATTTAGTTAGCTTTTAATTTACTGATAACAAAATCAATATTTATACCAATAAAAACAATATTCAATGATCTTACTACAGTGCTGAATAGGTAACCTTTTAGAATAAGCGACAAGTTTACATGAATCATTTTTAAATTTCCGGGCACGGTTAACAACATTTCCGTAAAAATGAGGATGTGCTATCCCGTTTGAAATAAGTTTTCTACAGGTACAACCAAACTTCAAAAAAAATTTAGTAAAGGTTTTAAGTAATTTATGGTAAAGATATCCCTGGTTTAATAATTTACTAGTACATAGTAATACATAGGTTGCGTTCGTTAAAATCAAAAACGTCACAACAGACACGGGCATAGTGAACAAGTTGTGAAATATAAACACTGTAAGATGGTGCCAAAGGAACATCACCATCTAAAAATGGAAAATTAACAATAGGGAACGAACAATCGTCTCTTTTGTCGTAAATTTTAGTGTGGAGTTTCCCGTTTAAAACCGAAATATCTAAATCCAGGAAAGGACAGTTATTATCGAATAAATTAGATTTATTCAAAGTAAGTTCCTTGGGGTAAATGTCAGCAGTATATTGAGAAAATTCTTGATTATTTAACGAAAAAATATCATCAAGATAACGGTAAGTGTTATTGAATTTATCAATTAAATGCAATTTCGACGGGTCTTTACTGAGTTTAGTCATAAACTGTGATTCGTAACAGTACAAAAACATGTCTGCTATTAAAGGGGAATAATTTGTTCCCATGGGGATACCTAAAACCTGTCGATAAACTTTGTTGCCGAAACGTACATAAATATTATCAAGGAGAAAATTAACAGCTTCAATCCTCTCATCACACCTCTATACTACACCAGTATATCTATCATATTTACCTTTCTCATTTGAGAAGAAGGCTTTAAATGAGTTGCAGCAAATAAATCTACATTCAGCTTTACCAAACGACCATTTAATTGAATAGGAAAACTTTTGTTTAATAAGATAGTGTGGAAGTGTAGTGTAAAGAGTAGAAAAATCAAAACTATTAACAGAATCAAAAGGACCATCAAAAGCACGTAATTTATCTAAAACATCCAAAGAATTTTTCACACTCCAAATATGGTTTATACCACTATGTTCATATATTTTATTACAATAGTTTATGATAAGCTCTTTAATAGTAGTTAATGAACTAGTTAAGAGCACTGAAAGATTAGTTGTAGAACACTCACTAGAGGCCGAGATGAAACGATATTTAAATGTTTTTTTGTGCAGTTTAGGTAGCCAATACATAGTAGGGACCTTCAAATGTTCAGAAGAAGCCTTAAGCTTTGATGTGGTTGTGATACGCTTAAAATTGAGAATGGAAATGGGGAATGTGTCAAAGAGACAACAACCCGACCAAATAAAAAACAACAGCAGAGGGTCACCAACAGGTCTTCAATGTAGCGAGAAATTCCCGCACCCGGAGGCGTCCTTCAGCTGGCCTATATGACTCTCTGTGGAGCGGATGGACTTGAATGTAGATGAATTTAAAATTTCATTCTTAAGAACATCCGTGTAGTATTTACGGCATACCACCACCACATTGTTGGCTGCTTTGTCGGCCGGTACAAACACGAACCGCTTTGAAAGTATTTGAAGTTTATTTCTTATTCTGGAAATAGGTGTATTATGTACTCTATTATTAACTTCTAAATTATTTTAAAAATGTGATATTCTCTTATCTACCACATTCATACATTTATTTAAATAAGAATCAAGAGATTTTTTATCAGATTTTTCCCGTTTACACCATTTTTTTACAAAATGAGGAAAGATAAAATTGAGAATGGGGAATGTGCTAAAGAGACAACAACCCGACCATAGAAAAAAACAACAGCAGAAGGTCACCAACAGGTCTTCAATGTAGCGAGAAATTCCCGCACCCGGAGGCGTCCTTCAACTGGCCCCTAAACAAATATATACTAGTTCAGTGATAATGAACGCCATACTAATTTCCAAATTGTACACAAGAAACTAAAATTAAAATAATACAAGACTAACAAAGGCCAGAGGCTCCTGACTTGGGACAGGCGCAAAAATGCGGCGGGGTTAAACATGTTTATGAGATATCAACCCTCCCCCTATACCTCTAGCCAATGTAGAAAAGTAAACGCATAACAATACGCATCTTTGGTGACTTGACGACACTCTTTCCAATCTATTTTAGATGGAGGACAATATTTTGGTCCTTTTTTCAAAAAGTTTTTAACCTCTCTGTCTTGTACGATATTGAGGTCCCCTGTAATAACATGGCCATAGGGAACATATCTAAACTTTGACGATTCACAGTTTCAAGTTAAGGGAGTATTACTATCTATATTCACGTCTGATGTAACTGACGTATAATTAAAAATTAAACTTCTGCTGGGTTTTTTGTATTTGTATGAAATTATAGGTGGTTCTATATTATCAAAATTACTTCTTTTAGAGAACCACTGAATGGAATGAAACCAAACATAGCATGTATTTGCGCCGGCGGCTGATTTTACAGCAAATGAAGCGACTGGGGCTGCTTCATTTGTTCTAGGTCGGGCTATGCCCGGTTCGCCCTATCACGTGACCGGGTTAAATATGGCTGAAAATAAAACGAGTGGAACCGGCTGTTTTAAAAATGGCGACAGAAGTTCAAATTTATACTTTTTTGCTTTCTAAGCTAGGGAATATAAAAGATGAACCTATTAACAATAAATATATATTTTTAAAATGCAATCTTTTATTTCCGAGGCCTTATTCATCATAAAAACGTTTCACGGAGATAATTTTATAAATTTGAAAATAAAATATAGTATGGCAATTTAATATCGTCATAGTAGACCAATGCAATATCATGTAATATACTAGTCTGATTGACAAAAATCAATCTTCGCCTTTAAAATCCGAAAATTTATCAAAATTCCGCTTCCCGCCATACTTTTATGACCGGCTGATTGCTTGCCGGTGAGTGAAGACCGGCGAGGGCGGCGTATGCCTATTTGCGCCGGCGGCTGATTTTACAGTAAATGAAGCGACTGTGCCTATACCGGAAGCGTCGACCGGGCTAACCCGGGTTAAGCCGCTGTGGCAAATGAAGTACTACAAAGCTTATCGCTATTAGCCTTATCGGCCTGCTGACCCGGCCGCTTGAACTTTTGACGCATACAACAATCACTTTTCAATTGTGGCGTCAGATATTTTGTTTTATGACGTCAAAATTTTACGGGAACCTGTGCATGCTGTGTGATATCCAGCAATGGCAGAAAAATAGCGATAAGGCAGCAACCATTTGATTTTCTGGGGGGGGGTTTGTTTCCAGGTTTTGTTGAAAAAAATAATTTGTTTTGGACCCTGAGTATATATGTAATGCTAAAATTGAAAGAAAAAAATTGTCTTTGGTTTGTCGCTAAAAAAGATAGATTGTTCTTCGCCGAAGGCGAAAAAAAAAAGTTTGCACAGAAAAAAACCCATAGCCCCCCCCCCCCCCCCCCTAGAAAATCAAATGGTTGCTGCCTAAGGTGTATGCAGTATCCACTGGCAGTATCATGTAATATAATAGTCTGATTGACAAAAATCAATCTTCACCTAATTTATCTAAAATTGCGCTTCCCGCCATACTTTTATGACCGGCTGATTGTTTGCCGGTGAGTGAAGACCAGCGAGGGCGGCGTATGCCTATTTGCGCCGGCGGCTGATTTTACAGCAAATGAAGCGACTGTGCCTATACCGGAAGCGTCGACCGGGCTAACCCGGGTTATTAAAGCTGCTGTGGCAAATGAAGAAGTGTAATCCGATTATCTAGAAGTCACCCTAGCTAAAATGGCTGTGTGTTAACCTAAAAAATTACCCTGAGTGGAGTGAGTGACCACAGGCACTTGTTTCTATCCATAGGAAGGTCGACTATCCACTTCTATTTATATGGATAGTCGACCTTCCTATGGATAGAAACAAGTGCCTGTGTGAGTGACCCATATTCGCCGCATTATTCCTTCATTTACACATACATTCGAATATTTGGAACTTTTTATGTGGGTTTCAGAAATTTTAACCCCGCGATTTCGGGATCAGGACTATCCCCCTATCCCCCCCACACCCACACCCTATATTGGCATTTACAGAATTATCATCCTCATTATCCTGGTATATTATTAGACCAAAATACAACGTCGTAGAAGGGCGTCCCAAAAAAAAATTATACTAGCCTTGCCAGACGTCATAATTATTTGGGCTAGTATATTATAAAACCGGATGTGGGTATGCACAGCCTAGAACGTCAATTTGACTATTCGTACCCGCATGTGGGTACGCGCAGACACTGGCTTATGAAAACAAATGTTTGTACATTGTAATTATATATGAATTAGCTAGAGGGATCATTCCTATACAATTTTTCTTACAAATATATTACTTGAAGACTGCACATGATTGCCATATAAATCTTGTATAATAGCCCAAATTGTTTAAAAACACCTGCATATTTCTTTAACCTGAGGGTACCCAAATTGCACCTATTATCTGTTGATAAATACTGTGAACGTTTTGTGTATATCTAAATAGTTTAACCTATGTTGAAAGACGTTCATAGTATAAAATAAAAAAAATGAATTGTTTAGTATCTAGGAAATCTTGTTAGATGTCCGCTGCTAGTTTTGATAAATAGGTGCAATTTGGATACTCAGTGCAATATGGGAACCGTAACGTTATATATACATATGTGAATAACCTTGTAAATGGGGTAAAGAGGAATATATGAATTGTTCGAACACTACAAACAGCCTTTACCATCTATTTAGGCAAATACTTGGTAAGGGGTCATCCATAATTGTCAACCATTTTCCAAAGTGTACAAAACGTACACTTGGGGGGAGGGGGTTAAAAAATCAACATTTTTACCGTACGCTTTTTTTTTATTTCCAGAATTTATTTCGTTTCCGTAGGGAAGGTCGATGTATAAAATCGAGAATTGGCTTGGGTGTGTTTCTCTTCTTATTTCTTCTTTATTATTTTCACTTGATGATATTTATTTCGATATCATAATTCTCCTCAATCCGGATTGAACTTTTAAAAGATCAAATCATATGAACACTAAATCTTTCAAAAATGTAAACTTGTAAAAAATTTTAAACAAAAAGTTTGCAAGCATTTCTCAGTACCCCTGATTGTCAATTTCACTGCTTTGTTATAAATCTTTATCGTTTTACTCTGTTTAATAAACAAAACTGATGGAAACACTAAATTCTTTGAATGTTTTGATTTTGACAAGACGTCATTTTGTGAAAAGATTTTAAACTGGTCCTTCGATTAATTTCCTTGTAATGTATTCCAAAACAGTAAACCAATAAAACGGAAGTAAACTTATTTTTCTTAGTATAAGCCTCCTTTAATTAGGAGCACCTCCATATGAAGATTAACCTTAACCTTAAAAATTATCCAATATATGTACACGTTACAGTATTATACATAAACGATAATAGTGCCATGAATGGCATATTTACAGGGACCTTTTAGATAGAAATACAGGCGGGAAATTTAAAAACTTAAAATGTTTTAAAACATAACACTTTTATTGATTGCTGTCTTTAGCTCTGATTCCATCAACAACTGTCAGTCCATACTTTACCAATGCAATATAACCATGCATTTCCCTTTCTTTGATTCTAAGCATAGTTTATGTGCCCTTTTGTTAATCTTTTGCATGCTCTAGGTGCCCTTTTTCATTGGAGTTACCACTGTGTGATAGGGGAAACACTAATCTTTGAACTCTTTATTCTAACAAAACACAGGCATCACAGATAGATGTCATCAACTAAAACAGTCAGATATGTTTTAGTTTATTTTCAATGCAAATTTCTATATTAAACTAAAATATAATAAACAGGATCTTCTTTTTATTAAGAATGATTGATTCCTCTCTTGAAATCTGAAAATGGTTGATGTACACTTTTTGAGGGAGGGTGGGGGGTCTGAAAAAGTGTACGTTTTGTACACTTTGGAAAATGGTTGACAATTATGGATGACCCCTAAAGGAACACAAATTTTACAGAAAAAATAGCAAAATGGCTAAAATGTGTCCATGGCGAATATGCGCCACCCACTCTACAGACAAACCTGTGAAAAATTAAGGCATTATAGCATATCCTAGATAAATAAGATTCAAATGCATTGTATTATAAATTTAGAAAATTAAAAACTTAACTAAAGAAGAATAATTGGGTCATCTCAAAGATTGTTGGGTAAATATGATTTTGTTTCATCCCTAATAGACTTTTATTGATAGAATTTCGAAATCATGTGGTTTATTATGAACTTTTTAGCTTTTAGCAAATATGGCTGTATGTATTAATAGTACATAAAAAATTTCACTCTAGGTACAGACAAACCTGTGCATCAGGAAAAGTTTTAGAGAATGACATGTCATATAATTTTTATACTGCATTTTAATTTTAGAATATTTTTAAAAAACTTACTGGATTTTGCTTTACATTTTTTTCCATTACTGCTGAAGGTGACAAAATCAATAGACAACTTTCGAGTTCGATGCATTTCCGTCAAAAACTCTGGTTTTAATGAACGTCATTTGTGCGTTTAGGGGCGTCGTCACTTCCGTTTCAATGTTGAGGGAGTGGTTGGAAAACTATAATTCTATATTGTACGAATTATTCAGCAAATTAAATTCTCAAAATTGACAATCAGCACTGCTGTCATTAGGGAATTGTCATTAAGTACCTACAGAACAACCATTATTTCTAGTTTATCCTGCACAACGACAATCACTAAGACACTTGATGAACGTAAATAGTGCAGGGATACAGGCGATCCCCTCTATCTGGTAAATGACGTCATAAAGGCGCGCATAATTGACGAGTTTTTGCCGGTGATGGATGAACTCGAAAGTGGTCTATTAAGTTGGGAAAGCGCTTTAAGGTAGATGGGGTGTCTAAATTATAATCCATAGAATCTTTTAATAATTTGCCAAAATGTAGTTCATATCCTGCTTGGATAAAACATAAACAAAAAGAATGGGTCACCGGACTTATTTCCACGCTACAGGTTGTTCAAAATTGTCAAGTTTTGTATAGATTATGCATGGAAAACCCATTTTTCCGCCATAAAACGCAAACCACACCATAGAATTTTGAGATAAAATATGAGAAGATAGCTTCAATATTATGCTTTCAGATAAGAAAAAGAAAAAATGGGGTCACCGGACTCGTTTTCTTGCTACATGTAAAAATGGGTAAATTCCTAACACATTCTATTGTAAAAGTAACATTATCTGAATTATCTGCCCTTGCATTTGAGTTGCCTCCCCTTATTTGACAAAGTTGGAAAAAAATGAATTAAACAAAAGAATTCTTATTTTTGTAAAATACAATTATAAATATGATCAAACATGGCATTTTCTATATTATAATGAAAATTCTTACACATGAATTACCTACTACTAAAAAAATTTGCACATTTCATCAAAGATCTAGACCTTGTTTTCTAGTATTTCAAAATCCAAGATGGAGGAAGACACCCTATCTACCTTAAGAAGCTCCCCTCATATTATAAATGTTGTGAGAAGTATTGATTTAAAAATAGACAATAGACATCTGCAAACAATAGCATAATAGGTTGTTTTAAATGTAACTGACAAATGACTGATTGAACCATTTCAAATGAAACTCAAATGTTTGTTTATTTTGCTATCTTCTATGCTCAGTCTTATGGTCAAAACATTCCAACCACCACTTTTCTAGTTACTAATTAAGTGATAAAAAAAGGTGTCCATTCAATATGCTACAAGTTTTAAATCACCCGCTGTCCAAGAACTTTAAACATACTAAAAGTATAATCCAAAAACTTCATCATATGATTATCAGTTTATTGTTCTAAAAATAAGAAAGTCAAATCTTATAATTAAAATTGTTAACCTTTGTCTTATTGATAGAGTAAAAATGTACATATAAATATGCAATTAATTTTAAATACAAGACATTCTCAGTTTATAAACTTAAATCTTGCACCTGAAATCTTGCACCTGACTTCAATTAAGATTATAATATAATGAAAGATATACAATTATGAACACATGATGAATAAAATAAATAGTGGGTAAAAAAATAATATTTAACCTTGAACATGTTGAATTTCTGAAATCTTTATTTTAGATCACCACCGATCACAGGAAATGTCAAACGACCAAACACATGTACTAAATCTGTGTATTTTCTTCATTACCAAAATTTTAAGTCATTATGAAATGATTTTTTTATGTTCGTGCATCAATATCCTTGTCCATACTTTAAAACTATGAATTGAAACAAAAAATGGTAACTCTTCTTGTTTTGTTACTGCAGGAAAACCTAATTCAGTCTCAACATTTTAGAGTTTACAGTAAAAATTGTTTATCCTCTCACGCCTGTGTGTATCAAATGATCAAATTTGTATCTTTAAAAAAAAAAAATCTTTAATATTTTTAGCTCACCTGACCCAAAGGGCCAAGTGAGCTTTTCTCATCACTTGGCGTCTGGCGTCCGGCGTCGTCGTCGTCGTCCGTCGTCGTAAACTTTTACAAAAATCTTCTCCTCTGAAACTACTAGGCAAAATTGAACCAAACTTGGCCACAATCATCATTGGGGTATCTAGTTTAAAAAATGTGTGGCGTGACCCATTCAACCAACCAAGATGGCCGCCACGGCTAAAAATAGAACATAGGGGTAAAATGCAGTTTTTGGCTTATAACTCAAAAACCAAAGCATTTAGAGGAAATCTGACATGGGGTAAAAATGTTTATCAGGTCAAGATCTATCTGCCCTTAAATTTTCAGATGAATCGGTCAACCTGTTGTTGGGTTGCTGCCCCTGAATTGGTAATTTTGAGGAAATTTTGCTGTTTTTGGTTATTATCTTGAATATTATTATAGATAGAGATAAACTGTAAACAGCAATAATGTTCGGCAAAGTTAGATTTACAAATAAGTCATCATGACCGAAATGGTCAGTTGACCCCTTTAGGAGTTATTGCCCTTTATAGTCAATTTTTAACCATTTTTCATAAATCTAAGTAATCTTTTACAAAAATCTTCTCCTCTGAAACTACTGGGCCAAATTAATCCAAACTTGGCCACAATCATCTTTGGGGTATCTAGTTTAAAAAATGTGTGGCGTGACCCGGTCAACCAACCAAGATGGCCGCCACGGCCAAAAATAGAACATATTATAGATATAATTGTAAGAAGCAAGAATGTTCAGTAAAGTAAGAACTTCAAACACATCACCATCACCAAAATACAATTTTGTCATGAATCCATTTGTGTCCTTTGTTTAATATGCACATAGACCAAGGTGAGCAACACAGGCTCTTTAGAGCCTCTAGTTATTTTGTAAAATGTTTTTTACCAAAAAGTTGAAAACTTAAAAAGTTTATAAAGAACAAAAAAAATAATGAAGAAATGTAAAAAAGTATTAACAAAAATACCAAACTCAAAGGTAAAGTTGAAGAAGGGGGAAGTCAATACATTTTTGTGGACAACTTCAAACACTTAACTTTTTAGAATGAAAGTCATACAAACCAATTTTATTTCTATTTCCTTAGCCAGATTGTTATTTAAATATCTTGGCCTAATAAAAATTGATGATCAACATTAAAAATATTTTTATTATGCTAATAAACCCTAGTATTGGCAGTGGTTCAAGTTATTTTAATAGGTAAGACAAATAGATACATGTAGGACAGATATATAGTGTATTACATGTATTACATGGCTAGGGAGGAAGTGTATAACAATCATTAACTTTAGATTTTAAGCTAGGTAAGTTTATACATAATGTAATTAAGTAGTTGTCGTTTTATTGCTGTGTTAATATATTTTATTCGTTCACTTTTAAGCTCACCTGACCTGAAAGGTCAAATGAGCTTTTCTTATCACTTGGCGTCCGTCGTCAGTTGTCGGTAAACTTTTATAAAAATCTTCTCTTCTGAAACTACTGGGCCAAATTTAACCAAACTTGGCCACAATCATCATTGGGGTATTTAGTTTAAAAATTGTGTGGTGTGACTCTGCCAACCAACCAAGATGGCCGCCATGGCTAAAAATAGTACATAGGGCGAAGTGTAGATTTTGGCTTATATCTCTGAAACCAAAGCATTTAGAGCAAATCTGATGTGGGGTTAAATTGTTTATTAGGTCTGACAAGATCTATCTGCCCTGAAATTTTCAGACAAAAGAGACAACCCGTTGTTAATTTGCTGCCCCAGAATTAGTAATTTTAAGGAAATTTCGCAGTTTTTGTTTATTATCTTGAATATTATTATAGATAAAGATAAACTGTAAACGCAATAATGTTCAGCAAAGTAAGATCTACAAATAAGTCAACATGACCAAAATTGTCAGTTAACCCCTTAAGGAGTTATTGCCCTTTTATAGTCATTTTTGAACAATTTTCATAATTTTTTGTAAATTTTTAGAAAATATTTTCCACTGTAATTACTGGGCCAAGTTCATTATAGATAGAGATAATTGTAGCAACACGAATGTTCAGTAGAGTAAGATCTACAAACACATCACGATCACCAAAACACAATTTTCATGAATTTATCATTGTCCATTGTTTAATATGAACATATATAGACCAAGGTGAGAAACACAGGCTCTTGAGAGCCTCTAGTTTGTACATTAATAAGGCCATTAGTTTTCTTGTTTGAATTGTTTAACATTTGTGTTTTCAGGGCCTTTAGAGCTGATTATGTGGTATGGTCTTTTCTCATTGTTGAAGGCTGTCATGACAGGGAATTATAGCTGTTAATTTCTGTGTCATTTGGTCTTTTGTGGAGATTTGTCTCATTGGCAATCATAGTACCACATCGTCTTTTGAATTATATATATATATTATTTGTTCATTACATGCATAAGAGTCCAGGAGGTGAATTGGTTTTCTTCTTATTTTATATTTCCAAGTTAACATGCCTAAGGTTGTTGTAACTTTCCTTTGTTAATACGCCTTCTTTTATTACTAGTAAAAACTGGTCCCCATGTTGTAGCTTTATTTTCCTTGTACTGAAAGTTGCATTTGACATCAACAATAAATTAATAAATCAAACAATAATTTTAAACTTATATTATTATGAAATTGTTTACTCTATATAGCTAGCATTCAAACTTGAAGGTAGCTTTGGATACAATGGAGCAATGTTACATATAAATGTTATAAAAAGTTTACAGTGCCACTTTCTTTATTGATGACAGATATTCTCCTGGAATGCAGAGTTGTGTTTTGATTTATTGTAGAGATTAATATAGATATATAAAAAACAACCATGACAATGTACACATCATTTAAATTTCACCAAAAATTAAAAAAAATGAATGGTATTTTTATGCCCCATTTATGGGCATTATGTTTTCTGGTCTGCATCAGTTTGTCTGTCTGTTCTGACTGTAACGAATAAAGATATGTCGTAATAGAAATTCAACAGATTTATTAAGTGTTTAATCTATATTTCCATTATGACAAAACATATCATGCTATATACATACTAGTTCAAATTACATATCTTTGGTAGAAAAACTGGCAATTGTTTGGACTATTATAAAACAAGGAAGAGATGGTCACTATAGCTATAATATAGGGACCATAGGGTGACTGTCCCACTAAAAATCATGTATAGCAATGTCCAAAATCCCAGAAATTATTTTTTTATAGTGAAATGATCCCAAAACTATTTACACATACATGCATAAATATTTTCATTGCCATGATGTTTACACATAGAATATATTACTTCACAAATTTATGTTTTCCATGGTGATTAATACCATGGCCAGTGTTAAAGAAAGAAAATGAAAGCAAGAACCAGATAATGAGACTCGTAAATAAACAAAAGAGCAGTACACCTTTGATATAAACAAAAATGCATGTCTTTAACATGTATCCTTTTCCATATTTAGGCAAAAGTGCATGATAATTATATACTTGTCCAAAAGAAGGATAAGCATGCATTAAGTAAGTGAACCTCCGACATGAGCGTACATTTTGACTAGAAACTGGAAGATATGAAAAGAAAGAAGTCCACGAGAGGACATGTTTTAACTGTAGCTCTATTGTTGAAGATGAAATGCATGTCATTTTAAAATGCCCATTATATGTGGATCTAAGACAAATCATGATACATGAAGCTTTACATTTTAATGAACATTTTAACCTTTTATCAGATAATGAAAAATTTATATTTTTATTTAGTAATGACAATGTTGCTGCTATAGTTGCCAAAACCTGCAACAACATTTTATTAAGAAGAAATAGTATTTTATTTCACTAGTTTTTAAAGAAACAAATGTTTTAATATCATTTAGTAAAAATGTATATTATGTCAGAATTTTTAATTCTAAATGTGTAAAAATAAGTTTATATGTATATAGTATATCTTAAAAGTCTCTCATAAATCTTTTTAAGATTGGTACATGCAATGCAAATGTTTTAATGTTTTAAATCTATGTATGTGAATCTCATTTTATGTTTGTATGTGGTGAGACTATAATAAAATATTGAATCTGAATCTGAATCATTTTGTCTATTTAAAATGTTTTTTTTATCTTTGTTTAGGCCAAAATGATGGCACTTCCAAAAGAAAATGAAAATTATGTGAGATTGTCATTGCTACTGGCAGGAGTTTGTCCAAGAGCAATAAGAGTTTTATTTGACAAGGAATTTCCTCCGTTGCAGCTGTATGGGAAATTAAATATTCAAATTACAAAACTGTGTAAGATCAATCAAGCACAGAAGAGTTTACTCCCCCCTGTAAATGGTAAGTATAATTTGAATGATTTGATAATTAAGCTATATGAAAAACAAACATATTGACCAAACCCAAGTCTATCTATATTTCAGTAATACCATATGGAAAGCCTCAGCTGTCATATATTAGAGATTTGCATAAGTTTATGCTGAAGCTTACAATGTAAAGTTAATACAGCGTGATAATGAATTAAATCATCAAAATGAAAACTTTAAATAATAAAATGCTAAGTTAAATCTGCTTTGTGTTGACTTGCAACTTCAAGTGTTGATGTTGTGAAAGCATCGTGGTGAGCAACGGCATTATGATGATATGCCATTACACGATGTTAACTTGATACTGGATAATGTTTAGACGTTGCTTCGATTGCTAGGATAAAAAATGATACGAAAAGTTGAACTTCATGATGTTAACTTATTATTAATAAATGTAAAGCTTAGATATCACAACGTTATATCATTATAATGTCATGATAGGTTTATCATAATGTATGTAGACTAAAATACACGATGTAAAGCCAAACTAGCATACTATTATATCATTTTAATGTCATGATAAGCTAACCATACAATATACTCAATAGAAATAACACGACGTAAAGTTGAAAGTACGTGTTGTTGAGCTAGGATTGCACAATGTTATATCACTATAATGTCATGATAAGCTAACCATACAATATGCTCACTAGAAATAACACGACGTAAAGTTGAAAGTACGTGTTGTTGAGCTAGGATTGCACAATGTTATATCATTATTATGTGATGATAAGCTAACCATACAATACACTCAATAGAAATTACACGACGTTCAGTTGAAAGTACGTGTTGTTGAGCTAGGATTGCACAATGTTATATCATTATTATGTCACGACAGGCTTATTAAGCATTATTTTGACACGAAACGACACGAAGGTTGAAAAAAGGACCACTGATGTAGGACCTGAGGTATCTTGCAAATAGTGCCGCATATGCGTAGTAGTTATATGATATAAAAAGAGAATGAAGTTATTGATGAAGATATCAAAATTCAAAAGGGGATGCAAAAGCGGGGCACCTGTTTGCTACTGAACAAAACGAAACAAAATGAAATGAACAGTTACTGTTACTTCAAAGTTTATGTATAGAATGAGACCAGAGGCAGACAGTTGTAAGCTTATTAAACCTGCATCGAAAAAGTTAATTTGCGTTTAAAAAAAACTCTATAAGCTTAGGGTTTCAGATATATTCTGTAACTCAGAACTATTCTCTCATCATTTAGGAAAAACAGTGAAAACTGGACAACTCTCAATAGGCCGAGTAGTATGGTAGGGTTGAGCATGTATATATATTTTCAATTGAACTGTAACCAATAAAATTGCTCTATACTTGATATCAATTTTTTTTTTGCTCTATGACTTTTTACTATATACTATATGTCGACAAATGAAATTATCGAAATTCAAGTCAACTATTTTGGATCTTACTAAACTGTTCACTTTCAAATATTCGGCTTTGTACGTTCCTGAAAGGGTAGATCAAGAAAAAGCGTTTCGGTCTCATGCAATTTTCAACATTTTGTTTTCAATTTTTTATCGATTGCATATTGATAATATATTGCCTTGGATCATTGATTTCAGTTCAAAGTATTGATACGGAAGAAATTTTTAATTTATGGTGTCGCTATGAACTTTGTGATAGCCACGAATGTTGGATGTTGTTGATATCTGTTTTACACTGTTAGCCGCTTAGAGTAACTTAAAGATCAAATATTAGTAGCTTGGAGCCAGGAAACTGTTATAATATGTGTAAATGAACTTATCATAGATAGACGTCAGGTTGGACATTATGTATTTGCACCAGCCTCGCATTTCGTCTTCAAAAAAATAACCAGTCACGCTCGAAACAAATAAAGTTAAAAAGACCAAATCCAATACAATCAAAAAGGCAAAATAAAGTACACGTTACCATCAAACTCATCGTTCTGGTTTTATTTCAAAGCTCAATACATTCATATCATATAAACGTATACCATAAATATTTTTCAGCTTGCAAATCTATTAATAGTTGCCGCTGTACATTAAGCTCCCATCTATTTATTTGTAGGTGTCGGCATTTTGAAAATTGAAATTTTTTCGAGATCTACAAGGGTGTCTTTTACATGCAAGAGATGTGGCTCTCTCTTAACACGGGTCAGCCATTTATGGTCCCCTTCCGACGGACTGTCACTGATAAGCCAAGAAAGGGAACCAGATGTTTTTTGCATTAAGTGATAGTTCCGTGTTTGTAATTTGTGCATTTTTAAGTTATCGCACAACAATCAAATTTCAGGCCAAGTACTCCTCACGTTAAGAACCCCTGCAGTGACTCGTTGCAAGGAAAGATTTCTGTCCCTATTCAATATATCCTCATTTTTCCAGTGGCATATACAACTCTTACCTATTCTACCTGTTGTATATCATGTTAATTTGTTATCATCTTGAACATACATGTAATATTTGCCACTGGCAACCAACAATCAATAATTTTGAATAGGTCGTTTTACAAAAAAAAAATGGTTTTCAAATCCCTTGTGCAAAGTGGTCCTATTCTGTCTGAGAAAAGGCTCTGCGTTAACGTTGATGACCGTACTTTGACCTATAATGGTTTACATTTACAAATTGTGATTGTGATGTTGAGTTTTCACATTGACACTCATACCACATCTTCTTATATCTACTTAGTTGGAATTTGATATTTCAACTTTCCATTTGGTCAAACACCTCTTAAAATGTTTTGGTTCTTATATTTACTTGGCTTTCAAATATTCGAATATTTTGAGCGTTCCGTAGGTAAATGCTTTACTTAAAATTCAGCGTTTTACATTGTCCTGGTTTTTCGAGAGCAGCATTGGTGTGTGGCCAAAATGGCAAAATTCATTGTGCTGAGATCGTGGCACTGACTCTCTTTAGTTACATGCCCCATTCTGACTGGACATAGATGCGTACTTGTACTTTGCTCAAGGTTGATTGTGTTACAATAACTAAATAAAATGCTTCGCTGAGCGCAGCCTGATTTGACCGCAGATGTCGAACCCTGAATAGTTGGTGCAAGTTTCGACACATTATTTAAGCTTGATACAGTCTGAAATTGGATTTTGATCAATTTTTTGACATAATATAGGTTTCTTACACATAATAAATGTGGTGAAAGATCTTTAAAATTTGAAATGGGTGGAAATATTTGTATTCATTTCCAATCGAATTTTTTTTGCTATTGCGCAATAATGTGCAATCGAAGATTTCTTTCTGGTCCAATATTGAGCTATTGCACAATAGTTTGAAAATGAAGATGTCTTGGCTGTGGCGGATCCAGGGGGAAGGTTCCGATGGTTGGAACCCCCCTTTTTTTTGGACGATCAATGTATTTAAATGGAGACATATAGTTAGACCCCTCCCCCTTTGTTATGGGTTGGGAACCGGCTGGATCCGCCCCTGTAAATGCTATTGCGCAATTCGGTGCAATTGAAGATTTTTTGCTAATGCGCAATACTATGATATAGCGCAATACTATATGCTATAATTTCCTGACATTGCACAATACTTTATTTAATAATTTACACATAATATCCGGTGTGTATCTCCTGATATATCAGTATTTTTTACTTTAATATACATATACGAAATATGAATCAATAGAAAAATAGAAAATTTTAAGAAAAAAAAATATGAAAAAAATTACACCCCTCCCCATTTTTACGTTAAACGCATGAGAAAACGGATGATGAACGGATCTGAAACTGATAAATGCAATTGAATATTTCGCGTCAGAAATGGCGATTATTGGTGTGTCACATTTATTGTGTGTCATGAATGCTTATTAATCATAAATATCTTAGAGTAAGAGCACGTCTTCACTATCAAGCATCTCTTATTCAGGCAAGACACTACCCTTTGGCGGCATTTTGAAAAACAAACTAAGACCAGCTAAACGAAAACTTTTTGAATATTCATTCGATTTTACAAGTATTTATTATTGCCGCCTTTCATTTTTTTTCGCATATCGTGTTCCATTTTATCCGATATGCTTCCGTTTGGTGTACGTTGTATGCGGTACTAGTCCGTTGGATGTATGTTTGACATCCGTTCTGTCTTAAGCTTGTACGTCTCATATTCTGTGTGTGTCCGTTGTGCCTTCGTTACGCGTCCGTTTTATTTTGTCAGTACATGAACGGACTCCCGACGGATACATGTAACAGTTTTGTCAACGTAAAACTTTTTCCATCCGTTAGGCGTTTGTTCGTGCTATCCGGTAAATCGACCACTGACAGTTGAAGAAGTCGTAGAGCAAAAAAAAAAAAATCAAATCAAATTTGAGGGAATTTTATTTAAATGTCTAAAGTGCCGAAGAAAATATAAACATAATCAACCTTGTATATATCTGTTTAACCTACAGCGAGTTTTCACTGTTACTCCTAATTAATGTTGGGCGCTTGGGAAACAAAATAGTTCTGAACTATTATTTTAAACGCTCAGCTTATATAAGAGATTTTTTTTAAAAAAGTGAATCGGTTTAAATAAAAAAAAATCCATTGATGCAAAACCATAACACATTTCAGGATACTGTTATCTCATGTTAATGTTCAATTTGTTTTAAAAAAAACACTTCTTCTTTAAATTATTTATTTTGCAATTGAAAATTATTTGATATATTTTGTGCGTTTTATTCCTAAGTAAGAATGATCATAATCAAAGCCGTGCTCCTTGTTTTAACACGAATTATCCGCTTTTAAGAAATATTTGTTTTGTTATCAATTTTTTCACCGCTTACAATTGCCTTCCTTTTGACGTATTTTATACATTAACTTTGAAGTAAACGTAGCTGTGCATTTCATTTTGTTTCGTTTCGTTCCGCTTTTATTCTGTTTCGCAGTTTACAGGTACCCCTCTTTTCGCCCATTTTCTAATTTTTATATCTTCATCAAAAACTTTCAAAAAGCGAAATAATCAAAAACTGCATGTTAAGAGTACTTTTAAAGTTTGATCAAATATCTAAACTATCAAATCTAAAAACGATATTTAGAATTGTAATTATTTGGTGAAAATTTCCAAAGGAGTAGGACCGGTAAGGCCCCTTTTTGGCCCAAAAATATAACAGTTTTACAAAATTGTTAAAATGTAAACTTTAAGTTATTTATTGGACAGTTGAATGCTTCTGCTACATAAATATGGGCTGTTTTTGACAATACAATGCACATATATCAACACCATTAAGTCATGCTAAATTACTGAAATCTTCAAAATTCTATCATTTTAGTTAAATTTTAGACGGTTTCCGTGTAAAACGAAAGTGGCCGCATTCGTGTTCATCCTTAATATTGCAATGTAAGTTGTATTTTATGATAATACATAACACAATGCATAACATATATAAAGGTTGTGGATGAACACGGATGCGGCCACTTTCATTTTTGACAAAAACCATCTGAAAAGTGACATTTTTTGGCATATTTGAGAGATTTTTCATATTTGAGCTTCAATCGGATCGTTTTTAATGACTTAATCAGTTAAAATCTTTCACATAAACTAATTGAATCAAGTGAAATAGACACTTAAGTGTTTAAAAAGTGGTCAAAATCTTTCGTCAGATGAAACTGAAATTTGAGGCCAAAATGAGTCCTTACCGCACCTACTCCTTTCAAAACTTTTTAAAATTTTGAAATGATAATATTACATGCACCGTACTGTTACAGTGTAAAAAGAAAGTAGAATAATGTATTTTAAATTTATTCTCTTTTTATATCATATAACTACTACGCATATGCGGCACTATTTGCAAGATACCTCAGGTCCTACATTAGTGGTCCTTTTTTCCACCTTCGTGTCGTTTCATGTCAAAATAATGTTTGATCAGCATATCATGACATAGCAATGATATTACATTGTGCATTCCTAGCTCAACAACACATACTTTCAACTGTACGTTGTGTAATTTCTAGTGAGCGTATTGTATGGTTAGGCAGCAACCATTTGATTTTCTGGGGGGGCTATGGATTTTTTTCTGGACAAACTTTTTTTTTGGCGACAAGTCGAAAACAATTGTTTTCTTTCAATTCTAGCATTACATATAGTGGCAGCTGAGGGTGAAACAAACAATTTTTTTTCTCAGGGTCAAAAACAAATTATTTTTTTCTCCAAAAACTGGAAACAAACTTTTTTTAGCTCACCTGTCCCGAAGGGACAAGTGAGCTTATGCCATCACTTGGCGTCCGTCGTCGTCCGTCGTCTGTCGTCTGTCGTCCGTCGTCTGTCGTCGTCTGTCGTCGTAAACTATTTCAAGAATCTTCTCCTCTGAAACTACTGGGCCAAATACTTTCAAACTTTAACTGAATGTTCCTTAGGGTATCTTATTTATAAATTGTATCTGAAGTTTTGATCTATCAACAAACATGGTCGCCATTGCTAAAAATAGAACATAGGGGTCAAATGCAGTTTTTGGCTTATAACTCAAAAACCAAAGCATTTAGAGCAAATCTGACATGGGGGTAATATTGTTTATCAGGTCAAGATCGATCTGCCCTGAAATTTTCAGATGAATCAGACAACCCGTTGTTGGGTTGCTGCCCCTGAATTGGTAATTTTAAGGAAATTTTGCTGTTTTTGGTTATTATCTTGAATATTATTATAGATAGAGATAAACTGTAAACAGGAATAATGTTCAGCAAAGTAAAATTTACAAATAAGTCAACATGACGGAAATGATCAGTTGACCCCTTTAGGAGTTATTGCCCTTTATAGTCAATTTTTAACCATTTTTCGTAAATCTTAGTTATCTTTTACAAAAATCTTCTCCTCTGAAACTACTGGGCCAAATACTTCCAAACTTTAACTGAATGTTCCTTAGGGTATTTAATTTGTAAATTGTATCCGAAGTTGTGATCTATCAACAAACATGGTCGCCATTGCTAAAAATAGAACATAGGGGTCAAATGCAGTTTTTGGCTTATAACTCAAAAACCAAAGCATTTAGAGCAAATCTGACATGGGGGTAATATTGTTTATCAGGTCAAGATCGATCTGCCCTGAAATTTTCAGATGAATCAGACAACCCGTTGTTGGGTTGCTGCCCCTGAATTGGTAATTTTAAGGAAATTTTGCTGTTTTTGGTTATTATCTTGAATATTATTATAGATAGAGATAAACTGTAAACAGGAATAATGTTCAGCAAAGTAAAATTTACAAATAAGTCAACATGACGGAAATGATCAGTTGACCCCTTTAGGAGTTATTGCCCTTTATAGTCAATTTTTAACCATTTTTCGTAAATCTTAGTTATCTTTTACAAAAATCTTCTCCTCTGAAACTACTGGGCCAAATACTTCCAAACTTTAACTGAATGTTCCTTAGGGTATTTAATTTGTAAATTGTATCCGAAGTTGTGATCTATCAACAAACATGGTCGCCATTGCTAAAAATAGAACATAGGGATCAAATGCAGTTTTTGGCTTATAACTCAAAAACCAAAGCATTTAGAGCAAATCTGACATGGGGTAACATTGTTTATCAGGTCAAGATCTATCTGCCCTGAAATTTTCAGATGAATCAGACAACCTGTTGTTGGGTTACTGCCCCTGAATTGGTAATTTTAAGGAAATTTTGCTGTTTTTGGTTATTATCTTGAATATTATTATAGATAGAGATAAACTGTAAACAGGAATAATGTTCAGCAAAGTAAGATTTACAAATAAGTCAACATGACGGAAATGGTCAGTTGACCCCTTTAGGAGTTATTGCCCTTTATAGTCAATTTTTAACCATTTTTCGTAAATCTTAGTAATCTTTTACAAAAATCTTCTCCTCTGAAACTACTTGGCCAAATACTTCCAAACTTTAACTGAATGTTCCTTAGGGTATTTAGTTTGTAAATTGTATCCGAAGTTGTGATCTATCAACAAACATGGTCGCCATTGCTAAAAATAGAACATAGGGGTCAAATGCAGTTTTTGGCTTATAACTCAAAAACCAAAGCATTTAGAGCAAATCTGACGTTGGGTAATATTGTTTATCAGGTCAAGATCTATCTGCCCTGAAATTTTCAGATGAATCAGACAACCCGTTGTTGGGTTGCTGCCCCTGAATTGATAATTTTAAGGAAATTTTGCTGTTTTTGTTTATTATCTTGAATATAATTATAGATAGAAATAAACTGTAAACAGCAATAATGTTCAGCAAAGTAAGATCTTCAATTAAGTCAATTTGACCAAAATTGTCAATTGACCCCCTTAAGGAGTTATTGCCCTTTAAAGACATTTTTCACAATTTGTTCATCATGTTGACTTACTTTAAAAAATCTTCTCCTTTGAAACTGCTGTATCAATTTCAGCCAAACTTAGGCTAAATGAGTTTCAGAGTATCTAGTATAAATTTTATATTTTATTTCCTTGTATGTCAAGAAACATAGCTCCTATGGCTAAAATAGAACATAGGAGAAAATGATTATTTTTTTTGGCTTTTGAAGAAAATAGGACGATCCAAAAAACATTTAAATAAATTGAAAAGCCAAAATAATCATTGATGAGAGATTTAACCAAAAGAATTAAGGTGAGCGATTCAGGCTCTTGAGAGCCTCTTGTTCCCAAAAAAATCCATAGCCCCCCCCCAGAAAATCAAATGGTTGCTGCCTTAAGCCTTTTTCAACTGATTTTTATAGTTCGTTCTTATGTTGTACTGCTATACCACTGTCCCAGGTTAGGGGGAGGGTTGGGATCCCGCTAACATGTTTAACCCCTCCACATTATTGATGAATGTGCCTGTCCCAAGTAAGGAGCCTTTAATTCAGTGGTTGTCGTTTGTTTATGTGTTACATATTTGTTTTTCGTTCATTTTTTTTATATAAATAAGGCAGTTAGTTTTCTCGTTTGAATTGTTTTACATTGTCTTATCGGGGCCTTTTATAGCTGACTATGCGGTATGTGCTTTGCTCATTGTTGAAGGCCGTACGGTGACCTATAGTTGTTAATGTCTGCATCATTTTGGTCTCTTGTGGACAGTTGTCTCATTGGCAATCATACCACATCTTCTTTTTTATATATTGAACTGGGCTTCAGCTGGCCCTTCAAGAGTAATGTATACTTGTTCAGCAAAATGGACCCACACTCAACTCAGAAATATACAAATGAACCAAAATGATCAAAACACACAGAAGTAACAAATGCTCTAGAGATTGTATACTGAGTAAATAGGTAAAAATAGAAGATAAATCAATTAATTAAGTTGATAGATTCTCTTATCAATAATTATAGAACTACGATAACTTAGCTTATAATTCCCATTTAATTTTCAGCAAACCCAGACTCAAAGATATTTGATATTACATTGATGGTATGTTTGCTAAGAGGTCTGGCAAAAATCCCACCACCAAGTAAAGGATTTGATGAACTACCATTACCGAGTGAGGTTACTCCTGGTGCAGATCTGGCACGTATTAAATATGTCCGGAACCTATTGGCTCATACGAATGATGGCAAAATTGATGACATCAATTTCAACAATTACTGGATTGAAATATCAAATGTAAGTCTTTAAAGTTGAGAGGTCAATAATATTAACCTGCCAGTTAATAGATAGATATAAGAAGATATGGTATCAGTGCCAATGAGACAACTCTCCATCAAAGTCACAGTTTGTATTTAGAAAACGATTATAGGTCAAAGTACGGTCTTCTACACAGAGCCCTGGCGTCCCAAAATGGACTAGTGTAAAACCATTCAAATGGAAAAACAATGGTCTAATCTATAAAAAGTGAGACACGAGAAACACTTATGAACCACATCAACAATGGACAACTACTGAACATCAGATTCCTGAAAGTGCAAAGAAATGCAGCGGATTTAAACGTTTTACCAACCTTCAAACATGTTAAGGTGGTATGGGAGTCTAAAATAAAAATGATAGAATTCGTTCATTCTTTGCCAAAAAAATGTTGAAAAATATAATAAAAATGATAGGTCACGGTCACCGCGCATTTTCTCAAGCTACAGGACGGGACAAAATGACACATTTTGTATGGATTATACAGGAAAAAACACCATTTTGTGATTAGAAACTAAACAAAATGATAGAATTGTTAAATACTTCAGGAAGAGATAGCTTTCAGACACTACTTTGAGGATATCAAAAGAAAAGATAGGGTCACCGTACGTTTTTTCCGGCTAAAATACAAAATAGGAAAATTCCATACAGAATCCTTCAGAAATGCACTCTTTTAGAGTTACCTCCCCTTAAAATGCCAATTTAAAAAAAAAATAAAAACAACCAAAAATAATTAATATTTGCAAAAATATCAATATTTAGAAGTTATACTCTTATAAATTGGTACTTTTAAATGAAAATGTACATTAAACATCTGCATTCCTCCATCAAATTTTGCTAACTTGATGGAAAATCTGGACCTCTGATTCTCTGTTTTTTACAATCCAAGATGGAGGAAGACGCCCATACCACCTTAAAAGAATGTATTATACTATACAGTATTTTATATTTTAGCCATCATAGTCCATGGCAAGTGAGGTGACCTATTGTTGATAACGTTCTACTTCATTTGAACACTAGTGGAAATCATAATGCAGCTACATAATTTTATACGTAATTTGATTCTGCTATAAATCATTAAGAACCTATAATATGTAGTTGCTGGGAAAAATGTGTAACTTTCAGTGGCATTTCCAAGCTTTTTCATAAGACTAGTACTTTCTATCGGGGTCCAGTGTAAACATCCGCCAGTCATTACAAGGTTCTAAAAAAAGGCTTGGAATGTTTACACTAGTGTTTTTAAACAAGAAAAGATTACACTATTGATTTTGTACCGGAATGATTGAACTAGTGATTTTATACGGGATTAATTACACTTCAGCTTTAGATCCATATATTGATGAAGTGATTAGTACTCATTTTGAATACACGATAACTCAATAATGCTTATTAAGGAATAAGATTAAAAAAATTATATTCTATGCAAATCTTTACAAACATATGCTTTTAAATTGTCACTAATTGTAATATTTATATTTATTGGGTTGCTGAAGCTTTTCTTTGTATTTGCTTTTTGGACAACTTCTATAATTGAAACTTTATGTAAGAACAAATCTGCTCTTTAAAGATTATATCAAGTTCAAAGTCCTGATCATTGATAAATTATTTTGAGTAATAAAAACATTCTCCTCATCATCATCAATTTTATTTATAATTACTAGATTGAATCAGATTAATTAAAATGCTTCCTTGAAAATTATTTTAATTTTAATCCATTTTTTTTTATGTATTAAACAATAAATCGGTCTGATATAAACAATACAAAAATATCAAGACCAATGCTTTCACACTAAATACATCCAATATTCTCTGGTAAAAACAGTTATCTCGAACAAATACAGGGCGGAATGAAAGTACGCTTACATTAACAACCAATTTTTTCCTCAAATTGTCTATTGGCGTATACATATATATATATATATAAGCAGAATTTGACAAAATAAAACCAAGTACCCACTAAAATACAAGTGTCCCTCAATCCCTGAAAATAAATTCATCTACACTCTAGAGTAGTGGTCAAGTTTGATCCAAGGCCGACATTAAAAATATGTTTGTTTCCCCTCCCCCACCCGACTAAAAAATAAGCTCCAGGTCCAAAAAAAATATTTCCTAAAAAAAATCATAATGTTTTTAATTCCTGAAAATAATTTGTTTCCAGTTTTGAAAAGTGCTTGAAAGCAAAAGGATTGATCATCTAAATATGTACAGTCCAATTGAGCATGAACAACTGATAAGTGGCTTTGACTGGACAAATCAAACCATTCATGTGACCATGCTATGTCAGACATCCAGTTTTAAAAAAATAACCTGCCTCCCTGGTCTGTTTACAAAGGGTAAATCAGGGTTTTTGCAGGGGGGAGGGGAAACAGACATTCTTTTAAATGTTGCCCAACTGGCAAAGAGCTAAATATTTTGAAAACTTATCTGAAAGCAGAAACTTCTTAAAGTTAAAAACTTGTGCATATGGTCAGACTTGTGCCTTGTGGTTAGTGCCAGTCTGCAGGGGTAACAAAATTTTACTAACAGGAGATGTAGTAAGAGTTCCCAATGTTTATATTCTATTGTACTTCTAATTCAACAAGGCCGTAGGAAGACTTGGTGGACAGTCAATGCTGATTGAAAGTCATGAATTAAAGATGAAAATACTTGATCAGTCCAATCAGGAGATAATGCTTGCAATAGCACATGCTGCCAAAGAAATCATGGAGTTAAAGCAGCTATTAAAAGGTATAATTTATATGTTTATTTTCAAATGGTTATTAAACAAAAATGTTCTCTGAAACTGTTGGGTCAATTTTGATAAAAAAACAAGAACATAGGAATAAACTGTTGTGTCTATTATCTTGAAAACTTCAATGAAAAGAAAAAAATATAAAAATTGACATTGCCCTTAAAAAATGATATTTACCTTCTTTTTTTTTTAGCTCACCTGGCCGATTGTCATCGTCTTTTATCTCAATCAGTATTGGGGTATCTTATACGAAGTTATTGGTGCCATATAGTTTTACCCATGTCCGTAATTCCGTCATTCCGCAACAAAGCATCATACAGAGTTTTTAGCTCACCTGGCCTTTTAAGGGCCAAGTGAGCTTTTCTCATCACTTTGCGTCAGTCGTCTTCTGTCCTCGTCATTAACTTTTACAAAAATCTACTCCTCTGAAACTCCTGGGCAAAATTAAACAAAACTTGGCCACAATCATCATTGGGGTATCTAGTTTAAAAAATTTGTCCGGTGAAAGATGGCCGTTATGGCTAAAAATAGAACATAGGGGTAAAATGTAGATTTTGGCTTATATCTCTGAAACCAAAGCATTTAGAGCAAATGTGACAAGGGTAAACTTGTGTATCAGGTCTAGATCTATCTGCTCTGAAATTTTCAGATGAATCAGAGAGGGGGGGCAAGGGGGGTCCCAATAACAGCATAACAGCAAATTGATTTGGCTTATAACAGATAACAAGGAATTAAAATGGACAAAAACAGACAACAGTAAATGAAATATTAAAATTAGTCGGGTCCTTGACAAATCCAGTATTTCTTATTACGGGTATATATATAATCCTGTGAAATGAATTCCATTTTCTATGAACACGGTCTTTAGTGTTTTAGAGAAATATTTGGTATATTCTTGTCCGTCCGTTGTCAACATGTCGGACATAAACTCAAACACTCTTTAACCAATTTACATAAGACTTTTTTGGAAATTGTTTATATCTATTGACGCAAGCTCCCTATCGTTTTTTTTTTTTATAAATTTTAGATTTTAAGTTTCTGAGTAATGGGGTTTTATTCAATAAAAATGGTGGAGTTTTTTTCTTCAGTTTTCTGATAATATCTCAAAAATGTGGAGCAGGATCTGCTTACCCTTCCGGAGCACCTGAGATCACCCCTAGTTTTTGGTGGGGTTCGTGTTGTTTATTCTTTGGTTTTCTATGTTGTGTCGTGTGTACTATTGTTTTTCTGTTTGTCTTTTTCATTTTTGGCCATGGCGTTGTCGGTTTGTTTTGGATTTATGAGTTTGACTGTCCCTTTGGTATCTTTCGTCCCTCTTTTACACAAATTTGCAAGGAATTTTGGTGAATTGTTTATATCAATGACATTAGCTCCCTTTCATTTTTGATAAATTTTAGATTTTACGTTATCGAGTTAAAGGGTTTTATTAATTAAAAAGGGGGGATTTTCTAGTTTTCGGACATAAACACAAAAACGTTGTCAGCAGGTCTCATAAAACTTTGCTGAATTGTTTATATCTATTGTTATAAGCGCCCTTTCGATTTTTATCAATTTTCGATTTTATGTTATTCAGTTGAGGGGTTTATTCAATAAAAAAGATTGTATTTTCCAGTTTTCGGACAATAACTCAAAAATGTTTTCAGCAGTTCTCATGAAACTTTGATGTATTGTTTATATACATGATATATATTGACTGAAGCTCCCTTTCGATTTTGATAAATATCTAATATCACATTGAGAAGTTATCGAATATTTCAAAAAGGTGACGGGCGTATCATGCTCTCATGGCGTAGCTGTTTATTTGTTATGGAATACTTTTTTCAGCATTTATTGTTGTACAGTTATGGAAACTCATACATGCTTGTAATTTAACTATTCTGTAATTAAATTGAGAATGGAAATGAGGAATATGTCAAAGAGACAAAAAATGATATCTAGTAAGAATTCAAGGGCAGTTATGGTATCATAGTAGGTCCGATTGACATAGTTCTTGTGTTTGTTGCTACTAAAAAATGACCTAAAAGAGTTTGAATATTTATATTCGCATTCTGACTTTTTTAAATGCCCATGTAATGAGGTGTGTGAATTTTTCTGAATAAGACTATGAGGCAAAGTTGTATATAGGGTAGAAAAATCAAAAGCACCAATTATATTTAAAGCATGCAATTTCGCAAGTACCTCGTCCCAATTTTGACACTCCAAAAGTAATATATTCTACTAGATCCAAAAGCCTTATTTGAACATTTTTTATCAGGTTTTTGATTGTACCAAGTCTACTAGTTAGTAGAATACATAGTAGCTTAATAGGGGTACAATGGCTTGAAGACGAAATAAATCTTTGTTTGTAATGAGTTATGTGCAGCGTCGGAACCCAGTACATGGTGGGAACTTTCATTGTACAATGTATTTGGTTCTGCTTTAAAAAGAGCTGAGTCTATTTACCATATAGTATAAAAGGTTAACTGGTTGTAAGGACCTAGTCCTTAATTGAGATCCTTGCTAGATATTCCTTTTTGTCATATAAACACAGGCACTTGTCTCAGAAAAAAATTTCCTTTATACCTTAATATAACACAGGCACGTCTCAGAAACAAATTTTCTATATACCTTAATAGTGTTATATAAAGGTATATAGGGGGGGGGGAGATCTGAGACAAGTGCTAGCTGTGCATATTAAGAATTGTTCTTATTTAATATGTTCGTAACAGAAACAAGGAACAATACTCCTCATACAAAAAAATAAGATAATTCTAAATAAATTTTTCCCAAAAAAATAGAATTAATTACAAAGGATTATCATAAGATATACTGGAATTGTCCTGGACCCCACTTCTGTGATGGGTATAATTATGTTAATGGAATCCTTCTCCAAATACGGGACCAACATATTAGTAGGGGTAGACTCCAATATCCAATGATCATAATTTCTACCGATTTTGGCTGTCAAAAAATGCTAACATTCCAATTTTCAATAACAGTTAACAGCAAAAACATTATCACAATAACAGATAACAAAAAAACTAAAAGCCCAATAACAGCTAACAATGAATAAGACAATAACAGCTAACAGCAAATATATTTTCAGAATAACAGATAACAAAGAATTAAAATGCCTCATAACAGCATAACAGCTAAACCCCTTGCCCCCCCTCATCAGAGAACCTGTTGTTGGGTTGCTGCCCCTAAATTGGTAATTTTAAGGTAGTTTTTTTTTGTTTTTGGTTGTTATCTTGAATATTATGATAGATAGAGGTAAACTGGAACAGCAATAATGTTCAGCAAGGTAAGATCTACAAACAAGTCAACATGATCAAAATGGTCAATTGACTCCTTAAGGAGTTATTGGCCTTTATAGTCAATTTTTAACAATTTTCATAAAATTTGTAAATTTTTACTAACATTTTCCACAGAAACTACTGGGCCAAGTTCATTATAGATAGAGATAATTGTAAGCAGCAAGAATGTTTAGTAAAGTAAGATTTACAAACACATCACCATCACCAAAACACAATTTTGTCATGAATCCATCTGCGTCCTTTGTTTAATATTAACATAGACCAAGGTGAGCGACATAGGCTCTTTAGAGCCTCTAGTTTGTTATTTTCTTGAATATTATTATAGATAGAGATAAACTGTCAACATAACCAAAATAGTCAATTGACCCCTTAAGGAGTTATTGCCCTTTATAGTTAATTTTTAACATTTTTCATAAATTTTTGTAAATTTTTAGAAAATATTTTCCACTGTAATTACTGGGCCAAGTTCATTATAGATAGAGATAATTGTAGCAACAGGAATGTTCAGTAAAGTAAGATCTACAAAAACATCACCATCACCAAAACACAATTATGTCATGAATTTATCTGTGTCCATTGTTTAATATGCACAGGCTCTTGAGAGCCTCTAGTTGATATGTGAGACTACCATCATGTTTGTGTCCACATGTGTTATTGAATTTGCAGATTTTTCAACTTTTTGAGAGGGGGCCATTCTTGTCGCTTTGACACATCTAGTTTTTTAGCTCACCTGGTCCAAAGGGCCAAGTGAGCTTTTCTAATCACTTGGCGTCCGGCGTCTGTCGTCGTCCGGCTTCGTCCATCGTCATCGTCGTTAACCTTTACAAAAATCTTCTCCTCTGAAACTACTGGGCCAAATTTAACCAAACTTGGCCATAATCAGTATTGGGGTATCTAGTTTAAAAAATGTGTCTGGTGACCTGGCCAACCAACCAAGATGGCTGTAATGGCTAAAAATAGAAGATAGGGGTAAAATGTAGATTTTGGCTTATAACTCTGAAACCAAAGCATTTATAGCAAATCTGTCAATGTAAAATTGTTTATCAGGTCAAGATATATCTGCCCTGAAACTTTTAGATGAATCGGACAACTAGTTGTTGGGTTGCTGCCTCTGACCTGGTAATTTTATGGAAATTTTGCTGCTTTTGGTTATTTATAATCTTGATTATTATTATAGATAGGGATAAACTGTAAATAGCAATAATGTTCAGCAAAGTAAGATCTACAAATGTGTCAACATGACCAAAATGTTCAGTTGACTCCTTAAGGAGTTATTGCTTTTTATAGTCATTTTTTACCAATTTTTCTTAAATTTTTGTTATCTTTTACAAAAATCTTCTCCTCTGAAACTACAGGGCCAAATTAAACCAAATTTAGCCACAATCTTTATTAGGGTATTTAGTTTTAAAAATGTGTGCAGTGACCCAGCCAACCAACCAAGATGCCTGCCATGGCTAAAAATAGAACATAGGGGGGAAATGTAGATTTTGGTTTATAACTCTGAAACCAAAGCGTTTAGAGCAAATTTGTCGAGAGGTTGAATTTTTTATCAAGTCAATATCTGTCTGCCCTGATACTTTCAGATGAATTGGACATTACCGGTTGTTGGGTGGCTACCCCTTTATTAGTAATTTTAAGGAAATTTTCCCGTTTTTGGTTATTATCTTGAATATTATTATAGATAGAGATAAACTGTAAACAGCAATAATCTTCAGCATAGTAAGATCTACAAATAAGTTGACCCCTTAAGGAGTTATTGCCCTTTATAATTAATTTTTAACAATTTTCATTAATTTGGTAAATTTTTGTAAATTTGTTCTTTTCCTCTGTAACTAATGGGCCAAGTTTATTAAAAATAGAGAAAATTGTAAGAATGTTCAGTAAAGTAAGATCTACAAACACTTCACCATCACCAAAACACAATTTGGTCATGAATCCATCTGTGTCCTTTGTTTAATATGCACATAGACCAAGGTGAGCGACACAGGCTCTTAAGAGCCACTTGTTACATTTTTGCCTTATATCTGAAAAACTACAATAGACTTTAAGATACAAAAATGATCAGCCTGACACGAAAAAAAATTGAAAGTGTCATGTGACTCTTTATTTGAATTTTGCACCTGGCTAGAAGGGCTGAGTGAGCTTTTCTCATAACTTGGCGTCCATTGGCCATTGTTAACTTTTACAAAAATCTTCTTCTTTGTAACCACAGATCCAAATTATCCAAACTTTGCCACCATCACCATGAGGATATGTAGTTAAAAAAATGTTTAATTAACATGTCTGATAACCATCTTAAAATGGCCAACATGGCTAAAAATAGAACGTAGGGTTAAAACGAAAGTTTTGCTTATTATCTTGAAAACCCCTATAGGTAGACAAAAACTGACAGGGGCAAATATTTTTGAAACAATGAGATCTACCTTTCTGTCAATGTTACTTCTAAACTGTCAGACTACATTTTAAAGAAGTTATTGCCTTTAAATAATAAAATTTACCAACTTGTTAAATATTTGCATTTTATCTTGAAAATTATAATAGATAGAGAGAATCTTACATTATAAAAAAGTAGTATGATAAGTTCTACAAGTAAGTTGACATGGGTTAAAATGTTATAGTTATTTTCCTAAATTGACAATTTTTACTTATTTTTTTTGTGTTGTTGCCTACTTTTTAAAACTAGATAGATTGATAGAAACTTAAATAAACTAAAATGATCAGCAAGACAAGATCAACAAAGAAGAGATTTATTTCATGAATTATCTCCTAGTCAACATAGATTTCAAGTGTATACATTGTTGAAGCTGGATATAGACCTAATAGGTGAGAAAAAGTTACTCTTTTAAGTGTCTGATGGCTAGCCCTATATTTTGAAATTTTTAAAAGATAGGTAAAAACTTCAAAAATCATAAACTATCAGCAACATAGATATTTTAGAAAAACTAGAACACACCCGTGACTGAATTAAAGTATATAACTATGTGTAAGCCTTATTTTAGTATTGGTATTGTCATCTGATAAAGTCGTGCCGATTATAAGATGCACAGTTTTCTTTGCTTTCAAATCTTTCTGTTTGAACCCGTCGACCTGGAACTTTTCAATTATTGGTAATATTCAGGTCCTGGAATTGAGTATTTTTTAATCAACAGCATTGTCCAATAAAGTTCAAATCTTTGATTCGCTGTTTTACGTCATGCCTGCTAACAAATTGAAAACTGTACCTATACGCCTTAGTCCAAATTTTTAGTATTCGTATTGTTATCTTAGAAAGTCTTACTAATTTAAAAAAAACTACAATAGGGAACAATTTGACAATGATTGAATTTCGTTGTGTCGACTTTGTGATTATGACCCGTGTATATAGTAAAATCAAATACACCATTTGGTGGTGCGCCTGATATATGCGGAACGTACAGATAAGGTAATAGGTAACAGGTGAATATACTATTGGTATCGGTACCGGATTCGACCCGGAACTTGTTAATTATTGGCAATATTAATTATGCGGAAAACAAAAGGGTCTGGAGTGGTGTAATTTTTAATCTACACAATTGTCCTATATTAGCTATATATAATGTTGAATTCTTGGATATGTCGTTTTTACCTGATGCCGGCTGATAAATTGGACCTCGTAATTTTAGTATTATAGATTATCAGCAAGATATAAGATCTACAATTAACATGATTAAATCAAACATGGCTGATAACGTCAGTCAACTCCTGATGGCATTTCTTACTTCTGAATGATAATTTTTAACATCTTTTTGCTTTTTGATTATTATCTTGTCAATTATATAAGGTAGAAAGTTACTTTTATAGAAATAGTATCTGCAAGACAAGATGTAGAAATAAGTCAGATTATATAGAAATTGTTAACAGGCACTTGATAGGAGTGCTTTATGTTTCAAAGTTGTCATTGCAAGTCCCTTTCTAGCTTACTATGCAGTATGGGCTTTGCTCATTGCTGTAGGCTGCAACTTGATGCATAGTTGTGAATTTCTGTGTTATTTAATATCTTGTGGGTAGTTGTCTCATTGGCAGTCATACCACATCTTCCAGTTTTTTTTTTTAATTAGACATGGCCATTTCTGCTAAGATCAGTTAGGTAATTCATAAATCAATGCAAAGTGCCTTACAGAATTAAACCAAATTTCAACAGATTTATCTACAACACAGGAAGTGGTGCATCTGCTATAATAATGATTTATTTTTTGCGATTTTTTAGTGGGTTTCCAAATTTCTAAAACATTGACTATTCTACGTTTGCCATTATCATTTAGAATAGTTAAGTGACACATGTCATGCAATTTATCTTGTATGAAAGAACCATTTTATTCGTATTGATCTCTTCCAAAGAAATGTTTTGAAATAATGGAGATTGATTAAAAACTTTTGAATTGATAATAAATTGTATAAAATATTTAAACATATGTTAAATGGGTTTGACCTACTAAATTTGATTATTTATCGGATTTGTAATAACATGAGCAACATGACAGGTGCTTTATGTGGAGCAGGATCTGCTTGACTGTCCCTCTTGTATCTTTTCCCCACTTTTAATATCTTTATCAATGTCAGATGATACTTAGAGTGAGAGGTCGTTAGAATGAATCAAGTGATGAGTAGTAGACACTATTCACAGTAATATGTTGTTTCTGTAGACAAAACATGTTGTCAGCTTCTTTTCCACATTATTTATTATATTATGAATGATGAATAACTTATAATTTATATTTATAGACAAATTAAGCACTTGTGATAAATCCTCAAATATTCTTTAATTTATATTTTTTAGAGTCGAAAGATGGTCCTTTAAATGCAATTCTTGGTATGTATAATTTATACAAATATCATTATCTATTGCATCTCTCATCTCCCAAACTACTGTGGGTTCATTTATTTTTGTGGGTACCAATTTTTCGAGGATTTGGGAATTCTTGCATTTTCGTGGGAACCAATTTTTTCGTGGATATTTGATTTCATGGTTCTGTCAAAGTCTGCATAATTCTTATTGAAAAATTTTAAAAACTGTACATTAAGAAGACCCCAAAATCCAGAAAAATTGGTATCCAATGAATAATAATGAATCCACAGTAAAGTTTAAAGGCATCAATATTTTCTATATATATCCTTTCTTTAGAAAAAATCTAGGAGATTTTAACTATACTTGTCATTTCATCTGTTCTCTATTATCCATCAGGAACTAATATATTTCTTTATAACTGAATTATATTAACAATTTTATATAGTGGGCAAGCTTGTGAGACTAACTTTTCTAAATGGTAAAAGTAAATTATAAATGATGTAATAATCCCTACAAATTAATTTCTTATCCAATGGGTTTAAAAACTTGCAGAATATTAAAGCTATATAACTCTTTATCATAAAATATTGAAAACAACATGTTATTAATTTCTTGCGTCCGAAGCGCTTTTCTGGATTTACCTTCATCAAGAACGCTCAAAGCCAAACATTTGAAATCTGAAGATGTGTAAGTACCAAACCGTTGAAGAGCTATATGTCAAAAATACATAAAATAAATAGCCAAATTCATCTAAGCCAACTTTGCCTGAGGGAGTTAAAACCTTAGTTTCTTAATAATTTATAAATTTATAAACAAACAATTTTAGTAAAGTTTGTTAAATCATGTCAGTACCGAAATACTGACTACTGAGCTGATGATACCCCCGGGGACTGATAGTCCACCAGCAGAGGTATCAACCCAGTAGGTATCAGTAACAACAATTCATTAATTTTGAATATAGCAAAAAATAAGGTCAAATGGTATGCTGGTCAATAATATTGATATTTACAAAGTACAATAGAACAAAACAAGGCTGTAAAATCTGTTAGGTACCCCCATTGACTTTTGTTGATGAGAAAACCAATACCTTATGAATGGAAAAGGGTCCCTGAATAGTTAAAGTGATCCATTACAAAATATTGAACTTAATTGTGGTTAAGGTAGCTCGGGTATCTTCCTCCAACTTGGATTTTGAAAAAGCAGATAACAATTGGTCTAGAACTTTAATGAAAAGTGCAAATTTCAAGAGTAGTATGTAATTTGTGTAGAAGACTTTTTAAGTTAATATAATCTCTACTATCATAATTTGAAGTCATGTTAGTATGATGTCCATGATGTCTGTGATACTTGTATATGTTTTTTTGTAGAAAGAACAAGACTTGTCCAGAATTCTATAATTAATGATCAGTATATATCACTCAAACGACCAGAAGAGAAAGCATATGAAATACTCCAAGAAGAAAATATGGTTGTCTTGAGTGGTAAAGAAGGGAGTGGCAAGACATCAATGGCTTTCCATTTGATGAGAGAAATAGAAGAATATCTTTCAAAATCCAACAAACCTGCCAAGTCAGTGGAGATTAAAGATATAGCAGATTTAAAAGTAATTTTAGATGAAGAAGGACAGTTCATCATTTTCATTGATGATCCTTTTGGAAAATCAAACTTAGATAAAAACCTTTTGCAAGAATGGATGAAGTACTTTGAAATATTGAGAACGAATGTAGAAGGGGGAAGTGTTTTCTTAATATTTTCAGTACGAAGTAGTATTTTAGAAGAATGTAAGGAAGAATTATGGAAGAAAAACATTTTTAGAAAAACCAAAGTCATTGATTTATCTTCAGATGAATTGAAGCTTGACCAAAAAGAGAAGTGGATAATGCTTCAAGGATTTTGTAGAAATAAACAAATAGAAATGTCTTATGATTCTGACAAAGATTTCATGGTTGAGAAAGATAGACCTGTAATGATCCATGTCAATGTTATAGGATCCATTAGCCACACAGATCCAGTTATTGGATTTCCACAATCCTGTAATCTTTTTTTCAGTGATCAGAATTTATTTGTGACGGGATTATCCTTTTTCAAAAATGCAAGGGAAAATTTAAAACGTGAGATAAGTCAGCTGTACAGCAGATCAGAATACACCAAAAAAATATATGCAACCATGGTTATAATGCTTATGAATGGTGGTACAATTGATCTGGATACACTAGAAGAAGGAGATACTAAAGGCAGTGTTTGTCAGTCTTTGGATATGAAATTAAGAAGGACTGATTTGAAGAATGTCTTATTGAATGAAAACCAATACTTTATAAAAGTGGCTTCAAGTTCCTTTGGTTTTTCTCATGAAACAATATTGGAAAGTATTCTTATGTCATATGCAGATGAACCAGAGTGGCAAGATCTTATCATGAAGTTAGCCACAGACAAAATAATCTTGGAATTTATTAGATCCTCAGAATATGAACCTAAACAAGGGGAAGTATGTGTTAAATTGAGAAGACAACTCGATGAAGAATTTCTCAACAAACTCCTGTCTATTTTTTCTAAAAAAGAAAACAAAATGCCTGGATATTTTGATGGCCATTATGTATTTGATATAGCTGCAGAAACTAATGTTATTGGACATAATACTCTTTCGGATAAAAGACTTTCTAAACTTCTTTGGAAAAAGATTGAGGAAGAGAAAGTACTCAATACAGCAGAGAAACTATATTTCTTTTTCTTAAAGGTATGTTCTAAAGGAAACCATTGGTTAGCTGTCAAAACAATGGCACAGTATGGCAGAAAACAGCATAAGGATCTTCCTGCTCTTCAACGAGCAGATTTAAGTAAGGGAGTGTTTGGTTGTGTTTGTTGGTCAGATAATGATGCCATTCTTGAGAGTATACTTGATTATGATATTAGTTTAATAGATGAACATGACCATCAAAATTATCACATAATTGAAATGGCAATGATGTGTCGACACAAGAAATGCACCAGGTGCCTAATTAACAAAGTAACAAATCTTTCTACTGTTAAAGGCAAGAAGTCCGGCAATGTCCTTCATTGGTGCGTGGAAAATGACTGGCCTGATATAATGCATTTAATTTTGGATAAAAACCCAGAATTGTTGAACATCCAAAATAATGCGGGAAGGACACCTGTAATGCAAGCTGCTTACAGAGGAAGGAATGGATGTTTGGATTTCTTTTTAGTTCATTACACCGACTTTATTGATTTTGCTTTAAAGACAATAAAAGGTGATACCATTTTGCACATTTTTGTTTCTAGTTTGCCATCTCAAATGATACTTGAAAAGATATTGAGTGCTGACAAAAATTTATTAAATATCGTGAATAAGGAAGGAATGACTGCGCTAATGTTGGTAAATAAGGAAGAATGTTCAAAGGTGTTAAATAATGAAGAATGTTTAAAGGTGTTAATGAAGCATAAACCTTATGTAAGCATTAGGGATCATAAAAACAACACAGCATTACATTTTTTGCTGAATCGAAAAAATATTGGACCAGCTATTCCTGAAAAGATAATTGAACAAGACCAGTCATTATTGAATGCAAAGAATGATGATGGTGTTACTCCAATAATGAGAGCTAAAGACGATGAGTGTTTCAATTGCCTTTTAAGACTGAATGCTGACATTTCACTTACAGACAATATGAATCGAAATATCCTTCATTATTGTTCTAAATGGTCAGATTGCATTTGTGTAGAAATCATTCGTAGAAATAGCAAATTATTGTACCAGAAAGACAAGGAGAATAAGTCACCTATTATGATTCTAGCAGAGGGAGAAAATACTGACAGTGTGAGAATTATGCTGAAACATGATGAAAATTTGAAATATGTAAATAAAGACACAGGAACAACATTACTTCACATAGCTGCCAGATATGGATGTTTAGCTATTTGTCAAACTATATTGGATATAGACGCATCATTATTGAAAATGCAAGATAGTAGTTTTAAGGATATGACACCTCTCCTGGTGGCAGCATTTTATCAACAGGAAAATGTGTTCAATTTCCTGTTGAAACAAAAAGAAGCACATGTGAAAGTAACAGACAACGAAATGAACACTCTTCTTCATTATTGTGCTAGAAATTTTTGGGCAGAGGTTTGTTCTGAAATTATGAAAATGGACAACGGCTTAGTAAATGCGAAAAATAATAAAGGCGAAACCCCACTACTGAATGCAATGATTTCCATGATTGAAAGAAACATTGATGCATTTTGCTGGCTACATCGTTCATTCAAAACTTCAACCATCACAAAATCAGAACCAAGAAAGTTAGTGCATTATGCATCACTGTTCAATGAAGTCATTAGATTGTTCATTTCAAATGGAGCACTCTTATCGAGGAAAACAAATAATGGGAATAATATTCTTCATTTCGTAGCTGAGCAATGTCATTTTGAACAGAATCCAAGTATTATAAGAGATATTTTGAAGACACTACCACAGCTCCTGAATGAACAAAATTTTTGCAAAAGAACTCCTATTATAATTGCTGCTATGACAGGCCATGTTAACATTGTTATCACGTTATTGAGAGAAGGTGCTGATGTTATATACAAGGACAGTTGTGGATTAACTGTTCTGGATTACTGTTTAAGTCTTGATTCACGCCGTTTTGATACAGAATTACTGACAGTCATTTTCCAAGAAGATCGAACATTGATGACTATGTTTCTTTCCAAAGTTTACACAATGTGGGCGTCAAACATATTGAGAAAAAATTGATATAAAATTTCTTATTGACAAAACTAGTTTTATATGATTCAAATAGTGTATGAAATGATTTTTGAAAGAAATGTGTATCATTAGGGCAGGTATCCTCATTATTCTTGAGAAAAAGCCATTTTTACAATAATCTTTGAAAAAAGTTCATAAAAATCTTTAATATTTTGTGTTTACTATAAAATTACCAACATTATTTTGTCATTTTATTTACTTAAGTTTAGTGATAATTTGCTGACATGTAAAATTGATGTTTGAGAAGATGAACCAAGTGAGCTACCACTTGGTGCCCTTTATCGTCATTCGTCTTTGTAGTAAATTTCTTTTGATACCATATGAACAATTTTACCCAAAATTTGGACTGAATGATCCTGATGGTATTTATTATGAAATTTGTGTTACCCTGTCAAAACTAAGATTAAATTTGTAAGTTTCAGCCTCGTTTGTCAAGGTGCATTCTACTTCGATCTTACTCACAGGCACTTGTCTCAGAAAAAAAATCATATACACAAGTATGTTTTCTGAGACAAGTGCCTATGATCGTACGTGACAACGATTTCAGTTTTACTGTTGAAGGAAGGTATTTTTTTTCAAGGTTATCTGGCTTCTATCGCCAATAAAAACAATTTATGCCAAAAAAATCGGAATTAAATACAGTGAAAAATAAAAATACAGGACAGAGATAATAAAAAATAATGCAGGACGAATTTTGTCATCGTAGCTCCCCCAAAAAAGTCAAGCGGTCACTGCCTTAGGGTTAATCTGTCTAAGAATCAAACAGGGGTGAAAACAAGACACTACAAAGACCCACTCCAGTTTACACTTATGTATGTTAAATTTGCATAGGGGTGTACGAATGTGATATTCCATTCCTTTTCCTTAACCATTGTGGCTGAACTTAGAACTTATATGGCTAAAAAGTAAAATAACAAAAAATACCGAACTTTGAGAAAACGGAAAGTCCCTAATCAAATGGCAAAATCTAAAGATCGAACACATCAAAGGAATTAATAACAACTGTTATATACCTGACTTGGTACATGCATTTTCTTATGCAGAAAATGGTGGATAAAACCTGGTTTTATAGCTAGCTTAACTTTTCGCTTGTATGACAGTCGCATACAATTTCATTATATTGACATCGATGTGTGAACAAAACAAGCAGACATTTGACAAAAATAAGAGTACAGCACTCAACATTGAGTTATGATTTTGTTACTATAAACACAAATAAATATGTCAACAAAGAAACATAAAAAGGCATGTATACAAATCACATTAGAATAAATGAAAGACCAGATAACAAAAAAATTACCATAATTCAATAACTAAATGACGGGATGTATAAGTACCGAGCATTACCAAACATAGGGAAATGTAATATTTACAAAGACAAATGATAGAATACTGGATATAACACACGTTATTAAGATAACAAACAACGTCAGTAATTGGAATCTACATTTCATGACCATCGTTAACTATTTGTGAAACCGACCGTGCAAGGGCTGTATAACCACTCAAGGTCGTTAAAAACTTCCATTTGTTGTGTTTGTGAAGCTGATACGGAATATTTATCAAAAAGGTCTTGGTATTTTTCGATGAACTTTTTTTTTTTTTTAATAGAAAAAGAGGGGACGTTCTTTGACATACCTCTAATTCATCAACATTCTGCGCAAAAATTAATATTGGTGACGTTTAACACAGTTTGAGTAGCAACTAAATGCATTTAATGCAAGCAATTATTGTCCACGTTTTTAAGAAAAACACCAACTTACTACATGTACTAGTAATAGATAAATATGAAAATAAGAAGATGTCGACCAAAGTTCATATAAAGTGGATGTAAGCAATCATAGGCAACCGTTCGGATTTCAACAATTAGAAAGAATCAAACCGCCTAGTCGGGTAGAAAAAGACTCGGACACTTAAGAAAACTAACGTTATAATTTATAACCAAGCAATTTATGAAAACAAAATATAACCGACACGAACCAACAACAATCTGAATCACTAAACAACAGCTGGTTCCTGACTTTGGACAAACACATAAACGATGTGGCCGGGTGAAACATGTTTGGGCACTCAACTCTCTCCTTACCAGGAACAGTGATGTAACAGCACAACATAATTTATTGATTGTTGTTTGCTTTACGCCGCATTAGCACACAAAGGCTATATCGTGGCGAGAGCTAATTCGAATATTAGCATAATTTAAGAACAAACTATAATACATGTATTTAGTTTAGAAAGGCTAAACTCACCAGATCGATACAAAGATAAAAATCCAACAAAAACACGGAAAGGACAAGGCTGGGTTTTTATCCATTTCTCACCCCCGATACTAAAAAGCACTTAGTACAGATCTGAGCGTACATGCAGTTACTGACAATTATTTTAAAGCCAATGGCAACTAATTTATAAAACAAACCATGTATCTTAGATTGAATCAGTATACATTAAAAATCTAGTTGATTTAGTGTTAAGAAGTCATCAACCGCCAGAGAAACACATGCTAGGGCAATACCAAAATAAAGAGATCCATTGATTGAAGTACCATGAAAGTGCATACTTGTGTGTAATATTCTGTATGGTTTTAATCTACTGATAACAAAACCAATATTTACACCAATAAAAACAACGGTCAAAAATTTAATAACAGTGTTGAATGAGACATTTTAACAATATGTTTTGGTTAAGGGTTGATAATGTTTACCCGGATAACAACACATACACCGTAAAATTTATAATGTGCAAATTAAAATAAGTTTTCTTCGGGTACAACCAGATTTTAAAACCAATTCTTTATATCTATGGAAGAATTAAGTAAACATATTAGGTTATTTTGGGTAACGAAATCCATGACTTAATAATTTTGATACTATATGTATGTACTTCGAGATTCCGCCAGTTAAGACGCACCCCTTGATTGACTGCAAGGGTACAGCAGATCCATGTACACTCCCTAAGGATTAATGGAGATGTGTCCTTTACAATATTATCCCACCACCAGAACAATCCCAACCCAACACCGCCAAAGAGGGCGTGTAGGACACCGGGAAGTCTGTTATTATGGTGGAGGAAGCCGAAGTGCTCGGAGAAAACCACCTGGCTTCTCGGTGGAAACCGACAACCCGAAGAGATTTCAGAAGATTGATCTCCAGGTCAAGCTGGGAACAACTTTGACCTACCGAGACCCCCGAAGTATAAAATCTAGTTTAAACTCCGGTCTGGATACCAGAGATGTGTGTGGGAGGGTGAAAATCAACCTACTGATGTACTGAAAATTCGACGTCTCGAGTGAGAATCGAACTCTGGACCTTCAGCACTGTAGCCATCGGTCTTAACCACTAGACCACAAACCCACACTATAGTAATACATAAATTTCGCACATTGAAATCCCCCCAAAAATACAGACTTATAAACAGCGGTCAAGTTGAGATATACAAACACAGTAGGCGGTGTCGTAATGTGCTTTGTACGGCTTTTTCTTTGATATGCGACGAACATACCTTCTGAAACTATTCGCCTTTTACACTTAATAACCCCATCCGCCTACGTTTTCGAGATCGAACGTATGATATTTGTAATGTAGACTTGATGATCTTTTCTTTGATATGCGACATGGTCTAAACATAGTATCTCAGAAACTCATTATCTAACACTGACTTACTTATTACATGCACAACAGATAACAAGATGTATTTAAGCTTTACAATTTATTTTATACAAAATGTCCAATACTTTTACAAGTATAAATAACATAAAACCCACCAGAGAATTTAAGTGTAAAATATTCAGAGACCCCCCTTTTTTGTACGTTAATAGTTGGTCAGCATCGTAAAAAACGTATTAAAACATCTAGGTCAATCAGGGTTTGGTCCATTTATCCAACATATTTAGACCAATACCTTAGCTGTTTTACCTTCTTCGCTACCATAGCCTTGATCGTTGTGTCAGCTACGCTACCAGTAATTACTTAGACAACCCAATACCAGGGTTGATAGATAGTAGAAATGACATAGGAATACATACAACCTGTCGATAAACGTTATTTCCGAAACTTGCATAAGTGTTGTCAAGAGAGAGAAAGAGAGGGGGTTTAATCATCTCATCTACCCTCCAGTAAGTATATCTAGCATATTTACCTTTCTCATTTGAGAAAAAAGTTTTATATGATTTGCAAGCAGATTAATCAAACAATCATTCAAAAAGATAAGAAAACTTTTGTTTGATAAGATTGTTTGGAAGTGAAGTATAAAGAGTGGACATTTTGTTTACTTCAACCCAATCAAAAGCACTTTATTTATATAAAACATTCACAGATCGTTATACACTCCAATCAATCGGTTTATCGGTTACTGTACACTGTAGAAGACTTTCTAGGGGCCGAGATGAAATGATATTTCCATTAAAAAAAAAGAATATCAAGATTAGTTCTTATTGGTGATAACTGATTTGACGTTTTAAACAGTTGTAACGATTTGTAAACATCCACAGAAGTCCACAAATAAAAATACAGTAATTGAAACAATAAAGTAATGTCAATGGCTCTAGGAAAATAAATGGACAAACAAAACTTTCAAAAACCTGTTTTGGGATTTCAGAAATGTTTTTACAATTCGTCTTTACGTTCTTCGTTAATCTGACTGAGTATTGCTGGCCAAATAGTAACGTAGATTTGAGACGAAACCAAATATAGGGAAACAACTTGAGGCTGCACATACACACGAATCTTGCACCTTTAATAATGTGTAAAATAATGATTTTGGAAGCAATAAAATGTTAATGACAATTGATGTGGTATTCACTAGCATATTTTACTATTTTTCAATTTTCAGTCAAATCACGGCTCTAATTGGACGTTCTCGTTTATTCAAAAATATAGAAAAAATATATGATGTTTAAAACTAAACCTAAAAGTCATATAAATGTCTGTAGTTAAACTTAATTATTATTTACATGTATAGCTATCAACAATGTAACCAGTTGATTTATATCATATACAGCATACCGCAAATGTGAGTCATTGTGACTTTTCTTTATAATTTTAATTTAGATATTTGTTTTCGGAAATCAAAAACGGCATCTTTTCCTCGTACTAAATCTGCAGCTTTCTCTCCAATCATTATACATTATGCATTTGTATTTCCTGATGGTTCATTGCGCATGACAGATGCATCAGCTACGCGTAAATTCAATATGCCTTTTACCCTGAAAAAGAAAAGTTTTGTCAACACATTTAATAATTATGAAACATCGTTCATTAGAAACCTAAAATATGCATGAGTTGTTGATAAATGAATATTTATTTTTCCATTTTACATATTACAACAGCCGGTTACCTGCAAGTTCTTTTACTGATTTTTATCCTTTTCATAATCTGACTCTTGCGAATCAAGTTTGTATTGTGATATTCTTGATTTAGGATATTTTCTGAACATTTTTCTTTTGAAATAATCAATTTATTCACATATCCCTTTCATTGCCGATTTCATAGTTTGCTACATGGTAGTCTACTTTTAGTTTACTAGTAAGATGACACCGAAATCATCATTGATTTGGTTTGATTTGATTGGTGAAAATGATGTATGAGGTTATGTCACTCTACCGACCTCTTTTGAGTTTGTTTGCTTATTGGAATTGAATTTGTGGTGTTTGTTTTTGTTGCTGTTGTCTTTAATTGAATTCCATTAAATAAAAAGACAAAAGTATCAAAACTGTCTCAAAAGGTCATTGTTACCAGATCTAATAAAGCCCAATAATATGCATGTTTGTTTTGTAAAAAATATATTCATTATTAACTGTAATGCCATTACTGAAACACACCTTAATTCAGGATCGACAACTGCTGAAGGGTCTGTTACTGCTCCCATACGACATGTTGAGACTGGATGATAAACAGTGACAGTAAAATAACGGATTAAACATTCCCAATATTCGTCATTGTCAAATTTAACTTTGTCACAAATTCCAGGAAAATCTCGTCTGACTAATGTGCCACCCAGTTCTTTGAAAACCTTTGTATTCATCAGTTGTTGAGTTTTACGTATTGCTGTAAAATCATTAAAGATGATTAAAATATACAAATATGGCCAACAATTTGAATTGACGTTGTTAAACCAAGCGTTTGGTAATTTAACCCCAAGCTTACCCCAAGATACATGTAACAATATATTCCGTTTTTATTCCATTGGGTTTCGGTGCGTACACCAACACTTTAAAAAACCCTGTATGATTGATACGACGAGCCACAGTTAAAAACGGTGGATGAACTAAAGCTTTGGAAAAAGTAAGACATTCCAGCTGTTCAACTCGTCGTGTTGCTTTAAATATTCAAAATCAACCGTCTGTTAAATAAGAAATATATTAACAAAGTGCGTCCTTTGACTGCTATTGAATTTTTCCCTCCTCATTTTTATAAATGGGACTAAGAACATATGAAGTATAATATAAATGTCGGTAAAAATTCAAGTATAAATATACAAACGGGTATTAGGTTTGCACATTTTTAAAAGCCTATTGTGACCAATAGTTGCTTGCATTCACGTCATTTGGACTTCTGTGGATAGATATCTCCTAAATACAATCCTACCATATCACACTATTTTCATAAATGATTGAAAGAAAATCATCTGAATTGCAAGAACTCAAAACTGGGAGAAAAAATATAGGTATGCAGGGTCAGTATCCTCCATCATCATAACGCTTTTCCTATTGAATTTTAAAGTTTTGATGTCTGCATAGGGTTTAAGTGGACCATTATAGTGAAGCAAGAGCAAAGGAAGCTGAAAATAGAAATTAATTTATTGATTACTCTAACACTTGATCAAGATTAGTCACACAGTTTTCAGTTTACTTGATTATAATATTGTTAATCTCTTTAAAGTAATAATATTTTTATTCTCAATTCCTAAAAAGATTTGGTCAGTGAGATGGGTTAATCTGGATACCAACTGTGACAATAACATAATGCAACTAAGTTGAACGCTTTTAACTTTAAATTACCTGCAGTCATCACTTTAATATCATATGGATTTTCTAGGTAATGTGGATCTATCAATGGTGGATCAAATGGGTCAGTACTTTGAAGTCTAATTGTTCCTCTACTCTTTGGATGCAATCCAATCAGTGCATAAGAAAATTCGTTACTTTTGGCTCTTGTCTTGAACAACTTGGTCACCTTTAAAAGCAATATGAAATCCTGTTACTCTTTTCTGAACTTATAATTAGCTGGGAGATAATCTAGTATGTTGTTTTTAGATATCATTATAGTCTTATATGATTGGGTCACCTCTTTCGATATATTTTAAAACTCATGTCGGATCGACGTTCAGTAAGGTCCTTTTGGTTTTTAGGCTATAAATTGAAGTTTTCAAAACACCAGGTGATTTAAGCTTAAACATAACTGTTAAGTTTGTGCAAAGAATAATATCTTTAAAATATTAAGATTCTTTACGGAGATTTTGCAGCTACTAAAAAGGAAAACATCTCATTTGTCTATGAAAAATGTCGAAATAGATAGTAAGAAATATTGTCACAAAATTATGTCATGGAAAGTGTAATTTAATATATAAAACATTATTCTAAATTATCTAGTTTAGCACTTGTATGTGCCTTAACTTGTTTTACAAGTCCAAATCTATATAAAAATTGACAAAATCTTCATAATCTCTAAGAACACGCCTAGAAAGATTTTTTTCCAGTGATATCACAACTGCATTTATCATGATTTTGTGGATGTAACTGCTTTATGTTTTTTATATTACCTCAACTTTATAGCGATTTGTACGAAAGCCTCGATTAAAAGTTCAAATAACAGTAACAGAAAGAAAAAAGGTACTTATTGCATCTTGTTTCTTTTTCGTATAGCTGAGGGACCAAGCGTATGCCATAATGTTGACAATTTAACATCTGTTTTTTTGGCAACTTACGGAGAATGTCATTTTCTTTGTATTCGACAAATGAACATTCGAGGAAAACTTATGGTTATAACAATTATTTTTTATTATTCAATTTTTTTTGCGTTCTGAAAAGAAATTATGATATTCAATTCAGATATAAATTTTGAGTGATCTAATCAGAATAACAATACAAGAAATCAATTTTGTATTATTCATTTTGGAGTTTGTAAATGCATATAGCACCGTTACGCGATTTGATTGTTATTTATATTTCTTTTAACAACAATTGCGAACCAATGAAGACAAGCTTTTTTTTAGAGTTTTTACTATGCATTGGATTGTGAAACGGCGAATTAATTTTCAATTAGCATGCACACGGATGAATAAAGATATCCCAAATGTGACCGACAACCTCTTTTTCAACTATACAGTTACCTCAGGCTTGATATTCATATCAAGTCCATAATCTAAAAATCCCTCGTCTTGCGCTACACTGAATAACGTCATCTGATAGTCTGGATAGTCAGGTCCTGTGGGATCACGGTTTGGTATTTTATCCATCAGATCAGCTTCCAATCCACTACCAGAGTATATACCTATCACATGCAATTATTAGAAAATTAAAATAAATCATAATAGTTATGGTTTTACAATTAGACGATAATGATAATGATGATAGATGACTTTTTATCGTCAAGTGGCAAGTTAAATGCATATTCAGAACAAGAGCATTTTCATATAACATGAATTCTGAACCCTGCTTTGAACATGATCGAAACGCTGAACCGAATTTTTAATATGCTGGAAGACTTTATTCAGACACATTATTCTGACTCTTCTGACTTCCAGGTGGATTAGTCGTTGCTCTTACACCTAAATACCGCCTGCTTAGTGTAGAACCAACAATTAGCAAGGATTTAATTTTTTTATATGGTTCAACCAGTGGTCGAACCAACGATCTTCTGTACTCTATACCAGCATGCTACCTTGACACCCTCGATGTGGTTTTACAAATAAGACAGCAAAAAATAATTTGGGTTGAATTTATTAACAATACATAAATCGTAATGGTGGTAACCAGCTTTGTTATCAATCTAGCTCGTTTTCTAAATACATACTTCAAAACAAGAAATTGCAGGGATTGAGTACTAACAACTGATAAATTGCGAAATTTTTACACCTTATCCATTATGTTACCCTTTTTTAGAACCTTGGAGGTTGTATATATCTGAATCTGTATGGTTAATTAAGATCGAGAAAACATGACAGCCTCTGTAGGAAAGGCTCATATTCGTCTACCAAAATGAAAAAAATAAATAATCGGCAGGATTATATTTGTCAAAGTGTTGGGTATCTCTCAATACTCCCTGCATAACAAGGGGGAACTACCAACTCAGCACGGATCAAGTAAGAAATGGTTAACATGTTTTGGATACGGATACCGATTTTCATTTTATAAGTTATTACTTACTTATTTATACATTCACTGAACATTGCATGACATTTTAGTTTGCTTTACCTGTTTTGGAAAGTGCATATTGAACTTTTGGTATTGGCGCCTGTAATGTATGAGTATTAATTGAAATACTAGAGTTGATAATGTATTTCATATGGAACATCATGTGATCTTGTAGGTTGTTTCCGACAGGAAGGTCTGCGACAACCGGTATCTTAAATGTAAACATGAATGTAATAAAGGCAACAATATTATATCGCTGTTCGAAAGTCATAAATCGATCAAGACAAAAACAAATCCGGGTTACAAAATAAAACCGAGGGAAATACATCAACAAAAGAGGAAAACAACGACACAATACGCAAATATAGATTGTTTTGATATTATGGTCTGCGACATCAGATATCTAAAACATACACATGAATGTAATACACAAATATTGACTATTTCTGACGGTGAGGTCTGCGATGACAGATATCTAAAACATACACCTGAATGTAATACACAAATATTGACTATTTCCGACGGTGAGGTCTGCGATGACAGATATATAAAACATACACCTGAATGTAATACACAAATATTGACTATTTCCGACGGTGAGGTCCGCGATGACAGATATCTAAAACATACACCTGAATGTAATACACAAATATTGACTATTTCCGACGGTGAGGTCTGTGACGACAAATATCTTGAATATAAACATGAATGTAATACACAAATATAGATCGTATCCAACGGTGAGTTCTCCGACAACAGTTTCTAAAATATAAAAATGAATATCATACACAAATAAGCATTGCTCTTTGGGGGGACAACGTAAGAAGATCTTTTATAGATTTGACACATTTTAACTGGAAAAAAATCAACCTTTGACTTAGAGACGAAGAACTGCAATTATAAAAGCGCCGTTCTTTTTCTGTTTGTGTTCTGCTGTGCATATACCAATTTTGTGTCTTGATTGATACCCCATATCATTTCTTGTTTATTCTATTCTTTGGTGTTATCATGAATCTTTTGACCTTTGAAAACAAATATTTGAGTTTTGCTAGAATCAGTGTTAAGTACTGACGATTGTTATAAAGAGTAATAACGTACAACTTACAATCGTTGTATTCACGATAGGAAAACTAAACATACCCCCAACTCCTGTAAATGATCTTTAGGACCAACGCCTGACAACATAAGTAAAACAGGGGAGTTAACTGCACCTCCAGATAAAATAACTTCTTTGTCGGCAAACACTTGGATTTTTCTGTTGTTTTGAATAACTTCCAAGCCTTTTGCTTTTTTATTTTCTATAATGATCTGAAAAGTATGATAACATTTATTTGAATTAAATTTAAGACATGAATAAAAAAATTTGTACGTGTTTGGCTGTTAAACTGATAGTGTATATTAACTAGATAACTTTGTGTCTCTTGTATGTTTCTTTTTAAATTGACTAACTATTTTCCAGATAAATTGAATTAAAATTGAATTTTTAAAAAGTTCATATAACAATTATTCAATGAAATATATATATATTTTTTAAATGTTAACGTGTCGTTACAAACAGATAAATTAGAACAACCCTGTACATGCATTAAATTTTGGATCAAGTTCAGAATTTAGACCGGTTCTGCTTGTCTAAGGGTATATTGACAAATTTATCATAAGACATAATTGTGTGGTTAATTTTCATGTTGTTGTCCATTGGCAAACATGTCACATACATTTACAGGATGATTCAACAGCAAATACTGCATTAAATAGATGACACATAAACAAATAAGGGATAAAACAGTTGGTGCTGGTCGTATTAGAAGTAAATGGGCATTTTAAAAGTCAGAATGCGAAAACATATGTTTAAACACTTAAGTCATTTTTGGTAACAGCAAACAAAAGAACTATGTCAATTTGACATGCCTTGATACTATAACTGCCCTTGACATTTATTAGATAACATTTTTGTTCGCATTGGAGATTCCGTATGTAATTTAGTTATCGGAATTCTAATAGGGACTGACTGTGTACCACTTATTGCGGACCTGTTTCTGTATTGTTATGAGTTACAATTTATGACTAAAAGCAGCAAAGACAAAAATGTAACATTACTTTTAGATATTTGGAAGATATATTGGGTCTCAATAATGACGTCTTTAGTATGTAAACTAAAGAAATGTATCCTGTTGAACTAACTTTAAACTTTACACAATGAACATTGCCCTTTCCTCAATCTTGATATCTATATCATTAACGGTAAACTCAATACCAAGATTGACGATACCAGAGATGATTTTTCATTATTATCGTTAGTTATCCATTTTTAATGGTGGCGTTCCCTTGTCACCATCTTATGGTGTTTATGTATCTCAACTTGTAAGATTTGCTCGTGTATGTAAAAACTTACTAGATTTTAGTGAGAGAGATTTTTGTATTACTGAAAAATTATTACACCAGGGTTTTCGAAATCACAAACTAGTCAAAACATGTACCCAATTTTATCATCGGTAAAAGGACTTCATTCGTAAATATAATTCAACATACAGGCACACTTGTACACTCAGGTATTTCAAATCCATTTTTATGGTAATATTCTTCACAAAGAACAAAAATGTCGGCATTCACATCAAAAGCCAACAAAACCTTTAAACAGACTTATTAAAAAGGGATATAGTTACGATACTGTTAGCAGGTCATTGAAGATTACATATGTTGGCTTTAATATTGATTCACTTATAGGGTCTTTGCATAGGAAATAAACAAATTTATTTTAAAACCAGTTGTTGGCATAATACGGGTTATTTTCGTATCATATATTTTATGATGGTATAATACTAAACCCCTAACGAGAGGGAGTGAACTTGAAATTCTTAAGATAAAGACATAATCTTTCAATCAGTTTAATTGAGGTCTAGAGTAACTGCTACTAGTCCTTTGTTAGTTTATGTATCATTTTCATTTTGTTTAGTTTCTTTTGTTACCTATTCTGAAATCAGACTCGGACTTCATTTGAACGGAGTTTTACTGCGCGTATTGTTGTGTGTTTGTTTTTTTCTACATTGGCTAGAGGTATAGGGGGAGGGTTGAGATATCAAAAAACATGTTGAACCACGCCGCATGTTTGCATTGAAAACCCATTGGTTTACTTTGGCTGTCGTCTGCTCTTTGGTCGGGTTGTTGTTTCTTTGAAACATTCCCCATTTCCATTTTAATTTTAATTTTAATAATTTTATCAAAGAAAATAAAATCAATGGGAAGTATTTTAGTTACCTTTGTTGCCATGGTATTTATACTGATATGTAAATTAGGTCTGTTCATAACTGGTCGTAAGTAGGCCTTTACAGTACTACAACGTTCTCCGTTCTTAACTGAAGATTGCATGTATGAAAATCCTATAATAAAATAATGAAAACGGAATTAAAAGGGAAGTTTTTTTTTCGGTGCTGGTTTGTTGTATACTTACGATAATCTCCGAGTAAAAGATTGACGTTTGCTTACTACCAGTGGCAAATGTAACATGCGTATTCAAGAATAAGCTGCTATTAAATAGGTTCTGCAAAGGACGAAGAAATTAAATGTCACTGGAGAAAGAGATAAGAGAGTAAGGTGACTTAATTGACTGGTTTGTACATCATATTATAATATCTCACTAGGTGAAAGGAACAACTATATGTCAGGGGTATTTTTACTTTTTTCCAGTCAGTTTCTGCTATTTTTCAGTTATAGTATATTAAAAATTTGGTTAATTTGTTGGGAGATCGTGAAATTTTCCTCAAGTATTACACTTAGTTAATTTGTGTATCCCGAGACGGGAACTTAATTGTTTTGTGTAATTTCTTGATGATTTTGAGAATTTGGCATTGCTGGACATCTTTGGTTGTTTTCACGTTCGGTTTATTCACGACTTTGTAAGACTCGGAACATATTTTACTGATCAGAATATATTGTTTGATACCTATTTGGTCTTCACCATTTTTATCCAAAGTTTTATATCCCAATTCTTCTGATGCTTTTCTATACAATTCTGGCAGTGGTGTGTTCCCAGTTTGGGACACTGCTAAATATCCTCCTCTTGAATGGTAAGCTATAAAACAGATTATTCACTTGTTATCCATTTGTTTGATGTGTTTGAGCTTCTGATTTTGCCATTCGATTATAGACTTTCTGTTTTGAAATGTTTTCAGTTTTTTGTGAATTTCCCTTTTTTATGAGTAATTCTAGTCAGTTTGAACAAGGTGCAAAACGGATTGCATATAGTATGATGGTGTCAAGCTGGTGATTGGATCAGTTGTTATTTTATGTAATTAATTCATGTAAAGATATTTTTTATTGAAATTGTGCATCTGTTGATAATTTGTCCGACGATTGTCTCCCATTTTAGACTTCTGAACTACACATGTAATATTGAGTTATTGTATGTAACAATTTACATAAAATGAAATCAATGTGATATAAAAGTCAACCCTTTAATATTTCTCCCAGATGTTTGAATTCTCACAAATGTTGAAGTTATGCACTTGCTACTATTAAATTGTTTGATGTTTTTTTTACCAATTATTGTTTCCGTATTTTTCAACTATCATAACAGCCTATCCTCTGTTGCTTAAGAAGTGGTGTGTGTTACATCGCCATTTTAATGTTTTAAATGCATTTTTACTTTCCAAATCAGTAAATTGTTGAATAGGATTTTATAACCTTCTTTCTGCTTATAATTAATACGCCCTACTTTCTACAAACATGTTAAGGCTACGAATGCCCGAACATGCATTTACTTGATGAATGTACAATTAGCAGCATTGAAAGAGCAGTCAGATCTTACGAACTAACAAAAATAAGTACTGTAGGAGGTACTTCAAGCAAATTGATACCCTATTCTAATAATACGGTGTATTTTCCATATAATGAGCAAGATAAGAAAACTTACAGCTGATCAATATTTGAAAAGCAAGACGATTGTTTAATTGAAATATAACATACGATAAACTATCACTATTTCTTACGAGAATCATATAAACTTGGTATTTGAATATCTTCCATCTTTAGGAAATATGGCAACACATCTTTGTAGCTCCACCCTTTACAGCCTTCCTTCTCCCACTGATTATAGTCATGTCTGCTTCCACGGACAAAAGCCATGTAGTTTAAATTACTTGTCCCGCCAAGAACTCTTCCTCGAGGCCAAAAACTTCGCTATTAATTCAAAATTATAAGCTAAGTGCAGTCATGTATGATACTATATTACAACTTAAAATTAAGTTTTTGTCTTTAAGAGCCTTCAGTTTTATCATATTAATGAAAATTGTAAAATAGTTCATGAAAGTTATAATCGAGCCTCCTAAAGTTTTTTTAAATATGTGATTACTTGGACTTGTTTTATAGTGATTATTTTATTACCAGACCTAATATTTCATCATTATTTGATTATTTGATAATCTAGGATTGTGTTTTTGATCATTTGATTATCTTGTTCGAAAAAAATATTTAATGATTATGTGATTATATTGGCAAAACATTTGTGATTATATGATTACTTAGACACGCCCATGAGGGGCCTCATAATTCGGACTTTATTCTTGTTTTAATCGAAATAAAATAAAATAGAGATTGTACAGTTACCTGTTCATTCATCCCTTTTTGACTATTCTTTTGAGGTACAGTATAATAGGCCCAGTCATATTTAGTTTTCTGTGCAAGCGATGCTTTCAATGGAACTCTAAAGGTGTCAGACACTAATTCCGATCCACCAGCTTCAATGAGTAAAATATTTACATTCGGGTCTTCCGAAAGTCTATTAGCAATTACAGCACCTGCCGAACCTGCTCCAACTAAAATCAAATGCATATGGTTCTTGTCTTCATGAAAAAATCAATGCAAAACATCTGAGTGTTTAAATTCATTATATAATTTAAATCATTTTGATATCGTCATGTTGTAAGATGACCATTTGAGATATGTCATATAACTTCATATATAGTTTTGTTATAATATACAACTCACTTTATAAAAACTGATCAAATATAACTGCTGGCTTATAATTTTGTGCACCAGACAAGCATTTCGTCTACATAATGCTCGTCAGTGGCCCTCGAATAAAAAACGTTGAAGAGCCAAATCAAGAACAAAGTTCAAAAGCATTAAACCCCCCTCTAATAAAGAATAATAAAAAGGTTGATCCAAATACAGCTACAGTCATCTATAACCATTGGTAGAAAATCTTTAGTATTTCGATTGATTCAATTCTATAAGCATTTTATTAATCAAAATGACTATATCAATGAGAAGTGCTGATTACTCAGTTGCTGATAAAATTGACTAGAAATAAATTTTAGAGGTATAAACCAAAAGAAGTTGAAGAGCATTGAAAACCAAATATTTCACAAACGTGTACCTGATATTACTAAGGTCATCTATGCATGATAATATACTGCTTGTTACTCTATATTTAGCGGATGTGTCATATGTATGATAATATGTATGTATATGTTCCGGACCATATGAGTATTTGGACCATACGCGTATGGTGATGACCATATGCGTATACTCATATGGTCAGACCATATGCGTATACTCATATGGTCCGACCATACGCGTATGGTCCGACCGTACGCGTATGATCGGACCATATGAGTATATACTCGTTTGGTTATTAACGAGCCGGACCATATAAGTATTTAGAACATATAGGTATTTTTTTCAATCATATGCATTAGAAAACTTTATAAAAAAACAATGATTGCTACATGCAATTGTATTATTTACAATTCAAATAACATTAAATATTGATGCCAAAGTTAGTTTTCATCGCTAATTGCACATGCATTCTTGCGTGTATGCGTAGGGTGACATTTACTTCCACACGGCACCATAGCTTTTCTTGGGTCCTGGGTCATTCCGATGTGTGTACGTTGTTTTTAAAAAGCTCTAGATCTCCAATATCGTAACATGACTGAAGTACATCATATCACCAGACAACTTTAAAAAATAAACTAGTGTCCTTGCCGGCGACGTCATTCATTTTTTGTAAACAATAACACGTATAAGTATAAAAATTCTGAATATTGCACTGCTTATGCTGATTATATTAAGTTTCAAAAGTAAGCAAATTATTAGACTCTTTATCCTGTCGACTTTTAGTCAGTTTATAGTATAACAGTTGACTTCTTGTGTAACAGTTCATTAAGATATTTTTGGAAGTTATCTTCCCATGTCCACATTTTGCCATTCACTCGTAATAACATATCGGTAATGAAAAAAAAAATGTGTTTACTATAGTTTTGACTAGTGATGAAATTTACTAGGTGAAACTGCTTTTTATTTTGTTAATCTTGTTATTATTAATTTTTAATAGATCTATTATAAAATGACCTTCGGTAGTGTCTTTTAATGTAGTGAAAACTAGAAGGGTTATATGAAGCGTTACGCATTATAAAAGTAAACCTGTTAATTACCCCGAACATACGCATACGGTCCGACCATACGCGTATCGTCGGACCATATGAGTATATACCCATATGGTCATGACCATACGCGTATGGTCCAAATACTCATATGGTCCGGAACATATACATGCATTTTATATGAGGTATTTCTGATATAAAATAATTTACTCCACATCTGACACATTTACGTTTTTTAATATAAGGAGAAATGTTTTCAATAGACATTGAAAGTTTTTTAACCGAATAATATGACCGTAGCTCTTGGACCATTTAGCCATTTGCAGAAATATAGACACATTTAGAGCGGAAAATACCTTAATTGTTTTACTTACCAATGATATATTCATACGTTTTGTTCATTGTTTGAATTAAAAACATGTCCTGGACCTCATTATCTTCTTGCCAGTAAAAGGCCAACACTATGGATAATAACACTACCACAGTAGTAATTTTTCCAATCATTATTGCACTGTAGAAACTGAAAAATGAACATTAAATAAAAAAAAATATTTGTCAAAATAATGTTCCTTCAAGTGTATTGATGATTTTTTTAAAAGTTTACATACTTATAAATAACATCTGTTTCTTTTGTATCTCACTGACTTTTGATTGGAATCGAATGCAGGAGTGTAACACGCATTGTATTTATAATGAATACTATTTATACACACCCTTTCCGTGTTTAAAGAAGAAAAAAATATTTAGGCCTTTATAATATAAATATATCTATTCAAATATAAATATGTGAATTCTACATGTTGTTGCATAGTTATCTTACAATAAGAAATTAAAACAAAAAAAGATAAAAAATTCTATATGAAGTGAATACTTTCGAGTTTGATATTTGCAGATCTTGTCTTGCTGATCATACAGTTTCTCTTTATCCTTTATAGTGTTTGCCCAACGCATAAAAAGTGAAAATTTCCTCATTTTAGGAAAATAACTGTGTATTTTTTATAATATTTCTTTCTAGCAAGGAGTCGACTGACAATTTCGGCTATTTGACATATGTGTAGATCTCGGGTTGTTGTGATTGTTACCTTTAACAGTGTTTCATCATCAAATATAATTTAAGCATTATATCGAAAAATAGTGAAAAAATATTCAGGTGCACTAACGTCTCTATTTCTAAGGAGTCGACTGAAAATTTCAGTCATATGTTAATATATTTGCAGATCATTTTTGCTATCACTTCTATTCACACATGTACTCAGTATTTGTGACTTGCCTCGAGGTTTCCAGGCTTATTGTGGGTACTTGACCTAAAATTGGCTAATATCATATTGATCTAGTACATACTAACAGAAAACATCAATCAAGTTACTATTACCGATTTTTTAAAATAATTGTGTGATAGGTATATTCTCATATCGAAATAATACGGAGTATTCATTCAACTTTTTAATTTTTGTTTTTTTAACTGTTTTGATCTGAGCGTCACTGATGAGTCTTTTGTAGACGAAACGCGCGTCTGGCGTATTAAATTATAATCCTTGCACCTTTGATAACTATTTACACCACGGGTCAATGCCACTGCTGGTGGACGTTTCGTTCCCGAGGGTATCACCAGCCCAGTAGTCAGCACTTCGGTGTTGACATGAATATCAATTATGAACGTCACTGATGTGTATTTTGTAGACGAAATGCGCGTCTGGCGTAAATATGAAATTTCAATCCTGGTATCTATGATGAGTTTATTTATATGGTCATTTTTATAAATTTCCTGTTTACAAGACTTTGAAATTGTCGAAAAAACTAAGGATTTTCTTATCCCAGGAGTAGATAACCTAAGCCGTATTTAGCACAACTCTTTGGAAATTTTGGATCCATAATGCTCTTCAACATTTTCATTGTTTGGCTTTTTAACTGTTTTGATCTGAACGTCACTAATGAGTCTTATGTACAGGAAACGCGCGTAGGCGTATAAAATTATAATCATGGTACCTTTGATAACTATTTGATTAACAAACGTATTAACTTATTAAGGTGGTATGGGTGTCTTCCGCCATCTTGAATTGTGAAAAACAGAGAATCTAAGGTCCAGATTTTCAATCAAGTGAGCAAAATTTGATGCAGGAATGCAGTTAACAAATGTGAATTTGCATTTAAAAGAACAACTTAATAAGATTATAACTTATAAATATTGATATTTTTACCACTTTAAATCATTATAGCTTGTTTTTTAATGGTTTTTTGAATGGGCATTTTAAGGGGAGAGAACTCTGAAATAGTGCATTTTCTGAAGGAATCTACATGGAATTTTGCTATTTTGACTTGTAGCCGTAAAAAATGCACGGTGACCTTATCTTTTCTTTTGATTTTCTCAAAGCTATCTTCTCGTATTTTATTTTATAATTCTACCATTTAGTTAAGCTTCTATTCACATAATGATGTTTTTTCCCTGTATAATCCATACAAAATGTGTCATTTTGTCACAACCTGTAGCTTGAGAAAATACGCGATGACCTATCATTTTTACAATATTTTTCAACATATATCAATAGATACTACGCTTTGGCAAAGAATGAACAAATTCTATCATTTTTGATTTAGACTCTTATGAGTACACATCTATTGTTTTTTTTTCTATTAAACTTCTACCATTTGAAAGTGTAATGATGCATGTTTCGACCAGACATAGCATGCGAAGCGTACCAGTATAATAAGTATTTTTCATTTAAGTGACAAAGAAAATATGCATTAGATACGCTTACATTGATCATAATGTTACAACTTTATTGATTTTAACTATGGAAACTATATAGATCAGATAATATTAACATTTAAACACATTGAAGACGGGTGTACTTCAAGAAAGAAAAAAAAAACATGTACCCAAAGTAATTCGGTATGGTAAACGTTTTTCACAAATATACTTGGAAACGACAACTAAATACACTGTAAGGTGGTATGGATGTCTTTGGCAATCTTGAATTGTAAACAACAGAGATCCTAAGGTCTAAAGTTTCATTAATCATATTAGCAAAATTTGATGAGGAATGTAGATGACAAATCTGAAATTACATACGTAAATGAATAAAATATATTTATAAGCGTAGACATTTTTTTCTTGATTTTAAGCATATTAATGTTTTTTTAAAATTAGCATTTGAAGGGGAGATAATTCCGGAATACTGCTTTTTTGATGGAATCTTCATGAAATTTTGCTATTTTATATTATAGCCAATTATTTATTTTATTTAATTATTTTTAAGATAATTAGCCTTAATGACAAAACTAGAAAACAACCAATAACACTTAAAGGAGACAACATAAAAGAAGTGGAAAATTTTACTTATCTAGGTACTAATATCAGCCAGGACAACGGCATTAGCAAAGATATAATGGCAATGATCAACAAAGCCAGAACTTCTTTCTGCAGATTATGAACAATATGGAAAACAACATCAATATCCAGGTCCACAAAAATCAAAATCTATAATAGCAATGTAAAATCAGTTTGCTATATGGTGCAGAGTCATGGAGGGTTATAAAATCTGACTTAAACAAACTGTCATCTTTCCACAATACATGTCTTCGGAAAATTTGCAAAATCTTCTGGCCAAAAACCATCAGTAATAAAGAACTATACACCCTAACCTTACAACGAGACATCAGAGCAGAAATTAAAGAAAGGCGATGGAAATGGTATGGCCATGTTCTACGAAAAGACAAACATGACATCACAAGGATAGCTCTTCGTTGGACACCAGCAGAGGGGGAAGAAAGAGAGGGAGACCGAAATAAACACGGCGACGTACAATAGAGAGCGAACTAAGAATCATGGGAATGACATGGGGAGAAGCCGAAAGAAAGGCACAAGAGAGGCAACAGTGGAGGGTGTTGGTAGTGGCCTCATGTGCAAGTACGCACGAAGAGGATTAAGTAAGTATATTATAGCCGGAAAAATATCGCACAGTGACCCTATCTTTTCTTTTGATACTAGTATTATCTAAGCATTTACTAAAGCTATCTTCTCGTATTTAATTTTACAGTTCTATTATTTAGTTTAACTTCTAATCACATACTGATTTTGTTCCTGAATAATCCATACAAAATGTGGCATTCAGTCACAGGCTATCATGCCCGGTGACTTATCATTTTTATAATATTTTTGAACATATCACAATAATTATTACATTTTGGCAAAGTATGAACAAATTCCATCATTTTTAATTTAGACTCCCATACCACCTTAATGCCATGTGAGTATTGAAGGAACTATCTGAATAGCTTAAATTTAATCTGTATATTAAATTTTAAATCAACCATGCTAACATATATTACGACTTCCTTGGACTTCTATGATAGATGTGTAAAAATGTTTCTGATATTTCTGTTTACTTTTAAATGGATAATTTTAGATGTTTGGCTTATGATAATAATCACTTCATATCTCTACGTCTATCGACTAACATTTATCGACAGAACCTGTCGTGGGAGTCGCATAATGTTCTATACCCACTTTTGATTTATATAGAGATATATGTATTTATTTGAAATCTTCACTACTTTCCAGATATTATTGCTAACTTTTAAGTCATTTAATATACCGTCATCTTCGCTAGCCAAGGGTTACGATAGCAGGAATGGAAAATATAGACTGACATTACAACTTTTGCGCGAAAACACAAAATGGATATTCAATTAGTTGATTAAGAACTTTAGAATTGTCACTTGAAATCGTCCAATGTTTTGTGGGGTAAGATGTGTTGCTCAATCAGCCTACATTTACACGTGGTCATCTTAAAGGCTTGGTTAGATTTGATGCAGCCACTTACAACTGTGACCAATGGAAATCATTACCTCGTTGATCAAGAATTCTAGCATTAGCCACCAGGAGTTTAGTGGAGAGGACTAGATAGTAACACTTGGCCAGCGAAGATGATTTTCGTTGATAATTGTCGAATTAGCAATCATAGTAAATCTTGTTATTTTCATATATGAAAGACACCAATCAAAAAAACATTCATAGAGATGGATGAAAAATAAAATGAAATCGCACTCCTTAGAAATGTCCTGTTATTTAGTTATTGGTTTTTGATCAAGCACATAATAATTGTTGTCTACCATTATTTTCAAATATAGACAAGAGATCACCAAGTGTATAATTTATAAAATTTACTTCATTGATATCGAACTATAAGTTTGCAATGAAATCTATTTTTACTATGTCTTTCATCAACAATATCCCAGATATCAAAAGAAGAAGTTTAAGATATGGTCCCTTATCTAATACTTTTATGATGCATGATGTATTTGATTAAGACTCAGTGTCATAAACACGTTATTTTCATTAGGTGTTTTTATCTAATAGATAAGATTCATACTTTCTATTAACTGCAAGTTAACTCTTATATGGCCCGAGAAAAAGTTATCTATGTTGTATTTTACTTAAATAAAAATATATGGGTACTGGAACTTAATTAAGAATATGATTTAATTGTTTGCGAATAAATGGTTAGTAAACAACAATCTACATGTATCACTCAAAAACACCGAGAAAAGTGCAGAAAAAGTCTTTCTTTGTTAATTCATCAGACCAATTAATACTGATCATCTTTAGAATCTACAGTAAATGTAAGCAAAGTATTTTGTTGTCAACACCAAATTCCTTTTAACAGCATGAGAACCCCTTATATTGCTTCTATGTCCCTTTTGTATATGGGTGCTTTCTGGTTGAAGTATACCTCACATTCCCTTTTATTTCCTCTGTTGTTGGTACTTATGTCATCATGCAGTAGTTTTATGATTTGCACCCAGTGAACCCAATAATGCATCCATACCGTTTAAAATATTTCATGCCAAGTTAGTTATACCTTGTACCCCGGCCCTGTGAGTGTATCGTTTTAGAATCAAAGAATGTTGGCATTTTCATGAATATAGAACGATTTTGTTTTTTCAATATAACATTATTATATATTTATATGGTATTTAAAATTGCTACTTTCAATTTCAAACATCCTTAGTTGTTTTCAATTGATATCTGTTTAAAATATATATGGCCATATGGATAATCAATCAGTACTTACTGTTAAAGTCGTGAGCAGTTCGTTCTGTATCCAACTAAATCAGGGTATTACACACATTTTCTGTTATTCTGAATAAGCTTGTTATTATATTCAAGGACACACTGTTATCAGTGTGTGTCACTCACCGATAAACAAGTTGTTGTTTTACAATTATATACTTATATTAAGTAAATAAAAGTACCTCGATTTTATCCTTGTCTATCACACTTTATTATTAAATAATCACATCAAATGATAGATTGGTGCATGGTCGCTAAACGTCTAATTGCAATTGTTTCAAAAAAAATCCTGGACGAGAAAATTAACAATAAACACATTAGGTACATTTGTATGTTCTACAAGGTATGTCGGTCATGGTAAAATGCAGGAAAGGCCAAACATGGGACCCTCAGACCTAAAGATATTGCAAGGGGCCTTCGCCTTCTATTTCCTTGTAAGGGTCCTTTTACAAATAAATCATTATAGGAAATATTTAGTTTTATTTTTGAAGTAATCAAACGACAATTTATGATAAGTTAAAGATGTAAAGGTCCTGATAGGACGCGGTGAAAAAGTAAACATGGCTTTTGACATTAAAATTCGTGTCAGTGCCCCTAACCCTCCGTTTCAATGAACAATTTTATTATCAATTGCCAACAAAGCTCACATTATCTATGATACTGGGATAATACTTTCTACACACTTAGTAAGTTCAAGAACATTTTAACTCATTTCGTCATTTGTATCGGCGAGATTATATTCTTCATGAAATCCAGAAAACGCAAAATGTTTAATATTTTTTAGACCGAAAATATTAGAGTGCGAATAAAGGCATGCAGAGATACAATCTGTATAATTCTCTCTGTGAACTATGTTTTCCTTTCAGTGATCGTAATGGAATTTGTTTCGAAATATTCACAATTTACCAAGAGGGTTGATTTGATAAACAATTGTTTGCCTTGACATTTTATGAAAATGGGATAATTCAGTCATAAAATCAAGGGTAAACTTAATGTAAGAAGCATTGCATCTACCCTAGAGGTTCATCAAATATTTGAAATGATGTAAATCGGGTTTGCAACAACGGTTAACTTTAGAGCTTTGGCGGACACGCATACATTATCTTGCCAATACTTAATTATTTTCAAAAGAAGTTATAGCGTCTTCAAGTCTGAGATTGAATTTGCTAGTTTTAAAACCTCCTTGTCAAGTTGCGTTCAACTTTGATCATACTTGACAAGGATTGTCCTTTTTCCTATTGAACAAAGTTCATTTATTTTCTCCTGTTACTCCGGCTTCTACAACCAATCCAAAGTTTCTATCATGATCTACTAAAAGAGGGACGAAAGATACCAAAGGGACAGTCAAACTCATAAATCTTAAACAAACTGACAACCCCATGGCTAAAAATGAAAAAGACAAACAAACAACAGCACACATGACACAACATAGAAAACTAAAGAATAAACAACACGAACCCTACCAAAACCCTAGGGGTGATCTCAGGTACTCCGGAAGGGTAAGTAGATCCTGCTCCACATGTGGCACCCGTCGTGTTGCTTATGTGATAACAAATCCGGTAAATAGTCTAATTCGGTAGGTCACATTCATGAAAGGGAAGGGGATTGTAGTTACGACGTAAGGAACATATCCCATATCATTTGTGAAACGGTTATTCCATAACGGTCAACCAACTCGTGATGGCGTCCGTAAAATTTACGAAGGGATGATTTCAACTTCACCATTTGAAACTCTTGGTTTAATAGCTTCCTTGTGTGACTAACGTGCTAATCTTAGTAGTGTACGAATATAACATTTGTGTCCTTTTCTTGTTTCTGTTAATTCAAGATATAATTTGGTTGAAATGCACAAGAATTCAACAATAAAAGTAGACATTTTTGAAATTACCAGACACTATGAAACGAAAAATATCTAGCTCTAAATCTAAATTTACACAAAAAGAACTATGACAGACAAGAACCAGCGATAACCACTAAACTACAGGCTACTGACTAAGGACAGATACATAAAACCCTCCCTTAACCTGGGACATTGGTGTAACAGCACAACATAAAAACAAACTATAATAACCAATTTAGAAAGGCTAATTCAAGGATGAAAATAAACAATTACGGCAGACAGTACGTGTCAGAGTATATATCTAACCATAATTACTAACAATAAAAGTGACTATTATTATAGGTCTGAGCGTACTCATAGTTGCTGTCGGCTAATTTAAACCCAATTACAACTTGTTTTAAAAAACAAATGAAAATAAGGCTAAAGTATCTAATCAAGTTGATTTAATGTAAAGACGTCATTTACCGTCAGAGAAAAAAAATGACCTTGTGCAATGCCAAAATATATGTGAAATATTGAGTATGGTTTTAACTTTCTTATAATAAAAACAAAATTTTCACAAAAAAAAAAAAAACAATATTCAAAAATTTAATAACAGTTTTGAATTGTTGACCTTTTAAAATAAGTTTACCTGGATCGAATCTAAGTTTCGGGGCTCGGTTGAAAACACATCGTAAAATTAAGGATGTGCAATTTCGTGTAATTTTTTTTTCTACAGGTACAGTCGAACCTTGAGTAATTTATGGTAACGAAATCCACAATTTAATAATTTAGGAGTAATACATAGATTGCGCTCATTGAAACCCCAAAAATCAAAACGTCAAAATAGTTACAGGTATAGCAAACCGTAAGACGGTGCCAAAGGAACATGACCGTCCAAAAATAATTTAACAATTAGAAAAAGGATAGAGAAATCAACACATTTGTTGTACATTTTTATGTAGAGTTTCTTGTGTTAAACTGGTATATCGAAAATCTAGGAAAGAACAGTTATTGCTGTTCATATATGATTAAAGTAAGTTCCTTTGGGGAAATGTCAGCAGTGTATTTATATGATACTTGATTAATTTAAGGGGTACTAGCTGTCAAATTCATGATCACTAATTTGACTGAAATTCTCATATTTGATATATTACATACTAAAACGTATATCCAATTTATAAAAAGTCTTAAAAATTTTATTTACATAGGATAGATAATATGTATCAACATTTCGTGTGTATCTTGTCTAGACGCCATTTACGGTCATATAACTTGATGCTAACATAAATATATGCATAGATTGAGAACACGTGCAATTGTATTTTTTACGGTCTTTCTGATTTCATGTTATATGTTAAAAATATATGTTTGTAATCGTTTTATCTGTATAAGAATGAGTTCTAATGATCGAATCAGTCAAACAAATTGTTTATTCTTGTTTCACTTTCAATGTTGACGTTTGTTTCCTTCTAATAAATCAACGCGTCTAATTCATGCGTAACCCATCTCTAGCTAAGGAGTTAAATGTAAGTTCATATGCATGCGGATTCAATGAGGTTGAATTATTCATTTGCAAGTGAATAATTCATCATCGATGTTTCTTATCTTATTTTGGCAAAATTCAACCATAATGGCTGCTAAATGCGAATTATTATTTCACTATTTCACTTTCATTAATGATTGAACAAAACAATCATAATTGAAATTTTTAATATATCACGTAGCTAGTGCCCCTATACTATAAATGCATTTTACTAGTTTTACAATTGTAGTCAAATCACGGCTCTAAATAAACTGGAATTACGCTACATTCAAACAAAGTGTAGTAGTCAGCCGAGAACCAGCTTAGGCTCTAAACGAGAGTTTTCGTTTTCTCAACAATATTTAACAACTAACAAATAAAACAAAAATAAAAACCCAAACCTATAAGTCATATAAATTGTCTGTATTAAAAGTGAAATAACATTTAGCTATCTACAATTTAACCAGTTTATTGTTATAATTTTAATTTAGCAATTTGTTTTCGGAAATCGAAAACGGTATCGTTTCCTCGAATTAAATCTGCAGCTTTCTCTCCAATCATAATACATGGCGCATTTGTATTTCCTGATGGTTCATTGCGCATGACAGATGCATCTGCTACGCGTAAATTCAATATGCCTTTAACCCTGAAAAGGAAAAGTTGATAATTATGAAACATCGTTCGTTAGAAACTCCAAATGTTCATGAGATGTTGATTAATAAATATTTTTTTCTTTTCTATTTTATATTTTCTAACTGTTACAGTTTTATCTATCTGCGGTTACATGCAAGGCAAGTTCTCAAACTGCTTTGTATCCTCTCCAAAATTGGACACATGTGAATAAAGTTGGTATTGTATTTTTTGTTTGGTTTAGGATATTTTTTAAACACTTTTCTTTTGGATAAAATCATCATATTTATATGTCCTAACGGCTTAGCCACAATCAGATGCACATTTTGTTTTTCACATGAAGTCAAAAATGAATATCACATCAGGAAAAAACTATTTTGATATTTTGGTACAGAAATGGTTTAAATTATGAAAACAATGCCATCGTTAGGCTAAAACTGGAAGCATTTATATAATTACATGCAGTTTTTGGAAGAAATATTTAATATTTTTATTGAATACATGGTGTTTAAAAACTATATAATTTTCTTTAATGGCTGCCTTCAAGAAATGGTCACCAGTGTCAGATTTTTGGTCAATGACAAAGACAACAAAATATGTATGGAATTATTGAATACCAAACATTTTAATTAAAAAAAATAACAAGAACATGTTAAACGCACAGTTATTTCCAACAACAGTAGCTTTCTTTAATCATTAATCTTATCTGATCAAACTATGATATTCATATGTTGAAGACATAATTTTTCAATCAGTTTAATTGAAGTCTGGAGCTGGCATGTCAGTTAACTGCTAGTAGTCTGATGTTATTTATGTATTATTGTCATTTTGTTTATTTTCTTTGGTTACATCTTCTGACATCAGACTCGGACTTCTCTTGAACTGAATTTTAATGTGCGTATTGTTATGCGTTTACTTTTCTGCATTGGCTAGATGTATAGGGGAAGGGTTGAGATCTCACAAACATGTTTAACCCCGTCGCATTTTTGCGCCTGTCCCAAGTCAGGATCCTCTGGCCTTTGTTAGTCTTGTATTATTTTAACTTTTAGTTTCTTGTGTACAATTTGGAGTTTAGTATGGTTTTCATTATCACTGAACTAGTATATATGTGTTTAGGGGCCAGCAGAAGGACGCCTCCGGGTGCGAAAATTTCTCATTGCATTGAAGACCTGTTGGTGACCTTCTGCTGTTGTCTGCTCTATGGTCGGGTTGTTGTCTCTTTGACACATTCCCCATTTCCATTCTCAATTTTATATCTAAACTAATCTATAAGAAACAAAACTTCCAAAAAAAACAACCTTTCTTTTGGTGTATAGAGCATTAAAATAACTTGATGCATATTCTAACAATAACCAACCAAACAATACAATTTATATGTTTTGTCTACGTACAAGACATTGTATTCATATTTAAGGAAATGCATTATTAAAAAACCTAATTTTGACATAGTTGAAAGTGTTTTCTCGAAAAAAAGATACATTTTATCAGGTTTATCTATCAAATGATGCTTTACTTCGAGGAAAATGGAAACAAATACATTGTGATATGTCTACGGACGAGACATTTTATTGATATTCCATTAAATGCTTTCAAAGATGATTGATAAAGTTAAGATTAAAAGTTACCAATCAAATATTAAGCTGTGTTTTTAAAATTTTGGAAAATATAAAGATGTACCCATAATTCTTTACACATCTCAATAATTTATTGATTAAGCCAAAATGAAGACACATTCTTTTAACTGAAATCCATATACATGTATATGACTGTTTAAAACTATCAAACTATTATTAACACTCAATTTTGACATAGTTGAATGAATTAGGCTGAACTCAAAGAAATTGGATACAAATATATTGTGGTAATGTCTACGGACAAGACAACTTCAGTTACAAAAAAATGTGTTAAAATTAATTGTGACTATCTTTATGTTGAAAATACTGAGGTTTTATTTGAATAAATAACTATCATCACCTATAAATAAGATTTAAGTTCCAAAGCAGACAAATAGTTGAATTTAATACTTGTTATGTACAGGTGTCTTGTCCGTAGACACTTCCTCATCTGATGCTGAAATGCAAAAGATAAAGTCAATGAGAGAGAAATACTTTTTCTTTATTTGATTTAGTTAATCTTTTAAGGTTTGCAGCAACTGGAATAAAAGTATTGAAGTAAAATAAGAGATGTTTTTTTATGTCTGATAATCTGCCACTTTTTAAAATCCACTCCTGTAAAATAATTTTACAATTTTTTGAACACTTAAATTACCATTTATTAATTAGAAATAAGATATTTCAAAGTTTAAACAACACATAGGACTAATTTAGACCAATAAAGCCAAGCAATGTTGATAAAAAGCCATGTTTACGGACAAGACATTTTTTCACTTTATATGTATATTCAACTTTGATGGCATATATCTCCAGCTAGGGTACTGCAATATTGATATATGGGGTAGTTTTTGATAATGTATATACTAGAAGAGAAAACAAAAGACATAATAGCATAAATTTAATTTATTTTTCTCTTTGATCACTACACCAAGCAAGCTAAAAACAAAAGTACAAAATTTCATAACAAACCCATAGTATTCCACTTTTTATCATAACTTTGTAGCAACTGAAGATTTTTGGTTGCAACAAACAGTAAAATAAAGATGAATAAATTGTCTATATCAGTGAACCAATAATAAGTGTAGTTCAAATTAAGTTCACTTAAGCTTATTAACTATCAATTGATAAAAACATCGTAATTTTAAATGAAATAACATAACGTGAAATTTTGCCCGTTTTCAGTGTGTATTTTAGTGAGTTTTTTTTCAAAACGGTAACACCTATACATGATATTTGATATTCATTGTGAAACCCTACATTCTCATCTTCAGTTGAAAGATGAATTACTTCTGTTAAGTTTGTCTTCTTGTCTTTACAAGCTTATAACATAGACCCAATATGAAATGTACATCTGATCTTGGCTAGGCCATTTTTATTATTGATTTCATAGTTTTTGATACATGATATTTACTTGGAAGATGATAATTAATACAGGAATCGTTATTTAATTGATTTGATAAGGGAACGTAGTTTATTACACCACGCCATTCGATGATATTAAACTCTTTATATTTTGTTAGCTAGAAAAAAGAAAAAAAATAACAAATAATACCTAAGGAAATTCAAAACGGAAAGTCCGAAATAAAATGGCAAAATTAAAAGGTCAAACACATCAAACGAATGGATAAACTTTGTCGTATTCCTGACTTGGTACATGCATTTCCTTAGGCAGAAAATGGAGAATTAAACCTGGTTTTACAGCTGGCGAAACCTCACACTTTTAGGACATTCGCATAAAACTCCATTATACTGATAACGATGTTTAAACAAAAATTAACAGACATTATAGGTATTAAAATTGTCTTTAAAGTTCATTTTTGTTCAGATTTGATATAGCGCAATGAAATACATGTCTTTTGGAGTAAAATGTTCAATTTCGAAATCATATTCATTAATCAATATTATGACACTACTGAAACAAACCTTAATTCAGGATCAACAACTGCTGATGGGTCTGTTATTGCTCCCATACGACATGTTGAGACTGGATGATAAATAGTGACAGTAAAATAACGGATGAAACATTCCCAGTATTCGTCAGTGTCAAAATTAACTTTGTCACAAATACCAGAAAAATCTTGTCTGACTAATGTGCCATCCAGTTGTTTGAAGACCTTTGTATTCATAATTTGTTGAGATTTGCGTATTGCTGTAAAATATTAAAAATGATTATAACATACATATACTATGGCCAACGATTTGAATTGACGTTATTAAAGCAAGCATTTGAAGCTTACCCTAAGATAAATGTAACAAAATATTTCGCTTTCATTCCATCGGCTTTCGGTGTGTAGTAGTCCCTTTACGTGACCCGGTCAACCAAACAAGATGGCCGCCACGGCTAAAAATAGAACATAGGGGTAAAATGCAGTTTTTGGCTTATAACTCAAAAACCAAAGCATTTAGAGGAAATCTGACTGGGGTGAACATGTTTATCAGGTCAAGATCTATCTGCCCTGACATTTTCAGATGAATCGGTCAACCCGTTGTTGGGTTGCTGCCCCTGAATTGGTAATTTTGAGGAAATTTTTCTGTTTTTGGTTATTATCTTGAATATTATTATAGATAGAGATAAACTGTAAACAGCAATAATGTTCAGCAAAGTAAGATTAACAAATAAGTCAAATGACCGAAATGGTCAGTTGACCCCTTTAGGAGTTATTGCCCTTTATAGTCAATTTTTAACCATTTTTCATAAATCTAAGTAATCTTTTACAAAAATCTTCTCCTCTGAAACTACTGGGCCAAATTAATCCAAACTTGGCCACAATCATCTTTGGGGTATCTAGATTAAAAAATGTGTGGCGTGACCCGGTCAACCAACCAAGATGGCCGCCACGGCTAAAAATAGAACATAGGGGTAAAATGCAGTTTTTGGCTTATAACTCAAAAACCAAAACATTAAGAGGAAATCTGACAGGGGTAATATGTTTATCAGGTCAAGATCTATCTGCCCTGAAATTTTCAGATGAATCGGTCAACCCGTTGTTGGGTTGCTGCCCCTGAATTGGTAATTTTGAGGAAATTTTGCTGTTTTTGGTTATTATATTGAATATTATTATAGATAGAGATAAACTGTAAACAGCCAGAATGTTCATCAAAGTAAGATTTACAAATAAGTTTTAGGAGTTATTGCCCTTTATAGTCAATTTTTAACCATTTTTTCGTAAATGTTAGCTATCTTTTACAAAAATCTTCTCCTCTGAAACTACTGGGCCAAATTAATTCAAACTTGGCCACAATTATCTTTGGGGTATCTTGTTTGAAAAATGTGTCTGATGACCTGGCCATCCAATCAAGATGGCCACCACGGCTAAAAATAAAACAGGGGTAAAATGTAGATTTTGGCTTATAACTCTGAAACCAAATCATTTAGAGCAAATCTGACAAGGAGTTAAATTGTTAATCAAGTCAATATATATCTGCCCTGAAATATTCAAATGAATTGGACAACCGGTTGTTGGGTTGCTGCCCTCAAATTGGTAATTTTTAAAGAAATTTTGCCGTTTTGGTTATTATCTTGAATACTATTATAGATAGCGATAAACTGTAAACAGCGATAATGTTCAGCAAAGTAAGATCTACAAATATAAATGGTCAATTGACCCCTTAAGGAGTTATTGCCCTTTATAGTCAATTTTTAACAATTTTCATTAATTTGGTAAATTTATGTAAATTTTTACCAAATATTTTTCTCTGTTACTAATGGGCAAAGTTCATTATAGATATAATTGTAAGAAGCAAGAAAGTTCAGTAAAGTAAGAACTTCAAACACATCACCATCACCAAAATACAATTTTGTCATGAATCTATTTGTGTCCTTTGTTTAATATGCACATAGACCAAGGTGAGCGACACAGGCTCTTTAGAGCCTCTAGTTCGTAAATCTTAGTAATCTTTTAGAAAAATCTTCTCCTCTGAAACTACTAGGCCAAATTTAACCAAACTTGGCCACAATCATTATTTGGGTATCTAGTTTAAAAAATGTGTCCGGTGACCCGGCCAACCAACCAAGATGGCCGCCATGGCTAAAAATAGAACATAGGGGTAAAATGCAGTTTTTGGCTTATAACTCAAAAACCAAAGCTTTTAGAGCAAATCTGACAGTAAAATTGTTCATCAGGTCAAGATCTACCTGCCCTGAAATTTTCAGATGAATCGGACATTCCGTTGTTGGGTTGCTGCCCCTGAAATGGTAATTTTAAGGAAATTTTGCTGTTTTTGGTTATTATCTTGAATATTATTATACATAGAGATAAACTGTAAACAGCAATAATGTTCAGCAAAGTAAGATCTACAAATAAGTCAACATGACCAAAATGGTAAAGTGACTTCTTTAGGAGTTATTGCCCTTTATAGTCAATTTTTAACCATTTTTTGTAAATCTTAGTAATCTTTTAGAAAAATCTTCTCCTCTGAAACTACTGGGCCAAATTTAACCAAACTTAGCCATATTCATCATTGGGATATCTAGTTAAAAAAATGTGTCCGCTAACTCGGCTAACAAACCAAGATGGCCGCCATGGCTAAAAATAGAACATGGGGTAAAATGCAGTTTTTGGCTTATAACTCAAAAACCAAAGCATTAAGAGCAAATCTGCAGGGTAAAATTGTTGATCAGGTCACGATCTATCTGCCCTGGAATTTTCAGATGAATCGGATAATCGGTTGTTAGGTTGCTGCCACTGAATTGGTAATTTTGAGGAAATTTTGCTGTTTTTTTTGTTATTATCTTGAATATTATTATAGATAGAGATAAACTGTAAACAGCAATAATGTACAGCAAAGTAAGAACTAAAAATAAGTCAGTATGACCAAAATAGTCAATTGACCCCCTAAGGAGTTATTGCCCTTCATAGTCAATTTTTAACATTTTTCTTAAAATTTGAAGATTTTCAATAACATTTTCCACAGAAAGTACTGTTATAGATAGAGATAATTGTAAGCAGCAAGAATGTTTTGTAAAGTAAGATCTACAAACACATCACCATCACCAAAACACAATTTTGTCATGAATCCATCTGTGTCCATTGTTTAATATTCACATAGACCAAGGTGAGCGACACAGGCTCTTTAGAGCCTCTAGATGTGCTTAGAACATAATATTATGAAGTATATGTTATTGTCGATAAAATTCCAAGTATGGATAAGCAAACGGGTATGTAGATGGTAAAAGCCTGTTGTGACCAATGGTTGGTCTCATTCCTGTCATTTGGATCTCCGTGGATAAATGTCTCTTAAATACAATCATACAATATCACTCTATTTTCTAGAAAACCATCTAAATCACAAGAACTCAAAACGGGTAGAAAACAGATAGGTATGCACGGTCAGCATCCCCATATTGTATCAGAAAGCTTTTCCTTTTAAAATTGATAGTTTTGATGTCGGTATAAGGTTGACGTGGACCATTATATAGAAGCAAGAACAAAGAAAGCTGAAAACAGAAACGTATGTATTACTCCACAACTTGATAAAGATTATTCACACAGTTATCAGTTTTCTGAACTTATTATTTAAATCTCCTTAAATTGATAATAAAAATTTTGCTTTCTTAACATCTCAAAGAAATTAATTTATGCCAGTGAGGTTTCGTAGATGAGTTCATGTCAGTCACACATAACATACTTCAAGGAAGGGTTCGATTATCATTGAAGGCATATACAAATTACAAAAATTAACGGTAAGTTTTAAAATTAATTACATTAATTAGTGAACAGAAATCAGTAAATTGACCAGTTCAAACTTGATGAAATTAGGCACACAAAGGAAACAATTTGAATATAATTTGGTGACTCAATTTCAGTGGTAGATTTGGAAGTGTTGATTCTAAAAAAAAAATTCCACAGAAGATGAATAGGACAACACAATGGTTTAAATGCTTTTAACTTAAACTTACCTGCAATCATCACTTTAATATCATATGGATTTTCTAAGTAATATGGATCTATCAATGGTGGATCAAATGGGTCCGTACTTTGAAGTCTAATTGTTCCTCTACTCTTTGGATGCAGTCCAACTAGTGTATGCGTAAATTCGTTATTTTTGGCTCTTGTTTTTAACAACTTGGTGACCTTTAAAAAACAAAACGCAATCATGTTAATTTTATTGAAAACCCTGTTTCAAAACTTATAATTAGCTGGGAGAAAATAAAATGAAATCAGATCTGTTTATCACTATAATTTAATCTGATCGGGTCACATCTTTCATGCTCTTTTAGATACTGTAGAATGTGTAGAAATGTTTATATAAATGTTGGCGGCTTATACCAACTTAGAATATTAGAAGTTTTGTATTAATTTAATATATCCATTTTATTTTTAAACGTTATATAAAAGGTTCCCTTTAATCTGAGGTTGCATATTTAATCTGTTATTCGGTATCTTCTTATGGTTTTGACTATAAAATTGAAAATGGAAATGGGGAATGTGTCAGAGACAGCAACCCGACCATATTGAAGACAATAGCAGAAGGTATGTATTGGATTGTGAAATGGAAAATTATTTTATCAATCATAATGCCCACAGATGAATACAGATGCCAAAATGAAACTGCGTCCTTTTTCTCAATCTAATCGCTTACCTCAGGTTTAATATTCATATCAAGTCCATAATCTAAAAATCCCTCGTCTTGTGCTACTGTGTATAGTATCATCTGATAATCTGGGTAGTCAGGTTCTGAGGGATCACGGTTTGGTATTTTATCCATTAGATCACCTTCCAATCCACTACCAGAGTATATACCTATCACATGCAATTATATAAATAAAGGCAACAGTAGTATACCACTGTTTGAAAGTCATAAATCGATAAAGAGAAAACAAATCCGGGTTTAAAACAAAAATCATAACGGTTATGGTTAATTAGACGACGACGACGACGACGACGACGACGACGATGATGATGATGATGATGATGATGATGATGATGATGATGATGATGATGATGATGATGATGATGATGATGACAAAACTTTTAGGAATTTTGGTTCTCAATGCTTTTCACTTTGTACTTTATTTGGCCTATTCAACTTTTTTTTCTCGAGCGTTATTGATGAGTTTTTTTTAGACCAAACGCGCGTCTGGTGTATATATGAATTTTCAATTCTGGTATCTATGATGAGTTTATTTAAATGTGTACACAATTGTTTTTCTAATATGTATGTACAAGTTGGAAACACATTGCTGTGATAATACTATGAGATGCAATTGATTGATTGAAAGGTACTAACCATAAAGGTTTTTTGATGGTTGATTTTACTTTATTTCGTGGTTCAGTGGGAAATATTTGTAAAAATCTAGGATGTGAATTAATTATTATAAAACATTCTATTCAACTATGAAACAATTTTTCTAAGTGGGCAGTGGAGGACAAAATCTGCAAAATGGACAGTCTCTGAACAGAGAATATGCTGGATCAGATATAGTAGTTTTATGCTAAAAAATATGCATTAATCGATCACCTTTGATTGTTGTTTCGTGTTAAGTGTTACCAAATGGATTAATATGTAAACAATGAATTGCAGAAATTGAATACTAACAACTGAAGAAATTGAGAAATTTTAACAACATACCCATTATTTTACCCTTTTTGTAATGAAAAAAATTAAGCTCTTATGTAAAGAACCTTGTATATTGGTAACAACTGACTCCGTACTGGGAGTCGAGTGGAGTATGAAAAATGTATCATTTTTTAGATACGGATATTTATTTTATATAGATATAGGAAGATTTGTTATGAGTGCCAATGAGACAACTCTCCATTCAAGTAACAATTTACAAAAGTAAACCATTATTGGTCAAAATACGGTCTTCACCACGAAGACTTGGCACACACCGAACAGCAAGTTATAAAGGGCCTCAAAAGCAGACGACAATCACTGAACATCAGATTCCTAACTTAGGACAGGTGCAAACAATTGCAACGGGATTAAACGTTTTAATGGTACCAAACCTTCCTCCGTTTCTAGAACAATAGTATAACATCACATTATAGAAATACACACTATACATTATTAATTTGGAAGGCTTAATTCAATAAAAAAAAAACGTAGTGACACAAATTAACCCACACTGAACGAATACAATTGATCTGTTTTATGTTAACACATTATTAACTCGTATATTTTAACTAATATGATTCGTTTAGGGAAAGTCACATGTTGAACTATATTTTCGAAGGTAGATAGAAAACGGCGGAAAGCAAAAAGCATATTGCACGATTATGGTGTAATACCACTAATACAGGCCCGTCCAAAAAGCACATACCAGAAAGTAGTACATATATAACACAACATAGTTCATACGCATAAGTGTAACTTTCAAAATATTTAGAGCATTTAGGTATTTTTGGTTTCAAATGAAAGGTGGTGACTGGTGATCATTGTAGAACACTTTTTGACTTTTAATTTTGAATATTAAAAAAACTGCATCAAATTTTTAAAAAAGGGTACATTTTGTTTGTTTGTCAGACCTGAAGTACCTGTTTTGGTACATCCGAACTCCCCGGAACCAGTTCTTTTTTATATGCCATAAAAGGTATGTTGATGTTTTCAGAACAAGTCACCATAAAGTGTTGCTTTGACATGCAATGATTTTCTCTTTATTTGAACTTAGAACAAAAGAGGTGTGCCTGCTTGAAATGGAGGAATTCAACATAGAAAGCAATGGAACCATGAATTAGTGGTGTACTTCCGTATTTTTAGAATATCTAAAAACCGATATTTACATTGTGACGTTATGAACATACATTCTTGATATTGTTAAAAAAATTTGAAAAGTGTATATTTATGGTCGATTATTCGAAGAACAAAATTTTCAAATATATATTAAGTATACAAAAACAAACAATAAAAAATAATTGAAATAACAAGTTATATGTTGGAATTTTTTAGGAACAATATGAAAATGCCAACAAAATCAAATAATTGAATATATTACAGTGACAATTTTGATACAAATATTGTCGGAACTTAGTAATAAGACAGTTATAGCTTTTGTATGTTGTCAATACAGGATATATCAACCCAAATAAGTATACCGACCTAAGACTTCGTCCTAAGTCAATATACCTCTTTGATGTCAATATATCATTGTATTGACCTCATACAAAGGCTATAATTGTATTATATAACTATTTACACACTGACTATATGTTAGTTTGTTATACTAGTACCTGTTTTGAAAAGTGCATATTGAACTTTTGGTATTTGGGCCTGAAATGTTTGAGTATTCATTGATATACTAGAATTGATATTGTATTTCATAGGGAACATCATGTGATCTTGCAGATTGTTTCCTACTGGAAGGTCCGCGACAACAGGTATCTAGAATGTAAACATGAATGAAATACACAAATTAAAGATTGTTTTGGGGGGAAAGTTTGCAACAACAGATTTCTTAAATGTAAATACACAAATGAAGATTGTTTTGGCGGGAAGTTTTGCGACAACAGGTATCTAAGATGTAAACATGAATGTTATACACAAATAAAGATTGTTTTGACCCGAATGTCCGCGACAACATGTCTCTTAAATGTAAACATTAGTGTAATACACAAATAAAGTTTTTTGGGAGGGAATGTCCGCGACAACATGTATCTGAAATGTAAACATGAATGTAATACACAAATGAAGATTGTTTTGACGGGAAGGTCTGCGACAACAGGTATAAAAAAATATATACATGAATATAAAAGAGGGATGAAAGATACCAAAGGGACAGTCAAAACTCATAAATCTAAAACAAACTGACAACCATATAACTTATACATATGTACTGATGACCGGAGGAACTAAGTAACACAACTTTTCATAGATTTGACATGTTTCAAGTGGAATAATAAACTTTTGACTTAGAAACGAAGAAATGCAATTAAAAAAATCGCCGTTTCACTGTTTGTGTTTCTGCAGTGCATATACCAATGTAGTATCACAGTTGGATACCCCCTATCCTTTCTTTTCTAGTCTATTCTTTGGAGTTGTAATCCATGTTTTGATTTTTGAGAAACTCGATTTGTTTTTCGCCAGAATCAGTACTTATAAATATCAGTATTGAAAACCGTTAAAAAGGGTAATAACATTTTACTTTCAATCGTTGTATTCACTGTAGGAACATTACACTTTTGATAAATACACATACCCCTAAATTATGTAAATGATCTTTAGGACCAACGCCTGACAACATAAGTAAAACAGGGGAGTTAATTGCACCTCCAGATAAAATTACTTCTTTGTTTGCATACACTTGAACTTTTCTGTTGTTTTTGATAACTTCCAATCCTATTGCTTTTCTATTTTCTATTAGAATCTGAAAGGTATGATAAGATGTATTTGATGCGAATTGATCACGTGAATAGTATTAGTTACACAGTGTGCACTTGACCTAATACAAGAATTTAACGGGCCAATAAAAGTCATATCGGGTGAGGCGAATATTGACCCGAAAAATTCTCGTATTACAACAATAATTTTTTATTGCACATTGTGTAACTAATATAATTGCTTTTGTGACTACATATATGTTACCAGCTTACACAATGTACTTAAATGATAGTGTATATATTAACTGAATAACTTTGTGTCTCTTTTATGATTTGTTTTAATAAAATGATTTTTTTTTTCGAAATAGATTGCACGGAAATTCAATTAAAAAAGTTAATAAAATCATGATTCAATGAAATATATATTTTTATGTAAAATGTTAACTTTCTTTCTACAACCAGATAAAAAAAGGAAGACCCTATACATCAACTTCACCTCAATTTCGAATCATGCTAAAAATTAATACATGTTCTGCTTGTCTAAAGGTGTATTGGCAAATAAAACATAAGACATAATCAACTTGTTAATTTTCATGTATTTGTCAATTGGCAAAAATGTCACATACATTTTCATAATGATTCAATGTTCAGTTAAAACTGCATTAATTAATGAAGTGCGTACTAGTAGTATTAAAAGTACAAACAAAAACGTAATCAACTAAGAATTATTTGTTAAGTTACCTTTGTTGCCATGGTATTTATACTGATATGTAAATTATGTCTATTCATAACTGGTCGTAAGTAAGCCTTCACAGTACTGCAACGTTCTCCGTTTCTAACTGTGGATTGCTGGTATGAAAATCCTGTAATAAAATAATGAAAACAAAATCCAAAGGAAAGTTCGTTTTCATGGTGGTAAAATCGATGATAGTTCCCTAGTAACATTTTACTTGATTGATGTTTGCTTACTTACAGTTGCAAATATTACATGTGTATTCAAGAACAAGCCAATTAGATATGTTCTGTGTTGGACGTGACAATTTGGACTGTCACTGGAATAAATATTATGATATATCATAAGTTGAAAGGAACAAATATATGTGAGCGGATTTCTCACTTTTGTTCACTAAAGTAAAGCTTTTTTACAATAGCATATTAAAAGTTTGGTTTATTTGTTTGAAAATCGTAAGGTTTTCCCAAAAATATAACACTGAATACCGAAACAAACAATAATATAGGTAGAGTTTTCAATATAAACAGGGATATGGGAATACTTAAATTACATTGGAAAAATCATACATTTGTATCAGTTTATACTGCATAATATGTATCAACATACTCAGCATTTAAGGGCATACGATACAGTTTTGATCCCGTATTTACATTTTGATAAAAAGTTCCATATAGGCTTTTTTTACCTGATTAAATCAAATATTTAATAAAAAAAATTGTTAAATAATTTGAAATTTCTGTATTTTATTAGCATCCTAAAAATTTATACATTTTTTATTCAGAAATAATTCAAATGCTCATGAATGTAGGAAAAAAACATCATTTTGTTTGCTGTATATTTATCCAATTTAAAGAAAATTGCACTATTTACGCTTTCATGAAAATTGGCACAAATAATCTTCTCGCGTAAGCAAACAAAACGATATTTAAAAGAGGGGTCCTTGAACTCGTTTTCGATTTAAATACGTTTGAATGATAAAAATCATTCGAAAACTGAATCTTTCCCGAAAAGTCATAGTTTGACGTCACAAAAATAACCATTTACGTTAGCAACGTCATTACCTCCCCTGTAACTGTATCGTATGCCCTTAAAGCTGACCAACGTTTAACCCTGAAACAAATTCATTTTCGTCTCATTTGAGGATATGTCGTTGATGGACATCTTTGGTTGTTTTTCGTTCTGGGTATTCACAACTGTGTTAGACTGGGGACAAAGTTTACCAATCAGAATGTATCGTCTCATACCTATTTGGTCTTCACAATTTTTATCCACAGTTTTATATCCCAATTCTTCTGATGCTTTTCTAAACAATTCTGGCAATGGTGTGTTCCCAGTCTTGGAAACTGCCAAATATCCTCCTCGTGAATGGTAAGCTATATAACAAAATGTTTACTAGTTATCTCTAAAAAATGATTGTTAACATAATTTCCATACCGGTCGAAGAAAATAAAGAGATTGGTCGAAAAAACTCTGAGACAGGAAGTCCATAAAAGATTTATAATTTTGTATTTGTACTATAAGTCTGTTGAACAAAGGGCAAACCGGGTTGCATTATATATAATATGGTGGCAACATACTTGCAATCGGCTCAGTACTTATTATTTCATATAAGTACTTAATGTACAGATATTTTCCATTGATATTTTCCATCTGCTTTTATGAATTTGTTTGAGGATTGCCCCTCCAATTGTAGACTTCAGAACTAGTACTGAGGTATCTTTTTATAACATTTTACATAAATAATATCAATTTTGTACATTCAATAGTTTCAAAAGGAAGAAGCTTGTTTGAATTAAATATATCAAGTACGATTAACTATGCTCAATATTTCTTACGAGAATCATATAAACTTGGTATTGGAATATCTTCCATCTTCAGGAAATATGAAACACAACTTTGTAGCTCCACCCTTTACAGCCTTCCTTCTCCCACTGATTATAGTCATGTCTGCTTCCACGGACAAAAGCCATGTAGTTTAAATTACTAGTCCCTCCAAGTGCTTTTCCTCGAGGCCAAAAACTTCGCTTTTGATTTACTTGAAATTACGGTATATATAGATTCTTACATTTATTTCAGTGAATTGTCGAATATACCAAACCGAGATAGTTAAATTATCGATTCTAAAATCCCGGCCTTTGCGAGGACTTTAAAATTTAAAATTTAACTATTGAGATTGCATAAATCCGATACTCCACGAGTTACTATGTATGAATCTGTTACTCTAATGATTAAAACATATTTTCATTTTGTGGTAAACGAAAATCCCCTTAGAGTTCCTTCCACATTCCAGAAAGTTTTTTATTTCATAAACACCGGTTAGCATATTTTGATTCGTCTGGTGAGCTGGTAAAGGTTATGACCCTAAAACTCATCCAATCATCTAAGATCAGCAACAACCACACGTTGACTAAAGTTATTCATACAATGGGTTCGAAAAGCGTTAAATTGTCATAGAAATAGAAAAACTTATTAACCAAACAGCCGTTTACTTTTATCTTTACATAATGACTAAGTGTTACCTTTGTATTATTTTAATACATAAAAAATGTAAAGAAGTTAAAACATTTGATAATACGGACACGTTTTTGTTTTAATGAAAAAGAGAATAAAAATACTGTACATTTACCTGTTCATTCATCCCTTTGTGACTATACTTTTGAGGCACGGTATAATAAGTCCAGTCATATTTGGTTTTCTGTGCCAGCCATGCTTTCAATGGAACGCTAATAGTGTCAGACTCTAGTTCTGATCCACCAGCCTCCACGAGTAAAATATTGACATTTGGGTCTTCCGAAAGTCTACTAGCAATTACAGCACCCGCCGAACCTGCTCCAACTAAAATAAACAGTTAAGTCCTTAGGTTCTTGTCTCCTTGCCAAAATCAATGTGAGACATCTGAGTATTTAAGTAAATTGTATAGTTTAATTTATTTTGAAATCGTCATGTTGTAGGATGACTGTTTGAATTATATCATATAATTTGTTAAAACGTTGAAATTTTTGTTATAATTGACAACTCACTTTATAAAAACTGATCAAAGATAACTAGCTCTTGATTTGGTGCACCAGATACGTTTTTCGTCAACATTAAGCTCGTCAGTGGCCCTCAAATAAACAATTGAGGAAAAGTCAAATCTAGCACAAAGTCAAAGAGCATTACAACCCCCTTAACAAAACAAAAAGATTTAAACATAATGGAAGAAAATCCGTAGGATTTCGAATAATTCAACTGTATAAGCAGTTTATTAAAAAAAATTATGACTATATTAATGATAAATAATGTCAACAGGTAAGTGCTGATTACAAGATTGGTGATAACTTCGTGGACGACACTTCCAATAGAAATGGTTGTAAAATAATTCAGAGGTAAACCTGAAAACGAATTTGAAGGGCGCTGAAAACCGAGAGTTCCACAAATGTTCAGCATATATTACTACGATCATCTATGGTTGCTACTAGACTGCTTGTTACTTTTCACCAAAATACCGACGATTATGTGACACATGACATATATATGCCACGAATAATTAACTCAGTTAAAAAAGTAATTACTCACCAGAAGTTGTAAGCAGTTTATATGCTTTTCTGAAACGTATGGCTTATGCTAATATTCGGACACTGTTCCTACAATGAACTACTTATATTATATGAAGTAAACAATTTGGGGTTTGATGTTTGTAAATATTGTTATGCCCAACAGTAAAATGGTAAAAGTCCTCATTTTAGGACAATAACTGTTGTAAGGAATCTACTGACAGTTTGGCTATTTGACATATTCGTAGATCTTTTAATAGTTTAATTTTGTAATATTATGACTTCGGACATGCACATAAATAATGTCGTGGAGATACAAATGATGTCAGGTGCCATACCATTCCTTAACCTTGGATGATGGTGTAGCACGACATTAGAAAACACTGTAAAATCTACTGAAAATTACCATTTTCGTATACAAAGCCATCAAGGAACTAACTAAAAGACTAAATACATATAAAAAGTAAATAACAGAATGTACTTACAGCTACCCAAAAATTAATATCTACTTATTAAACCAGAGGCTGTAAAGAGCAAATATTGCACGCCTAGACCTATGCGCATTTCCAACATTGAATATAATATATTCTTAATATGACCAAAATCTCATTTTGCTGTTTCTATACGTGTATTGTTGATAACTTCTTGTTTCATTTTCTCTTTCTATCTGTCAAATTAAGGCAACAGTAAATCGATTGAGAGAAAACAAAACCGGGTTAAAATATAAAACCGAGAGAACCACATCAACTACATCTATAAGTGAAAAACAAAGGGACTACAGAAACACTGAGGTGCAACAAAAAACCTGCTAACATACTTATAAACGAATCATTTGATAACAACCGTCAAATTCCTGACTTGGTACAGGACATTTAAAGAAAACAAATGGTGGGTTGAACGTGCTCAAATGGGTAGCCAAACCTCACGCTGATATGAAAAGCTTTCGGGTTTAATATTTGTAAATCTTGTCTCGCTAATAAAACAGTTTCTCTTTATCTTTTATAGTGTTTGCCCAACGCATAAAAGGGTGGAAACATTCTTAATTCAGGAAAATAATTAGATATCGACTGACAATGTTAGATCTCGGGTTGTTGTGATTGTTATCTTATACAGTTCTTCTTACCCGAATAACAGCATTTTATCGAAAAATCGTGAACAAAAATATTCAACTGCAATAACATCTTATAAGGAGTCGACGGACAATTTTGGTCATATGTTAATATATCAGCAGATCATTTTCGTTATCACTTATATTGCCACATTTACTCAGTATATATGACATGCCACGCGATTTACAGGTGTATTAGTGTACTTGTTATAAAATTGGCTAAAATCATATTGATCTAGTACATACTAAAAGGAAACACCTTATCAAGTTATAATGACAGTTTTGTTGGAATAATAGTGTGATAGAGTTTTTGTTCATATCGACATGGCGTATTGATTTATTTTTTTGATTAACCAACGTATTAATCTATAAAGTACACATTTTTTTTATATTTTCTTTTTAGCTAATACCATTTGACAGTGTAATGATGCATGTTTCGACCAGACAAAGTATGCGAAGCGTAACAGTTTAAAACGTATTTTCCTAACAGTGACACTTAAAATCTGCATTTTAAATACGCTTGTATTTATTATAATGACGCACATTTAATGGGTTTTACTATAAAAAATTATATGGAGCATAATATGTGAACATTTAAACATACAAAAGACGTGTGTACTCGCAAGAAAACATTTAACCGACTAATGCGGTATGGTAATGCCCTGGTCACAACGAACCTACGACACATCTATACAGCTCCACGACATGAAATTTGGTCAAACTGCGTGTCATATGTGGTCGTCGTACGACAGTCGCACGACAGTCGCACTATATTTTGAGCATCGTGGCGCTGTCGTGTGTCGTGGGACGAAAATTGGACATGCACCATTTTTGCTCTACGATAAAAAAAGTCGTGTCACTGTCTTCTGGCTGTCGTGAAAGTGTCTTACAATTGTCGTGCGACTGTCGTACGATAAACACATTGTCGTGGGTATTAATACAATGCATTTTAATCAAACAATCGTCGCACGGGTGTCGTACGACAATCTCACGACTGTAGCAAGACACTCGTGATACAGTCGCACGATTGTCTCACGAATACCAAATTTCGTACGATGATCGTACAACATTGATTGTCTGTCGTACGACAGTGGTACGTTCGTCGTGCAGCATATTTTCGTTGTATTTAAAAGAATACAATTTGACGGGAAAGAATGTTTAGAAAACATATCGTCTATGGTTTAAACAGGATGGCTATTTCATCAGAACTATTGTGCTTGGCCCTGCTGATAGGTGCCTTGGTGGACTACAACAAGAGCAAAATATAGTCCTGTTAGCGTTGATTCGGGCCCGTGAATAGTATAGGAACTAGCAAAACGCCTAACGTTGGTGGGTTAGGCCATAGATCGAACGGCACCTGGTGTTTGGGCAGTATAGTACACTGATGTAAGAGTTGGTGCGGGAATCTGTCGGTGATTTCTTTGGATTCTTGCAGATGGGGCCTGGAATGTTTCAAGAGCTTTTGTTGAAAGTCACATCACAGTGGCACGACAGTCGTACGACAGTGGCACGACAGTGATACGTCAGTAAAACCCGCATCAATTGACATAAAAACCAGAAAAATAGCCCCAAACAACTCAAGATTATCGTACGATTATCGCACGACTGTCGCATGACTGTCACACGACCGACTTGCGACAAACCCACGACAGTACAATTACAATTCTTTTTTCTGTCTTGTACCCATCGTAGAACCTTCGTGGGGGACATGTCGTAGCTGGTGTGACCACTCGAAATATTTTTTTGACATTTTGCACGACAGCGCCACGACAACTATTTTATAGATCTTCCACGACAAAAAATCGTACGATGTGTTGTGACCGGGGCCATTAAAACCCATTCTAATATATTAAAACGGAATTAAAGGACCTATTTGAAAACAGGCTATTTCAATGTTGATATTAATTATGATACGCTATTTATTCAAGGGGTTTGCTTTAACAAAAATCATATGTTCGGATTGCTACTTAACTTTCTGCAGCAATATGCTAATATCTAAACACACCAAAGACGTGTGTACTTGCAAGAAAACATTTAACCGACTAATGCGGTATGGTAAAGTTTTAACATAAAAACTCAAAACGACAACTTAAAAACCATTCCAATATATCTGGACGGAATTGAAGGAACTATTTGAAACAGGCTATTTCAATGTTGATATTATTTATGATACGCTATTTATTCAAGGGGTTTGCTTTAACAAAAATCATACATTCGGATTGCAACTCAACTTTCTGCGTCACAGGCAAATTTCTTTTAATGGTTATTGCGTTCATTTGTAATTTAGATTTAATGATTTAATAGGATTAATACATTTGCTATGCAATTTTAAAGATGTCGTATCTATAATGGGTTTATTTTCATCAACAAATAATAAAATCACAAAAAAAATACTGAACTCCGAAGAAAGCTCGAAACGGAAAGTCTTTAATCGAATGGCAAAATCAAAAGCTTAAACGATAACAACCGTCGTATTCCTGACTTGGTACAGGCATTTTCTTATGTAGAAAATGGTTGATTGAACCTGGTTTTATAGCTAAACAAACCTCTCACTTGTATGAAAGTCGCATAAAACTGTATTCTAATGACAACAATGTTTGAACAATGTTTGATAATTATATGTAAAAATGTTAAAAATAGAGGTGCAACAGTCACCATTGTGTTATAATCTAAATCACTATACTAAATCACTATACTATAAAAACATCTTGAAATCTTGAAAGCTTGAATCTTGAAATCTTAAAATAATAATTTAGTAAGAGGCACAAAAGGCATATTCCACATGTCAATAGAAAAGTTTAAGATATGGTTCCCTGTCTAATGATGTAACAATGTATGATGCACTTGATCAAGGTTCAGTTTCATAGAAAAATCATATGCATTATGTTTTTTTTTATCTACTAAATAAGTTTCAAACTTAGTGTTAAAGGCAAGTGAACTCAACTTTGGTCCCAGAATAGAGCTTTATGTTGTTTTTATTCTTTTTATTGAATTAACATTGTATTGCTAATCGAACGAAAACTAGAAAATGCTAGAAACGTTGGCGACTGACATTTAAAGTAAACGACAATATATCTATCAAACTCCCTTTCATACCCCCCCCCCCTCCCTAAAAAAAAAACACCAAAAAAACAGAGAAAAGTGCAAAGAACGTATTTTTCACAATGGGCTCCATGTTAAATTCATAAATTAATCAAAATTATAATGATCATAGTAAATAGGTAACAGGATTATAATTTAGTACACCAGACGCGCGTTTCGTCTACATCAGACTCATCAGTGACGCTCATCTCAAAATATTTTTAAAGCCAAACAAGTACAAAGTTAAAGAGCATTGAGGAACTAAATTTCCAAAAAAGTTGTGCCAAATACGGATAAGGTAGTCTATGCCTGGGATAAGAAAATCCATAATGTAGGCAAATCAATATTTGGTCAACACCAAATTTCTCTTTGCAGTTTAAGATCCCCGTATATTACTTCTATGCCTTTGGTATATGGGTGCTTTCTTGTTGAAGTATACCACACATCCCCATCTATTTATTCTGTTTAGTTGTAAATACCATGTCAGCAGTAATTATGATTCCAAATGTTTACACTCTGTGAACCCAACGATTCATCCCTACCATCTAAAACATCACATGCCAGGTTCTTCATACCCCCCATACCCCAACCCTGAACCTAACCCTTGTGAGATTGTCGTTTTAAAATCAAAGCATGTTGACGTATTCATCATCTTAAAAGAATGATGTTTATTCTTAATATAATATGTTTCTTATATATACATATATAAACATAGTATTTTAAATGAGTACTTTCACTTTCAAACATCTTTGGTTTTTTTTTTTAAATTTATATATATGTTTTAAATATATTATGGCCATATTGATAATCAATCAGTACTTACTATAAAATGCGTCAGAGTTCTGTATTGCTGTTATTCTGCATCAGCTCGTTACTAAATTCAAGGTCAACACTTTTTTTTAAGCGTGTCACGTACAGGTAAACAAGCTGTTTTTACAAATATATACAAATATTAAGTGAATACAAGTACACAGTTCTTATCCGTGTCAATCACATGCACACTGTACCGTTGCATATACTAGTTGATAGAGTGTTGCTTGCTTATCTTCCAACTGCAAAATAATAATCCTAGACAAGAAAAAATTATCAAATAATACACAAGTATGTTCTGCAAGGTAGTTCAACCATTGTGAAATGCAGCAATCATGGCAGTGGCACAGTAAAATGATGCACGTACTATACATTTAGAAATTTTTGAGATGTTTGTATTATTGCAAATAATGTGATAGGGGTATATTTGCAGATTGTTTGTTTAATATGGAGAGATATTTTACTTTGTCACAAAGGCTGCGTTCTTCTTCTTCTATACTAGTCATTGAATTCAACATCTCCCTTTGATCGGACGTGTCTGCATATAATTCCCCCCCCCCTCTACCAAACAATAAATGTTGCAAATCAAAGAAGTAACATTTCTCTTTTTTTATTGTCTTTCTTGTATGCTGTCGTAAAACTATACAATTTTCACTGAGTTTTATATTGTATGAATTTGATATGACAGTATTATTCTCCTTTAAAGGAGTTTGTTCAATCTATTTTTTAATGATTACAAAAATAATAAATATAATAAGTCAATGAATATTCTTACTCGTTCTGATGTCAATCAGCCTGGTTATACTGTTAATCAGTACAAGTGAAAATGTATTACATATTTCTAACCAAAATATACTTAAGTCAAAACTAGTACATACTTCCTACCCCAAAAATCTTTCGATGTGACGTTCCTTCTGATACGACCTGTTTAATGTCGATTTTGACGTTTGTTTACCGTTCTACATTCTCTACGAAATTATGTTGCTATCGTTGTGTTGAGTATTTCGTTGCCATATGCGATGATGAAATTCATCATCATCATTCGTGTTTTCTAAGTAGGCGAGTTGCCACCCCAACTCTAATATGAAATTTAACCAAAAGCACCTGTTATAATATAGCTGTTGTCATCTATGGTAGAAGTTCCATGACAATCTTTCAAATAATGGCGGCTTACACTTTATTTCGAAAAGAATTCTACATTATAGTTACGATCTACTGTTACAATAGTTGTTTTATAAGGGGAGCCCTTTCAGATGTAAATCCTCATATGAAATATTTGTGGTTTTTTTTTTTCTCAAACGATACTGAATAATAATTCGAAGATATTAAAGTCAAGATATGAAGCACTGAAAAAGTAAACCATTTAAACTCGTTTCAGCGCCCAAAACCCGTTTCAATTAACAATGGTATTATATGTTATTTAGTTAACTTGATGCCTTTTAATACGGGCAATGATTGTACGATGACAATTGACATTCATGGTACTGAGAGATACTGAATCATTTTAACCATACAAGCTTTAAGGCAATATATAATGAATTTTTCAACCTTTATACATGTATTGCATACTATATTTTTTATTTGCATATTTTGTCATATATGGTATGTTAAAGCATTTCCTCTCCGTTATTTTCAACACGCTTTCCTAAAAACCAAAGCAAACATGAATATAAATTCAGAGTTTTTACACATATAAAATAAATAGACTATTTTTTTAATTACATAATCTGTCAGTACAATAGGCATTGTAAACTTAATCGGCAATTGTCTTTACTTATTTTTAATCGTTAAAATATAATACAAATAACAAGTCCAAGAAATTTTAGTTCAATTCGCCGTCAAACAGCGTATCGGTGTTTTTATACGTTTCTGAAATCCTGACAAGTAAAATGTCTTAACATTTCAGTACGAAATCATTCTAGTGTGAATGTTGGCACTAAGAGATACAATCTGTATAATTTCTCTGTGTGAATCATGTTTTCCATTCTTTGATCGCTATGGAAGTTTTTAAATATTTCACTTTGCCAAAAGCGTTGAATTGAAAAACATTTGTTCTCCTTGACTTTTTATGACATTGGGATGATATAGTTATAAGGTCAAGGGCAAATCAAATGTAAGAAGTATTGCGTCTACCCTAGAGGTTCATCAAATATTTGAAATGATGTAAATCAGGCTTTCAACAACGGTTAACTTTGCTTTAAAGCTTTGGCGGACACGCAATTATCTTGCCAATATTTAATTATTTTCAAAGGAAGTTATTGCGTCAGACTAAATAAATCACCCAAGATTGTTCTCAGATATCTTGCAGGTAATTAAATACCGTAAAACAACAATGATGAAGCTTTTCTACATAGTTTACGAAGCAGTATGTGAAATTCAGCCTTAATATATTAGTAGTTTTGTGTCTGACAAATATGAAGAAAGAATAGTTGGTATTCCTTAATTTCATATCATTCACGTGAAAATTCTTTGAATTGTCCTCTACATTTTTTTTTTCGTTTTTTGTAACTAAGTTAACATAATTTTTGACTGAATTAATAAAAGGAAATGTGATGTCTTGTTTTATAGCCATAATCGTTTTCGTGCATCCATCGTATAAATCATGTGTAAAAAATAAAGGCAACAGTTTTTTTTTACCGCTTTTCAAAAGTCAAAAATTGATCGAGAGAAGATAAATCCGGGATACACATCAACTATTAGAGGAAAACCACGAAACAACAATACACGGAAGTGAAACAAAAAATAATCGACAATGCAACATACATTGAAATGAACTATTAGATAACTGCCATCTCTCTTTTGAAGAGTGAGAGGTTTACTAACAAGTTTAAACCACCACTTTTCTCATAATAAATTAATATAAAGTGACTGTACCTAGTCAGGAATATGAATATTATGACAGTATTATCCATTCGTTTGATGTTTTGATGTTTTTATTTTGTAATTTTATTGCAATGTAGGAGTTTTTCGTTTTTTTAGATTTTCTCGGAGTCCGGTATTTTGTTATTTTAACTTTATGGAGAGCATATCACAACTTTGTTCCATAATATGCAATGATTATGCCACCATTCTCAGTTAAATACCTATGTTTACTAACAAGCACCGTTTATCTGCTGCTTAACAAGTCCTACAAATCGTTTCTTAATATAAGCTTAATCATCAATGTAGTCTTTGAACCTTTCAAGATACTTATTTCGAAATATGTTCTATGTTGGAAACACCATCCCCCCCCCCCCCCCCCCCCGGCCATTATCTATTGAAGCAAAAAGACTCAGTCTTTGTACACACGAATAACTTTGTTCCATATGCGTTCGCTACAAATGTTATTGATCGGACGTCTGATGTCAAAAGTTTCTAAATATATTTTTGAGCTCATCAAAATGAAGTTTCAACTTATTGTCTTGTTGTGATGTTTTGCGTGAAATGTTCTCTTTAGATTTGTTCCATAATGAAAAGGTTCAGGCGATCACAAAGATTTGAAACGTTGATTATTTTAAAAGTATATGTCTGTTGCAGGAAACTCTACCGTAAATTTGAACGACAGTAATGATGTGATAAGTTGTTTTAAAATGGACGATTATTCTTCATAACATCTTGTTTCAAGGCACGCTAGTCGTTGAATATAGTCAAGATTATTGGAAAAAATATTATTGTAGACTAGGTCAATTTCAAAAGATTTCTCTCTCGTGTTCAATTAAAGTAGCATTCTGGTAAATCGCATTTGTAAATTTTCCAGTGAATTGTCTTTCTAATAGTGATCATATTACTACTGTATTCTAAGCCAGACCATACAACAACTGTATATGATAATAAGCTATAAGCTGTATAGATGTAATAGTACCCATCTTTCGAATGGTAAAATTCTTATCAATTTTCCCTCAAATTTTGTTAGCTACATGTATTAACGTTCTTTAGTCCCACAAAAAACGTTTATTAAGTAACATACAATATCTCTCACATAAGATGCCTCATATTCCGAAGTAGTTTTACTTGTGGCACTTTGTTGAAGTATTCTAAGATATTTTCTAATGGTCCTAAATAAAAGAAATATGACAATAGATTTAAATGGACGTTTTGAAACAAATATTGCTAGCTAATTTTCTATAAAAGGATTTCATAATCGGATATCTCCTTTTTTTCAAGATATAAAACCTCATTTAGATCACAATGTTTTATGTTAGGTTTCTATTCAAATTAGGAATACGACAACGCATATCAAGTTATTCCATTAAAATTTGGTTTTGATTGTACACAAGAACATGTTGTTTTTTTTTAAATATAAAAGTACCTTGAAATATAGTGCATGTTGATTTTGTTCCCTTGATATCACAACACTGAACGTGGTGGTCATTATTCTTGCGCTTTGTGAATGTTGGTATGTCAAAGATAACAAAATTTTAATTTTGTACATAAGTTGATGTTATTTTAAATTTTTGTGGTGGTCTGAAGTAATATGTCATTCTTATGTGTGAAAGGTTTTTTCCAGCAGAAAAGTACTGATTCCAGTCCTGATAGGGATAATGAATATTATCAGATCTACTGCAATACGGTTAAGTTAATTTTCTTTGCACTGTCAGTGACGGTTATATTCATGTATGCATGTTGTGGTATCCTAAATTCACTCTAATCAGTGTAATTATATCTAAATTACACTAGAATATTCTGCTTGTAACATGGGTCTTTGATTGACAATACAATATCGAACTCAAACTTTATATAGATCCACATTTTTGACATCTTATTAAGGTATTAGTTTGCCAATGAGGACTATGCATTGTATTTTTAAACGGTTTTTCGTTATTGTTTCTATAATTTAGTTCTAAGAAAAATGCATTTGGTATCATACCGCTGACCTCTGTTCCGGGTATTTATTCTGATACCCTGGATTAACTATGTTTTTAAAGTCTGCACAATCCGCTGTTTCTGTGCACACCGTGGTTTCAATTAAAAATTATTCGTCTTTTGTCGCTTCGCTGTGGTGCACAGTACACTCTTTTCCGGAATTTCTATTAATATCTCGGTTATTATTAGTATTGCTTCGGTATTATCACTGCAACGTATGTCGTTCTTTGAAATAACGATATAATAACGGTGCTTGTTTTTCAAGTATAAAATTAGTTCACCAGCACTTAGGTCGAAATTAAATTGATTATTTTTTTTTAGCAATTTTGTAAAAAAGATAGTTTGTAACTCCTCGCGCTTTATCCTACTCGATACGATTTGTCTGTTGCTGACCTTATCAGCGAAATATTTTCACTGACTACCCGAATAGTCGTATTATCTGTATCTTAATCGATTGTGTTCTATTCCTCAATATGACATTTTGACTGAGTGTTGATAAGCATGATAAATACTGCTGGCATAGCTTGAGACGGTAACATTGTAAAGGCGCAAGGTCTAACTACTTTTTGAGCCAAAAAAGTATCCCACCTTTTTATTTCTGTCACTGATTGTCGTCTTATTCGATATATTAGATTTGAACGTCTGTAAACTAAAGCAGGCAGATCAATTCGGCCGGACGTCTACTTACGTATACAGTGTTAAGAACAGTGTGTCAGGATATAGGAACACATGGAAAGTAATGGTTTACAATGCATATAACTTCTTACAAATTTTCAGGAGAAATTTGTATGATTAGTTAAGACTGATACAAACACGCAAACACAAAATGAAATATCATAATGCTGTCGGTACATGTTCAGCTACGTGGAAACTTAACATGTCTCGCCTACCTGTGTTTGAAAGAACTAGGAAGAACGGTTATATTCCTAGCATTACGTTTTAAGTTATAAACGGTATCGTTTGCACTTTTAAAATTTATTATTTGACGATCTTAAACACTAACCTAAATCAATTATATTTCTTGTAGACAAGTTAAATTTCTACTGAATATACATTTTTATCGTTTCGCTTACACATTCTAAATAGCATCTACTTCCGATGTAAACACTATGATCGATACGTTACCAATTTTGAATTAATTAATATGATAATAAAACAATTAACCAAGAAAAATGTGGAACAAAATGAAGGATGTTATTCCTATTTATGTATCAAATATTTTACTTTTCTTAAATTGGCATATTATTTAAAGATTAAAAAAGAATAGTTCCATACTTAAAAAGACGATCGTTAATGATAATTTGTCCCCTGACAGCTATTTTTCTTCTTTATCACGATGAAGTTTCCTTCCGATAATTATCAGTTAAAATAGTCAACCAATTATTTCTGTTTGACGATTAACTGGAAAGTTGGTTTGTGGGTCGTTGAATTATATCCCTAACTACTTTTCTTGTTATATATTTTTTGCTTTCAGGCTATTTACATAAAACAACTTTTCTGGAAACAATGCATTGAACGTAAACATATGAATACAAATGGAATATGTTCTGTTTAAATGACGTCATACATATGTCAAATAGCCAATCGAAGAACTGATATTTACTATTATATTTTGAATAATCTGACGAGCCTCAAATGGCTAATTTCGTTGGAGTTTATTTATTGAAGCTGCCAACTCTCATTGGTATACATGTTGTCTGCTCTATGGTCGGGTTGTTGTCTGTTTGACACATTCCCCATTTCCATTCTCAATTTTATTATCAATATCATATCTCATTGTCAAAAATTCCGCATTCTGTGATCTTGTTTTCTAGGTTTCAAGTCTTCTGTCGATTTTCATCAATTCACGGGATGAGGTTTCTCCCTTCAGTCCTATCGATAAAATTGCGTTCTTTGACTATGTATTTCAAAACCATGTTGATGTTTGTATTGCAGATATATGTCCTGCTTGTTCGCATATTTATCCTGGTCTGTGTTGATTGATATGAGTTGTTTCATTTTATCTGAGTCATCTTTCTATTTACTGTCACGCATTTTCAGAAATCATGTTTTAATAATGGTAAGCATTGCTGTAAACTCATATTTGCGACAGGTTTTCATGTTTCGGAGCTCATCATCATTTCGAGTGATATTTAGTCAGCTACATGTAGGTGATTTCTTATAAGTTGCAGGTAAAACGCAGCTTTAAAAAGCTTATAAAAGATTATGCATGATAGCAAATGATATTCAAACTCCTAAGACGAAAACAAATGACAATGTCATGCATATGTAAAAAAAGGAAGAAATTGTTCACAAAGCACAACATACAAATTTGATCGTTTAACTACCAGCAATTGAGTTTTTGTCTCGACACAATTTAGAGCACGGCATTTTGTAAACACAAATTTACATTAAAATTAGTCAGTAGTAGTTTATCCATATACTTATTTCAAAAATGAATTAAGATGACACAAATCAAGGTAATATTAATAAAAAAAAATTGAGGCAATCGATTGAACTTCAAAATTAATGAGTCAGGAAATGCGTCTGATGCTCTGCATGCCGTTAAACTCGATCGAATCTAAGTGTTGGAAATGAATACATTCAGTATAACGTATATAAACGACTTCAAAGGTTAGTTGATGCCTACAGCTTTTTTATGAATTAGTTTGTTGGATTGGTCACTTAGTTTATTAAAAATAAATCGGTAATGTGCATTACATGCGTAATCAATAAATGTGCATTGCATTTCAAATCATTAAATGTGTACAGTATAACATATGCAAAATAAAGACAACAGTATTATACTGCTGTTCGAAAGTCATAAATCGATTGAGAGAAAACAAATTCGGGTAACAAACTAAATCTGAGGTAAACACATCAAATATAACAGGAAAACAACAAAACAACAGAAGCACTGAAGTGCAACAAAAAACCAAAACGACAATGCAACACACACAGAAACTAACTATAAGATAACCAATATGCATTGCTGTGCCATCGATAAATGTGCATTACACGTGCAATCGATAAATGTGCATTGTATGTGACACTGACAGTAATCGATATTGTAAAGTCGTATATTTGTATGGCAAAAAATAAAAGTACAGATCACTTGAACATATTGTTTACCCTCAAAACCCACGTGTTTTTCTAAATGCAGAAAAACAATCATCGGGTTTTTATAACAACAATAAAATTCCATTATGTTTTCTTTAAAATCGTGACAATTAAAATTTAATTTCCATATTTACGTATACATTGCTAAAAATTCAATTTTTACTTGATATAATGTTTATCTTTTCAGGATAAGATATGAAATACCTCTTGAGATTTTGACCGGAAACATGAAAAGTTAGTACTTTTTATCTAAGATTACTTCAAAGAGGTTTTCACATAAATCCACTAACCACTAAATGTTATATATATCTTGAATATATCAAGAAAGGATAGATAATAATTTACAGCCATAATTTGGTGTACATATACATTCCTTAATATGAAGTAGCATTTGATTTAAAATTAATACATATAGATGTCAGTTATATGACATGCTGGTCAATTCAAGTACAAACACTCTATTTGGGTGCAGCCCAGTGTAATAAAATTGATATGATGTTGAATATGAACAACGTCTACCTGTAATTTCTGTATCAAAGTTAACCAATTATTACCTGTAATTAATACAATGTCTGTATTTAGTATTGATGCGTGGATGAATTGGGTCTTTGTTAAGATGTAATGAATAGAGAGAAAAGTCACAATATACTCAGTATATAGATGGTGAACTTGATCTATAGTTTCCGTTACAATAATATTTACCTGTAAAGTGAAAAGTGAAATTAATAAGCTATGTGCATTAAAAAATTAATAAGATGTCTTTGTTCTTGGTATGAGAGCGAATTAACATGCATGATAAATACTGTTTAGTTTTCATCAACTAGACATCTGATTGACTGACTTCTGTTATTTACTTGTTAAGAACCTCAATCTCTGGGACAGTTGACACTTTTGTAGAAAGGACGAAGTTCATCTTCATATAAAGTGTATAATAAATACTTAAACATTATCTGTAGTTGTTAAGATAACAATGGCTTTATTACAGTCAGTAAAGGATATAAAATCTGATTCTTTTCAAAAGGAACCTGTACAGTAAATATGTTTCCGTGGATCTCTTTCAATAGTTAAATAGGATTATATTAAATCTAAAAGGTATGTATCAGTTTAATGTATCTTTTTCTAAATGGTAATTTTATTATTTATTTGTAAACAATTTTTTGTAGATGATTATAGACAATTGGCATCTAACACGTTAAAAACCTTTATTCATAGAGATTTGAATATTATTCTGATTATCATAACATATATAAAGTAGTTTATGTGGAGTTAGAAAAAAGTAAAATCACAAAAATACTGAACTCGGAGGAAATCCAATCGGAAAGTCCATAATCACATGGCAAAATCAATTGACAAAACACATCAAAAACGAATGGACAAGAACTGTCATATTCTGGACTTGGAACAGGCATTTTCAAATGTCGAACACGGTGGCTTAAACCTGGTTTTAAAGCGCTAAACCTCTCACTTTGATGACAGTCGTATCAAATTCAGTTATATTTACAATGATGCGTGAACTAAACAGAAATTATATATAATATAGACAAAATATGGGTAGAGCAGTCATCATCGTGAGACAATTTTAAAAGGAACAATTTAGATTATTACAACACTTTGAAACTTTTAAATACTTAAGCTGTTCTACCTAGGAATATATTACATTAGCTGTAGTTGTCAAAACTTTTAAGATTTTTTGGTCCTCAATGCTCTTCAACATCGTACTTTATTTGACCTTTTTAATTATGTTTTTTATAAGAGCGTCACTGATAAATCTTTTGTAGACGAAACTCACGTCTGGGGTAAATATAAAATTTTATTCTGGTATCTTTTATGAGTAAATTCTGAATTTTAAGTGCCTAAAATTGAAATTTTTAACAAGTTTTATAGTGAGGAACAATACTGACTCTTACTATAATATTTACATTTTCATTTAATCCTGCTTGGCAAAATTGTCATTTTTAGGGTCCATTCGTCGCTTTTATATTCTTAAGGTTTAAAACATGCACTTGGTATCAGTATACTGGAAGTCTATCAACAGGAACGTTATTTGTTAAAGGGCTACGATGTTTTACTGGTGGTAAGCGGACGGTCGTAACTAAAAGTTACGACCATCTGAATATGGGAGACAGTTAATGGTTCATTTGAGTCAAACCGCTTGTCTCATATACACTTATCGTGAGTGCGTGGTTATTGAAACCAAATTTGACACATAAAATCATTCCAATTTTCGTAAAATAGTCGTTCTAAAATTCGAGCACGATGGTCGTAAGTTTAAATTGGTCGTAACTTCAACTATAGGATTTTGATTGATGGTCGTAACCGACACAAGATGGTCATATCTTTGAAAGATGACCGTAACTCAAGTATTTAGGCGAACTTTTATCAAATTATTTTAAAGGTACTGTGCACATAACCATGTTCATAAACTCAGTTGTTATATAAAGTTTACTACAAACAATTTTATCTAATTTGTCATTCTGATAATTGCACGCAGTAATTAAGTTAAAGAATTATCAAACATACATTTTTGACATATTCCAAACGACCTTCATCATTTAGAAGTAACAGTGAAAACTAATCAACTCGCACTAAGCCAAACAATATGTTAGGATTGAGTATTAATATATATACTGCAGCTGTGCTATTTCAGCAGTCAAATTGCATTGATCGTATATTCATATGTGATATACAGTCACTGAACGTATATCGCCTTGTTTATGACGTTGACAATGCGTTTCCGTAGAATTTTATTTATGACGTCAATAAAACATACAGGTTCGAGGAGATTTGACGTTTTCCGCTCACAAGTAAGAAATGATTGTTTTTACCCTAAATACTTCATTTAGAACAGTTATAAGAGTTGCAGTATATAAAGAATAACCATACATTGTCTCCAAATATAAAAGTTATTTGTACTCGGCTCGAAACAGCTAGCAATGCTCGGTACAGCCTCGCTTTCTACCTGTTTCTAAACCTTGTACAAATAACATTGATATTTCGAGACAATGTATGGTTATTCTATAAAGGCAACAGTAGTATACCCTGTAAATCTATGGACAAAAAACAAAATCGGGGTAACAAACTAAAACTGCGGGAAACGAATTAAATATAAGAGGAGAACAACGACACAACATTAAAATGTAACACACACAGAAACGGACTAATCATTAGACAAATCCGATGAGAATAACAAATATAACATCAAAACCAACTACATGAATTTGGGATAGAAAAGTACCGTGACACGTCTTATAGTAATGTGAATTCACACTCAAATATAGGAGAAAACAAACGACACAACGGAAACACAACGTTAAAATGTTACACACACAGATACAAACTATGATATAACAATGGCCATTTACCTGACTTGGTACAGGACATTTTTAAAGACAAAAATGGTGGGTTGAACCTGGTTTTGTGGCATGCCAAGCATCGCACTTTAATGTTAAATATAACATTAAAATGACAACACAATATTACAGGACTACAATACAAACAAATAGGAGAACGTATTAGGCAAAGAAACACGAATAATAGATAACAAAAGGCATCAGGTTTAAAATTCAATACGTCAAAAACGCGCCTCGTCCACAAGTCTATATTTATTTTATTGTACGTTACGGCATCACATAGTTGAATACACGTGTATTCCCTCATATTTGCTTTTAGATTTTTTCTTATTTACGACTTTTTCTTACCTGCAATCATGTCGGCAGATGAAATTATTGAACGTACAATTTTGAACAATCATCTTGAATTTTTAATCAGCTATTGCAGTTTTTATAAACCATTGGCCTTCAAATATTCGGCTTTTGGTCGTCCATGATTAATGAGAATCCACAAATGCTATTCGGAGTCCTGGAGTTTTTAACATGTGTTGGCTTTATTTTGTATCGATTTCATGACGATCTTGCGGTATATCATTGATATTTTTTCTAAGTATTGGTACGGAATAATAACCTAATCCATGGTGTCGTCATGGACATTGTGTTAACCTAAAACGTATGAATAGTGTTGATATATATTTTACACTGCTACACGGATTGAATTTATGAGTAAGATCAAATATTAGTAGTTTGTAGCCATGCTTGTAGACAGGATAATATTACAAGGTAGAACTAAATGTACTGCGGCAACTATGACATACATATGCAGGTTAAAAATAATGTTTATGTTATATGTTTATATTGTATAAATGTATTCAGATTTAAAAGACCAGCACGCTGAGTTGAAGCATAAAAAAGTTCGATCTTTTAATATTATCCTGGCTACAAGCTATGTATAATTATTGTTTGCTGAAGTTCAAAAAATTACATTATCATCAGCATATAGTAAACATTGTAAATTGCTAACCCCTTTGATATTATTTAGAAAGAAGTTTAAGGATCCTACCATGAAGGAATTTTGACTCGTGTCGTGATTTTGACTCTAAACATGCCTCCTATAGTAGTGGAAAGATGATCCCAAATTTTCAAGCCTGTGCCAGTATCTTATAATAGACTGATTGAAATAATAATTTATCAATATAAAACATATACATGTAGTATGTTGATTTCTTTAGTTCAGATATATTACTATAATTATACGAAAATAGAAACGAGAAACCATTACAATTTTATGAAATCGAAACGAAATGAGTTCAGCTGTTGACAAGAATATTTCTTTAAAAAGGAATATTATAATAGATAATGATTGGAATGTATATGTTCCATTTTTTAGAAACACAATGGAAATAGTCTCGAAATTATATCACCGTGTGTCTGCACAAAGCAAAGAACAACGAAAAGATGCATTTGAAACGGACACACGTAGACAAGTAATGCTAGTGTTAAAAAAATTCAAAAATATAGTTGATTTACAAATTCAACCATATTAAGACTTCGTGGTTCCTAGGTGTTTCTCGTTTCATGTTTTTCATATAGATTAGACCCTTGGTTTTCGGTATGAATGGTTCTACACTTGTAATTATTTGGGGCCCCTTATAACTTGCTGTTCGATGTGAGCCTTTGCTCCGTGTTGAAGACCGTACCTTGACCTATAATGGTTTACTTTTATAATTGTGACTTGGATGAAGAGTTGTCTCATTGGCACTTATACCACATCATCCTATATCTATTCAAACAATTTAAAAACCTCCATTCCACATTTTTGTTATACAGATATACCAAGTACCCATACGTCAATACCAAAAACACCGAACTCAGAGGAAAATTCTAAATGGAAAGTTTCTTAGCAAATGACAAACTCAAAAGCTCAAACTCACCAAACGAACGGGTAACAACTGATATATTCCTGACTTAGTACAAAAGAATTGCTTACAATTGTGTCGTAGCTATATGCTCGGTCAACATTGATGCATTGAAAAACGAGACATATTAAAATAGCACTAACATTAATGCAGGGTACAAATGTACATGAAAATATTTCTTGACCGACATAGTTGATACTTGGAAAAGGAACATCCCAAGGTTCATTTTATGGAATCGTCTTCAAAATTCTGCAAAAACTAAAAGGTAAAAGTTCGGTATATGTATCTTTTATTGTTTTTTCTACATCATTTCTTTCTGTAACAGTTTCATAAAAGATACTTAATAGATACTCAATATGATGTTATATATTAAACTGTACATGTCATGTATGTGTTGTTGTGTGTTTCATGTTTGTCGCTTGATTTTAACTTGCTATCCCATTCACATCGAATTCCATGTCAAATTACATAACTGAGTCTTAAGGTCTTTCTGTACGGTTTGGAACCCCAATCGTTCAAAAACTGTGTCTATAATAAAATGTATTCGAAAATAAAAGCGACAGTGGAAACCGATGTTCAATTCTCGTACATTGATTATGAAGAAAAAAATCAACGTAAAAAACAAAATTGAACGAATCGCACGAAGCCCTAAAGGACCGAGACCTGTTGCGTCGACTTGGTCACATCGCCCTAAATTCGAATCTAAACATCTAAACGCAGTCAAAACGCCACAAGCAGAAATAGGAAACAACCGTTGAAATAACTATAACAGCGAAAACGTATCAATTGTGAATTGAGTCACCGGCACATCGTATCGGTTAACCGATTCGGAAAGGTAATCGCAACACCAATAAAATGACCATGAAATACTTTGTAAATCATCTTTTATTTAATGTGCATCATTTCCTGATGTATCGTCCGATAAAGATAAAACCGTAATTTGACATATCGCTGAACTTTATTTTACCTTTTGAAGAAATATTGACTCTTGAAATGGAAACGTCTTACATTACTGAAGAAAACAGATAAAATCAATGGATGAAACATGGGCAATGGATTTTGAGTGGGATGCTTTTCATTTAATTGCAAAATCGAAAATGATTAAATATTCTACTTAAAATGATTTTAAGACTTGTTAATAAACATCAAAACGAAGATGTTGTTGTGCTCGATATTGAAGATATTCCAATGTATGTTTTTTTTCTTTCTTTCAAAACAATTTTCCTCAGAACTCAGAATAGAAAAGGATGGTTCTCGTATTAACCAAACATTCGGCAAATTTATTTGCAGAAAATTGTATTAATATTAACTAGGCTGTGATTGTTCAATGTTTGAGTTTTCGATCAAACATGAATAAAACAAAATAAACAAAAGTTGACATAGCTTCAGGCCTTATTACATAGACTGTACACGATTAATTAACAGAGACTATTTTCATTTTGAAATTGCTTCAAAGCAAACAGAAAAGCCTCACAATTACAAATTTATATATAATATATCTATATATGTAAAAATACATGTATTTGGCATTATGCGAAAATCACAAGCTCATACAAGAGACACATATAAAGTAAAGAAGTACTCGAGTACAATAGATGCATTTAGCATGGATATCTTAATCTATAACAATACACTTATACTGCGTTGAAATAAGTAATTCATTTTCAAGTTTAGATCACTGTTTTATTATCAAACTGCATGGTGAATTATTCGTACTCATAAGGTTTGCCCACGTCAATAATTTAATACAAGTTAAAATGGTGCACATTTTACGGATCACGAAATAAACAGGTGTTAAAACTTCATATTCTCGTCAATATATCATTAATCACGCATTTGAGTTTACGTCATATAAATTAAAAAGGCGGTACTATTAACGAAATGTCTGTGTTATGGTTTAGAGTTGCTATGCATACTGCTGTTTATCTTATATCTAAAAATTTGTTTAACGAGAGGTATCTAGATTTATTCTTATTTTAAAGATACAGTTAGCAATTCAAATCTATTTTCATACCTCTCAATCAGGCGATTAAAATAACTGAATGCGAGTTTCCTGCAATTTCCTTCAAAGCACCATCGATTGATTGGATGACAACGAAATATCTATTGAATTAAATAGTATATACTGAATAATAAATTTGTACTTCATCCGCATGTGCTTCACCTAGTCGGTTATTTTCGAGAACAGTTCTCGAGCTTGGATTGCAACTAATAGACTTTTAAACATAATAATGTGGCATTTAATATGTCAGGTCATAGTGATGAAAGAGAGACGAAAGATGCCAGAGGGATATTCAAACTAGCAAAAAGTCAAAAACAAACTTAAAATGTCATTACAAAAGAAAAAGGATCAAAAGACAAACAACAGTATACAAAACAAAACATAGAACACTACAGACTAAGCAACAAAGTCGGAAGGATTAGCAGATCCTGTTCCACATGTGGCACCCGTCGTGTTGCTCAATTAAATGAAAATACGGTGACAAGTCTATTTCGGTTGAATGTATCGTCTTGTCCGGCAGTAAAGCATATTCTATTACGGAGTGTCGTTTGGTTCTACTCGGAAGAGTAGCGTTGAATATATTGCATTATGTAGGGAGATTGCTTTGCTCTGAACATGCGTGGTTGCAAGAAAAAATCACTAGAAACAAATATATAAGGGTCCGACAGTTGCTTTTACCAAGATAAATCCTTCTTACAGTCTACATTTTTCGTCATGGTCGATACTATTTTACATTGCCTAACCTATTGGGTTGATTATTAAAATTGAGAATGGAAATGGTAAAATATGTCAAAGAGACAACAACCCGATCAAAGAGAAGATAACAGCCGAAGGCCACCAATGGGACTTCAACACAGCGAGAAAATCCCGGAGGTGGTCCTCAGCTGGCACCTAAAAAAATGTGTACTAGTTCTATGAAAAGATTTAATTTGTTTTAACATGAATATGCATTAGGTATAAGTTACAGGACGTTTATCAAACAATCATTCAGTTAATCATGATGAGAAGAATATCGCAACCTGTTATCGACGGAAGCCTTAGAAAAATATATTTTAATCATTGTACTTAAATGATTGGATTGAATTAGTATCGAACTTTATACACGTTGAATAATTCCCCCTTTTTGTCTATGTATATACACAAGATTTTTTCTTGCATTAATAGTTATTGTTCTTGTATTTGCGTGAATTTCTATTAAAAAAATAATGCGTACATTTTATGCGTGTTCCTGGCTTATTCGATACAATCGCCTGGTGCTTTAGAGCACACGTTATCCGAAAGCATTTTAGTTCCAAATTCATATCTTATCTCATTAATTAATAACTTATTAAATTTAATTTGCATTTTTATGTTATTAATTCAATATTAATTGTAATTCAGATGTGTTGATATTTAGTCTCCAAGGTCACAGATCTCGCAGAAATAAACATGTTCACATGTTAACATTTCATAGTAACTATTGATAAATATATTTCAAATTTATTAATTATTAATTATGTGTAGGACGAACAGACTTTCATCTATACATGTATCAATAAGTTGACGACAATGCTAATTTCTTTTCTTTGTACCTAGATTACTGTAACAATTTGATTATCGTCGTGGAGATGTTCAATTTAGTTTTAAATATTTTGCATGTATTTTATAGTTATTATTATTGTAATAATAACCATATAAGATATAACTACGAATTGTTGTTCTGTCTTTATTGGGTAAATAAAGGCAACAGTAGTATACTGCTGTTCAAAACTCATAAATCCATGGACAAAAAAACAAAATCGGGGTAACAAACTAAAACTGAGGGAAACGCATTAAATATAAGAGGAGAACAACGACACAACATTGTAGAAACGGACTAAGCATTAGACAAAATCCTATGAGAATAACAAATATAACATCAAAACCAATTACATGAATTTGAGATAGATAAACCAGTAAACATAATTTATTATGTATTTAATTTGTTTACCAGTGTATGTCTTTTATTCCAGATGCCGACATCAAGTCAAGCCTTAATTTTGTTGTCGACTGATGGACAACTTCCAAGGTACATTTCGACTAGAAAGTTTCCTGTGTCATCCATTCCGTATCCATTACAGAGCTTGGACATAAATGCCGTTTCCAAAGATTATGAAGAAAGTCTTTCGGATTTTGAGCCTCCGTTTTATGACAAAAAAAGACATACAAGAATTCAACTAGAATCCATTACTGAGAGTCTTCCGGAACTTTTATCAGTACGTGGATATCGTGGTTCTTTGTCGTATGATCCAGAGACCAAAGTTATTAAATGGCAAGTCAATACCGAATTGCCGAAAGAAACAATGTTCCCTCAACTTACGTTTAAAACTAATCAACTTGTCAATTTTGTTAGAGATGACCAAAATGCCACATCCTTACCGCATATCGATGTTGATCGTCCATTTAGAATACCGAATTTGGCGGGAACTGGTGGCGTACGAGACGATCCCGACATTCTTGCACAAAAGACAGAAGATCTACGTCAGTATTTTTCGCTCCCCAAAATATATAAAGCCACTGTAGATTCAGAAACATACAAACGTCTTTGTGATCTTGGGTTTCGGAAACCCAGTTATGGCGATGTTAAAAAGGAAAAAAATAATAATGGAAAAGAAGCCAGAGTGCGTCATGTAGAATTTATAGAGATCCCTTCGGAAACTTGTGATACGGATGGCACAGAAGACAAAGACTTCCGAATAGAAGATCTCAATCTAAACCCGGATAGTGCACGTATGGCTAAAATGAAATTGTCAAGCTCCAGTCAATTTCCAAACCTTTCTAAAAACGAGCATTTTAAAAAGTTCTTTGCAGAAAGGGACACGTTCATCAATACACACGATTATGAGAATGGGGACCATCATTCACGCATGCATGCGCACAAGCATCCAGAACATCATTTTAAGGATCATATGCGGAAGCGGCATAAACTAAAGTTGAGCGAGGCCACATTATTTCCCGATTCAGAAATGTATATAACGAGGTATGCTTAATTTCCCATTATGTATTCAGTTGGCTTTATTCACACGTTAAATGTGCACTTAAAGCATTTATATCAAATACTAGTCGATCACCTCAGAAATATAAAGCAACCGGCCTATAATGCGTTTTTTATTGATGCGATTTATTGCTGAATAAAGATAAACATCTTAAGTAAAAGGTTAAACAATCCGCCTTGTTTCGTACATATAAATAGAATTCCTTTGTGACAAAACTACTTTTGAAGTATAAAAATTATTTTACCAATACTGCGTGAAAAGTATTTGTTTCATTACGTGTTTAATCTTTGAACCAATACTGATTAAAACTTGTGATTGCCAGTATTCTTCTGGGAAGTACATTCTTATGTTCAAGCTCCATCTAAAGTGTTTTAGTACCCAGAATTCAATATGCGAATTAACGCGTTTTCAGGGCATATTTTGAGGTAAGTTGTTAAAAATTATTAAGTAAATAAGCGATATTTGATAAAACTAAAGATTGATTAAAAATATAATCAGTACAATGTAAAGCATTTCAATTTTGTTAATTAATTTTTGATACACAATACAATAAAAGTTTGAAGAGAGAATTGTCCGCTTTGAAATGAGAAATCAAATATTTTTTTTCATCAAACAAAAATCTTGGACGATTTAATTAATCACAATTTTAGATAATAGGCGTAACACCTAATGTTCTGACGGTGCTGCTATTCATAAACTTTACTTCATCACTATTACACTCATTTATCTTTGTTTTGTCTCACAAACGTTTTGAATGGAAATGGTAAAAAAAAGGGGAATAGCTTAATATGTATGAAATTTCTTGGACGAACTGATATCAGTTCACGTAGCAAATAAAGGGAGACAGTAGTTGTCACTGAAACATAAAAAACTCCAAAGATTCATAAAAAATAAAAATGCTCGACTGGTGAACGTCCAGTTGCACAGTATTCCCTGGTAACTAAATTGTATATGTTTTAGTAGCAGACATTCCTTTCAACAGGCACCACGGCCCTTCAACTAGTTACGAGATGTTTTCTTCAGCTTATAAACAGCATTTAATCTACGTGCACTAGACATCGCATTGAATTTCCTGTTCATGCCGGATTTTACTGTTACAGTAGTGTATTTATTCATACCAAATAAGCAGACAGACATTCATTAACATGAGTTTTACTGACAAACAAGAGACGTCAAGTGACAATATTCTAATAACCCCTTCAACACTTACAATTGACAGAACTCCAAACGTTCGTTAATTATTAACAATACTGAAAGGGAAATGCGAAAAACAACATGCAAAATTGATAATTGATCGATTGGTGTTTGCTTAGCGTCTTCAGTATTGAGGAGACACTAGGAGTATCCATATAGTAATCAATACGAAAACGATCGTTGCACTTCTTACTTTTAAGGATGTACTTAGGTGAGGTTAGGTAAAAATTAAGAAATTAAGAAATTAAAATTGATACTATAAGCTGGTAGAGCATCTATTAAGGATAAAGATAAGCTAAAAATATTGATAGGTCATGGACCTCCTTTTCGAGATATTTGAGATTTAAAATATGGCGGGAAATACTGACTCGGACTTTTACCTTATATAAGCATTGGTACTATTTGGGTCTCAAAACAAAAGAAAGAAAATTAAGAATCTTCTAAAATTTTAGTAAATGACCTTTCATGAGCTATTAAGTCTTATATGAAAAAATAAAGGGGTGTTATGGGGCAAAATATTTTACATTGTATTGTATGGAAAAACACCAAGGAGTCCGAACATTTAACACAAATTCCAAAACCTCACCTAAGTACATCCTTAAAGCTAGACATTAATAAGTCTTCTCTCAAAACAGCGGAATGTCAGTATATTGACGTTTGAACAAAAGATATCTGTAATCTTATTGTAGTCACATTATATAACCTATCATCGATCTGTTCTCCTACAACAACCAAGCATATACAACAAATGTAATATTTAAAACGAAATAAGAATGGGTTAATTAGACACAATCTCATGAGATACTTAGACACAACCCGAGCATACACCAATCGTACTTCTTGTGTTCAACAATAATAAATACTTGGTTCTTTAATTTCATGGTATAAAGACTTCAACGTCGTCTAATATTCCTCACTCATGTAAACAGTAATATAAATGCATCAATGTGTAGAACAGTGTAAACATAAATGGTTTGTTTTCATTTGTTTTTAACTCGAAGAAAACTAGTAGTTACAGTGCTACTTAAACGTGTATATATGTGATTCAATAATTCTCTTGTTCGTGCAGTAAGGTGGTGCTCCAATAAATGCTTGTAAAGATAAACCGAATCTCATATAAAAATGAATTTGATTTTAAGGGACTTTTTTCTTCTTTTTGTTTTTACTGCATTCTTACGGAATATTGACTTTACCCTATGCGAGGTTCGCTTTTTGTTTTTGGCGTGTAAACAGCTATTTCATCATTGCATATTCGTTTTGGTTTGATCCGCTCTTCAATATTTGTATAAAGTCTTGGCCTTACCAATATTTTGGCCTCGAGCATCACTGAAGAGACTTCTTTTGTCGACATTTGCATCTAGTGCAGTAATATGATATCGTGTTTTATATGTTATATTATCCTGCATTATGTTGGGTAAAATATTCATTATTTTGCTGTTTTGGGTTAGATAATTTTGTTCAGTTTTTTTAAGACCTTCAGTTCCAAAACATTGTGGAGACAGTCAATCAAACAATTGTGAGTAGAGTAAAAAAACTACAGTTTATATTTGCTCAAGATTATTTTCATTCCCAACAAAGTAACAGGCTATTTCATTTTCTGCAAATATTTCCCTCCAATCTAAACTACAATAATATAAATAATGAACTAAGTATAAAACATACAATATCTTTTGTAGAACCAGTAAAAGAAGCGATGTCGGCGAATCTGATTCAGAGAAAGAAACTCTAAGACAACCTTTATCACTTCTTGATGACGTCAAAGAGATGTCAAACTACAACAAATGGAAAAAAGCGAGAATAACCTCTATTCGACTAAGGAAGGAAGCACCTCCGCCGCAACCTTTAGCTATATGCTTTTCGTTACCGGACAACGCTAAGCCACATCAACATGTTAAATCTCTAGTTGAATCGCAAACTGGAACTCCAGTTGTACAATTACAGTTTGATCCAGTTGCTGTTCATGCAATTGATAGAGATGCTAAAAGTCGTTGGGTAGTAACATTAAGTGACTATGAAAGTCGGGATTTACTTGTGGAATGTGGACTTATTGTGAACGGTGAAAAAATTGAGGTTCGTAGGTATGATGACGTCACTAGGGATGAAGTTCAAGCTTACAAGATTTTTGAATTGATTCAGAAAGGTCGTTCCCAAAACGAAATGAATCAACCAAAGCTGAAAAGGAGAAAATCACGTGCGAGATAAATTGGCAGACAGAAAAATATTTAGTAATGGTTGTATCTGTATTATGTATCACTTGTTTATTTAATAAATTCTTTTAACGTTATAGGATTATTTGATGGCATTGTTTATGTGAAAATTGTGATTCCTATTCTCCAATCTTTCTTTTTCGTTGGCTGTAGAATTTCTATTTTTATTTTCTCCAGAATTTAAATTTTAATTGGCTTTTCGAAATGCTAGGTTGTCTTTTGAAAATGAGAAGGTGGTGTGAGGATGACTGTTTACTTAATGCAATGCTGTACACTTAGTAAATTGTTAACGGCAAAAGAGTGCAAAAAAAAAAAATAGGAGAATGACGACACAACATTAAAATGTAACAAACACAGAAACGAACTAAGCATTAGACAAAATCCGATGAGAATAACAAATATAGCATCAAAACTAAATACATGAATTTGAGATAGAAAAGTACCGTGACACGTCTTATAATAATGTGAATTCATACTCATATATCAGAGGAAACAAACGACACAAAAGAAACACAACGTTAAAATGTAACACACACAGAAACCAACTATAATATAACAATGACCATATTCCTGACTTGGTACAGGACATTTTTTTTAAAAGAAAAAAATGGTGGGTTGAACCTTGTTTTGTGGCATGCCAAACCTCCCTCTTTAATGGCCATGTTAAATAAAACATTAAAATGACAACACAACATTACAGAACTACAATACAAATAAATAGGAGAACATATTTGACAAAGAATCTCATGAATAATAGTTAACAAAAGGCACCAGGTTTAAAATTTAATACGCCAAAGTTCGTTTTGTCCACTATATATTAGTCAAAGTTAAAAAAAATGTAAGTTACATATGTTAATGCATCAACAAGTATACAGAAATCCAAAAGATATTTTGAGGTCTCTACGATCTCCAACAATTGATAAATGCAGGTTTACATTCAAACCTTTTGTATCTAGGTCGTCCAGAGTCTATAAGAGAAGTGAATAAAATAAACAGAGTTGAAATATCCATATATATATTACTAAACGGACAGGTATACGCAAATTGACGTTGTTAAAGTTAAGTAAACCCTTCTTAGACATCAGCTACAAATGTATCTACTGACATAGAGTTTAAAGTAACTAAGCTTCTGATAATAAATCATGCCACCGAGCAGTATTATATCGGTGGTTTTACTGTTATAGAAAATTCCATATAGCAAGGTCAAACTTAAACAGTTCTGGAACACAGTTCTTGTGCAATAGATATTAGAAGAGGTGGTATGAGTGCCAGTGAAACAACTCTCCACCCAAGTCACAATGTGGTAGTTATAAGTATGCATTAAGGTCATACCAGGCAAGAAAATGTTTCAACAACAATGCGTTGATACACTTCCTGTCATGCGATATAATGTGAGATTGCGAGAAAGGTTTTCATTTTTTCAGGATTTTATTATAAACATAAGGTATCGTACGATTTCCTGGAAATTTGTATATCTGATTAGCGAAAAATGCTAGAAGTAGGACAAACATGCTGCAATAACCCGTAGGAGCTCCTGAAGTAACATCTCCATCATATTTTAGCATTTAATGGTACAATTTTGTCAAAAAATTTAACGGACATTTGTAAAAAGAGAATATGTTTACATGTTGATGATGTAAGCAAATGCATATTGTTTGTTTGGAATCTGTAAACTGATAGCAATTGATACTGACATCATGTGAACATAAGTTCGTGTAGTGACAAGATGCTTCCACTTCGAGCTACTCCCATATATATTCTTGAAAACTTCAATGATATCTTAAATTTGTGGATCAAAACATCGATGTATTTTCATACAGTTCTGGAAATAGATAATGCATCATTGTTTTAACTAACAAGTGTAAATGTACAATATCTAATTATTTTACAAACATTGATGAACATAGAGTGATTTTAAAATTACAAAACAAATTTCAAATATATTTTTTTAAGCATTACGTTTTTCATTGATTTTTATATAAGTATTAGCTCACTTTGCATGTCATGCATCCATAATAATAAATATAGTTAAAAAAAAGAAGATTCTGTGGGGCAAACAACCTCACAATAATATCAAGATGATGCCTCTCGAGAGGGACCAATAGCAATTATTAAACAAAGATAAACGAATTAACAAAGGCCAACAAAAACACACACAAACTAAAGATACACAAATAAGAACCACACACAAAACAGGGAGTGAACTTAATGACTCGGCGTGTGCTCTAAAAAACAAACATATTCGTGAGGAATCTAAGTAAGGAATCTGATGTACAGTAGTTGTCGTTTGTTTATGTAATTTATATGTGTTTCTCGTTTCTTGTTTTTTATATAGATTAGACCGTTGGTTTTCCCGTTTGAAAGGTTTTACACTTTCTAGTAATTTTGGGGCCCCTTTATAGCTTGTTGTTCGGTGTGAGCCAAGGCTCCGTGTTGAAGGCCGTACCTTGACCTATAATGGTTTACTTTTATAAATTGTTATTTGGATGGAGAGTTGTCTCATTGGCACTCACACCACACATTTTCCTATATCTATATTCGTACTTATCGATACCGAGTCATGATAGCATCCATAAAAGTTTCGATGAAATAATTTAACTTAAAATGTATTACATCGTTTAGTAGTTTCCCTGTTAGCAGGACATATCTCTCAAAGAAGTTTTGATAACAAACACGTGGTCTGGAACATCCTATCATATGAGAGAAACACAGAAATGCTGCTACACATATCCTGAAAATTCACTGTGGGATATAACACATAAGTATGTGTATATTTGAACATAATTAAACGACTCACGTTCAGTATTGTGACCGTTCACACTCTCTGCAACAGGACGCATGAAGTCCCGAATGCACTCATGGATGTATATATACTGACTCTGAAATAGACAAATAAAGAACGGTTTATTTTTTTTTTCTTAATATGCAATAGCCAGGAAACAGGAAAACACCCTGGCTAGCTTCACTTTTCAACCTGTTTCTTTAACTAGATTAATTATTTGTTTTCCGACAATGTGCGCATCTTTACAACAAACTAGCAAAAGAAAACTGAAATAGAGGTGAAACGACAAGATTACAATTGTGTATGTTTAGAGGATAGAATTCCACATTTAACATACTCAAAAGTGAACGCATAATCACGGTAGATATAGTGTCCGGCTAGGATTGTGGTTTTTCGAGTGATTTGATCGGGCTTTTTCGAGTGTGTCCACTTTTTTTCGAGTGAATATAAACAAACATGTAAACAAACAGACTTCATTTCTAATAAGACGTGATATAATAGACGTTTAAGTTTAATAAACAAAGTTATATTATGTATGATAGTATTTGATATTGAAAGATATTACTAGTCCGACATTATTTTTCGTTAAAAAAGTTGAAATAAGCCTTAAAATGCTTTAATTCCAAAATACAGAATAAAGCCATTTTTGTACACATAACACTGATAATGTTGAAGGAAATGCATACATGAAATCTATATATCCTTCAAAATGCAGACACTTTACAAAAATTCTTGTTTTTGCATTGAAAACGACATTTTGAGACTAAATTGATTTCTTTATGTCCGGGTTTTTTCGAAAGCAGTCCGGGCTTTTTTTTCGAGTGATTATACAAATTTCCTATAGTTTTTAAAAATGTTAAGTGTCAGTGTATTTACGTTTAAAAACAATACACAAGGGTTCAATTAAGTAGTTGTCAGGCATGAACCAATGCATTCGTTACTTTGGTAATGGTGTTCTAACACTTGCATGTTATACACATTCGTCCAGTTTATATATATATATTATTGGTTGTCATATCTTCTTACTTACATGTACATATATAATCGTGATGTCAACAATATTATGTAAGCATATATAATTTGGATTGAAACTCACATACAGTTAGTTTGTATTCCTGTTGAGACATTCATTTCAATGTTATTATAATTATGTATAAAATCTAATTCAAATGTTTTTGTTAACTAAAATAGAATTTAGAAATGGGACGGATTAAGTGTGTCTGTATTTAGTTTTTGTCTTTATTTTTCTTCATGGATTTTTGTCTTGCACTCCTTTAGTAAAATGTGTTTTTTATTACATAGCATTTTTCTAAATCTTCTTTGCTATCCAGTACTGAGGTTTCTTACTCCGTGTTTTCATAAACAGCGCCAAGGTCGTATGAAACACCCGCCACATTTTCAAAGTTCATTTCTCTTATGCATGGTTGTGTCTTATTTATTTCTTGCATGAATAGAAATTTCTCGTATCACACTACAAGGAGTGTGATATGAAAAAGTGATACGAAAATCTGCGTTGATTTGATCTGCTTATACATCATCATCAGACGATTTTGCAGCATTTCCTCTGGTTATTCGTAAGGTAATTAATGACCTTCAAAGGTAACGACGATGTACATTTCGTGTGAAAAATACTACAACAACGATTGGCGGGAGAGGGTTGACCATATTAAGACAACTACAATGTAGGTTTAATAACTTGTGAGAAGGGGGTTTAAACACCAAGAATTTTCTTATTCTAAACATTATACTGGTTTTTATCAAAACTTCCTTTAAATTCAATAACGGTGAATCTACAAAATACTTACTTAACTATGATCACAGTAGGTATAGTGTCTGCTTTTTAGAAGGTATAGGGTCCGGCTTGGGTTTACATCGAAAAAAAAACTCAGACCATTTGTTTTTAAACCCAAACATTTTAAAGGTTGCTCTTGAAAAAAAAAGGACAATTGAAAACACTGAATTGTGATTGAATTTAAAGGAAGTTTTGATAAAAACCAGTATAATGTTCAGAATAAGATGTACAATCATGAATAAACCTATTCTAAACGTGAACTAAACAGTAAATGGAACCGGCTGCATGTCATATCACTCCAGAAAAATTGACCTACGCCGGAAAATAGTGAACCGATTCACTCGTACAGAGTCGATCTTAGCCGGACACAATTGAAAATAGATTAAATCCTAATAATTTTTATATAATTTTATGATTTTATTTAAAAATCATTGTGATTAGTCCTAGCAAATAGTGATCTATACCTTTAAAAACAAAATTACCTCTGTTTGTACCATGTTAAGTCGACAATGTCGTAATTGTAAGATATGTCTAAATATATCTATACTATCGTCCCCATTCTGTATCTTCCTAATTAACGTGTCTAGGGTAATGAAGGTTCCTGTTCGACCAACACCAGCACTGTAAAGAAAAAAACAAATTTTATGTTAAGAAGAACTTCTATCCTACTAATAGTATATGAGTTTTTCATGATATGTATGCACTGTTTTTCAGAACAACCTTCTATTACTTGGACAATTGAAATCTGGCTGGGAAGTTTTAATTTGCTTAAAATGGGAACATTTCTGTCGATAGAGTAAATTTAAGAAAGACACTATTTTGCACTTCAATTTCGGGGCATATGATATCAACTTTTAACAGTAGTTGAGTCACAAAAAAAAATGAAATAAAAGTAATTTAAAAGCAAAATAATATAAAATATGATAAAAATCTAGTCTCATAGGCTTAATTAAGCCTACTATGTCATGATTACTTACTGGCTATTAAAGAAGTTTTAAAACATTTGCAACTAACTTTAAATATCAGTGGATAAAAGAATTAAATTGGTTAATAAATTTGACAATGTCTTATAAAGAACATGTTAATCTGTTGGGGTCTCAACATTAGCCATTTTGCATAAACGGATTCCGATAGATTATACACGACGTGTTTCACTTGTGGAACTGCTCACCCTTACAAAGCACCTTTAAGTTCATACGGAATTTGGCCGAATTCTTTTTGTTGAATATTGAGATTTCTGTATAGAGTTTTGCAGAGTTTCGTTTGTTTGTTCTTTTTCGTTGTTTTATCCGATTACATATTTTTTTCATGGCATCTTGGTTTCTTCTCTAAGATAAACTAAAACACTATATTTATGTAAAATTTATCGCGAACAACTAAGCGGTTCATTTGAATACACTAGACAAAACTGTTAAACGCAAACAAAAACGCAAACGATGGATACAGTGAAATATCCTGTCCCTTCTAAGGTCATAACCTTACGCGGAAATAACGCGATATACTGTTAAATTAAAAATGGAAATGGTGAATTTGTGAAAGAGACAACAACCCGACCAAAGATAAGATAAAAGGCGAGGGCCACCAATGGGTCTACAACACAGCGAGAAAATCCCGCACTCCGAAGCGGGCCTCAGCTGGCCCCTAAATACAAAAAATAGTTCAGTGAAAATGGAAGTCATATTAAACTCCAATACATATAAATTAAGAACAAACAACATACAAGAACAATAAAGGCCAGAGGCTGACTTCTGACCGGCGGAGTTAAACTTGATATGTGAGATGATTGCTTACCTGCAGTGCACAACGATAGGACCAGTCATATCCGGTCGTACGTCACATCTTATTGTAGATACAAATCTAATCATATAATTAGTACAGGCTGGTGTACCCATGTCTGGCCATAGTAAATAATAATAATGCCGAACTTTTCTCTCTAAATCGCCCTGACGAGATAAAAAATGAATGTTAAATCAAAGAAATTGTTTTTGATATCACCACCTACACATTCTCAAAAACATTATACTTCAACCTCTTGGTGACCTGTTGGATTTTATTGTATGTGGTTCAAGATTTTATGCTTTTGTTTATTAAGTACATGTATGTTATAAATTTTCAAAATATTCACTTTGACTAAATCCACTCTATGATGCAAATGTAGCAAATCATAACTGGCCTTACATTTTTCGTTTTTGTGTAACTGACATTTTTAACTCAGTATCAAATAAAACTTATATGGAGTGACCTGTACACTTTATGTCAGATATATTTCATGATTTACATGTTATCATAATTTTATTCACGTTTGATTTTGATTGAATGTTGCTTCCTGTTGAACGTCCAGTGGAAAATAAAGTAGAACTATGTTAGTTTTAATAACAAGCTGACTATGCAGTATGGACTTTGCTCATTGTTGAAGGCCGTACGGTGACCTATAGTTGTTAATGTCTATGTCATTTTGGTCTTTTGTGGATCGTTGTCTCATTGGCAATCATACTCACTACTCTCAAACTAAGGTCAAATTCAAAATACATTAGAATTTTCTTTAAAAAGAAATACTTATATATATATAACTGTTCTGATGTATAGCTTGATAATTGTTGTTTCATCTACGTCCAGTGGCAACTATATCATGACGTCTTTTCATTACAATAAAAAACAATAAATACAATAGACAATTTAGGTAGGTCCTGCAAAAGGTAGTCGAATACGATTGTTGAGGTGAAAATTGCAATTTTACCTCTTTAAAATAATGAAATGTTAGAAAGGGACCAAATCAACCTTACAATAGGCTTCATATGGACCTCTCAAAGATCTGTTGCAAGGGTAGCGTGGCATTCTCTCTACACGGGAAATCAAATGGCATATCCACGTTTGAATGTAAAGTCAAAATGTAACTTCATAAAGGTGATTAATCAAGAAAGAGAATATGTACATTTATTATATTAATATAATTAAGATTTATTACAAATTCTTATATACTCACCACTCTCAAACTAAATGTTCTAAGGATGAAATCCGGTAAATGAGATTCACTATCAAGCTGTACTACTATATCACCATAGTATAACGACTCATTGAGCATAGGCCAATACTGCTCGCATTTTTTCTAATAAAAGAGAAGTAGATTCATTGATAAATATCAATGACATTATATTTTAACAGTATTTTTTATATGAGATATCTTATTTTGCCAGTTGTTTAGCATGAAAAGTTAAACCATGTCCAACTGATGTTAAATTTGTTCTTATGGTGTGATGTTTTACCACCGTCCCAGGTTATGGGAGTTTACCCCCTCGTACATATTTAACCCCACTTTTCTTCATGTGGTTGTCCGAAGTCAGTTTTTTTTTGTCATTTTGTCATCTCGGGCCTGTTATAGCGGACTACAAGGTGTGAATGTTTTATCAATCTTTATCGTATATCGAAACGATTCGATTTATTTACATAAACGTTTAAAATGTAATACCACTTAATTAACTTGACTTTTAAGCGTTTTGATGACAGCTGTCATGATGACATGGAACAACTGGGCTGTCTGCTATTACTTTGTTGCCGAGTTTTTAACGAGATTGTTTTCTCATGTGAATTCACTCGTATCATTTTTGTCAAATTGAATATACATGTCGACTCATATAAATCAAATGTGTGCTATGAAAAAAAGGAAATAATCATGGTATATATATATATATATAAGTTACCCTTCCTCTTTCAACACATTGTGTTAACATGACTATAATGCTAGCATTCTGTTCCCATATCATTCTCCAGAAATCATTAATTGTTGACGCTAATGGTCCTTGTGCTGCTATGTATTCCCTAGCGGATGTGAATCCCTAGAAAAAAACAATACCTTTTCAGATATAAATCAGATCAGGAACTTGCGTGAATTTTTTATTTTATTTTGTGGATTAATATCGTTTGCACATAATACATTATATGAAAACAATGTATTTTATAATTACCTAATAGTATAAAAACTGTTTATGTTGGTAGAATAACATTTGGTCCAATTTTGTCATCTGATCTATTTCAGTCCACTTAAAGAGATAGTTTGAACAACATGAAATTTGTAAGACAATATTGACTTTTTTGATAGATAACACTTGGGCGCTGCTCGTTAGTGTAATTTGAGTTGTGTATACCGCAAGAAGTATTTACAAAACACATAATAAAAACCGAAAACATGTTATCGCCATCATTGTACGAGTTGGTCAGGCGTTTTCAAACGACAATGCCACGAATAACCTTAGACATATTTATCTTTACAACTTCAACCCCTACCAAGTATTACTAATTGTTGTTTTTTAACACTATGTTGTATAACAAATATATGTTATCTGAAGTAGAATATGCTTGATATCCCTTTATGTTTGATGGCAGTACAAATTGTCCCAAGTTGTATATAATGATATTACAAGTGTCTCGTTAAATAAGATTGTTATTCTTTTTCAATGTCGTCTAGATTCAAAATTTGATTCTCAGTAGCTTTGAAATAATTGTTAACTAACGTACCAGTGCATAGTTCGCATTTATATAATCGGACCCAGGTTCATCCTCAAATGGTAACAGCTTTACACGTGTCTTATCGACTAGAATAGAAAGGCAAAAACAAACCATAAATATCATAAAAAACATGTAGTTTTCCAAGAATAATTGTAGGAACAAGCAAGCAAGCTATCGAAATTAGTACTACTACTTCATGTACTTGTAGAACAAAACCAGCGTAAGACCTGTTATTAATTCGTAAATAATTTCAGTCAATTTAAAATGGAGATCCGGGCACGAAGATTTACACAAGATAGCGTCGAAATAATTGTATTTTTAAAATATTGATTGTAAAATAAGAAATTGCATCGTTCATTAATTCACTAGGTGATACCAGCTGCGTGGTATAAACACAGAAAGCTGTTGAATATGTACAATATAAACAATGTCAAATAAAATATCGAAATCCTGCAATGCTTGTGCAATACAAAACGGTACAACGCGTCAAATTAAACTTTGTTTGGTATTTAACCGAATGAATGACTGATCTTTTTATAAGTCTCGTGATTAGTTCCTTCAATTTTGTAAAGATCTTTCTTATAAATTGTCCAATGTCTCTTCATCAAATAAAACCCTTGTTACATATTCATTTTATATCCAAGACTAATGTAAAGATGTTAAATTTGTGATTCAATGCCTTAAAAACTATCAGAAAAAAAAAATGTTGCGGCATTGAAACCTATAGAAAAGCTGACTGCAGGAAGCGATGTTATTGCCACGCGACTCTATATATAAAATTGTTAGCAGAAGAGAGATAACTGTATGTTAAACTAATAGATAAAAGTAAAGAACTCACACGGCAGTATATTAGTATATCTGTTTTTCAGTCTGGTCTCCTGAAGTTCAGCGTCTGTTGTGGGAAATTCAGGACTTAACATATTAAGATCCTGAAAAAATGATACTTCACAAAATTATCTCTCAAAAATTAGCAAATAAAGTATGATACATGCATCCATCCATTTCTTAAAAAAAAAAAAATCAAACATGAACTAATTGTCAAATTGTTCAAAATAATAAAAGAAATAATTGAAACATATGTTAATCGATTTTTAAAGGATGTGATGCAATTTTGGTACTCCTCGTTACAGTATCATGAATAGTTTGGACGTCGGGCACACCCATTTTTCTATGATTCAATAAAAATTCAAAATTAAATGGGAGTACCTACATGTACAAAGAAAACTGGAGTCACCTTCAAAATAAACACACAATGGAAACTTTTGTCTGCATCATACATAAATGTGGGTAAAACAATTGTCAAAATAGTTGCAAAAGAAGTTAAAATCGATATTAAAGGAAACAAAGAGAAAAAATAACCCAGTTTCTCTGATTATATTTCATACAGTTATCTTCCTCTCAAATTTTATTATTTTTTCTTCCTGCTTACATAAATTATGAAAATAAAATATTCACAAACGGTGAGAATTTGATACGGTAGCTTGCAAAAGTGGTATTTTATTATTATAAGTTTGGAAATACCCTGGAAGAGGATAAGAACAATATTTGAACTTTTATAAATTATTCTCCTTTACTGTCAAAAAGGAGCGAACATAATTTATTGGTCTATTGATGGACAATTTTATGTCAAGTTAGGTAATTTTATTTCAATCATAAGGAAAGAAGTATAACATATGTGAAGTGACAGGTTTATATTATATTTTATAAGTGTTACATACCTGAAACTCTTGGGAAAATAGTAAGTTAGAATCAGCTGACAATTGTTCAAAATGCGAGCTCATGTCGGACAATTTAACTGGTCTGAAAAACAAAATACAACGACAGAATTGAAAGCCAACACATTTTGACTTTTAATGCATTTAAACATCATACGCAATTACTGATTTCATATAATAATATGTACATGGCATATATTTACTTCGATGGTGGTCTTAAATGCGGGAAGTCGTGGGGTCGATTCCGGGTTGGGTCAAACATAAAAACTTAAATAAATTAGTATTTGCTGCTGCTCTGCGCGTTAATATATGGCATTTAGGAGTAAAGGTTAAGACAGCTGGTTTCTGGAGTAGGAATAATGCGTCCTGTTTGGTGATATGTCTTCATGTGGAATGCATGTTATCTAGTGAAGAAGAACTTATAAAGTCCACCCAACGTGTCTATCTACTGCATATTCATATTATATCAACACGCTCTCCTCATAAATATGCATTTTATAATGTGTCATTGGATGTTAAACAGTCAATATCAGTTTACTCATCTAATCCTCATCCTTCATTATCTTATACAGCACCATGCAATGAATTATACATGTAAAAGATGGACGAAAGATACCAGAGGGAGAGTCAAACTCATAGATAGAAAATTAACTGACAATGCCATTGCTAAAAATAAAAAGACAAACAGACAAATAATAGTACAGAAGACACAACATAGAAAACTAAAGACTAAGAGTGCATTTCTTTCTAACACAAACGACTAAGCACGCACATATTTTGATCATTTGTTTCTAACATATACGCTTGCAAAGTTTACGTAAACTTTGACAAACGATGCACTCGCTAAAAATGCGTCTACAGTTTGTCGCTCATCGTTTGTTAGTACAACATCAACAAGAATAAATAATGTATTTGTTTCGACTTTCGTAATAAGTCTGTTTACCAACAACATGTGCATGCATTATATATTGAAAGTTCAAACAGTGTCAGTCAACACTGATTAAACTATGTATTTGTTTCTACTTTTGTAGCGTTTAGAAAACAATGACAAACGCAACACAACGTTTAAAAAATGTTGGTTAGAAAGAAATGCACTCTAAGCAACACGAACCCCACCAACCACTGGGGGTGATCTCTTTAAATATTGTGATAATTAACAGCATGAATTAAAGTACATGTACCTACCGATTTCGTCGTACATCAGCTAATTCTTCTTCTACAAACGCTACATTGTCTTCTCCATTGGTAGACTTTCTCATTGGTTTACCACTAAAGCAACTGAATAGTAAAATATCATATACATACAAACTTCAAAGAAGGCAATCTACAATTTAACAATTTCCATGGAATTAAAGTAAATGCTTTAGCCTGATTAAAAAGTGAGGCGACGGGTTATAAGTAATAAAGATAGACACAGAATGGTGTTGGGGGGGGGGGGGTGGGGGGGTTACTTCCAATAATTGGGTATACGGGGATGTGCCAAAAATATGGGTCATAATTTTGCGAGATTTTATATAAGAATGACCCTCCTTTTTAATGACATCCTATATTAAAATGCATTTACGTTTGAAAACTGCATATTGATTTGGGGTATAATCTACATATCATATAAATATGCTATTGAGAATCTTACATTATTAATGGTCAATTATTAATTTCACCTTTCAAATAAGTTCCCAAATGAACCCCGAAAATTTGTCTCCTGATTTGATCTTCAATAACGTTTTAACGTCATATTTTAAATATTGTATATAAGTATAGGTCATTCTTTCTTAAATATTTATATAACTATAGGTACTAAATTTCAGTGAATGTTATATTAAAATTGGTACGTTTTTTGAGGCAAAAATGGCACACCCCTACCAAAAATATATCGAAGTTACCCCCCGTGCTTTATTACAGATATTAACTTACGACAGTTGTCTTCTCCATAAATACAGCATAACACTACTAATCAGTACTATTGTCAGAACAAACCCTATCACACCACCAATAATGGCCGGTAAAGGCTGTGATTGCTGATCTTCGTTTTCTTGTAAAGGAATAATCAAAAAGATGCATTTAAGATATTTGAATAGATAATAAGATCGTATACGCTTGTATGGATTTGGGATGTCTGATCAGTGTGGCAGTGGATGTTCAACATTGTGGCAGAAGAATAACGCATGTCGACGTCATTTAAATCAAAATTGACAAATTCCATATCACACTTCCGTTACACAGTATCGTTTTTGCTCTGCTTTGATATTTGATTAAAAATAAAATAAACATCCCTTTAATTGTGAAAATGAAGTTAAAATATCATACTATTTTTAATGTAATGCTTGAATCCATTTCAAAGATGTTTTAATAAAGGAACTATTTCGATCCTTTGATGCTTCTGCTGATTCATGCAGTGAACAGGGAACTATTTCTTACAAGGAACACATATCAGTGGTCATTTACTCTTAGTACAAGTTAATCGAAAGTGAACCTTTATAGTCATGTTATGTCAAAACAATTGATATTATAACGTGAACAATAGACATCCTTATTCAGATTGTACATGTTGTATATAGTTCGAGGAAGTGAACGTAACAACTACTTGAATGGGAACACCACCAATCTAGGTAGTTTTTGTAATACATTTACAGACGCTAGTATCAATTCAGAACCCTCTAATTCCTGAGTGGGTGCGACACAGGAACATGTTGTTGGATAAAAAAAAAACATAAAAAAAGTAACAAGATACCAGGTTTCATTTGTTGCACTATATGGGAACTGTAATATTTGCTTGTAGTCGGTGCTTCCCGTAACGAAATATTGGTTTTCCACAAATATCAAATGTTGAGGAGCAATATAAATTAATGGGCGTCAAGTTGGTTACCTATTCCCTATTCCCTATTCGTTACCTATTCCCTATTCCCTATTCGTTGCCTATTCGTTACCTATTCCCTATTCCCTATTCGTTGCCTATTCGTTACCTATTCCCTATTCCCTATTCGTTGCCTATTCGTTACCTATTCCCTATTCCCTATTCGTTACCTATTCGTTACTTATTTGATTTTTAATATCCTTCCCCCTTTTTAATTATGGCATGGAATAGTTTAATATGGCTGCCGTTACCATGGAAACGGCACAATTGTGAAAAAAATCAGTTTTTGGTTTTTGGTAAACTGTTTGGATATGCTTCAACTCAGAATCATCATATTTTAAAACAATGTAGGTGCTCACTATATACAGGTGTTGGATGATTTTGGCGATCATTGGAACTACTATGTTGCCATGGAAACTACACCAAAATTTTCAAAATTCTAAAACTTCACAGTAATGATGAGCAACATTGGAGTTGGAATTTCCAAAATAGGTCTTGTTACCATGGAAACAATGCAAAAAGGTCAAAAGTTTCAAAAATAAGAATTTTCAGCAAACTGGATGAAACTTTACAGGAATGGTAACTGGCATAGGCAGAGTTGGATTTTGAAGTTGGAATTTTCAAAATGGCCGCCCTAACCATGGAAACAGCAAAAATATCAAAAATTTTAAAATGTTCAAACTTAATGAAACTTTGCAAAAATGTTACTAGACATCTGTAGATGCTCTCTTTGACTTTGGAATTGTCAAAATGGCTGCCGCTCACCTGGCAATAGGGGGAAGGGTGTCATCCGTTATTGCTAGCAATTACAAATCTAGTTGTTAATACGCTTATATCTGGTAATAGTTCTAAATTTGTTGAGGTAAAATGATCTTTTTATGACCTATTTATATGTGTTTGTGCTCAACCGATCCTTTTACTTGATGTTCGATACGCATTTGTTCCTTATTTGTTTTTTATACGTTCTACCTTTTAACTGCTTTATGTCCGTATGTTTGAAGATGGATCTTGGTTCGACGGGATGAAATCACCGTGTTAGCGCTTGCAAAAAAAGAAGATGTGGTATGATTGCCAATGAGACAACACTCCACAATAGACCAACATGACACAGAAATTATCAACTATAGGTCACTGTACGGCCTTCCACAATGAGCATAGCCTAAACCGTGTAGTCACCTATAAAAGGCCCAGACATGACAACCTCACACAATTCAAACAACAAAACTGACGGCCGTATTTCATATACCAAAAAATAAACGGAAATATGTAACACAAAAACAAACGATAACTACTTAATTTCAGGCTCTTGTCTAGGGACAGGCACATACTAACATAATGTGGTGGGGTTAAACATGTAAGCAGGGTCTACATCGTTTCGGAGCATGCTATTACCTTGTTGAATTCGTTCCATAACTCGCTTATAATTCGCTTGTAATACGTGTATCATACGTTGCACCTTTTAAAACATGATTTTTAATTGTTTTGTTGTCTCTGGTGGTAGATTTGGGTTCTTAAAGGTGATATAACTCTATAAGCGCATTTGTACCCGTTCCAGCGCTCGGATAATACCCTGTTACTTATTCGTTCCTGATTCGCTTTTAATGCGCGGGGTATACGTTGCACATTGAAATAAATCGTTTTTTAATTGTGTTTATGTCTCTGGTGGTAAGAATGTGTTCTTAGAGATGAAATGACCCTATTAGCACGCATGTATCCGTTCCAGCGCTCGGTTAATACCCTGTTACCTATTCGTTACCTATTCGTTACCTATTCACTTATAATACGTTTGTTGTACGTTGCACCTTTTAGAAAAGGAATTTTAATTAAGTTCATATCTCTGGTGGTAATAATGTGTTCTTTTAGATGAAATACCCCTATTAGCGCGTATGTACTCGTTCCAGCGCTCGGATAATACCCTGTTACTGATTCGTTCCCTATTCGCTTTTAATGCGCGGGTTATACGCTGCACCTTGAAATAAATCGTTTTTCAATTGTGCCCATGTCTCTGGTGGTAACAATGTGTTCTTAGAGATGAAATGACTCTATTAGCACGCATGTACCCGTTCCAGCGCTCGCTTTATACCCTGTTACCTATTCGTTACCTATTCACTTATAATACGTTTGTTGTACGTTGCACCTTTCAGAAAAGGATTTTCAATGGTGTCCGTGTCTCTGGTGGTAACAATGTGTTCTTAGAGATGAAATTATCCTATTAGCGCGTATGTACCCGTTCCAGCGCTCGATAAATACCCTGTTACCTATTCGTTACCTATTCACTTATAATACGTTTGTTGTACGTTGCACCTTTTAGAAAAGGATTTTTAATTCAGTTCATATCTCTGGTGGTAATAATGTGTTCTTTTAGATGAAATACCCCTATTAGCGCGTATGTACTCGTTCCAGCGCTCAGTTAATACCCTGCTTCTTATTCGCTCCTTATTTGCTTTTAATGCACGAGGTATACGTTGCACCTTGAAATAAATCGTTTTTTAATTGTGTTCATGTCTCTGGTGGTAACAATGTGTTCTTAGAGATGAAATGACCCTATTAGAGCGCATGAACCCGTTCCAGCGCTCGTTTAATACCCTGTTACCTATTCGTTACCTATTCACTTATAATACGTTTGTTGTATGTTGCACCTTTCAGAAAAGGATTTTCAATTGTGTCCGTGTCTCTGGTGGTAACAATGTGTTCTTAGAGATGAAATGACCCTATTAGCGCGCATGTACCCGTTCCAGCGCTCGATAAATACCCTGTTACCACCAGACATGAACAAAATTAAAACACGATTTATTTCAAGTTGCAGCGTATACCCCGCGCATTAAAAGCGAATAGGTAACGAATAGGTAACAAGATTATTTACCGAGCACTGGAACGGGTACATGAGCGCTAATAGGGTAATTCCATCTCTAAGAACATATTGTTACCACCTGAGACCTGGACATAATTGAAAATCCTTTTCTAACAGGTGCAACGTATAAAAAAATGTATTATAAGCGAATAGGTAACGAATAGGTAACGAATAGGTAACAGGGTATTAACCGAGCGCTGGAACGGGTACATGCGCGCTAATAGGGTAATTTCATCTCTAAGAACACATTGTTACCACCTGAGACATGGACATAATTGAAAATCCTTTTCTAACAGGTGAAACGTATAAAAAAATGTATTATAAGCGAATAGGTAACGAATAGGTAACAGGGTATTAACCGAGCGCTGGAACGGGTACATGCGCGCTAATAGGGTCATTTCATCTCTAAGAACACATTCTTACCACCAGAGACCTGAACACAATTAAAAAACGATTTATTTCAAGGTGCACCGTATACCCCGCGCATTAAAAGCGAATAGGTAACGAATAGGTAACAGGTTATTTACCGAGCGCTGGAACGGGTACATGCGCTCTAATGGGGTCATTTCATCTCTAAGAACACATTGTTACCACCTGAGACCTGGACATAATTGAAAATCCTTTTCTAACAGGTGCAACGTATAAAAAAATGTATTATAAGCGAATAGGTAACGAATAGGTAACGAATGGGTAACAGGGTATTAACCGAGCGCTGGAACGGGTACATGCGCGCTAATAGGGTAATTTCATCTCTAAGAACACATTCTTACCACCAGAGACCTGAACACAATTAAAAAACGATTTATTTCAAGGTGCACCGTATACCCCGCGCATTAAAAGCGAATAAGTAACGAATAGGTAACAGGTTATTTACCGAGCGCTGGAACGGGTACATGCGCTCTAATGGGGTCATTTCATCTCTAAGAACACATTGTTACCACCAGAGATATGAATTTAATTGAAAATCCTTTTCTAAAAGGTGCAACGTACAACAAACGTACTATAAGTGAATAGGTAACGAATAGGTAACGAATAGGTAACAGGGTATTAACCGATCGCTGGAACGAGTACATATGCGCTTATTTGGGTATTTCATCTATAAGAACACATTATTCCCACCAGAGATATGAACACAATTGGAAATCCTTTTCTAAAAGGTGCAACGTACAACAAACTTTTTAAAAGCGAATTAGTAACGAATATTTAACAGGGTATTATCCGACCGCTGGAACGGATACAAATGCACTTATAGAGTTATATCACCTCTAAGAGCCCAAATCGTCCACCAGAGACAACAAAACAATTGAAAATCATGTTTTAAAAGGTGCAACGTAAGATACACGAATTATAAGCGAGTGATGGAACGAATTAAACAAGGTAATAGCATGCTCCGAAACGATGTACACCCTGCTTACATGTTTAACTCTACCACATTATGTAAGTATGTGCCTGTCCCTAGACAAGAGCCTGAAATTAAGTAGTTATCGTTTGTTTTTGTGTTACATATTTCCGTTTATTTTTTTGTATATGAAATACGGCCGTCAGTTTTGTTGTTTGAATTGTATGAGGTTGTCATGTCTGGGCCTTTTATAGGTGACTACACGGTTTGGGCTATGCTCATTGTTGAAGGCCGTACAGTGAACTATAGTTGATAATTTCTGTGTCATTTTGGTCTAATGTGGAGTGTTGTCTCATTGGCAATCATACCACATCTTCGTTTTTACGCAAGCGCTAACACGGTGATTTCATCCCGTCGAACCAAGATCCATCTTCAAACATACGGACATAAAGCAGTTAAAAGGTAGAACGTATAAAAAACAAGTAAGGAACAAATGCGTATCGAACATGAAGTAAAAGGATCGGTTGAGCACAAACACATATAAATAGGTCATAAAAAGATCATTTTACCTCAACCAATTCAGAACTATTACCATATGTAAGACTATTAACAACTAGATTTGTAATTGCTAGCAATAACGGAAGGCACCCCTTCCCCCTATTACCAGGTGAGCGGCAGCCATTTTGACAATTCCAAAGACAAAGAGAGCATCTACAGATGTCTAGTAACATTTTTGCAAAGTTTCATTAAGTTTGAACATTTTGAATTTTTGATATTTTTGCTGTTTCCATGGTTAAGGCGGCCATTTTGAAAATTCTAACTTCAAAATCCAACTCTGCCTATGCCAGTTACCATTCCTGTAAAGTTTCTTCCAGTTTGCGGAAAATTCTTATTTTTGAAATTTTTGACCTTTTTGCATTGTTTCCATGGTAACAAGACCTATTTTGGAAATTCCAACTCCAATGTTGCTCATCATTACTGTGAAGTTTCATGAAGTTTTAGAATTTTGAAAATTTTGGTGTAGTTTCCATGGCAACATAGTAGTTCCAATGATCGCCAAAATCATCCAACACCTGTATATAGTGGGCACCTACATTGTTTTAAAATATGATGATTCTGAGTTGAAGCATATCCAAACAGTTTACCAAAAACCAAAAACTGATTTTTTTCACAATTGTGCCGTTTCCATGGTAACGGCAGCCATATTAAACTATTCCATGCCATAATTAAAAAGGGGGAAGGATATTAAAAATCAAATAAGTAACGAATAGGTAACGAATAGGGAATAGGGAATAGGTAACGAATAGGTAACGAATAGGGAATAGGGAATAGGTAACGAATAGGCAACGAATAGGGAATAGGGAATAGGTAACGAATAGGCAACGAATAGGGAATAGGGAATAGGTAACGAATAGGCAACGAATAGGGAATAGGGAATAGGGAATAGGTAACGAATAGGTAACGAATAGGGAATAGGGAATAGGTAACGAATAGGTAACGAATAGGGAATAGGGAATAGGTAACGAATAGGCAACGAATAGGGAATAGGGAATAGGTAACCAACTTGACGCCCATTATAAATTAAATATAAAAAAATCATATTTATGCAACCTTCTTTTTTTACATCAACTAACTTTAATACAATAAAACTTGGGAATAAGGTAAATGCAAAAAAATACCAATTTTATAACCGTATGGGTTTAACATTAAAATATATTTCAGAAAAACAAGAATGTGTCCATAGTACACGGATTCCCCACTCGCACTATCATGTTCTATGTTCAGTGAACCGATATATTAGGGTATAAACTCTAATTTGGGATTAAAATAAGAAAGATCATTTCATAGGGAACATGTGTAGTTATTAAGACTCTAGTTGATTGGACTTCAACTTCATCAAAAAGTACCTTGACCAAAAACTTTTAACTATTGAAACCTGAGTTTGGACAGACGGACGGACGAACGTACAAATGAACAATCCGAACAACATAATCAAGTTCCTCTAGGTTGGGCATAAAAATATAAAAACCTGTGGCATATCTATAGTGTCTATATATCTACCTAATATGAATTAAATCATGTTGCATGCTATAGTACTCACTAATCATCTGTGTAGTCGATTCTGTTGATATGATGGTTGAAGATGATGCTGTTGGTAGAACAGATGTCTTTGACGACGATATGTCAGTAGATGACATAAAAATTGTTGAAGAAGCTGAAATACTAGCCGACAAAGAAGCTGAAATACTAGTCGGCAAAGAAGCTGAAATACTAGTCGGCAAAGAAGCTGAGATATTGGTCGCCATAGACGCGGCAATACTAGTCGTTATAGGAGCTGAAATATTGGTCGACGAAATAACCGAATTGGTATTTGTTTCGGGACTAACAGTGTCGGTTATTGTAAAGGAATGAGTTGCACTGCTAAATATTGTTTCAAAAGAATCTCCTTGAAGTGTTGAGGTAGTCTGCATTGTGAACGTTGTTACTGGAAAACTTAATGTGGAATCCATTTCAGTTGAGGTTGTTGTTATTAATGGTTTTGGAAAATCAGTTTGAGTTGATTGATATTCTGTTGTATGTAATTGAGAAGAATTGTCATTTAAAGTTTGTGTGATACTTGTGACCGTTGGTAAACTATCGACAGTAGACGACGGTTCTACAATAGTTTTGGTTATAGAAGACGATTCGATCGTAGGAATTACAGTATTTGTATCGGATGTTTCTGAAATAGTTGCAGTTACGGTTGATGTGATGTTACTTAAGAAGGCAGTTAAAAACACTGAAGGCATTTGGTTTTCGCTAGTTAATGAGACATTTGCTTCTACAGTAACGGTCGAAACGGTAACAGAATAATTATCATTTTCAGAAGCTGATGGCAAATAAATGTTTGTATCGTAGATGGATTCACTTCCATACAAATCTGATCCAGTCTCAAGGTCAGTGCTTGGAAAGAGAGATACTGCGTCAGTGCTGCTTAAAAAATTTGATACAATGCCATTTGACGGACTAACAGTCAAAGATGCATTATTTAACACATTTGATTCATGAATTGTTGTAAGTAAAGCAGTCGTAGTAAAATCAGTGATTGTTATTGATTCTGTTGCAGTTGTTAAAGTTGCATTTATCGTATTTTCAGTCATGGATAAATTTTCAACTTTTGATTGAGATGAACTGGTAGCGTTGTTGAACTGGATGGGGGACACAGAAGAATCATCCACATCAGATACTGAATATGACAACGTATCTTTTGAAGCTACACCGATGAACTAAAATACAAATAATCATTGCAATGTATCAGCCAAATTTTCAATGTCAAATGTTACAATCATATTCAAGACGTTTACAATTTATACCATGAATCAATTAGGTAAATTAAAAGGGGATTTATCGGGACTATAGATGCTTACCTTTTAGTGACAATGGTACATTTATATCTATGATAAATCGTTTCTTGATTTTTCTCTTTCAATTTGTACTATTGGGCAGGGTCAAGAACATATAATTTGTCTTGTGATAAATTGCCTCGGTACAACAAACATAAAATTTACGAAGGGATTCTCGCACTTAAGAAAATTATTAAATTCTGGTCAACGCCGAGAATCGTATATGATATCCCCATTCGACGAGGATGCGTATTTATACACCCAACGCAACATAGTGGACACATTCTTCAAAAAGATGATACAATTTGTAGTAAGAATTCGGATAGCCCGCAGTAATCTCAATATATGCCATATTTTATTTTTTCTGCAATATATATATTAGATGGTATTTCCTAGACTGAATATGTGTTTTAAAATATCCTCAAACAAATATAGCATGCAATATAACAGTTTAATAATAAAAAAATCCCTCAATACCTTTCAAATGCACCTATTCATAACATTTTCGCAAAATTGATTTTTGATTGTTTCTTAACGTCCAGTAATATATTCATTACGAAAAGAATTGTTTTGTATATCATCTGAAAGACCTATTCACCACGTTGAATTTAATCAGATCGTTTAAGTTAGTTGATCGACTCTGTCCAGTGGTAAATTAGTGATAATCAAACTGCATAAACGCTGATGCCAAAAACTATTACTATCAAAAAGATATAATAGAAATTATGCGTTTTATGCATTAAAAAAAACCTGTTCAATTGGTTTTGTTTTTTATCGTGTTGGGGATTTTGTGTTGTTAATTGAACAATATATGATTTCCTTTTCAATATATTGTAATCTTTGTAGCTTTTAATAAAACATCAATATGTTAAAACGCGGAAATTTAAACTGAATGCGTTTATCAATTGCTACAATAATCTTATTATAATTTCATGCCTTATGTTATGATACTAGTATTAGTCTTTTTTCAAAAGAAAAGAGTTCCAACTAATATTGTCTAGTAAAAAAACACCACTACCCTGAAGGATGTATTCTTCTGACGTTTCAGTCTCGTTGAAATCTCGTTCTTGAATTATTTCCAAAACATGTGATACAAGTGGAAAATATCAATGAATTTAAAAAAAAGTATAATCAAACATTAACCCTGTGAAAAAAATGTGTATTTACAATGAATAGTTTTTGAGCAATCCAGTTTTTAAATTTTACGACCAATCAAGTCAGTATTTTTAGCCAAAATTTTGAGAAAATGGGTGAGGGATACAAAAAATGTTTTACAAGAATCGTGTACTTCTCGTATCATTTTGGTCTTTTCAAATTTCTTAGATATGTATTTTTTCAATCATTTATAACAAAAAAGTTGAAATAATATGCATTTTGTTCTAAAAACTGAGAAAAATCACAAATTTACCAAATTGACAACATGGTAAATTTTACACAAAAAAGCGTCAAAATATGACAAAACTTTCTTATATTAACACCTACCTATAGCTTTTTCAAGTAAAATTTATTCAGATTGGTCCACTTCATCTTTATAGAAAGTACGAACAAAAGTTTAATTGTGGAACTGTGATTTTTTTCATGATTATAGCCCAAAAATAGGTAAAAATCGATGAAAAATGTGAAAATCATCAAAATTGGGCATTTTCAAAGGGCCGTAGCAGAAAATGAAGTGCACCACCGTATGATCTTTTCTTCATCAATTATTTGGTACAGTCTTATAAACCAAAAAATCAGGTTAAGAAAAAAAACTTTAATTCTAGATTTGTTTGGCTTTTAAAGGCGAACATTCTTAAACATGGTGTTACAAGTCTATTCCAGTAATTATGATAATTTTACAATCATTTAAACATAGTCAAAATTCATGTTTTATTTCTAGACTGTAGAGTTATAAATTGACTATTCAATAAAGCAATTGTCAATTTATAAACAAATATAGCACTCAATTCAAATTAAAAAAATAAGGAATGAATTAATAATCTTACCATTAGAGAAAAAATGTAAATGTATAGTAAATAATCCATATATACATTTACATGTACAGATAATTTCGACATTCTAATGTTTACTGAATTACACTCTGCAAAGCCAAAGATTTTGGATACGAAATTTATTTGTATAGTGGATGATAAAGTTTTACAACCATTCAATATAAACATGACATGAAGTACTAAATGTCCCTTTATCAACTCTCTATACAGGAATAAAAACTTCACCTGTAGTTTAATTTAAGATAACAAGGAAATTGGGAAATACACGAACCCAGGGTCTCCACCCTGATTACATAAAAATAATACAATGTACAATTACAAGCTCGCGTGTTAAATAAGCATGATAAATATCATATTTAAAGATAAGGTCATGTTTTCAAATTATTAACATACATGTAACAGTCAAAGTTATGATAAAAAAATCTCGCAATGGTAAATTTCCATTTTAACAAATTAAGTTTTAGGGACCGTTCAATATTTACCAGATGGATGGGCATTCTTAATATTGTTTTATTAAAAAAGTTGATGCCCATCCTTTTAAATTCTTTAAAAAAGTCCTTGCTCCTCTAAAAAAACTATAAAAAAGTCCTTGCCTCTCTAAAAAATTAAAGACAATCTAAAATGATGTAGGTTCTTTTTCTATTTTAAAGTTTGGCTGCATGTTCATTTCTGGAAATCAAAGAATTATAGGGGTTTTTGCTTGTAAGAGAGCTGTCAGTCTACTTATACCATTTCTTTTATGTTTGTGCCTGTCCCAAGTAAGGAGCTTGTAATTCAGTGGTTGTCGTTTGTTTATGTGTTACATATTTGTTTTTCGTTCATTTTTTTATATATAAATAAGGCCGTTAGTTTTCTCGTTTGAATTGTTTTACATTGTCTTATCGGGGCCTTTTATAGCTGACTATGCGGTATGGGCTTTGCTCATTGTTGAAGGCCGTACGGTGACCTATAGTTGTTAATGTCTGTGTCATTTTGGTCTCTTGTGGACAGTTGTCTCATTGGCAATCATACCACATCTCTTTTTTATATTTGGTGTAAATACAAAATTCAAAATGTGCTAGTTAATTCCATATATACATATTTATGTGCGTAACAAACATTTTATTGTTTTTAATACCAGTATGAATATGCATGTATAGATTTGATTTTATATGTGCAGCCTCATATACAATATCAGAATTAAATCTCAAGATATAAGTTATAGTATACTATATCAGCCAGCCTTTCATAGGGCTTAAGAACTCGGAGACAGTTAAAGAAAGAGAACGCACACACACTCGAATTACCATTCAGAGAAAGTATAAGATAGTGCACATACACACAATGCAAGTCTTAGCTCTATTTTGTCCAAAGTGTAACCTGTAGACGGATATCTAAGTACTAGTATTCAATTGGCCACACTATCTTGTACTGAGTGTAACAAGTAGACAGATGATTTTCAATATGTTAAGTACAATCTTGTCTCTTGTGTAACAAGTAGACGGGTATAGATCTATTCAATACGCCATGCTCTATCATGCCTTGAGTGTAACAGGTAGACCAGTTATGTATATATTCAGTATACGCCAAGCTCTATCCTGTTACGAGTGTTACAAATAGTCCTGTATCTATTCAATACGCTAAGCTCTCTCTTGTTATGAGTGTAGCAAGCATACAATTATCTAGTCAATACACTAAGCTATATATTGCCCAAGTGTTATAAGTAAACACGTATATTTTCAATACGCCAAGCTATATCTTGTCCGAATGTAACAAGTACACAACTAAAGTAGACATATCTGTTCAATACACCAAGCTCTATCTTGCCCGAGTGTAACAAAAATACGAGTATCTATTATATATGCCAAGGTACATGTATCTATACAATACAAAGTACTGTAGACCGGTATCTTTTAAATGCGAAGTCATGTAGACATGTATTTACTCAGTTTGCCAAACTCTTACACTATCTTGTCCCGATGCAGTGGCGGATCCAGGGGGGGGGGGGGGGGGGCTTTTTTGGACGATCAATGCATTTGAATGGGAGCATATAGTTGGAACCCCCCTTTTACTCTGGGTTTGGAACCCCCCTTTTAAAATCCGCCACTGCGATGGTAGCAAGTAGACAAGTATCTACATTATACTTGATACGATACGTAAGTACTGTAGGCATGTATCTATTCAATACGCAAAGCTCTGTTTTGTCCCAAGTGTATCAAAATAGTCTAGATGATAATTGCTTCAGAGATTAAATATACTCACCAACTGTTCAGATTATTTTTTTTATATATAAATTCAAAATTGGTTTTTGAAGGGTTCTCTTTGACTCTAATGGAAAAAGCCAGGAAAGCATATTATAAGATAAAGAAAACTATAGGTCTCAACAACCCATGTAGACTTCATGAAAAAAAAAATGTTTGATTGTTTAGCTACTCCCATTCTTACATATTGTAGTGAAATTTGGGGGTGGATTCACATTTTAAAGACCTTGATCCCTTTGAAAAACTTCATGTTAAATTTATCTAAGACATGTTAGGGGTTCACTGTAAGGCATAGTGATGATGGATGTCGAGCCGAACTTAAAAGAATTCCCCTGAAAAATAAAATATTATATTCAATAAACCATATAGTTTCTTCGGAAAATTCTTTGGCATATGATATATTCACTAATCTGTAGATTCAAACCCTTGGGTCTTAAAGACCAAGAGTCTTTTGAATGGACTTGGAATGTCTTATATCATCAATAACTTTAATTATGTTATAGGTAATTTAAATTCTATTAAACAAAGAATTAATGACCAATGTTTGCAAGTTCAAAATGCAAATATATTTGAATCAAAAAAGTTAGACTTTTTCAAGAGTGTCTTCATAATAGGCAGAAGACCACCCTATGTTGATATATTAAAAAACAGAATTTACAGAGCTGCAATATGTAAGATCTATATAAGCGCTCATATACTGATGATTGAAAGAGGTAGACATCTAAATATTCCCAGAAATGAGAGATACTGCTCTGTATGTAATTTTGGTCAAATTGAAAATGAAAAAACATTTTCTTTTACATTGTGAAAAATACTCAACTAAAAGGGCCATATTTTACCAAAAAGTTTCAAATATAATCCTTGATCCTCCAAAATTTCAAAAACATGAAAATAATTATATACTGATCTTTTTCATAAATAATAATTCATACACAATCGTAAAATTGACTTCCTCTTTCATTTAAGACAGTTTGAACCTGCGTAAAGCAGAACAAACTAACTAAATTGTCAATATGTCTAATTCATAATCATTGTTTATTATATTACATATATATTTTAAATATAGTCATTATTTGCAATACTTATAACGTTTGACCAACTATGTAATTGATATACCATGAGCCTTAACCATTTATTGTTGATGAGTTTGTGCTAATAAAATATTTGTATTTGATTTGTTTCCGGTTAATTTGAGGTACATAAAAATATGAGTGCAGAAATGTCTTATAAGGTTCCGTAGAATTTTCTGTATTACGATTTTTGCACACTAATCCTTCCTCATAGTTTTTATTATAAACTCGATGTATAATGAACATTCAAATACATGAGAACTAAATGAATATATATAAATTTGATGAAAAAAATTATATATGGAACGCAAGGGAAACAACTTGTTAGTTGTTCTTCTAACGATGGAAATAAATATATATTGTACTGCAGACATTAAGATATATAATCATATTTAATACTGAAAAAAATAATTCACAAGTATTATCTCATGACGATCACCACGTAACGGGACAACTATATCACGTAATTGTATCCTTGTTATTGCTATCTTTTTCGGGCTGTTGTTTGAACATGTTGAAAAACATAGAGCATTTAGACATAAACAATAATAGTGCATTGGCTTGACATATCAACGATATAAGAATGAGGCTTAGAAACGGAGAAATGCGAGGCTGTGCCGAGCATTTTTCTCGTTGCGGGCCGAATCCTTATATCGTTGATATGTCAAGTCAATGCACTATTATTGTCTTTATACTGCAATCTAAAAAAAACATTTTCAATTGTTGTTTAGTGTGTTAATGTTATTTATTTGATTTAAATATTGGGAAAATCCCCCTTTAAAAAGGCCTCATATCACACAGGCGGAGAAATATACAACACGATGAAATTTACATCATTACCTGTTGAAAACCGCAATCAATGGTGAACGAATTCGTTTGTTTACAGACTAAAATATCAACAATAAACATAAAACACAATGATTTATAGGTTGCAAACCAAAAAATATTAATAAGTGAAATATGTTTTCCCAAAAATTGTAAAAGAAACAGGTTTGAGTCATTAAACGCATCGTTGTTTACCATTGTTTACATTGGAAACAAGAACAGGTTGAAGAGGTCGTATGAATAATCAAATATAATTTCGACAACTTCTACTTGTTCTGTTCAAAATTATTTAATCTGAGTGTGTTCAATAGAATCCAATTTATTGAGTTTGATTTCAATATTGTCTGCTTTATAACATAAAGTTCATCTGGTGTCGATCGCTTCATTTTCTTGTTTCTTCTTCGTTTTGGCATAACTTGTGTCAAGATAGAACATCCATCAAAATCATAATAAATGCTGTATAAATCCAATTAATTTAACGTTTCAGTCAAAAAGTTTTTGAACAAGAAAATTTCACTGCCACCATACTGGCGCAGTAGCTATAGGTGACTTATATGACTTCAACAAATGATCTCTGATGATTAGGTAACTGATATGACCATCAAGAAATGTTCTCTGATGTTTAAGTCACTGGTATGACCATCAATAAATGATCTCTGATGATTAGGTGACTGATATGACCATCATGAAAATTAATGATCTCTGATGATTAAGTCACTGGTATGACCATCAACAAATGATCTCTGATGATTTGGTGACTGATATGACCACCAGCAAATTATCTCTGATACTTAGGTGACTGATATGACCATCAACAAAATTAATGATCTCTGATGATTAGGTGACTGATATGACACCAACAAATGATCTCTAATGATTAGGTGACTGCTATGACATCAACAAATGATCTCTGATGATTAGTTGACTGATATGAACATCAACAAATCATCTCTGATACTTAGATGACTGATATGACCATCAACAAATGATCTCTGATGATTAGGTGACTGATATGACTATCAACAAATGATCTATGGTGCTTAGGTGACTGATATGACCATCAGCAAATGATCTCTGATACTTAGGTGACTGATATGACCATCAACAAATGATCTCTGATGATTAGTTGACTGATATGACCATCAACAAATGATCTATGATGCTTAGGTGACTGATATGACCATCAACAAATGATCTCTGATAAAAAGTTGACTGATATGACCATCAACAAGACTTAGTGTTCTCGGACGCTCATGGTGACAGATATGACCACCAACAAATGATCTCTGATGCTAAGGTGACTGATATGACCATCAACACATGATCTCTTATGATTACGTACGTGACTGATATGACATCAACAAATGATCTCTGATGATTAGGTGACTGATATGACATAACAAATGATCTCTGATGATTATGTGACTGATATGACCATCGACAAATGATCTCTGATGATTAGGTGACTGCTATGACATCAACAAATGATCTCTGATGATTAGTTGACTGATATGAACATCAACAAATAATCTCGGATGAAAAGTTGACTAATATGACCATCAACAAATGATCTCTGGTGCTTAGGTGACTGATATGACCATCAACAAATGATCTCGGATGAAAAGTTGACTGATATGACCATCATCAAATGATCTCTGATTAACAATGTTCGGAGAAAATCTCACAGGATGAAGTTCGGCGGACATTATTTCATGGGGTTATTATTAAATACTACGGCAATATCATGGGAATAATCATTGAATGGAACAAACCAATCTTTACTAAATAACCTTTAATGTTTAGAAATTCAACATAGATTCAACTGTGTTAATGACTATTTTTCTTTTTTTAAGACTTAAGGCCAGAAAAAAAAGTAAAAAAGCGGAGAAGAAACAAAAAAAAAAAAAAAAAAAAACCAAGAGAACTGACTGACAACAAAATAACAGCGAATTCTATGAATGTATCCCTTGGTCAAAACACAAGTCATTTTACAAAGGGAGACACGAGATTCACTGCTGGGGAAAACAATTGTACTGATCAAGTGTGTAGTAAAGGACATGAAGGATGGGAACAAGAAGATATGTCCGAGCATACTGTTCAAGTGTGTCATAAAGGGTTGACAACGGAAGAAAAGTCCGAGAATACTCAGTCTGGTCAAGTGTGTGATAAAGGATTGAAAAGTGTTGAAAAGTCCGAAACTTTTCAAGTGTGTGGTAATAGATTAAAAAGTTGCGAAAAATCTGACACGACTATTGAAGCGCGTGGTAGGGGATTGAAAAGTGTTGAAAAGTCCGAAACTTTTCAAGTGTGTCGTAACAGATTGAAAACTTACAAAAAATCCGGCACTACTTATCAAGTGCATGGTAAAAGATCTAGAGCGGTAGATAAGTCCGAGGAACATATATATAACAATTCGATCTGGCGATAAAACGTTTAAATGTGACATATATAATAAAGGATTTAATAAAACATTTATCTACAATCGCATACTCAAAAACGAACTCAGTCTCATGATATACGTTTTAACTGTGATGTATGTTATAAAAGTTTTAGTCTTGAACAGCACTTAAAGTCACACATGCGTATACACTATGATGACAAACCTTTCAATTGTAACGTGTGTGCGAAAGCTTTTAAACGACCCAATCAATTAAACTCTCACATGATTATGCACAATGATGATAAACCTTTTAAGTGTGACGTGTGTGTGAAAGCGTTTAAACGATCTAGTCAATTAGATTCACACATGCGTATACACAATGACGACAAACCTTATAATTGTGGGGTATGTGGTAAAGATTTTAATCGACGGCAAAATTTACAGAAACACATGAGTATACACATTGATGATAAACTTTTATCTGTGATGTATGTGGTAAAAGTTTTGGTCTTAAACAGCACTTAAAGTCACACATGCGTATACACAATGATAATAAACCTTTTAATTGTGCCGTGTGTGTGAAGGCGTATAAACGATCTAGTCAATTGAAATCACACATGCGTTTACACAATGATGATAAACCTTATAACTGTGATGTATGTGGTAAAGGGTTTCATCAACCTAGTCAATTAAAGAAACACATATGGCAAAGCATACTGGTTATAAACCTTATACCTGTGATGTATGCGATAAAAGATTCGCCGAAAGTGGAAGATTAAGGACACACATGAGAACACACACTGGTGATAAACCTTATAACTGTGATATATGTAGTAAAAGTTTTAGTCAAAAGCAGCACTTAAAGCCACACATGCGTATACACACTGGAGAAAAACCTTTTAAATGTGACGTATGCGATAGAAGGTTTAGTCAAAATAGTGTCTTATAGACACACATTAAAACCCATACTGGTGTCAAACCATTTATATGTGATGTATGTAGTAGAGGATTTAGTCGACGTGATACCTTAATGGGACACATGAGAACGCATACGTTTGAAACACCTAAAAAATGTAAAGTCTGTGATGAAGAATTTCGCCAACAACAAGATTTACTAATACACATGGGAACGCATACTGACGAAAAACCCTATACATGTAAATTATGTGGTAAATCTTTTAGTTACAAATGCCATTTAAAGGTACACACAAAAATACACACGGGTGATAAACCTTATAAATGTGACGTATGCAGTAAACGGTTTAGCCAACGATCAAAACTACGTCTGCACATGAAAATACACACTGGCGAAAAACACAATTTTAAGTGTGGTGTGTGCGGCAGAAGATTTCGTAAAACTAGTGAGTTAAATAATCATACGACAACACATACCGGTGAAAAACCTTATTTGTGTGATGTGTGTGGTAAAGGATTTAGTCGGCTTGATACCTTGCAGGAACATATGAGAACACATACAGGTGAACAACCTTATAGATGTGATGTATGTGAAACCAAATTTCGTCATAGGCCAGACTTACGGATGCATATGAGAACGCATTGACATAGGCCAGACTTACGGATGCATATTAGAACGCATTGACATAGGCAAGACTTATGGATGCATATATAGGGCATTGACACAGGCAAGACTTACGGATGCATATAGGGCATTGACGTAGGCAAGACTTACTGATGCATATAGGGCATTGACATAGGCAAGACTTACGGATGCATATGAAAACCCATTGACATAGGCAAGACCTAAGGATGCATATAGGGCATTGACATAGGCAAGACTTACGGATGCATTGGGTAACAAATTAACATAGGCAAGACTTACTGACTTACGGATGCATATGAGAACGCATTGACAAATCATTAACTTGTGATAATTGGACGGTGTATCTTATTTATTGTTCAGATACTCACATCATGCACATACAGAATATGAAATAATATGAATAAAAAAAAAATTCTGAACTCCGAGGGAAATTCAAAAAGGAAAGTCCATAATCAAATGGCAATATCGAATGATAAAAAACACATCAAACGAATGGACAACGACTGTCATATTACTGACTTGATACAGGTATTTTCACATGTAGAAAATGGTGGATTGAACCTGGTTTTATAGCTCTCAACCTCTCACTCTGAACGTCAGACTTTTCAAATAAAATGTGTGCGCAAATGGTCAAGTCAGAACAAAATGTAATGATAATATTGAACTCTCAAACTTAGTTATCCTCAAATCCATATGATTATATTACACGTAGAATAATATCGGTTATCATGTATTTACTCTGTTTGAAAAAATATAAAACCAAAATTGATTGTAATTGTGTTTTTATACGTCCGTCTTTTAGACGGGACGTATTATGGTATACCGTTGTCCGTCCGTCCGTCCGTCCGTCTGTCTGTCCGTCCGTCGTCCACACTTCGGACAATAACTCAAAAACGCTTTCACCAATTTCCATGAAACTTAAGTGAATTGTTTATATCTATTGACGTAAGCTCCCTTTCGTTTTTTTTTAATTTCAGATTTTAAGTTTTGGATTTATGGGGCTTTATTCATAAAAAAGGGGGGATTTTCAACACTTCGGACTATAACTCAAAAAGGCTTTCACCAATGTCCATGAAACTTTGGTGAATTGTTTATATCTATTGATGTAAGCTCCCTTTCAATTTTTATAAATTTCAGATTTTAAGTTTTGGATTAATGGGGCTTTATTCATAAAAAAGGGGGGGTTTTAACACTTTGGATAATAACTCAACAAGGCTTTCACCAATGTCCATGAAACTTTAGTGAATTGTTTATATCTATTGATGTAACAAATAATACCTAATAAAATCTAATGAAAACATAAAATTTGTAAAATCTTTAGTTCAATTTAAAACATTAATCTTCTTGTAAAAAATAGGTTCCATGAATGTCATACGTTTGTACTATTATTGAATGGTTGCAAGGATGAAAGCACATTAGCAGTCCCTGAGATACTAACTGTTCCCTGAGGCATATATCATTTTATGATAACATTTTTACTATCTAAGCTATGGATAAAAATCAAATACTGTTTTTGCATATAGGATGTTTTACTCTTGTTAAAATTGGTTGCAATTGAAATCACAAATAATTATTGAGCGCAATAAAAAATGTTATAAAACATAGCTAGTCTACAATAGCACATAATAAGTGAACAAGTGACAACATGAAAATCCTAACATGTGACTAAATATTCCTTAAATGTTAAAGGGTGTCATTTTATGAAAAAAAAAAGGAAATCAAGTCTCCTAAACATTTATCAATATGATCATCTTGTGAATATTCTAAACAATAAAAAGGTAATAATCATTATCCACCATATTAAGCACCATTTGAACAACTTTGCATACATCTTTGTATTATTTAGTATGGATTCCTTACTGTGTTCAACAAAATCTAACTATGAGCAATATACCCCAAGAAAATTACCTTCTTTCAAACTACTATAAAATTTGGAAATCAGCCATAGAATTACTAAAATCCATAATCATATATCACTTTCCTTATATTGCATTCAAGACTTCTATGTTATATGCCAATGTTAATGATAATTTATTTGTTTTTTATGCTAAATATTGAAAAGCTGAACTAGGTTTAATCATCAGTGTCTTCTTCACTGTAATCACTGTCCTCATCATCAGAAAAATCCTCATTTTCATTCTCAGAAGAGGCTTCCTCATCATCAATGAAATCTTTATCTTCATCATCAATGAAATCTTTACTTTCATCACCTACTTCCTCATTTAGATCATAACTTTCAGTAGAGTCACTTTCACCATCTTCACTTTCCCTGTTATCTTCTTGCTGCTCCTCATTGTGATTGTAGTCTTTTTTGCCATTTTTATACGCCCGTCGTCAATGAAATCCTTACTTTCATCACCTACTTCCTCATTTAGATCATAACTTTCAGTAGAGTCACTTTCACCATCTTCACTTTCCCTGTTATCTTCTTGCTGCTCCTCATTGTCATTGTAGTCTTTTTTGCCATTTTTATACGCCCGTCGTCTTTCAAACAACGGGCGTATCATGCGCTAAAGCGCAGCCCTTTATTCTTTGGTGTCTCCGCCGTAGCAGAGGGGACATTACGTTAATTTTACTCTTGTTCGTCTTTTAAAAATAAGTATAAATTGAATCAATTACATGTCATTTGCATATGGCCGGAAAGCATATAATTGGGCTAAACTTAAAACAGAGTGCCGAGGCTTTTTTCTTGTTCAGTTGGTAGAGACTGCAAATAATTCAGTGCCAGTTTGCGCTTTTTCTTCAAAACGTTTGAACTTTTGTATTATATGACTTCCATCAGTTGAAATTTCAATCAATATCTTCATATATGCAGTACATTTATAAATATAAAATTATCTACATACATTATTTAAAAACACAGGGAATAAAGAAGGGTTTTTAACTAAAGCATTTGTCGTTTGAAAAATATAAAACCAAAATTGATTGTAATCGTGTTTTTCTTTGATGTCCCCGCCGTAGCAGAGGGGGACATTACGTTAATTTTACTCTCGTTCGTCTTTTAAAAATAAGTATAAATTGAATCAATTACATGTCATTTGCATATGGCCGGAAAGCATATAATTGGTCTAAACTTAAAACAGAGTGCCGAGGCTTTTTTCTTGTTCAGTTGGTAGAGACTGCAAATAATTCAGTGCCAGTTTGCGCTTTTTCTTCAAAACGTTGAACTTGTATTATATGACTTCCATCAGTTGAAATGTCAATCAATATCTTTATATATGCAGTACATTTATAAATATAAAATTATCTACATACATTATTTAAAAACACAGGGAATAGAGAAGGGTTTTTAACTAAAACATTTGTAAGTTTGTCGTAAAGTAAATTGATTCTAGTGTTCATCGTTATTCAAAGTAGTAAAACAATTCCATAATCAAACATATGTACATTAAAAGTCTTTACCGTTAATTATTTATATAATAGTTCTTGAAAAACTGGTCATTATCGTGATATATGGACTGCCTACAGGACAGTGGTATTGACTAAGATATTGATAATGACTGAGCCGAAGGCGAGGTCATTATCGCTGTCGCAGTCAATACCACTTTCCTACGGGCAGTCCATGTATCACGATAATGACAAATTTTTTAAGAACTATTATGTTTATTTTATTGAGAAACCAGGTTTTGGAAAATTCGCATAATTTCAAAATGCCTTAAGCAAACTCGCTTAGTTTTATTATTTTTATTGCAAAGAGTGAAGACTAGTCGTAGTAAAACTGCCATTCATTTAAGTGCAATTTTCAGTTTATAAGTACTTTATCAAGTTTTCTAAATTTTATAATAAAGGTAAACATTATAAACAATTCAACAACTTAAATATAATATTGAAAACAGGAAAATGTTTTATTAAAGGGACATCTCTCTTCTAAAAAGAGAAACCACGCCCCACCGGTCATTAACAGAGAAATCACGCTCCAACGGTCATTATCAGACGGAAACCACGCCCCACCGGTCACTATCAGACGGGAACCACGCGCCACCGGTCCTTATCATGTAAAAGTGTGTTAACGACCGGTTTTCTGGTCCGTTTTATTCTGTTAACGACCGATTGAATTTATTACTGAAGAATAATGAATGTCATGTGGCCCCTTTTTATCCAATAAAAGAAGCTTATTCTTAACCGATATAAAATAAAATATAATCAATTAAAAATTTCAAATCATGAATGATCAAAAGTTAAAACTGAAGCGACTTTTGGAAACATAGTCGGATGTTCATTTAGACTGTATCTATAAACTGTATTATAAGACTTCCGTTAATTCAATTATCAATTAATATATCCTAATTACTATAGTACACTTTCATATTTCTATATATACAGCGTAGGTTTAAATCCTATAAACAGGGAATACAGAATACAGAATATCTGAACTAGATATGAGAATTTGCAAGTTTGTCGTGTATTAAATTAATAATAGAAATGCAGACAAAACATGTTTACTTAAAACATGTTAAAACGACCAAAAGATAAAAACAACACCACGACTATTATACTGACTTTCTTGTTCTTATCAACAGTATGTAATCATTATAACGTACGTAAGTGTTGGCCAAGTAATAGGTTCATTTTACACTATCTATTTCTAATTTCCTGGTTGAAAGAAGTACAATGTATACGTAAGTCTCAAAGGAGGGTAGTGGTTGAGGGTATAGGACTCAATTATTTAAAGATGTTTAAAAAGTGAGTACAACACTTATGTTTAAAAAGTAAGTACAGCACTTATGTTTAAAAAGTGAGTACAACACTTATTTTAGAAAGTGAGTACAACACGTATGTTAAGAAAGTGACCTATGTTTAGAAAGTGAGTACAACCCTTATGTTTAGAAAGTAAGGACAATACTTATGCTTAAACAGTGAGTACAACACTTATGTTTAGAAAGTGACCTATGTTTAGAAAGTGAGTACAACCCTTATGTTTAGAAAGTAAGGACAACACTTATGCATAGAAAGTGAGTACAATACTTATGTTTTATTTTTGGTTAGACAATACTTGGTCATGTTTTATGAAGATTTAAGCCCAAGGCGAAGCCGAGGGCTTAAATCTTCATAAAACATGACCAAGTATTGTCTGACCAATTTAGAACATATTCACACTTTTGAGTGACCTTACAAAACTATCCTTTCTCATTGTAATATTCAAACCTAAATAAGAGTTCACTTTTTATAATGAACTAAATATAAAACATAGGTAATGATCATTTCAATGGATGAAATGAAATAGCACTGACATATATATAGTTTGTGAAGGATAAATTGTTTTTCTTCTTCTTCAGGTAAAAATTAATATTATATATCTTTTGATGTTTTTTTTATTTTAAAAAGCAACACAGTGCTATATAAATCCGCTTTTTGAAATTTGATATTTTTTTATAAATACAAAACTCTCTGTATGAATATATGAATTCAGACCCTTCAACATTAAATGCTTACTTTTCATTGATAAATTTAAATGTATTGTGTTTCTCCGAAAACAATCTTGCTTTATATATCAGCAGTCTGGCATTGTGTTTTTTGAAAGAAAAAGAAAATAATTCCCTCAAATGTAAGGTATATAAATTTAATAAATATTATTTTATTTATCATTACAATTTTTTTTTTGGTGTATTCTATATAAGTGTACCATTAGAAAATGCATGAAATTTTGCAAAATTCAAACAGTTTTTATTATAATCTTCGCTCTTTCATCTTTAATCAGTAGGCTATTTTCCCAAGGAAAATGCCTTAGGGGATTGTACACTTGGTTAGTGCAGCTATTAAGAGTTCACTTTCATAATTAACTGACAATGAAAAGTCATTCATATATAGCATTTCATAGTGCATGGAAAACCATGTACTATGAAAATTAGAGGGCAAAAAACTGACTTTTCATTGGACGAGAAGGGGTGAGTATGTTCTAAAAAGTAAGTACAACACTTATGTTAAGAAAGTAAGTACAACACTTATGTTTAGAAAGTGAGTACAACACTTATGTTTAGAAAGTGAGTACAACACTTATTTTAGAAAGTGAGTACAACACTTATGTTTAGAAAGTGAGTACAACACTTATTTTAGAAAGTGAGTACAACACTTATGTTTAGAAAGTGAGTACAACACTTATTTTAGAAAGTGAGTACAACACTTATGTTTAAAAAATGAGTACAACACTTATTTTAGAAAGTGAGTACAACACTTATGTTTAGAAAGTGAGTACAACACTTATTTTAGAAAGTGAGTACAACACTTATGTTTAAAAAATGAGTACAACACTTATTTTAGAAAGTGAGTACAACACTTATGTTTAGAAAGTGAGTACAACACTTATTTTAGAAAGTAAGTACAACACTTATGTTAAGAAAGTGAGTACAACACTTACGTTTAGAAAGTGAGTACAACACTTATTTTAGAAAGTGAGTACTACACTTATGTTTAAAAAATGAGTACAGATAACACTAATGAATAGAAAGTGTGAACACGTTTAGAAAGTGAGAACGCTTATGTTTAGAAAGTGAGTACAGTCAACACCAATGAATAGAAAGTGCGAACAACACTTATGTTTAGAAAGTGAGTACAGCACTTATGTTTAGAAAGTGAGTACAACACTTATGGTTAGAAAGTGTGTACAACACTAATGTAAAGAAAGTGTGTACAGGACTTATGTTTAGAAAGTGAGTACAACACTTATGTTTAAAAAGTGAGTACAACACTTATGTTAAAAAAGTGAGTACAGCACTAATGTGTAAATAGTGAGAACGCCACTTATGTTTAGAAAGTAAGTAAAAATACGTATCGTCAATACTTATGTCTTGTGACATACAAAGACATGTTTAATTGGCATCGACTTATGTGGTTATGATTTATTTTTTGCAACCGGCGGAGGACATTTGAGCGCATTTATAGGACATTTTAGCGAAAAAAATAGGACGTTTGAGCGCCAAAGTAGAACCCATTTGAGCGCCAGAATTTTAACCTATTTTAGCGAAAATTTCAACCTGGAGTTTATTTTCATTTAAACGACACGAACAGAAACTTCGTATTTTCCCTGAATTACAGGCAAAATGTTAAGTTATAAAAAAAACCCTCCAGTTTAATAAAGATTTGCCAATGTAACTGAATTTCTAAAAACCTAGATTATGAATTATGATTTTTCCCCCCATTTCTACGTCAGATTAAGTGTAACAGTAGTCAAATACACATGTAATTGTTTAGTACCAACCGTGAAACTACAAAGGCGGATGCTTCTACGTATATTTGTTATAAATTAGTTTTCTACCAGTGACGAACAAAATTACCGTTAACATTTGTGTCCATTTATCTAAAAATGTTAAAATGTCTGTTTTTTTTTTAAAATTAACTTACTATGTTATAATTGCTCACGTTGTAAATAATGTTAGATTATACGGTGTAAACAAACCTTCATTGCTAGTAAAAAGACGTTAAATTTTTCTGTATACAAAAATTAACCGCACTATTTGAATCCTTTTCGTCCTCTTTATGTGTTCCGATACTTAAACATCATTTGCTTTAGGCTGGCTTGCAACATACGGGTATCTCAAATCTTATATCTATTAGAATCTGAATTAATAATAAGAATAATAATGTGTCATACATTCTCTTCTGATTTTTGTAGTTGAAATCTCTGGATAACACACTATTGGTTACGACACAATACGGAAGTTATCATCAAATAATTTTTTCTCTAATTTTCTTTAATATCTTAAGACAAGAAATCTGATTTCCTAGAAAAGGCTAAGAATAATATGAAAAATATCTTTCCTGTTATTGTGACACCAAACAAAATTATCAATAACATGAATGAAAGACTAAAGATGTAACAACCTTAATGTCGGAATACATTATCTTCAATCAGATATATATTTAGTACAAGGATAAAGTTGCTAATCGTCAAATTACAAATAATACCAAGAAATCTTCTGAACACAAAGAACTTAGCTGTTTTTTTTTTTTTGCAGAGCTCCCTTATCAAAAAACACAAACAAAAATGGTATTAGTTTCCTTCAGTTACTGCGTGCATTCTTTGATATTGTATCTCCCCCTATCAGAGACGTCTCAACATACTTAATTAAGGAAGTCTGCTGCTCGGTTTCATAATAGATAACTTTTCATAAAACTAGTATATATTGATAGGGGATTAATTGAAAAAGCAAAAAAGCAACAAAAAAAAGGGATCAATGTGCTTGTTTTTGAGTTATTAGCCATTGAAATTTCGGCGGGAAAATGTTCTCTCTTGACTTTTCATAGCTTTATCATTGACCAGTTAAAGTTCTCAAAAACTATCAAAAAAGAAATAAAAATTTATAAAACTTTTACAAATTGCTTATAATTATACATGGAAAAGATTTATAAAACGAAATATGGGGGTTCATGGGCAAAATTTTTTAAGGCATTGAAATGGATAAAACCAGAGGATTTCGAAAATCTGACAAAAACTCCAAAACATGACAAGCAAACATCCTTAAAGTATTGGACCTATTATTCATACATGTTAGGCACTTGAAATGACGAAATAATTCAAATATGGTTATCTCCCTTTTACCAGAAAATCTCAACTGAAAAGTAACTCTCATTACGAAAAACTTGCCCAGACACCTGTTTCTTCTACAATTGATAATTCTCAAAGGTACCAAGCTTATTAAAGTTTCGTCTAAACATAACTCACCAAGGATGCTCAGATCAGAATAGTTGGGAAGCCAAACAAGTACAAAGTTAAAGACTCTTAAATTCTCCCTCATAAATTCGTCCGAATTTAAAACAATTCTAATCTATCTACATGGCTAAATAAGAGGTAAGTCAAAATGTAGGCTTGGTTTGCTCGCAGTAACTTCGATAAAAAAATCGTGAGTTTTGTCACTCCAACATTGATGCAATTTTATCATACAATGTTATCTGTCTCTTTGAGTATTGTAAAAGTTATTAGAAAAGACAACGCATTCTTTTAGAAACAACAATCTGGCCAGATTCGACACAGAACAAATATGGCACGGTTGATATAAATATAAAATTATGATGACTAGCTGTTGAACGTCCATCGGTTAAATGCATATGCGGGGATGAGGACTTGTTAATGTCATAAGAATAATAACCCCGCTTTATACAAGGCTGTGACGCTCAAATCTTTTAGGAATTTTGGTCCTCAATGCTCTTCAACTTCGTACTTTATTTGGCATTTTTAACTTTTTTTGGATTCGAGCGTCACTGATGAGTCTTTTGTAGACGAAACGCGCGTCTGGCGTATATACAAAATTTAGTCCTGGTATCTATGATGAGTGTATCAGCTGAATCAGATTTTCATGTTGCTAGTTCACATGGCAACAGTCATCGTGAAGACATGTCTCCATACAAGGACAAATTATTCTGAGTTCGAGCCGACTAGTCTTTGCTCCTACATATACTCCTGAGGGGACGAGTAGCAACTAAAAAAATATAGTCTTTGGTTTTACCATACCGGGGTTCGGGCACACAACCCCTTGCACTCTAGGCGAACCTGCTACCAAGACACCACCAAGGCGGTTACTAGTATACATTAGAAGTTTTTGTATGTTTGCTTATAAGTCAACAATTCACCAGAGATCAAATAGCTAGAGGTAATCGTACAGCCTTCTACAACGAGAAAACCTTTAGCGTATAGTCAGATATCTTCTGCATAAACAATAAACAACAAATATGAAAGACATCAGCCATCGATAACTTATTTAGTTGTCTCATTGGCAATCATACCACATCTTCTTTTTTTATTCACTAAAATCTCGTGACTTGAGATAGGCACTCAAAGAATGTGAACAAACTTCTGCCTTAACAAGTTTTCATTTTGAATTACACGAAAACTACAAGAAAACTACCTTGTGTATAACAGCTCTGTTTTAACAAATGTAAAAAAAGGGATGTGGTATGATTGCCAACGGAGCACCTTCTTGCAACTATGCGTATAGTTTTCTTGACTTCAAGGGGTATTAGGTTGAATGGTTGCTCTGGATTCCCCACTCAATTGATTAATTTAAAACTCATGGGATCCTTTCTATGTATTTCTGCTATTGAGGGTTATTGTTGTTGCATAATTTTAAATCATATGCATCATTTAAATTAAAATAAATGTAGTCCACATCGTAAAGGTGTAACTACAACACCCATTCAGCCGAAATGGTGTCTTTCATATCATCGTTTTGAGTTGGCTTCCTTCCGGAAGTAACTTCCATGAATTCTGAATCACAATACTATACAATACGTTGGGAAAAATTAACTCGTTCTGTCGATAAACGTCGTATCATATTAAAAACGATCGCAATTTAAAGCGAGGAATGTGTACGGAAAGGAGTCATGATCACGGACCCAAAGGAAATTAAATATCTAAAGAGTTAGGAATGGGGTTCCTCCTAGAATTAACGTAGGGAAATAGGTGATAAGATACGAAGTGAAATACCTTCTTTCACTCTGAGTCTCAGTGACTGCTGTGGAAAGTAAACTTGGAATTGATAGTACAAAAATAAAACACAATAGGCCTAAGTACATTGTTCTTACACTTTTATCCGGGATTGGCTATTTTGTAACTATTCAGATTACGTAAACATGGTAAATTACATTTTACATGTCTTACATGTGCAGTTGAATTAGTTTTGAAAATAATATTATCCAGCTACATGTATAAATGTGTCAATGAAAACAATGGCAATCGTATCCCTCAGAGCAATCTGCTCTTTGATTGTTTATACCTTCATGTGTTTTCATTGGCTACGGCTTTAGCCTTTCAACTACTAATGATGGTCACTCAAATCTTCTTAAATGCGACTAAAATACAATTCTATTTAAAAGAAATCAACCCTTCATGAATGTTAATCTGTATCAAAACTGAACGATATAAAACAAGATGATGTGGTATGATTTCCGATGAGACAACTTTCCATTTGAGACTCAAATACGTAGAAGTAAGCGACTATAGGTCATTGGATGGTACCAAACAATGAGTAAACCCTATACTGCATAGCATCTTTAAAAGTCCATACAATGGCAAATTAAACAATTCAACGAGAAAAATAACGGCCTGAATTATGTACAAAACCATAAACAATAAACAAATATGATACATACAGCAACAAACGACATTCACCAAATTACAGACTTGAGACCGGTAAATACAGAATGAAGCGGAGTTGAACATGCTACAGGTAGCCAGTGCCCAATGCTTCATATGCTTAGGATCATTGGCAAATGTATATATTCCTTAAAAGATAATTTGATCTGATAGTCACTCAAAGAATGTGAACAAACTTCCGCCTTAACAAGTTTTCATTTTGAATTACACGAAAACTACAAGAATTGATAATAATAAGCAACCATTAAAACCTTTTTAATCTAAAACTTTTTTCAATCTAAAAAACTTTTATATCTAACACTCTATCCAGAGTTATCTTCAAAGTAAATAATGTATATGTATTGTGCCAGTTTATATTATTTGTTGCTAATACAAACAATGACATGTAGCTATAAAAGAAATTATTTTCGTCAATCTTTGTATTTAGCTGTTGTTGTCTTTTTTTCAGAATCCAATTGCAAGTCCTTGTTATTTCCATATTTGGAATACATTTGAGTATTCACCAACAAATACCAGGTATATTGAAATATTTACTGTTATATAATCATCTTAACCTTGTGTATAACAGCTCTGTTTTAACAAATGTAAAAAAAGGGGATGTGGTATGATTGCCAACGGGACACCTTTTCGCAACAGACCAAATGACGCAGAAATTAACAATTATGATCGCCGTACGGTCTTCAACAATGAGTAAAGCCCATACCACATAATCAGCTTTAAAAGGCCCTGAAATTATAAATGTAAAACAATTCAGACGAGAAAAATAATGGCAAAATTTAGTTCACTTATAAATTCTATCATTTTTGGGATACGATTGCTTTCAAGCAATCTGTAGACTTATACTATTTGCTCAGGGCCATACCCTCACGTCAACCGTTTTATTCTAAACATTAAGGAACATTTCAGATTCTTATGATTGTCTTGCTTTAAAATGTATAAACAAACAAAGGGATTGAACTTAAACAACTTTCCTATAATGTTCTTTTCATAATCTTCATGTTTGATATTTCTCTTGACTTATATGCGTGTTTTTAACAACACGGATAATCAGAATTAAGCAGTATTTATATTTAGTTTTTTTTATAAATTTAGACACGTCAGAGGGAATTCCCCAGTTTTGATAAAAATGCGAGAGTTTTCTGAATTCCGATAAATCTATTTCTGTCATATAAGAACTGAAGTGGAGTTTTTCTTATATGTCACCGTTATGAAACTGATATTTGATATTGTACTTCCATAAAGAAATAGAGAACCATCTAGGTCGTTTGATTAACATTTAATATACGTTCTTGCTCCAGGGTTTGTTTAGGTAATTATGCGCATGCGTATAGTTTTCTTGACTTCAAGGGGTATTAGGTTGAATGGTTGCTCTGGATTCCCCACTCAATTGATTAATTTAAAACTCATGGGATCCTTTCTATGTATTTCTGCTATTGAGGGTTATTGTTGTTGCATAATTTTAAATCATATGCATCATTTAAATTAAAATAAATGTAGTCCACATCGTAAAGGTGTAACTACAACACCTCTTCAGCCGAAATGGAGTCTTCCATATTATCGTTTCGAGTTGGCTCCCTTCCAGAAGTAACTTCCGTGAATTCTGAATCACAATACTATACAACACGTTGAGAAAAATTAACTCGTTCTGTCGATAAACTTCGTATTATATTAAAAACGATCGCAATTTAAACCGAGGAATGTGTTTGGAAAGGAGTCATGATCACTGACCCAAAGGAAATTAAATATTTAAAGAGTTAGGAATGGGGTTCCTCCTAGAATTAACGTAGGGAAATAGGTGATAAGATACAAAGTGAAATACCTTCTCTTACTCTGAGTCTCAGTGACTGCTGTGGAAAGTAAACTTGGAATTGATAGTACAAAAATAAAACACAATAGGCCTAAGTTCATTGTTCATACACTTTTATCCGGGATTGGCTATTTTGTAACTATTCAGATTACGTAAATTACATTTTACATGTCTTACATGTGCAGTTGAATTAGTTTTGAAAATAATATTATCCAGCTACATGTATGCATGTGTCAATGAAAGCGATGGCAATCGTATCCCTCAGAGCAATCTGCTCTTTGATTGTTTATACCTTCATGCGTTTTCATTGGCTACGGCTTTAGCCTTTCAGCTACTAATGAGGGTCACTCAAATCTTCTTAAATGCGACTAAAATACAATTCTATTTAAAAGAAATCAACCCTTCATGAATGTTAATCTGTATCAAAACTGAACGATATAAAACAAGATGATGTGGTATGATTTCCGATGAGACAACTTTCCATTTGAGACTAAAATACGTAGAAGTAAGCGACTATAGGTCATTGGATGGTACCAAACAATGAGTAAACCCTATACTGCATAGCATCTTTTAAAGTCCATACAATGGCATATTAAACAATTCAACGAGAAAACTAACGGCCTGAATTATGTACAAAACCATAAACAATAAACAAATATGATTCATACAGCAACAAACGACATTCACCAAAATACAGACTTGAGACCGATAAATACAGAATGAAGCGGAGTTGAACATGCTACAGGTAGCCAGTGCCCAATGCTTCATATGCTTAGGATCATTGGCAAATGTAGAGATTCCTTAAAAGATAATTTGATCTGTTTAAAAACATTCAATTTATGCAACAATGTACATATTTTGTAAATGTATAGGAACAATCCAACTCTTTTGTAAACAGGATGTGACACAAGGCCAGCAGATGTCATATTTCTGCTTGACAGTTCAGGTAGTGTTGGAGGAAATTTTAACACAGAAAAGCAATTCATTGTAAACTTTACACAGGCTGTGCATATAGGACCTAGCAAGGTTCAAGTGGGCGTGGTCAGGTATGCATTCAATGCTGCTACAGAAATAAGTTTGAATGATTATAGTTCTGAAGGACCTTTACGTCAAGCCATAAACAACATACCATATATACCTGGAGGTACAAACACAGATTCTGCTCTTAGATATATATTCTACAATGGATTTACATTCCAAGAAGGGGATAGATCCAGTGTTCCTAATTTTCTAGTGGTTATAACCGATGGATTTTCTTTCAATGTTGATGCTACAATCACAGAAGCAAACAGACTTCATCAACACATGACAGTTTATGCAATCGGGGTAGGCAACAGCATTGATATTAATGAGCTCTCACATATAGCAACGAATAGAAATCATATGTTTACTGTTCCTGACTACAATGCTTTACACACACTACAGACTGAGCTCCACCCAATAGCATGTAATGGCAGTAAGTATCAAGTAATTGTTTTACTTCACGTTAAAAATATATTGACATTGATGAAACTATAACGTAAACATTACAACTTTATTTTCTTTCCTTGAGGTTACTTTTTTTATTTAAAAAAAATAAATAATTCAGTACAAAACATCGTGTCGTACAAGAAGTACAAAAGCTCGTTAGGTAGTTTCGACATAGTTGTCCGACCTTGATAAATGAAAGATTGCAACATGTAACCTACGGAAAAGTTGTTTCATGACTTTATTAACACCAACAAAGTCGTCCCCTTCCTTATACATCCAACACAGTCAAATAACGCATAAGTAAGCAATAGTTTCACCAATGAATTAGATATTGGAGCCCCCTGATTTATTTAACTAAGCACCTTTTAAAATAGAAGTATGCTTAAGTGAGATTAGACATAAAAAGTTAGAGAATAAATAGGCAAGCATGTGAGTGAAAATTGTTTTAATTCAAAATACGACGAGGGTTTTACATCTTCTGCTTTGTGTATCGCCTTATAATACGATTATTTTTCAACTGCGGCAATTGCTAACACCACTTATTAGAAGAATAATATGATTTTTGTTTGTCCTTATCATAATTATATATCGACAAGTATTTATGTTTTAGTTGATTCTAATGCTTTCATTCAGGGTCTGTTTATATACAATCTTTTGGTCTTTGTTCATTAGATGTTTCATGGAAATTATACTTCATCTCCTTATTTATGTATATTTATTCGATAATGGATGGGTTTTTTTTTCAGTGCAAACAACGACACCACCAACAGTACAAACAGATTGTAAGTAAAGTCAAAGGACCTAAGTATTGACTGCGAAGCAACAGAACAAGTCTCTAAATTTCTTTATTTTTGAAATTTGATATCTTTTAAAAAGATTGGAGTTAATCCACCGGGCGCTGTTGAAATAAAAATCAATAAATACACAATGATTTCAGGATAAATCCAATGCATGTTAAAACATTTGTGTCATGCAATAATGTTTATAACGCTTCTTTCAAACGTTGGCGTCTCCAAACAATTCATAACAAGTACTTGAACAAAATCAACTAACTGAATTGCAGAAAAGGAGTAGGTCCAGTAATACCCCTTTTTGGTCCCAAAATATAGCAGTTTTACATAATTGTATAAAAGGTAAACTTTTAGCTATTAATTTGAAAGTAGAATACTTCTGCTAAATAGATATGGGCTGTGACAATACAATGCAAATATATCGGGTACTAGCATCATTGAGTCCTGCTAAATTACTGAAATCCTTGAAATGTTTGCATTTTTGGTCAATTTTAAGACGTTTTCCCTTTGAAATGGAAGTGGCCGCATTTGTGTTCATTCTTAATATTTAAATGTAAGTTGTACTTGATGTAATACATAACATATATAAAGGTTGAGAATGAACACGGATGCGGCCACTTTCATTTTTGAACAAAAACCATCTGAAAAGTGACATATTATGGCGTTTTTAGTGACTAAAGCAGTTAATATCTTTCACTTATACTAATTGATCCGACTAAAGTAGACACTTAAGTGTTTCGAAAGTGTCCAACATGTTTCATCAGATGAACCTGAAATGTGAGCCAAAATCGGTCTTTATCGGACCTTCTCCTTTAGTAATGTTTTTTTTGTGTCTATTTTGAAAGTGATTTCTATACATAGTAGCTAAAATACATTATGAAGTTATACAGAGATTTTAAACGATATACATTGTTTTGGAAATGACTGGATTTTTGATTCAGTATAATACATTAGTTAAGAGTTAAGTTTTGTGCTTTGTATCTATCAGATGAGCTTATCCCTTTTCAACAAGTTCAACGCATTTTAAAAGTTTGTTCGGACGATGCACTGGTGTTACACTTATGTTTCAGGTTAAGGAGATGGTTGAGTGTTTGCTAAAATATTTAAAGTTTATTTTTTAATTCCTTTTTTTTCTTTCTAGCTTGTTCTAGTTCACCCTGTGTACATGGTAGATGTTTCCACGATCCTTCAAGTTATGTATGCCTTTGTCAAACAGGATACAATGGAAAAAACTGTGATAAAGGTACGACAGATGCTGTACTGGGATATATATTAATGAATAGGAACCAAAATTTTCATTAATCTATCATGTATAAAAAGCATAATATGGTGAGATAGAAAACCCATTTGTTTACCCATAGAAAGAATGAACTCACATGGCATGTCTGATATTATATTATACATGTAAAAGAGGAGTTAATGTCGATTCTACAGACATAATTATAAGTGCACGTTTTGAATTGCTTGACACGTTTTCCGCTTGTCGCGTTTTGATCACTCCTTGATACTTGATATATATAACAGGTGACATTATATAAATAACACATAGCTGAGAGGGTGATAGAGCAGATTGTTACCCCGAGAAAAGATTGTCAACCGCGGCAAAGCCAAGGTTGACAATGTCTTTTCGATGGGTAACTATCTGCTCTATCACCCTCTCAGATGTGTGTTATTTAATTTATTATACTGAATGTTCTGTTATTACTGTCGATTAAATTTCAAATTCAAAGTAATAAACTATGACGTCTTGTACATAACATCCATCCGTATTTAATAAAGCTCACATTTGATCAAGCGTCTCCGTGAACGGTTATAGAGTATTTGCCATAGGATAGAGTCGTATTTAATATAGCGCGCACTTGATCATGCGTCTTCGTGAAGGGTAATAGAGTATTTGACATAGGATAGAGTCGTATTTGATTAAAACGTACACTTGATCAAGCGTCTCTATGAAGGGTAATAGAGTAAATTAACACCCTCGTATAAGCCAATCAAAATCTGGCATTTTGACATGAAGTATAAAAATAAGAGCTGGCAATAACAATAAGTAACAGTTTCTCGTGTTTAAAATCTATTTACTCAAATATAAATATGCTGAGTAATTGTTATGTTACATTGTACTTGTGCCTTTGGATGCATGGTACACGACTGATGACATACATCTATTGTTTTGTTATCCACTGAATTTAAACGAACTACAGTAACTGTAAATGCAGAAATGACTTGCAACAGAAAATAGCCTTCCTCCAAGAGAAAAAAAAAGTCTAATAAGTGAATCATAAATTGTATTCACTTTGCTCTTGTCGGATTTATATTTCAGTTTTGTCTTCTTCTTGCAACAGACATCAAACTAATGGTTACTTGATATTATTGTCTATTTACATTCAGGCGTATGTTCAAGAATGAACACAACTGATATGAAACTCACTTATCACTATTCGAAAGCACTTGTAGTTTGTTTGGTTTGAATTTTATGGTTTTATTTAGGGGGGGGGGTAAGATATTCTAAAGTGCAATAATTAATTTCTAAACTGAAAGTTTGATGATTCTTGATCCTGTAAAAAGTAAAATCACAAAAATATTGAATTTGTTATAAAAGATATTTCTCCAGATACAGTCATTGTGAATGAATATATTTCTGTCTGTGATAGTACATGGTTCCTAGCCAATAATGTATTCTTAACACGTTTGGAAAACGATTACAATATAAGTTGATATGGCAACATTTCCCGCTTTTTGCATAAGTTTTGGTAAAAACAAGACAATAATGATATCTGTTTAATATGTATTTATTTTCATGAGACAGATGTATGCAGTAGTGCACCGTGTCAGAACGGAGGAAAATGCTACATGAATGGTGCAGACTATGTGTGTGTATGTAATAATGGATACTTTGGTAAAAACTGCCAGACAGGTAAAAGAATTGTACAATTGATATGACTGAAAAGGGTATAATTCCATAGCTTTCTGCATACTCCAGGATAAGTTTTATTTGTTGAAAGAGTCCTTTCTAAGATCTAGCACTTGACTCTCATTATACAAAAACATTAACGTTACTAATTCTACTGCACCAGATACGCATTTCAACAATAAATTAGTTTTCAATGATGCACGTGAACAAAATATTTATAAGTTATAAAATCACAATTTCATGACTGATACTATAGCACTTCTACGGAGCCCCGCTAGGGACATGCAAAGGAAAAAAAATATATTGTGCGCACAACTTAATTATATTGTGTGCACAAAATAATATATTGTGCGCACAACTTAAATATATTGTGCGCACAAAATAATATATTGTGCGCACAACTTAAACATATTGTGCGCACAAAATAATATATTGTGCGCATGAAATAATATATTGTGCGCACAATTTAAATATATTGTGCGCACAACTTAAACATATTGTGCGCACAATATGATATGGTGTACGCCCAAAATTAGGAAAACAGTTTTCACTTGACCATGAACTCATTTTATTTATTGATCATTCAACAAGGTTAAATGTTCGTGATTTAGACGAAATCTCAGATATCAAATGCAATTATAGTTCTTCTATATTTGGTTGTATGAAACGATTTTAGTGTCTAAATGTCAACTTGACAGGTGTCATCTGACCTTGACCTCATTTTCAGGGTTAAGTGGTCCGGCAAAGTATTTTTTTGTGTGTTTTGGTGTATTTCTCGTATACTGTAAGCATTTAGCTAGATATATTTGATGTACGGAATGTTTGTATGGTGTAAAAGTCTATCTTGCAGAAATATTGATCTGACCTTGGTTTTATATTCATGGTTCGTGTTATTTGGTTCTTGTTTGGTATCTTTTTCAGATATAAGGAATAAGTAAACTTTATTTGTTTTATGGAATGATTGTAATGTATATATATTTGTCTGACCTTGACTTCATTTTCATAGTTAATTGGTCAATTTTAAATATCTCAGAATTGGTATATTTTTTAGATACGATAATAAAGGTATAATTTAGTTTGATTTAATGTACAAAATAATTATAAGGCGCTCATGTTTTATAAGGTTTGTTTCTCAGATACATTTGGTTCTTCAATACAGCAAGAAAATCTCGCACCCAAAAGCGCTTCAGCTGGCCCATAAACAAAAATATGTACTAGTTCAGCGATAATGGACGTCATACTAAACTTCTTAAGTGTTTCTCGTTTCTCGTTTTTTATATAGATTAGGCCGCTGGTTTTCCGGTTTGAATGGTTTTACACTAGTAATTTTGGGGACCCTTTATAGCTTGCTGTTTATTGTGAGCCTAATCTACGTGTTAAACACCGTACCTTGACCTAAAATGGTTTACTTTAATAAATTGTGACTTGGATGGAGAGTTGTCTTATTGACACTCATACCACATCTTCCTTTATCTATCCAAAATATATAAAAGAAAATAAAATTAAAATTCATAGAAGACCAACACAAAGGCCAGAGGCTCCTGACCTTGGACGGACACAAAAATGCGGCGGAGTTAAACATGTTTTGTGAGATCTCAACCCTCCTTTTGTACCTCTAGCCAATGCAGATAAAAAAAACCCAGCAATACCGACAGTAAAACTCAGTTTAAAGAAGTCCGTGTCCGATGTCAAAATAGGTAACAAATGAAACTTAAGAAAATGACAATGATACATAAATTAACAAAGGACTACTAGTTGAATCATAATTGTTTCATTTGTTTTCAAAATATACCACTGAGGAATACTTTTTCATTGACTATTCCTAACTTGCTTTGTAACATTTCAGTTTCATAATGAATACAAACAATATTCTGTAAAATTGTATAATAAAAATCGATCAAAAATAGATACTATCAGTGACCTCTTGCTCTCTCTTCTTTTAATCAGAATGAATCTATAATAACTTGACCTGAAACATTTGTACACAACTCTTAAAAAAATTCTAAATCATAATTAGCATACTGTTCTATGTCGGAAACTTTTTATTCAGCGGTAGTCGTTTATTGGTGTGGTTCATATATGTTTATCGTTTTGTTACAGTCACTTTGGGCCTTTTATAGTTTGCTGTTAGGTGTGAGCCAACGCTCCGTAATGAAGACCGGCGTTAATATTGATTCACTTATAGGGTCTTTGCATCGGAACTAAACACATTTATTCAAAAACCAGTTGTTGGCATGACACAGGTTATGTTCTTCTCATATATGTAATGATGGTATGATACTAAACCCCTAACGGGAAGGATTGTGCCTGGTTTTCATATGATGAAATCATAATCTTTCAGTCAGTTTAATTGAAGTCTGGAGCTGGCATGTCAGTTAACTGCTAGTAGTCTGTTGTTATTTATGTATTATTGTCATTTTGTTTATTTTCTTTGGCGTTCATTATCACTGAACTAGTATATATTTGTTTAGGGGCCAGCTGAAGGACGCCTCCGGGTGCGGGAATTTCTCGCTACATTGAGGACCTGTTGGTGACCTTCTGCTGTTGTGTTTTTTTTTTCTATGGTCGAGTTTTTGTCTCTTTGGCACATTCCCCATTTCCATTCTCAATTTTATAACCAATAATTGTTAACTTTTAATAAATTATGATTTTGATGGAGAGCTGTCTCAGTGGAACTCATATTGCATCTTTTGATTTATATATGTACTCAGTTTTATCTCTATTTGATCACAACTTCATGGTGAATTTCTTAGACTGAACACACCGTCACATTTCAATAACGAGCAGTACATTTTGGGTCAAAACCATACTTAATCATGAACAAACATAGTCATCTTTAATATAAAAAAAAAAAAAAGACTAGTGTACGTGTATTCAGTTTTCAGTGGATTTGGCTTACTCTACACTTTTACAATGATATGTTTAGAGCAACCACATTATTCATTTAAGTTGATGACACTAAAATGTCATCATAAACTATAACCAAATCATTTACCATAAACAGAGACGGACGCATGAACGTACGTAAAGACTTTTAAACATAATGGCCATCTCTATCGTCGACGGAGCATAACAAAGTCGTGAATTGAGAAACATGTCAGTCTTGTGTCAATCAAAACAAAATCTTGAGATTTTCAGAAATAAAGTATAATGCATAAGTGCAAATAGTAGTTGTATACTTGTTACAAGAAAGTCTACATAGGTTCGATAGTGTTCTCGCTCTATTGCCAAGTCTGCTTCAAACAGTTCCAATAAACTCTGATATAAAGTGGAGGCTTCCGACGCATCTGTTGGTAAACCAAGTTTCAGACGAAATAAACGTAATTTATTCAGTATTCATGTCAGGAGTCGATACAAATGCACTGATGATTTTTTGATAGAATATTTCCATGTAATCAAGCCCCATTTCAATAGAAAACCTTATGCATTTCTCCATTCTGTCACTTTAAAAAAGGAGACATTGAAGCCCCGTACCATGTGTAAGGTCAAAGAATTTAACGCACACTATAATATGTTGTGCGCACAACATATTTAATTGTGCGCACAATATGTTTAAGTTGTGCGCACAATATATTTAAGTTGTGCGCACAACATATTTAAGTTGTAAGCACAATATATTTAAATTGTGCGCACAATATATTATTTTGTGCGCACAATATATTATTTTGTGCGCACATTATATTATTTTGTGCGCACAATTTATTTATATTGTGCGCACAATATATTTTTTTTTCTTTGCATGTCCCTAGCGGGGCTCCGTACACTTCAATCTATTGCTATGTGTTTATTTAATCTACATTGGCTATAGGTATAGAAAGAGGGTTGAGATTTCATTAAACATGTTTAACCCCGCCGCATGTGTGCACCTATCTCAAGTCAGGAGACTCTGGCCTTTGTTGGTCTTTTAATTTTTTAAATTTTAGTTTATTTATATACTAGTATTATGAAGTTTAGCATGACGTCCATTTCTTTGAACTAGTACATATTTTGGTTAAGGGACCAGCTGAAGTCTGCCTACGGGTAAGGGATTTTCTCGATGTGTTGAAGACCCATTAGTGGCCTTGGTTGTGTATTTTTACTCTTTGACCTATTCCCCATTTTCATTCTTTATTTATCCATTTGTATTACACGTACACTTTCGATCAAACATACGTGACCATTACTTTTCTTTAAGAACGAAATTGAACATTTCAAATATATATATTTATATATACGAGTCTAAACTGAAAACTACGTTCAAACCTATGATTGCGTTGGATGAAAACCTCAATTTTTATACGTGTGCATGTAAAACAAATTTCGTTGTAGAAGGTCTAAAAACAACACAAACAACATTTTCAAAAGACCAAAAAACTGAAAAAGTATATTTAAACAAAACGCATTTGACTAACAGGTCGAGTAACTGATGTTCTTTAACCCTGCTCACTGCCATTGGCGATTGCCAAATAAAATTGATGACAAGATGTAACAAAATGGATCTTAATATAAATGTAATACTAAACAGAAAAAAATTAACTTGTGGCCACGATGTTATGCCACAAACATACGGTGTCAATATTTGTTTAGTACACCAGATCCGGAATTCGACAATATATGTCTCTTCAGTGATGTTGGGGATCGAAACGGTATTTGGAAGGCCATATAAAAAGTACCCTCATTTTTAGAAAAAGTACCCTAATTTTTAGATAGACTCTTGAATTTTAAGAGTCAATATGGGATGAACGGATCATATAGACCGGAGGGGGAAATATATATATATATACTTACGTTCTTAGTGCTTTATCTATTTTTGATAACTGCCGATTGAGTCGACAAGTCAGAAACATGGCTATCGTTTTCCATAAATAGTTTATGAAATAAACTAAGCCTGTAATTCAGTGGTTGTCGTTTGTTTATGTGTTACATATTTGTTTTTCGTTAATTTTTTTACATAAATAAGGCCGTTAGTTTTCTCGTTTGAATTGTTTTACATTGTCTTTTCGGGGCATTTTATAGCTGACTATGCGGTATGGGCTTTGCTTATTGATGAAGGCCGTACAGTGACCTATAGTTGTTAATGTCTGTGTCATTTTGGTCTTTTGTGGATAGTTGTCTCATTGGCAATCATACCACATCTTCTTTTTTTTTTTATAGATAAGTAATACTTGCCAAAATAGAGTTTCAAACTAAGCCTTATGCGCACTTACAAAACGACATAAAAATATAACAGGAGTTGCCAGAAATATAATGCAACACAACAGACTACATTAATTACCAATCAGACTCGGCTAAAATATCAATATTACAAAGAAAAGCAAAATAATAATGCATAGTGTACATACACAAGATTATGCAGCGAAACATCGGGTTTACGGTCAAACCCAATCCTTTACATTTAGACCATATTTCATAAAAGTAAAACACAAATAAAACATTTTGCATGGTAGCGACCATCTTGTTTCAAATATAGAAAATGCAAATGCAGTAAGAAATTAAACGATTTTTTATATCTTTCATAGCAATGTAAGGATTACATTTCTAGTAGTCTCTCACCGAAACGTCTTGTTAAAGGTCATCATTAAATAGGTATTTTCTAAGTCAAAACAAAACTAAACAATACCTAAAAGAGGGACGAAAGATACCAGATAGACAGTCAAAATCATCAATCGAAAATAAACTGACTACGCCATGGCTAAAATGAAAAAGACAAACAGACAAACAATAGTACAAATGACACAATACAGAAAACAAAATGATAAGCAACACGAACCCCACCAAAAACTAGGGGTGATCTCAGGTGCTCCGGGAGGGTAAGCAGATCCTGCTCCACATGTGTGACCCGTCGTGTTGCTTATGTGATAACAAATCCGGTAAATAGTCTAATGAAATGTTGGAAACTGATAGACTTAGTTTAATTCAAGTATTCACAACAAGGTGGTGTGTGTAGCTTGAAAAGAACACATCTCACTTTCTATTGTGGGACTGTTATGAAAGCATTGTTTAAACAATTACATTTACCTGTTTCATTATATAATGTAGTCCTTTTTTGTAATTTCAGCTCCAACTCAAACTCCAGGTATGTGATGGGCGTCAAGTTGGTTACCTATTCCCTATTCCCTATTCGTTACCTATTCCCTATTCCCTATTCGTTGCCTATTCGTTACCTATTCCCTATTCCCTATTCGTTACCTATTCGTTACCTATTCCCTATTCCCTATTCGTTACCTATTCGTTACCTATTCCCTATTCCCTATTCGTTGCCTATTCGTTACCTATTCCCTATTCCCTATTCGTTACCTATTCGTTACCTATTCCCTATTCCCTATTCGTTACCTATTCGTTACTTATTTGATTTTTAATATCCTTCCCCCTTTTTAATTATAGCATGGAATAGTTTAATATGGCTGCCGTTACCATGGAAACGGCACAATTGTGAAAAAAATGAGCTTTTGGTTTTTGGTGAACTGTTTGGATATGCTTCAACTCAGAATCATCATATTTTAAAACAATGTAGGTGCCCACTATATACAGGTGTTGGATGATTTTGGCGATCATTGGAACTACTATGTTGCCATGGAAACTACACCAAAATTTTCAAAATTCTAAAAATGCTCAAAACTTCATGAAACTTCACAGTAATGATGAGCAACATTGGAGTTGGAATTTCCAAAATAGGTCTTGTTATCATGGAAACAATGCAAAAAGGTCAAAAATTTCAAAAATAAGAATTTCCCGCAAACTGGATGAAACTTTACAGGAATGGTAACTGGCATAGGCAGAGTTGGATTTTGAAGTTAGAATTTTCAAAATGGCCGCCGTAACCATGGAAACAGCAAAAATATCAAAAATTCAAAATGTTCAAACTTAATGAAACTTTGCAAAAATGTTACTAGACATCTGTAGATGCTCTCTTAGACTTTGGAATTGTCAAAATGGCTGTCGCTCACCTGGTAATAGGGGGAAGGGGTGCCTTCCGTTTTTGCTAGCAATTACAAATCTAGTTGTTAATAGTCTTACATATGGTAATAGTTCTGAATTGGTTGAGGTAAAATTATCTTTTTATGACCTATTTATATGTGTTTGTGCTCAACCGATCCTTTTACTTCATGTTCGATACGCATTTGTTCCTTACTTGTTTTTTATACGTTCTACCTTTTAACTGCTTTATGTCCGTATGTTTGAAGATGGATCTTGGTTCGACGGGATGAAATCACCGTGTTAGCGCTTGCGTAAAAACGAAGATGTGGTATGATTGCCAATGAGACAACACTCCACATTAGACCAAAATGACACAGAAATTATCAACTATAGTTCACTGTACGGCCTTCAACAATGAGCATAGCCCAAACCGTGTAGTCACCTATAAAAGGCCCAGACATGACAACCTCATACAATTCAAACAACAAAACTGACGGCCGTATTTCATATACAAAAAAATAAACGGAAATATGTAACACAAAAACAAACGATAACTACTTAATTTCAGGCTCTTGTCTAGGGACAGGCACATACTTACATAATGTGGTAGAGTTAAACATGTAAGCAGGGTGTACATCGTTTCGGAGCATGCTATTACCTTGTTTAATTCGTTCCATCACTCGCTTATAATTCGCTTATAATACGTGTATCTTACGTTGCACCTTTTAAAACATGATTTTCAATTGTTTTGTTGTCTCTGGTGGAAGATTTGGGCTCTTAGAGGTGATATAACTCTATAAGTGCATTTGTATCCGTTCCAGCGGTCGGATAATACCCTGTTAAATATTCGTTACTATTTCGCTTTTAAAAAGTTTGTTGTACGTTGCACCTTTTAGAAAAGGATTTCCAATTGTGTTCATATCTCTAGTGGTAATAATGTGTTCTTATAGATGAAATACCCCTATAAGCGCATATGTACTCGTTCCAGCGATCGGTTAATACCCTGTTACCTATTCGTTACCTATTCACTTATAGTACGTTTGTTGTACGTTGCACCTTTTAGAAAAGGATTTTCAATTAAATTCATATCTCTGATGGTAACAATGTGTTCTTAGAGATGAAATGACCCCATTAGAGCGCATGTACCCGTTCCAGCGCTCGGTAAATAACCTGTTACCTATTCGTTACTTATTCGCTTTTAATGCGCGGGGTATACGGTGCACCTTGAAATAAATCGTTTTTTAATTGTGTTCAGGTTTCTGGTGGTAAGAATGTGTACTTAGAGATGAAATTACCCTATCAGCGCGCATGTACCCGTTCCAGCGCTCGGTTAATACCCTGTTACCTATTCGTTACCTATTCGTTACCTATTCGCTTATAATACAATTTTTTATACGTTGCACCTGTTAGAAAAGGATTTTCAATTATGTCCATGTCTCAGGTGGTAACAATGTGTTTTTAGAGATGAAATGACCCCATTAGAGCGCATGTACCCGTTCCAGCGCTCGGTAAATAACCTGTTACCTATTCGTTACCTATTCGCTTTTAATGCGCGGGGTATACGCTGCACCTTGAAATAAATCGTGTTTTAATTGTGTTCATGTCTGTTAGTAACAATGTGTTCTTAGAGATGAAATGACCCCATTAGAGCGCATGTACCTGTTCCAGCGCTCGGTAAAAAACCTGTTACCTATTCGTTACTTATTCGCTTTTAATGCGCGGGGTATACGGTGCACCTTGAAATAAATCGTTTTTTAATTGTGTTCAGGTCTCTGGTGGTAAGAATGTGTTCTTAGAGATGAAATTACCCTATTAGCGCGCATGTACCCGTTCCAGCGCTCGGTTAATACCCTGTTACCTATTCGTTACCTATTCGCTTATAATACATTTTTTCTTATACGGTTTCACCTGTTAGAAAACGATTTTCAATTATGTCCAGGTCTCAGACGGTAACAATGTGTTCTTAGAGATGAAATGACCCCATTAGAGCGCATGTACCCGTTCCAGCGCTCGGTAAATAACCTGTTACCTATTCATTACCTATTCGCTTTTAATGCGCGGGGTATACGCTGCAACATGAAATAAATCGTGTTTTAATTGTGTTCATGTCTGGTGGTAACAATGTGTTCTTAGAGATGAAATGACCCCATTAGAGCGCATGTACCCGTTCCAGCGCTCGGTAAATAACCTGTTACCTATTCGTTCCTTATTTGCTTTTAATGCACGAGGTATACGTTGCACCTTGAAATAAATCGTTTTTTAATTGTGTTCAGGTCTCTGGTGGTAAGAATGTGTTCTTAGAGATGAAATTACCGTATTAGCGCGCATGTACCCGTTGCAGCGCTCGGTTAATACCCTGTTATCCATTCGTTACCTATTCGTTACCTATTCGCTTATAATACATTATTTTATACGTTTCACCTGTTAGAAAAGGATTTTCAATTATGTCCATGTCTCAGGTGGTAACAATGTGTTCTTAGAGATGAAATTACCCTATTAGCGCTCATGTACCCGTTCCAGTGCTCGGTAAATAATCTTGTTACAAATTCGTTACCTATTCGCTTTTAATGCGCGGGGTATACGCTGCAACTTGAAATAAATCGTGTTTTAATTGTGTTCATGTCTCAGGTGGTAACAATGTGTTCTTAGAGATGAAATGACCCCATTAGAGCGCATGTACCCGTTCCAGCGCTCGGTAAATAACCTGTTACCTATTCGTTACCTATTCGCTTTTAATGCGCGGGGTATACGGTGCACCTTGAAATAAATCGTTTTTTAATTGTGTTCAGGTCTCTGGTGGTAAGAATGTGTTCTTAGAGATGAAATGACCCTATTAGCGTGCATGTACCCGTTCCAGCGCTCGGTTAATACCCTGTTACCTATTCGTTACCTATTCGTTACCTATTCGCTTAAAATACATTTTTTTATACGTTGCACCTGTTAGAAAAGGATTTTTAATTATGTCCATGTCTCAGGTGGTAACAATGTGTTCTTAGAGATGAAATGACCCCATTAGAGCGCATGTACCCGTTCCAGCGCTCGATAAATACCCTGTTACCTATTCGTTACCTATTCACTTATATTACGTTTGTTGTACGTTGCATCTTTTAGAAAAGGATTTTTAATTCAGTTCATATCTCTGGTGGTAATAATGTGTTCTTTTAGATGAAATACCCCTATTAGCGCATATGTACTCGTTCCAGCGCTCAGTTAATACCCTGCTTCTTATTCGTTCGTTATTTGCTTTGAATGCACGAGGTATACGTTGCACCTTGAAATAAATCGTTTTTTAATTGTGTTCATGTCTCTGGTGGAACGGGTACATGAGCGCTAATAGGGTAATTTCATCTCTAAGAACACATTGTTACCACCTGAGACATGGACATAATTGAAAATCCTTTTCTAACAGTTGAAACGTATAAAAAAATGTATTATATGCGAATAGGTAACGAATAGGTAACGAATATGTAACAGGGTATTAACCGAGCGCTGGAACGGGTACATGCGCGCTAATAGGGTAATTTCATCTCTAAGAACACATTCTTACCACCAGAGACCTGAACACAATTAAAAATGATTTATTTCAAGGTGCACCGTATACCCCGCGCATTAAAAGCGAATAGGTAACGAATAAGTAACAGGTTATTTACCGAGCGCTGGAACGGGTACATGCGCTCTAATGCGGTCATTTCATCTCTAAGAACACATTGTTACCGTCTGAGACCTGGACATAATTGAAAATCCTTTTCTAACAGGTGAAACGTATAAAAAAATGTATTATAAGCGAATAGGTAACGAATAGGTAACGAATAGGTAACAGGGTATTAACCGAGCGCTGGAACGGGTACATGCGCGCTAATAGGGTCATTTCATCTCTAAGAACACATTCTTACCACCAGAGACCTGAACACAATTAAAAAACGATTTATTTCAAGGTGCACCGTATACCCCGCGCATTAAAAGCGAATAAGTAACGAATAGGTAACAGGTTATTTACCGAGCGCTGGAACGGGTACATGCGCTCTAATGGGGTCATTTCATCTCTAAGAACACATTGTTACCACCAGACATGAACACAATTAAAACACGATTTATTTCAAGGTGCACCGTATACCCCGCGCATTAAAAGCGAATAGGTAACGAATAGGTAGCAGGTTATTTACCGAGCGCTGGAACGGGTACATGCGCTCTAATGGGGTCATTTCATCTCTAAGAACACATTGTTACCACCTGAGACATGGACATAATTGAAAATCCTTTTCTAACAGGTGAAACGTATGAAAAAATGTATTATAAGCGAATAGGTAACGAATAGGTAACGAATAGGTAACAGGGTATTAACCGAGCGCTGGAACGGGTACATGCTCGCTAATAGGGTCATTTCATCTCTAAGAACACATTCTTACCACCAGAGACCTGAACACAATTAAAAAACGATTTATTTCAAGGTGCACCGTATACCCCGCTCATTAAAAGCGAATAGGTAACGAATAGGTAACAGATTATTTACCGAGCGCTGGAACGGGTACATGCGCTTAAATGGGGTCATTTCATCTCTAAGAACACATTGTTACCACCAGACATGAACACAATTAAAACACGATTTATTTCAAGTTGCAGCGTATACCCCGCGCATTAAAAGCGAATAGGTATCGAATAGAAAACGGGTTATTTACCGAGCGCAGGAACGGGTACATGCGCTCTAATGGGGTCATTTCATCTCTAAGAACACATTGTTACCGTCTGAGACCTGGACATAATTGAAAATCCTTTTCTAAGAGGTGAAACGTATAAAAAGATGTATTATAAGCGAATAGGTAACGAATAGGTAACGAATAGGTAACAGGGTATTAACCGAGCGCTGGGACGGGTACATGCGCGCTAATAGGGTAATTTCATCTCTAAGAACACATTGTTACCACCAGACATGAACACAATTAAAAAACGATTTATTTCAAGGTGCACCGTATACCCCGCGCATTAAAAGCGAATAGGTAACGAATAGGTAACAGGTTATTTACCGAGCGCTGGAACGGGTACATGCGCTCTAATGGGGTCATTTCATGTCTAAGAACACATTGTTACCGTCTGAGACCTGGACATAATTGCAAATCCTTTTCTAACAGGTGAAACGTATAAAAAAATGTATTATAAGCAAATAGGTAACGAATAGGTAACGAATAGGTAACAGGGTATTAACCGAGCGCTGGAACGGGTACATGCGCGCTAATAGGGTCATTTCATCTCTAAGAACACATTCTTACCACCAGAGACCTGAACACAATTAAAAAACGATTTATTTCAAGGTGCACCGTATACCCCGCGCATTAAAAGCGAATAGGTAACGAATAGGTAACAGGTTATTTACCGAGCGCTGGAACGGGTACATGCGCTCTAATGGGGTCATTTCATTTCTAAGAACACATTGTTACCACCTGAGACATGAACACAATTAAAACACGATTTATTTCAAGTTGCAGCGTATACCCCGCGCATTAAAAGCGAATAGGTAACGAATAGGTAACAAGATTATTTACCGAGCACTGGAACGGGTACATGAGCGCTAATAGGGTAATTTCATCTCTAAGAACACATTCTTACCACCAGAGACCTGAACACAATTAAAAAACGATTTATTTCAAGGTGCAACGTATACCTCGTGCATTAAAAGCAAATAAGGAACGAATAGGTAACAGGTTATTTACCGAGCGCTGGAACGGGTACAAGCGCTCTAATGGGGTCATTTCATCTCTAAGAACACATTGTTACCACCAGACATGAACACAATTAAAACACGATTTATTTCATGTTGCAGCGTATACCCTGCGCATTAAAAGCGAATAGGTAATGAATAGGTAACAGGTTATTTACCGAGCGCTGGAACGGGTACATGCGCTCTAATGGGGTCATTTCATCTCTAAGAACACATTGTTACCGTCTGAGACCTGGACATAATTGAAAATCGTTTTCTAACAGGTGAAACCGTATAAAAAAAATGTATTATAAGCGAATAGGTAACGAATAGGTAACAGGGTATTAACCGAGCGCTGGAACGGGTACATGCGCGCTAATAGGGTAATTTCATCTCTTAGAACACATTCTTACCACCAGAGACCTGAACACAATTAAAAAACGATTTATTTCAAGGTGCACCGTATACCCCGCGCATTAAAAGCGAATAAGTAACGAATAGGTAACAGGTTTTTTACCGAGCGCTGGAACAGGTACATGCGCTCTAATGGGGTCATTACATCTCTAAGAACACATTGTTACTACCAGACATGAACACAATTAAAACACGATTTATTTCAAGGTGCAGCGTATACCCCGCGCATTAAAAGCGAATAGGTAACGAATAGGTAACAGGTTATTTACCGAGCGCTGGAACGGGTACATGCGCTCTAATGGGGTCATTTCATCTCTAAAAACACAATGTTACCACCTGAGACATGGACATAATTGAAAATCCTTTTCTAACAGGTGAAACGTATAAAAAAATGTATTATAAGCGAATAGGTAACGAATAGGTAACAGGGTATTAACCGAGCGCTGGAACGGGTACATGCGCGCTAATAGGGTCATTTCATCTCTAAGAACACATTCTTACCACCAAAGACCTGAACACAATTAAAAAACGATTTATTTCAAGGTGCACCGTATACCCCGCGCATTAAAAGCGAATAAGTAACGAATAGGTAACAGGTTATTTACCGAGCGCTGGAACGGGTACATGCGCTCTAATGGGATAATTTCATCTCTAAGAACACATTGTTACCACCAGACATGAACACAATTAAAACACGATTTATTTCAAGGTGCAGCGTATACCCCGCGCATTAAAAGCGAATAGGTAACGAATAGGTAACAGGTTATTTACCGAGCGCTGGAACGGGTACATGCGCTCTAATGGGGTCATTTTATCTCTAAGAACACATTGTTACCACCTGAGACATGAACACAATTAAAACACGATTTATTTCAAGTTGCAGCGTATACCCCGCGCATTAAAAGCGAATAGGTAACGAATTTGTAACAAGATTATTTACCGAGCACTGGAACGGGTACATGAGCGCTAATAGGGTAATTTCATCTCTAAGAACACATTCTTACCACCAGAGACCTGAACACAATTAAAAAACGATTTATTTCAAGGTGCAACGTATACCTCGTGCATTAAAAGCAAATAAGGAACGAATAGGTAACAGGTTATTTACCGAGCGCTGGAACGGGTACAAGCGCTCTAATGGGGTCATTTCATCTCTAAGAACACATTGTTACCACCAGACATGAACACAATTAAAACACGATTTATTTCATGTTGCAGCGTATACCCTGCGCATTAAAAGCGAATAGGTAATGAATAGGAAACAGGTTATTTACCGAGCGCTGGAACGGGTACATGCGCTCTAATGGGGTCATTTCATCTCTAAGAACACATTGTTACCGTCGGAGACCTGGACATAATTGAAAATCGTTTTCTAACAGGTGAAACCGTATAATAAATGTATTATAAGCGAATAGGTAACGAATAGGTAACAGGGTATTAACCGAGCGCTGGAACGGGTACATGCGCGCTAATAGGGTAATTTCATCTCTTAGAACACATTCTTACCACCAGAGACCTGAACACAATTAAAAAACGATTTATTTCAAGGTGCACCGTATACCCCGCGCATTAAAAGCGAATAAGTAACGAATAGGTAACAGGTTTTTTACCAAGCGCTGGAACAGGTACATGCGCTCTAATGGGGTCATTACATCTTTAAGAACACATTGTTACTACCAGACATGAACACAATTAAAACACGATTTATTTCAAGGTGCAGCGTATACCCCGCGCATTAAAAGCGAATAGGTAACGAATAGGTAACAGGTTATTTACCGAGCGCTGGAACGGGTACATGCGCTCTAATGGGGTCATTTCATCTCTAAAAACACATTGTTACCACCTGAGACATGGACATAATTGAAAATCCTTTTCTAACAGGTGAAACGTATAAAAAAATGTATTATAAGCGAATAGGTAACGAATAGGTAACGAATAGGTAACAGGGTATTAACCGAGCGCTGGAACGGGTACATGCGCGCTAATAGGGTCATTTCATCTCTAAGAACACATTCTTACCACCAAAGACCTGAACACAATTAAAAAACGATTTATTTCAAGGTGCACCGTATACCCCGCGCATTAAAAGCGAATAAGTAACGAATAGGTAACAGGTTATTTACCGAGCGCTGGAACGGGTACATGCGCTCTAATGGGGTAATTTCATCTCTAAGAACACATTGTTACCACCAGACATGAACACAATTAAAACACGATTTATTTCAAGGTGCAGCGTATACCCCGCGCATTAAAAGCGAATAGGTAACGAATAGGTAACAGGTTATTTACCGAGCGCTGGAACGGGTACATGCGCTCTAATGGGGTCATTTTATCTCTAAGAACACATTGTTACCACCTGAGACATGAACACAATTAAAACACGATTTATTTCAAGTTGCAGCGTATACCCCGCGCATTAAAAGCGAATAGGTAACGAATTTGTAACAAGATTATTTACCGAGCACTGGAACGGGTACATGAGCGCTAATAGGGTAATTTCATCTCTAAGAACACATTGTTACCACCTGAGACATGGACATAATTGAAAATCCTTTTCTAACAGGTGAAACGTATAAAATAATGTATTATAAGCGAATAGGTAACGAATAGGTAACGAATGGATAACAGTGTATTAACAGAGCGCTGGAACGGGTACATGCGCGCTAATAGGGTAATTTCATCTCTAAGAACACATTCTTACCACCAGAGACCTGAACACAATTAAAAAACGATTTATTTCAAGGTGCAACGTATACCTCGTGCATTAAAAGCAAATAAGGAACGAATAGGTAACAGGTTATTTACCGAGCGCTGGAACGGGTACATGCGCTCTAATGGGGTCATTTCATCTCTAAGAACACATTGTTACCACCAGACATGAACACAATTAAAACACGATTTATTTCATGTTGCAGCGTATACCCCGCGCATTAAAAGCGAATAGGTAATGAATAGGTAACAGGTTATTTACCGAGCGCTGGAACGGGTACATGCGCTCTAATGGGGTCATTTCATCTCTAAGAACACATTGTTACCGTCTGAGACCTGGACATAATTGAAAATCGTTTTCTAACAGGTGAAACCGTATAAAAAAAAATGTATTATAAGCGAATAGGTAACGAATAGGTAACAGGGTATTAACCGAGCGCTGGAACGGGTACATGCGCGCTAATAGGGTTATTTCATCTCTAAGAACACATTCTTACCACCAGAGACCTGAACACAATTAAAAAACGATTTATTTCAAGGTGCACCGTATACCCCGCGCATTAAAAGCGAATAAGTAACGAATAGGTAACAGGTTATTTACCGAGCCCTGGAACGGGTACATGCGCTGTAATGGGGTCATTTCATCTCTAAGAACACATTGTTACCACCAGACATGAACACAATTAAAACACGATTTATTTCAAGGTGCAGCGTATACCCCGCGCATTAAAAGCGAATAGGTAACGAATAGGTAACAGGTTATTTACCGAGCGCTGGAACGGGTACATGCGCTCTAATGGGGTCATTTTATCTCTAAGAACACATTGTTACCACCTGAGACATGAACACAATTAAAACACGATTTATTTCAAGTTGCAGCGTATACCCCGCGCATTAAAAGCGAATAGGTAACGAATTTGTAACAAGATTATTTACCGAGCACTGGAACGGGTACATGAGCGCTAATAGGGTAATTTCATCTCTAAGAACACATTGTTACCACCTGAGACATGGACATAATTGAAAATCCTTTTCTAACAGGTGAAACGTATAAAATAATGTATTATAAGCGAATAGGTAACCAATAGGTAACGAATGGATAACAGGGTATTAACAGAGCGCTGGAACGGGTACATGCGCGCTAATAGGGTAATTTCATCTCTAAGAACACATTCTTACCACCAGAGACCTGAACACAATTAAAAAACGATTTATTTCAAGGTGCAACGTATACCTCGTGCATTAAAAGCAAATAAGGAACGAATAGGTAACAGGTTATTTACCGAGCGCTGGAACGGGTACATGCGCTCTAATGGGGTCATTTCATCTCTAAGAACACATTGTTACCACCAGACATGAACACAATTAAAACACGATTTATTTCATGTTGCAGCGTATACCCCGCGCATTAAAAGCGAATAGGTAATGAATAGGTAACAGGTTATTTACCGAGCGCTGGAACGGGTACATGCGCTCTAATGGGGTCATTTCATCTCTAAGAACACATTGTTACCGTCTGAGACCTGGACATAATTGAAAATCGTTTTCTAACAGGTGAAACCGTATAAAAAAATGTATTATAAGCGAATAGGTAACGAATAGGTAACAGGGTATTAACCGAGCGCTGGAACGGGTACATGCGCGCTAATAGGGTCATTTCATCTCTAAGAACACATTCTTACCACCAGAGACCTGAACACAATTAAAAAACGATTTATTTCAAGGTGCACCGTATACCTCGCGCATTAAAAGCGAATAAGTAACGAATAGGTAACAGGTTATTTACCGAGCGCTGGAACGGGTACATGCGCTCTAATGGGGTAATTTCATCTCTAAGAACACATTGTTACCACCAGACATGAACACAATTAAAACACGATTTATTTCAAGGTGCAGCGTATACCCCGCGCATTAAAAGCGAATAGGTAACGAATAGGTAACAGGTTATTTACCGAGCGCTGGAACGGGTACATGCGCTCTAATGGGGTCATTTCATCTCTAAGAACACATTGTTACCACCTGAGACATGAACACAATTAAAACACGATTTATTTCAAGTTGCAGCGTATACCCCGCGCATTAAAAGCGAATAGGTAACGAATTTGTAACAAGATTATTTACCGAGCACTGGAACGGGTACATGAGCGCTAATAGGGTAATTTCATCTCTAAGAACACATTGTTACCACCTGAGACATGGACATAATTGAAAATCCTTTTCTAACAGGTGAAACGTATAAAATAATGTATTATAAGCGAATAGGTAACGAATAGGTAACGAATGGAAAACAGGGTATTAACCGAGCGCTGGAACGGGTACATGCGCGCTAATAGGGTAATTTCATCTCTAAGAACACATTCTTACCACCAGAGACCTGAACACAATTAAAAAACGATTTATTTCAAGGTGCAACGTATACCTCGTGCATTAAAAGCAAATAAGGAACGAATAGGTAACAGGTTATTTACCGAGCGCTGGCACGGGTACATGCGCTCTAATGGGGTCATTTCATCTCTAAGAACACATTGTTACCACCAGACATGAACACAATTAAAACACGATTTATTTCATGTTGCAGCGTATACCCCGCGCATTAAAAGCGAATAGGTAATGAATAGGTAACAGGTTATTTACCGAGCGCTGGAACGGGTACATGCGCTCTAATGGGGTCATTTCATCTCTAAGAACACATTGTTACCGTCTGAGACCTGGACATAATTGAAAATCCTTTTTCTAACAGGTGAAACCGTATAAAAAAAATGTATTATAAGCGAATAGGTAACGAATAGGTAACAGGGTATTAACCGAGCGCTGGAACGGGTACAAGCGCGCTAATAGGGTAATTTCATCTCTTAGAACACATTCTTACCACCAGAGACCTGAACACAATTAAAAAACGATTTATTTCAAGGTGCACCGTATACCCCGCGCATTAAAAGCGAATAAGTAACGAATAGGTAACAGGTTATTTACCGAGCCCTGGAACGGGTACATGCGCTGTAATGGGGTCATTTCATCTCTAAGAACACATTGTTACCACCAGACATGAACACAATTAAAACACGATTTATTTCAAGGTGCAGCGTATACCCCGCGCATTAAAAGCGAATAGGTAACGAATAGGTAACAGGTTATTTACCGAGCGCTGGAACGGGTACATGCGCTCTAATGGGGTCATTTCATCTCTAAGAACACATTGTTACCACCTGAGACATGGACATAATTGAAAATCCTTTTCTAACAGGTGAAACGTATAAAAAATGTATTATAAGCGAATAGGTAACGAATAGGTAACAGGGTATTAACCGAGCGCTGGAACGGGTACATGCGCGCTAATAGGGTCATTTCATCTCTAAGAACACATTCTTACCACCAGAAAACTGAACACAATTAAAAAAACGATTTATTTCAAGGTGCACCGTATACCCCGTGTATTAAAAGCGAATAGGTAATGAATAGGTAACAGGTTATTTACCGAGCGCTGGAACGGGTACATGCGCTCTAATGGGGTCATTTCATCTCTAAGAACACATTGTTACCGTCTGAGACCTGGACAAAATTGAAAATCCTTTTCTAACAGGTGCAACGTATAAAAAATTGTATTATAAGCGAATAGGTAACGAATAGGTAACGAATAGGTAACAGGGTATTAACCGAGCGCTGGAACGGGTACATGCGCGCTAATAGGGTAATTTCATCTCTAAGTACACATTCTTACCACCAGAAACCTGAACACAATTAAAAAACGATTTATTTCAAGGTGCACCGTATACCCCGCGCATTAAAAGCGAATAAGTAACGAATAGGTAACAGGTTATTTACCGAGCGCTGGAACGGGTACATGCGCTCTAATGGGGTCATTTCATCTCTAAGAACACATTGTTACCATCAGAGATATGAATTTAATTGAAAATCCTTTTCTAAAAGGTGCAACGTACAACAAACGTACTATAAGTGAATAGGTAACGAATAGGTAACAGGGTATTAACCGATCGCTGGAACGAGTACATATGCGCTTATAGGGGTATTTCATCTATAAGAACACATTATTACCACCAGAGATATGAACACAATTGGAAATCCTTTTCTAAAAGGTGCAACGTACAACAAACTTTTAAAAGCGAAATAGTAACGAATATTTAACAGGGTATTATCCGACCGCTGGAACGGATACAAATGCACTTATAGAGTTATATCACCTCTAAGAGCCCAAATCTTCCACCAGAGACAACAAAACAATTGAAAATCATGTTTTAAAAGGTGCAACGTAAGATACACGTATTATAAGCGAATTATAAGCGAGTGATGGAACGAATTAAACAAGGTAATAGCATGCTCCGAAACGATGTACACCCTGCTTACATGTTTAACTCTACCACATTATGTAAGTATGTGCCTGTCCCTAGACAAGAGCCTGAAATTAAGTAGTTATCGTTTGTTTTTGTGTTACATATTTCCGTTTATTTTTTTGTATATGAAATACGGCCGTCAGTTTTGTTGTCTGAATTGTATGAGGTTGTCATGTCTGGGCCTTTTATAGGTGACTACACGGTTTGGGCTATGCTCATTGTTGAAGGCCGTACAGTGAACTATAGTTGATAATTTCTGTGTCATTTTGGTCTAATGTGGAGTGTTGTCTCATTGGCAATCATACCACATCTTCGTTTTTACGCAAGCGCTAACACGGTGATTTCATCCCGTCGAACCAAGATCCATCTTCAAACATACGGACATAAAGCAGTTAAAAGGTAGAACGTATAAAAAACAAGTAAGGAACAAATGCGTATCGAACATGAAGTAAAAGGATCGGTTGAGCACAAACACATATAAATAGGTCATAAAAAGATAATTTTACCTCAACCAATTCAGAACTATTACCATATGTAAGACTATTAACAACTAAATTTGTAATTGCTAGCAAAAACGGAAGGCACCCCTTCCCCCTATTACCAGGTGAGCGACAGCCATTTTGACAATTCCAAAGTCAAAGAGAGCATCTACAGATGTCTAGTAACATTTTTGCAAAGTTTCATTAAGTTTGAACATTTTGAATTTTTGATATTTTTGCTGTTTCCATGGTTACGGCGGCCATTTTGAAAATTCTAACTTCAAAATCCAACTCTGCCTATGCCAGTTACCATTCCTGTAAAGTTTCATCCAGTTTGCGGGAAATTCTTATTTTTGAAATTTTTGACCTTTTTGCATTGTTTCCATGATAACAAGACCTATTTTGGAAATTCCAACTCCAATGTTGCTCATCATTACTGTGAAGTTTCATGAAGTTTTGAGCATTTTTAGAATTTTGAAAATTTTGGTGTAGTTTCCATGGCAACATAGTAGTTCCAATGATCGCCAAAATCATCCAACACCTGTATATAGTGGGCACCTACATTGTTTTAAAATATGATGATTCTGAGTTGAAGCATATCCAAACAGTTCACCAAAAACCAAAAGCTCATTTTTTTCACAATTGTGCCGTTTCCATGGTAACGGCAGCCATATTAAACTATTCCATGCCATAATTAAAAAGGGGGAAGGATATTAAAAATCAAATAAGTAACGAATAGGTAACGAATAGGGAATAGGGAATAGGTAACGAATAGGTAACGAATAGGGAATAGGGAATAGGTAACGAATAGGCAACGAATAGGGAATAGGGAATAGGTAACGAATAGGTAACGAATAGGGAATAGGGAATAGGTAACGAATAGGTAACGAATAGGGAATAGGGAATAGGTAACGAATAGGCAACGAATAGGGAATAGGGAATAGGTAACGAATAGGGAATAGGGAATAGGTAACCAACTTGACGCCCATAGGTATGTGCAGATTTTTTGTCACATTATTTGTAAAAACTTTCATCGTAAATATTTTGAGCAAGGTCGACAAGAAATTGGACAAACCTGTTTAGCCTTTTACAATTTTTTGGGTAAAACATTGTTTCATTTAGTTTCGTCATTTTAGTTAGTTTAAGAATATAGTTTTATATGTGGAAATGTGTTCAGTGAATGTCGAGTTTTGAATGCAATATTTGTTCTCCTTTATGTTTTCTGTTTTAAAACTATGCTTTAGACATATTCTAAAGTGCAATAATTAATTTCTAAACTGATAGTTTGATGATTTTTTATCATGTAAAAAGTAAAATCACAAAAATATTGAATTTGTTATAAAAGATATTTCTCCAGATACAGTCATTGTGAATGAATATATTTCTGTCTGTGGTAGTACATGGTTCCTAGCCAATAATGTATTCTTAACACGTTTGCAAAACAATTACAATATAAGTTGCTATGGCAACATTTCCCGCTTTTTTAGCTCACCTGGCCGGAAAAGCCAAGTGAGCTTTTCCCATCATTTGGCGTCCGTCGTCCGTCGTCGTTAACTTTTACAAAAATCTTCTCCTCTGAAACTACTGGGCCAAATTTAACCAAACTTGGCCACAATTATCATTGGGGTATCTAGTTTTAAAAATGTGTGGCGTGACCTGGCCAACCAACCAAGATGGCCGCTATGGCTAAAAATAGAACATAGGGGTAAAATGCAGTTTTTGGCTTATAACTCAAAAACCAAAGCATTTAGAGCAAATCTGACATGGGGTGAAATTGTTTATCAGGTCAAGATCTATCTGCCCTCAAATTTTCAGATGAATCCGACAACCCGTTATTGGGTTGCTGCCCCTGAACAGGTAATTTTATGGAATTTTTCCTGTTTTTGGCTATTATCTTGAATATTATTATAAATAGAGATAAACTGTAAACAGCAATAATGTTCAGCAAAGTAAGATTTACAAATAAGTCAACATGACCAAAATGGTCAGTTGACCCCTTTAGGAGTTATTGACCTTTATAGTCAATTTTTAACCATTTTTCGTAAATCTTAGTAATCTTTTACAAAAATCTTTTCCTCTGAAACTACTCGGCCAAATTAATCCAAACTTGGCCACAATCATTTTTGGGATATATAGTTTAAAAAAATTTGTGGCGTGACCCGGCCAACCAACCAAGATGGCCTCCATGGCTAAAAATAGAACATAGGGGTAAAATGCAGTTGTCGGCTTATAACTCAAAAACCAAAGCATTTAGAGCAAATCTGACACGCGGTAAAAGTGTTTAACAGGTCATGATCTATCTGTCCTGACATGTTCAGATGAATCGGACAACCTGTTGTTGGGTTGCTGCCCCTGAATTGGTAATTTTAAGGAAATTTTGCTGTTTTTGGTTATTATCTTGAATATTATGATAGATAGAGATAAACTGTAAACAGCAATAATGTTCAGCAAAGTAAGATCTACAAATAAGTCAAGATAACCGAAATGGTCAGTTGACTCCTTTAGGAGTTATTGTCCTTTATAGTCAATTTTTGACCATTTTTCGTAAATCTTAGTAATCTATTACAAAAATCTTCTCCTCTGAAACTACTTGGCTAAATTAATACAAACTTAGCCACAATCATCTTTGGGGTATCTAGTTTAAAAAATGTGTGGCGTGACCCGGCCAACCAACTAAGATTGCCGCCATGGCTAAAAATAGAATATAGAGGTGAAATTGTTATTTTTGCTTATATCTCTGAAACCAAAGCATTTAGAGCAAATCTGACTTGCGTAAAATTGGTCATCAAGTAGAAATCTATTTTATTTGTTTTATTTATTTGTTGAAAGTGTCCTTTCTAAGATCTAGCACTTGACTCTCATTATACAAAATTATTAACGTTACTAATTCTACTGCACCAGATACGCATTTCAACAAAAAATTAGTCTTCAATGATGCGCGTGAACAAAATATTTATAAGTTATAAAATCACAATTTCATGACTGATACTATAGCACTTCAATGTATTGCTATGTGTTTATTTAATCTACATTGGCTATAGGTATAGAAAGAGGGTTGAGATTCCATTTAACATATTTAACCCCGCCGCATGTTTGCACCTATCTCAAGTCAGGAGACTCTGGCCTTTGTTAGTATTTTATTTTTTTAATTTTTAGTTTATTTATATACTAGTATTAGTTTAGCATGACGTCCATTTCTTTGAACTAGTACATATTTTGGTTAAGGGACCAGCTGAAGTCTGCCTACGGGTAAGGGATTTTCTCGATGTGTTGAAGAACCATTGGTGGCCTTGGTTGTGTATTTTTACTCTTTGACACATTCCTATTTTAATTCATTATTTATCCATTTGTATTACACGTACACTTTCGATCAAACATACGTGACCATTACTTTTTTTAAGAACGAGAATAAACATTTCAAATATATATTAGTGAAGCCCAGGTGGTCGTGTGGTCTAGCGGGACAGCTACAGTGCAGGCGATTTGGTGTCACGATTTCTCAGTAGCATGGGTTCGAATCCCGGCGAGGGCAGAACCAAAAAATTGCGAAAGCAAATTTACAGATCTAACATTGTTGGGTTGATGTTTAGACGAGTTATATATATATATATATATATATATATATATATATATAACTCGTCTAAACATCAACCCAACAATGTTAGATCTGTAAATTTGCTTTCGCAATTTTTTGGTTCTGCCCTCGCCGGGATTCGAACCCATGCTACTGAGACTCGTTGTGTTGTTATTATATATATATATATATATATATATCTGGTGTACTAAAAAAATATTGACACCGTATGTTTGTGGCATAACATCGGGGCCACAAGTTAATTTTTTCTGTTTAGTATTAAATTTATATTAAGATCCATTTTGTTACATCTTGTGATCAATTTTATTTGGCAATCGCCAATGGCAGTCAGCAGGGTTAAAGAACATCAGTTGTACGTAGTTTTCAATTTAGACTCGTTTATATATATATATACCTGGTGTACTAAAAAAATATTGACACCCTATGTTTGTGGCATAAAATCGTGGCCACAAGTTAATTTTTTTCTGTTTAGTATTAAATTTATATTAAGATCCATTTTGTTACATCTTGTCATCAATTTTATTTGGCAATCGCCAATGGCAGTGAGCAGGGTTAAAGAACATCAGTTGTTCGACCTGTTAGTCAAATGTGTTTTGTTTAAATATACTTTTCACTTTTTTGGTCTTTTTGAAAATGTTGTTTGTGTTGTTTTTAGACCCTTCTACAACGAGATTTGTTTTACATGCACACGTATAAAAATTAAGGTTTTCATCCAACGCAATCAAAGGTTTGAACGTAGTTTTCAATTTAGACGAGTTTTATATATACTTACGTTCTTAGTGCTTTATCTATTTTTGATAACTGCCGATTGAGTTGACAAGTTCGAAACATGGCTATCGTTTTCCATAAATAGTTTGAGAAATAAACGAAACCTGTAATTCAGTGGTTGTCGTTTGTTTATGTGTTACATATTTGTTTTTCGTTAATTTTTTTACATGAATAAGGCCGTTAGTTTTCTCGTTTGAATTGTTTTACATTGTCTTATCGGGGCCTTTACAAATCAGAATCGGCTAAAATATCAAAATTACAAAAAAAGCAAAATAATAATGCATTGTGTACATACACAAGATTATGCTAAAAATCGGGTTGACGTGCGCAAAACCCAATCATTTACATTTAGAACATATTTTATAAAAGTAAAACACAAATAAAACATTTTGCATGGTAGCTACCATCTTGTTTCAAATATAGAAAATGCAAATGCAGTAAGGAATTGAATGATTTTTTATATCTTTCATAGCAATGTTAGGATTACATTTCTACATTTTGTAGTAGTCTCTCACCGAAACGTCTTGTTAAAGGTCATCATTAAATAGGTATTTTCTAAGTCAAAACAAAACTAAACAATACCTAAAAGAGGGACGCAAGATACATGATGGACAGTCAAAGTAAAAAAATCGAAAATAAACTGACAACGCCATGGCTAAAAATGAAAAAGACAAACAATAGTACAAATGACACAACATAGAAAACAAAATGATAAGCAACACGAACCCCACCAAACACTAGGGGTGATCTCAGGTGCTCCGGAAGGGTAAGCAGATCCTGCTCCACATGTGTGACCCGTCGTGTTGCTTATGTGATAACAAAAATAGTCTAATGAAATGTTGGAAACTGATAGACTTAGTTTAATTCAAGTATTCACAACAAGGTGGTGTGTGTAGCTTGAAAAGAACACATCTCACTTTCTATTGTGGGACTGTTATGAAAGCATTGTTTAAACAATTACATTTACCTGTTTCATTATATAATGTAGTCCTTTTTTGTAATTTCAGCTCCAACTCAAACTCCAGGTATGTGCAGATTTTTTGTCACATTATTTGTAAAAACTTCCATCGTAAATATTTTGAGCAAGGTCGAGAAGAAATTGGACAAACCTGTTTAGCCTCTTACAATTGTTTGGATTGTTTAAAACATTGTATCATTTAGTTTCGTCATTTTAGTTAGGTTCAGAAAATAGTTTGATATGTGGAAATGTGTTCAGTGAATGTCGAGTTTCGAATGCAATGTTTGTTCTCCTTTATGTTTTCTGTTTTAAAGCTATGCTTTAATAATAATAATAATAATAATAATAATAATAATAATAATAATAATAATAATGATAATGTCTAATATTAGGGCTTCTTAAATAAACATGACATGTTTGACACTGGTTGTTTCGTTAAACGTAAGTGGCTTCAATCTTAAATGACAGTTTAATGTTTGATTTGGAAACAAAAATCGATTATTGACTGTCACTCTGTTGCAAAAACTTTGAAAAGCGGTTTTTTTCTGCTGCCTTCTACTGTTGCCTTTATTGAAATGATTACTCATTATAAAAAGTAAAATGATATCACAAAAATACTGAGAAAAATTTGAATATTGAATAATTACGGACAAAATGAAACCGAAATGACGTGAAATATATGTAAAAAAAATAATTTTGTTACTGACATCAATAAAAATACAATTGATAAAGATGTGAAGAACTAATTAACGATAGAAACTCACCTGATCGTATTTCTTTGAAGCCAGTTTGTAAACATAGTTTTGCATACCAGTAAATGTGTTAGAGTTATCATAATTATTTTTTCAGAAATTCAATATCTTAACATTCGTTCACTTCCTAGAAATTTTGTAAATTGAAATACAGTAACTTAAATCACACATATAATGTAACCATTTTTTTCCACAAGCAATAAAAAGGGCAGTCACGTTTTAAATACAACCTACTATTGAAAATTCAATAAATCATTTAAATATCATTGCAAGATAAAATCAAGACTTATGAGTAAGACTGACGGAAATTGCGACACTGCATAAGTTTAACGGACACTATCACTAATTCGTTAAACTATCTTGCAACAAGTTATTGATCTTTGTCTGATCTGTTATTTTACCAACTTCGTGTCATTCCTGATTGTAACAATTTGACTGAGGTACCAATAAACAGTTAGGAAAACATATTGAAATTTGCGCTCATAAATTTTACCATCCCCTTTTCATTGCTTTCTGGCTTTATTAAGCTTACTGTTTGTGTCATATATGTGCATATGTATGAAATCAGAATCTTCCAGAGACTTTATATCCAGTACATAAAATGGTAAAATATAACTTCTTTTTGGTGTATCTATGACCACAATCTGCATTTATTAGTTATAAAATATTGCAAAAAAAAGGGAAAAAGATGTCACATATTTCCCCAAAATTTGGCTAAAAGTAGAATTTCAATCGCTTGAAGTAATATATTTACTGAAACTGTGTACATATATCATTCAGTAAATTTAATGAAAATCATATGTCTTTGATCTCATGTTTTTGTAAAATTGCGTCAAAACCTAATGTAGAAAAAAAAGTGTTTGTAAAGATTACATTAATTTCTGGACCGATGGCCGGTCTAGCTATGAAAATGCAGATTGTCAAACAGAAAAGAGCACATAAAACATGTAACAAATAATCTTGATGCTCTTTTAAACCATCTTTGAAGGCTAAATTAGTACTCAGCTGTCTAAAAATGAATTTTATTACACAATTTCATTCCTATTTGAAAAATCCACCGGGGCCAAAACGAAAACTAAACTCCTAACTGTTGATTGCTACCATAATAGTAAATATTTTTTTCGAATTCTCCCTTTTAACTTATGTTCTGTGTTTTGCTAGCTTAAACGAGTAAAATGGTCTTTTAGTTTTGAAAATTGGTTGAGTGATGAATATTTTATGAACGTTAACAGTTGACACTGAAACGTGACAAAAACTGATTTAAAGAAAGTTGCCAAGTCAAAGTGTAACATCTTGTTTCTATCTCAATTTTTGGCAAAATCTTAAAAACTATACCTCTTTTGTCAGTTTTTTAATGTTGAAAATCTTATTAGGATCTCTGATGATGCAAAAGTGTACAAAATTTAGCAATTTCAAGCATGAAAACGTTTATCTTTATGTTTATTGCATACCGAAGACTTGATTAAAAAACTTGGTAATGGGGAATCAATTTCTTACATCTGATTCAACTATACATTTAATAAATTCTAAAATGTAAAATGAAATCTTGATACAAATAATATTTTATATACTCTCAAGAAACAAAACCAACGAGTTCAATACTAAGGCTACTACATGCAGTCCAATCCTTTAGAAGCAAGGGTTAAGCCGATAGAGTAAAAAAATAAGCCTTGTGTCAAAATGTCTAATTTTGGTTGCTGAGGACTGTAAACAATAAAATTGACATGTATTGTCATTCTTAAACACTAAATGCCCCCAGAAGTTGATTTAGAATCTAAATATCAATAGATTTGTGGTATAAAAAGTCTTAAATTATACAATTCTGAGCTTGGTGAGTATGCCATAAGGTAGCAATAAACAGTAAGAAAAAATATTAAAATTTGCCCTCATAAATTTTACCATCCCCTTTTCATTGCTTTCTGGCAATATTAAGCTTACTGTTTGTGTCATATATGTGCATATGCATGTAATCAGAATACTCCATAGATTTTATATCTAGTATATAAAATGGTAAAATATAATTTCTTTTGGGTGTATCCGTGGCAACAATCTGCATTTGTTTGTTATAAAATATTGCAAAAAGGGTGAAAAAGATGTCACATATTTCCCCAAAATTTGGCTAAAAGTAGAATTTCAATCGCTTGAAGTAATACCTTTTTCCAAAACTGTGTACATATATCATTCAGTAAATCCAATGAAAATCATATGTCTTTAATCTTATTTATAAAATTGCGTCAAAAACCTCGTGTAGAAAAAAAAGTGTTTGTAAACATTACATTAATTTCTGGACCAATGGCCGGTCTAGCTATGAAAATACAGATTGTCAAACAGAAAATGGCACATAAAACATGTAACAAATAATCTTGATGCTCTTATAAACCATCTTTGAAGGCTTAATTAGTACTCAGCTGTCTAAAAATGAATTTTGTTACACAATAACATTCCTTTATGAAAAATCCACCGGAGCCAAAATGCGAAACTAAACTCCAAACTGTGTATTGCTACCTGAGGGTGGAATCGCACGATGGGCGATGCTTACCTTTTTACATACACCGTCTTTATCTTCGTTTCAAATTCAGTTCTGTTTTTTTTTTTACCTTGAATTGTATCGCTTCAATCGATTTATGAGGTTTGAACAAAGGAAAATTAATGTTGACGCAAATTAAGTCCTTCAAATTTAATGATTCGACACGTGATTACGGCCATTAATTTTGTGTTGGTATACAGTCATCAAAATACAACTTTACAACTTTACATACAATTATAGGTCATAAAAGTGAAAGGTTTGGCTAGATTTAAAACCAGGTTTGATTCACCATTTTCTACACAAGGAAATGCCTGTGCCAAGTCAGGAATACGACAGTTGATTTCCATTCGTTTGATGTGTTGGAGCTTTTAATTATATCATTTTACAAGGAATTTTCCGTGTTGAATTTTCCTCAGAGTTCGTTTAGTTCGGTTTTTTTAAGCTTTTAACACTTAATCTGCATTTGGGCTTGTCGCCCAATTATGACTTAGGAATGAAGTGTGCTACATACAAAACTTGGTCTGTCTATCCCGTCCATGGACAGGAGCTCACTTAGCAAGTGTTTCATTCAATTCTGATCTACCCTTTCGTTGGTGTGTGTATATATCAGCACACTGTAACCTAATAGAGTAAGAGAATGCTTATTCATAAAAAAAACTCAGATTCAGTAGGGTACGTATATATACACAATTGCTAAAATGTGCAATATGAAAATATGGAGATGACAAATGATTGTCAATGAGACATTTGCAAACAAATGAAGGTCATCGTGCAACATTTGACCGTAACCAAACTAATTATGTATAGTAAGTTATAAAAGACCCCGGCATGACAAATCATAAACAAATGAAAAAAGAAATCCGACGGCCTGATTTATTCTAAAACCAATAAAACATGCGTAAAAGAAGTACAAATATGACAGAAAGCATCCAACGGCAACCATCAAATTATAAGTTCCCAACTTTCATCAGATACACACAGAATGTGGCGAGTTTAAACATCTTCGCGAGTGCTCAACCTGGACAGTGGTGTAATAGCACAACATTTAAACAAAAAAAATAATATTTGTAATAGATAGCTGCAGTACAGCTCCATGTCAGAATGGTGGGACTTGTTTTGCGAATGCCGCTGACTATGTGTGTAGGTGCAGTAATGGTTACAGTGGCAAAAACTGTCAAACTGGTAAGAATTATTAATTCTTCACGCCAAAAAGTAAAATTTAAAAAAAATGAAGGATGAAAATACAATGTATATAAAATGTGATGGTTTGAAGTGCTTGAGCTTTTTTTGTCATTTGACTACGGACTTTCCATTTTGAATATTCCTCGAAGTCTGGTATTTTTGTTTTTTTTGTTTTCTTATAGTAGTGAAGTACATGAAAATTGTAACAGTAGTTGTTTTTTACAAATATTTTCGCAATCCAATGATAACTTTGTACATTTGCCGAGACTGATTTTTAGGAACCATTTTTGTATACTACGTATTAGTCTTTAATCTCAATTGAAACATATTTATCTGCCAAGATACAATATATCGTTTTGAAGAGAAAAGCGTTGAATTAACTCATAAAAAGTTTCCGCATTTATACTGGTACGCTAGACGCGCGCCTCATCCGCCAAAGTAAATATTCAAACGTTACTCTTCACTTCGATTTACTTCAGTACCATTGACAGGGTGTACTCATATCGTACAAAAATGAACATACCGAGCAGTATAATAAGTAAGAACGACTTGAATCGATACCACACGTGTAGTACGGTGACCATCAGTAATTTGTTGACGATACGATATGTATGTGTATCGAACTTTATATCGTAATACTCGTCTGATCTGAAATATAATCGAATATTATAAAAAAGATGTTGTATGATCTTTTCTCGGTCATGACCGTCATGAATGATTCATATATGTTGTATAAAGGGTACTGCGGGAATAACAGTAGACGGTACTCCAAATACTATTTTGCTTTAGAGTTCAGGTGCCTCCGTAGTTTTTGGTTCCTCACAGTTTATATTTACCATTTGGATAAATGATATTCCAATATTGCTTATTACTGGAGCATCTTATCTATTCCAGCCACGACAGCCCAACCTGGTATGTACATACAGTTTTATTTTGTGTAATATGTTATGTCAAAGACACATGACACAGTTAAGTTTACATTTCAAATAAAATTAAAACATTAGTTTTTACATGTAGAATATTCTTGTTTTGCGACGATAGTCATCACTTAATCGGTAATGAAACCATAAATGTTTAGTATATTGTATAAAAATGCCAACATCGGCACATGGCCTTCGCTAATAAAAGAACATACGTCTCTATAGTTAGTTTTAGAATTTATTTTAGAAAAGATAATATCATAAATATTATAAAGAAGTTCGACGTCAAAGCCAAAATAATGTATGATAAATCATTATTAATTAATATTATGTATGTATTTTATATATTTTATATGTTTTAAAATATTTAATGTTTATATGTAGGGTTTTGTGCCAATTATCCCTGTCAAAATAATGGAAAATGTTTTTAAAAAACAATCAAGGATTTTTCTGTGATTGTGCCGCAGGCTATAACGGACATACTTGCAGTGGTTAATATTTTTTTGTTTAGAACTATATAAATTGTGATATTGGCATGAGTTCTTATGAAACCTTTTATAGGCAGATCTTCTGTTTTTCTCAGTGACAATTTTCCTGTGAATTCCGCAAAAACTGCAAAAATCTCCTTTGTTTACCACATCTTTGTAACTACTGAATTTCTTATGGAACTATATTATGAATTATACTTTATTGCAAAAAATGACACTCTGATGGGTTATATTAAACATAAAGCTGACCATTTTCTGAAAACTAGCGGCTAATTCCCATACACGTACAAAATATGCTTATCAATGTATATGTTTTCTGTTTTCTGTTTTTTGTTATCATTTTATTTTTTGTTTTTCATAATAGGAAAAACCATCTCAACTACCTGGATTCCTATCCCTGCTGTAGTAGGATGATGAAACGAATGGTGCAGTATCCTAATCGTATTCAAAATAAAATTTGCATAGACACTTACATGTTTTTTTTTTAGTTAAATGTTATTATCTAAAAATGCCAATATACACAAGGCATGCTTTATGATAGACAAATAGAGCAAGTTATAGTAGTTGAATGTAACATGTATATTGTTTGGTAAAGTATTATAATTCCTACACATTGATCACTAGCCTTTCAACATTGAGGTTGCATTTCTTTTGAATTAATAAACACAAAAGTCACACTTTAAAATCTGACAGGATGTTGACTGCTGTATCCCTATTTTGACATTTTTACCTATTATGTTTGTTTGTTTTCATGGTATTTAATCGATCTGACGTCGTTCTGGTAACACTGGATGTCACATTGAACGTCGATTAGAGGATAAAAATATTAACACATATAGAGAATATGACGTCACATTAGACGCCGATTGATGATCGGACGTCTGTTAGATACCAGAGGTCGGTCAAGTCTTACATATAAACTAAATGCAGGCATATTTATATATATACGTAACTGCTAGTAGTCTGTTGTTATTATGTATTATTGTCATTTTTTTTTATTTTCTTTGGTTACATCTTCTGATATCAGACTCGGACTTCTCTTGAACTGAATTTTAATGTGCGTATTGTTATGCGTTTTCTTTTCTACATTGGCTAGATGTATAGGGGGAGGGTTCATATTTCATAAACATGTTTAACCCCGTCGCATTTTGTGCCCAAGTCGGGAACCTCTGGCCTTTGTTAGTCTTGTTTTATTTTTAATTTTAGTTTCTTGTGTACAATTTGGAGTTTAGTATGGCGTTCATTATCACTGAACTAGTATATATTTGTTTAGGGGCCATCTGAAGGACGCCTACGGCAGCGGGAATTCCTCGCTGCATTGAAAACCTGTAAGTGACCTTCTGCTGTTGTCTGTTCTATTGTCGGGTTGTTGTCTCTTTGACACATTCTACATTTCCATTCTCAATTTTATGTTCACTAAGAGATTTTTTTTAGTGTATTGTATAGTTAAGGTATTGTATGATAAAATAACAAATGATATATATTTATTTGTAAATAATAATTTATCACAGTTCGCATACTGTAGTATATATAGAGGAACAATATTATCAATATATTATTTCTCGAATCATGTTTTCACCGGAAAAGATCGTCATTTATGCACTTTCTAAGGACGTATTTTACTAGATTGAAAAGTACCTATGTCCTTGAATCAATTTAAGTTCAATCATATTCAGGATAACATTCTACTGGGTAGTCTAGAAATAATTTATGTTCCGTATGTACTTAATCTCAATTCCATACGCGTACGACTGGAGTAGGGTCGACCAACTTATTAAGATTTTTATTAGCAGTTTCTTTCATGTAGTATACACGTAGCAAACTTTTCAATCTATTGTTAGTCATGTGTTGGAAGTGAGGATGTCTACATTTTTTCACATCGGAACGGGCGTATACTAAAATGATAACAAACGATATAAATATCACGTCCTTTATTAAATCGGAAACCATTCACCTTCTGAAATCACGCTTTACATGAAATTAAATGATGAATATAATACAATTATTCATACTTTTCTAGTATAGTGACTTTAAAAAACGACTAACCAAAGACAAATTACGACAACCCAAATGTTAAATCTATATGACTGTATAAGCACACATGTTCTCTAAATGACAATCAGTAAAAGCTATTGTCTATAGTACATGTAGTAGTTCCGATCCCTTCTAAACCTCGCATTATCTAAGACGACAAAACAACAAACATCATAATATAGCATAGTGGTATATATATTTATTATCTAGACTACTAAAAAACAAGCTATACTACTTCCATTATATAATTGCTAAAAAACTACATGACAGCATATAAAAAATGTAACAATATAATCAATAAATGTATCTATGTTTTGGCTTTCTCGGGGCTACTCACTTTATAAAAAATCTATCCAATCTAAACAATAATTTGAAACATTATTCTAAAAATAACCTATTAACTATAGGATGCGGTGGATACCTGCAACATTGTTTCGGCTGCGGTGGATACCAGCGGCGGGTTTTTCGGCTGCGGTGGATACCAGCAGCGGGGTATCGGCTGCGGTGGATACCAGCAGCACGATATGCAAAATAATCCCATGCTTACTTATAAAATAATAATTGGAACTGATAATTAAGAATATTTACTATACTGATGTATAATTGACTTGGGGGTAAAAAATAATTTCCCCGAAATTAACATGGCCAAATTAAGCGAATTTAATACCATTAAATGAGTGAAAGGCCCCAAGATAGATACATCATTTATTGCGATTTAATATTATTTTTATTTATTTATTTATTATTATATTTTTTTTTATGAACAGTCGTTTGTGCGAAGGTGTCCTCACAAAATTAAAATAATCAGTTGCAGCATATATGAAGCCCAAAATTGAACATTGAATCAATCTAACCTAAATTTACTAAAATATGGAACTAAAATTGTCTCCATGTTTTTTACTCCTCACATGTCACATAATGTTATAACACAAAAAAAAAAAATTACATGTGTGTAAAACTACAAAAAAGAAACAATAATAATCTGTATTTTACATTTCAAGCTTTAAACTACAACAAATGAATTAGTTATGAAAACACATATCATGCTGAGCTCTTTTCAATACTTTGGCATCAGTTCGTATGTATCGTATGTAGCAGTCTGATGACCACCTGACCAATGTTTGAATAATATGATCCTCGACACCACATGCTGCTGAGGATGTAGCTGCTCCTATACGAAAGGAGTGACCACAAAACTTAACAGTATTATAGCCAAGTGTGTCCAATAGTTGTCTCAATGAAGAAATAAATGTTTCCCTGCTTAACGGTGATGATTGAAATTCATCCTCGACAAAAAGTGGATATTTTGGTAAAGCGCCATTGTTATATCTTATAGACAGATACTTACTCATTGTATCCACTGGTTTAAATGTGTTATTTTCATAAATAGTAATATTCACCCCTTGACGAAAGGGGTCACGCTTAGATGATCGCAGGCGAAAAATGAAGAACTGTTTCGTCGGATCCACAGTGATATCTTGCAAAAGTACTATACATGAATTATCATTATAAGACCGACAGGTAAATTCTCCACACCTAAGAAAACCGAAAAATGCCATTTTAAAAGCACACTGAAACATGAGGTCTAGCATTGGTGAAAATATTCCTTTCGATAATAAAGCACAAAGCTTATTCACAATTGATGATGTAATTGGCAATCTTTCTTGGACAACATTGTTCTGAGATTTTTTAATACCCCGAAGAATAACTGGTAATCTGATAGCATTCGCCATAGGATCATATCCTAAAAATCTTATATAATAATGACGTACTCCGGCAAGATAGAGTTTAATAGTCTGGTGTTTAAGATTAAGTGTTTTTTGACAATAAGTTACGAAATAGACTAGAAGATCTTCTTTTACATAAGGGAGATTAACTTCGGAGCACGGTTGACCATTCATTACCAAGAAAGTTCTGAAACATTTAAAAGCGGATTTATATGTCAATCTAGTGCTTTCGCTCAAAGACGCATCCCATAATTCGTCTATCTTTAAATTCAAACCATCATCAGCTCTGAGGGATGCAGACAAGGAGTTGGTATCGCGTTTGCATGTGGTGCCAAGGCTCTGAACTTCATCATCTGGTAACGAGAAAGAGAATCAGCTATACAGTTTTTTATACCAGGAATGTGTTTGGCATGCACTACAAAATTATTAATTGCTGAATGATAAGTGAGCTTTCTCATTAACTTCATCAAGCTTTGAATCTTAGATCTACCCTTTTTTATAATATCAACAGTAGCTAAATTGTCACAATTGAATAATATACGTTTTCTTTTCCATCTATCTCCCCACAGTACGCATGCCATTACAATTGGATACAATTCAAAAAACGCCATAGATGTTTGCTCACAAGACAATAGTTCATAAGGAAAGTCACCTTGAAACCATTCATTTTGATAAAAACCTCCAAATGAGGAAGGTGTAGCATCAGTAAACAAGTGAATGTCCGCAGCATTCGTTATATTATCATTTAAAAAGAAGGAAACACCATTCCAATCTTTAAAAAAATTTTGACCACATAACAAGATCTGGTTTACAGCTTTTTAAGTGTACATTCAAATTTCGTTTTAGTCAAATTCGGGTAAAAAGTTAGAGAAACTTCACAAAGAACAATTTGTCCCTAATCGCAACCAAAGATAGTACTCCTTTTTACAACTAGTGGAGTAGCTATTAAAGGTAAAATGAAGACACTTGCGCTTCAAAATTTGGGGGTTTCAGGGGCAGAACTTATTTTTGATCTGGATGTTAATGCTATAATCTGTGAATTGATGATTGATGCCAATTTATTTACGATTTGCTTGTGATTTGCTTGAGGTAGGAATATGATTTACTTCTGATTTGCTTGACGTAGGAATATGATTTACTTCTGATTTGTTAAAGATTTGATAACAATTTCTTAACGATTTGAAAACAATTTGCTTCTGATTTGTAACTGATTTCAAAACAATTTCTTAGCAATTTGTTTATGGTTTGCTTATGATTTGTAAGCAATTTGTTCATGATTTGTTATTGTGATTTGTTAGCTCATTTGCATGTGAAATTTTATCACTTTCAAATCACAAAGAAATCATAAGATTTGTTTATCATTTGTTACCCTGATTTGCTTATGATTTGTAAGCAATTTGTTCGTGATTTGTTATTGTGATTTGTTAGCTCAATTGCATGTGAAATTTTATTTTTCAAATCACAAAGAAATCATACGATTTGTTTATCATTTGTTACCATGATTTGTTCCTCAATTTTTTATTTGTTTGGGAACTTTTTAACAGTAGTAGATAGTTTAATTAAGTGTGAAACAAATGATCTACCTGGCACTATAACTCTGCACGCAAAATTTAAATGCCCTAGTAAACTTAATAACTCTCTTTTTGTGCAAGAATTGCGCTTACTAAAATATTCTATAATTTCTTGAATTCGTAAAACCTTTTCTAAAGGGAGATAAGCCTCCATATTAATAGTATCTAAAAATATCCCTAAATATTCTAACTTATGACATGGTCCTTCCGTTTTCTTAAATGAAAGTGGCACACCTAATGACTTAAAAATACCTAAAAAAGTATTCATAGTTTGTTGAGCATTGTCTTGTTCTGGTACAATAACAAGAAAATCATCTAACAAGTGTAAAATGTGCTCTATATTGTAATTGTTCTGAGCAATCCAACAAATTGCTTGTGAAAGAGTGTCAAAGATTTTTGGGCTAGACCTGCACCCAAACACCAATTTATTAAAAAAGTAATATCTGTCATCCCATTTGATTCCATGAAACGGCCATAACATTCATGAACTAAATTACTATTCACAATGGGTGTTGATACTCCTAAACTTAGAATAACTTGATCGTTTACATTCTTCTCTGCATATTGGACCCGATTTTGTTGGGTCCTAGTGCCTCGTTTTTTGAACTCGTACAGACTGTTTTAGGATGCTCTCCATAACAACTCGGACAAATATGTAAATTTCTACAATGAGGTCTAAAACAACCTGTTTTCCCGTTGAAATTATTACAGATTTCCTTTCCTCCATGGTAAGAACGCTCCCTGCCGTGTATATCTTGATCTGACCTGTTTGACCCTGTCGTATTCCTATTGTTGTTGTTTGACTGATTACAATAACTACTTGAGTGAAAAGTGCTGCTGCAAATGCTACATGTGTTAGGTTTAATGTTCGCAAAAATATTGCAAAATAAAGTGTTATTCCTGATAGACCAGTCAACAGGAATATTGTTATGCCTTAAATGAGCTGCCGCATCAGCAGAAAAACGTTTATGGTACTCGTAAAATCCCTTACCCGGATACCTGGTGGCCATACCAACCAATCACGTTCATAAAGATCCAGCTCACTCCTACGGTGAGGAAATGTTGTACACATTATGTTCTTATAAATCCCAAAAGCCTGAATAAATTCGCCCAGAGACAATGATCTTGAACTCCTAGGGTCAGATTTATTGTTTTTGTCTTCACTCAAGCTTAACTCGTGTGTTCCTGAACCAGAATAGTATGGTATCAATAAAGATGTTAGATTAATGTCCATACCTGATATAATATTCTTTCGTAACTGGGGTGATATTGTTTCCACAAACGGTAGAGTTTCTGCAGAATAGCCGTGTGCTGTTCTCACCATGTTGCCTGAATTTCCCATATTTAAAAGCTCTTCTTCGCTCCCCAGCGGCTGCGTTCGGTGCAGTTCGTGTATTTTTCAATGCATTGTATGCGGACTGTAGATTAAAATTTGACCAAGATTGACTTGAATTTGTAGAGTTATGATTGATGATATTGGATACATTATCCTCCGGAGCGGAGACATTTGCATTTGGTGTTTCTGCGATTCTACTAGTACTGGTATTTTCATTTCTGGCTTGAAGTAATAAATTCACCTTTCCTGTTAAGCCTGAAACATTCTGTTGTAGAGATTGTACAGTCGATGATAATTTTGAAACAATTCCAATCAAAACACGATTGTCGTTACTGGGCGTGTTTTCATTATTGTTTATGTTTGGTGCATCATCGGATCGCGGATCCTCATCTACACGTGCGTTTTGTATTGGCAATGCATGATGGTATACCGCACTACCATTTAAGGTATTTTCGCCTCGTGCTTCCTCCCCACGTGCGTTTGTTGTGTTTGATGTGATACTATCGGAATTTTCGTATTTTGCATGGGTATAAATGTAATGTCAAATGCAATATAAGTGAATAAATAAATAAACAGACCTCAGTTCTATGAATAATAAAACTCCAAATCAAAATATAAAATAGCACATATCGTATGAATGAAGACTCTCGCCGTACAAACACGTGAATTGTTCAAAGTTTATTCCATGCTCCTTTTCCTGATATATTTTCATCATACGGGATAACTTATTTGAGTTCAAATAAAGTCTGAATAAGCCAACACTTATAGTTTATGCACAGCAGTTTAAATACTGAAACGCTCCTTTTCCTGATATATTTTCATCATACGGGATAACTTATTTGAGTTCAAATAAAGTCTGAATAAGCCAACACTTATAGTTTATGCACAGCAGTTTAAATACTGAAACAACTACTTTGTAATGAACTTTTTGAAAACAAAATAAAAATCTGCTACGATGAACTGGCAGCTTAAAACGAGCTTATTAATACTTTACTTATATCTCCTATCTGATTGGCTAACCAATCTTCTAAAAGTATCTCAGTTCTCTTAGTAATTTCTAAAAATATCTCTCTGTTATCTCAATTTCTATTCTATAAATATCACACCTGACGTAGGCAGGAATTATTTATCGTATAAACTAAGATTTAAATCTTAAATTACCAGTATTTTTTTTTTAATTTTGGGAAAATCCCCCTGAAAAAAGAGCTCATACCGGTATCCGGCGGAGAAATATTCAACGGAATGAAATGTGCATAACCTGTTGAAACCCACAATCGATGATGGACGAATTCGTTTGAGTTTGGTCTCAAATATCAACATGTACAATAAGCATAAAAACATAATGAGTTATAAGTTTCAAATAAAAAATATTAACACGTGAAATATGTTTTTCCAAAAATTGTAAAAGATATAAGTAAGAGTCGTTCCACGCTTCGTTGTATAGATTGGTTGTATAAACAGGTTGAAGAGGTCCTATGAATAATTAAACATAGTTTTCTGCTGTTTAAATATTCATGACGAAAAGTGATATCGGGTCAGTGACTGTATATGTATTGACATAGAAATATACAGTCAACGCAATTTGACTGCTCAAATAGAACGAGTGCAGTATAAAATGATTTATCAACCCCAGATGTATGATATTGACAGAGGCAATCGGCTTTTAAAATAAATATATATAAAATATAAAACGTATAATTTGTCCAAAAAAATATGACACATTCGGTGACTATTAAACAATAACTGCTATTAAAAGTCAGATTTTCGTGCCGAAATTTTCCGACCATGACTTTGATAAACAATATACACACTCTTACATGTCAAGTTTACAAGCGTATGATAAGTACGATGATGTTTGATTGATAACGGATGCTGATATGTTTTTATGTATTCTTCACTCGGACGTTCGTTTGTAAGGGCTCAATGCGTTTATCATTGTACTGAGTTGTTTTCTTTTCAAATCGGTAGTACGATCATTAACTCTTTCGTCGAGCACGGGTTTCATCCTCGCATTTCCACAGTGCGATTGTCAAATTTCTAACGATAAAGATATGTTGAGGTGTCTATAATATGCTATAGCAGTAAATTGTCTGTTGACTTAGACATGTAACATAAAAAAACAAAAGATTTTCTTTTCTTGTTTCGTAAATCATTTAAACACGTGGTTTATATAGATATTCGAGATTTAGTTCTATAAAGCATAGTTTTCTTTGAGTCAAAAGTAAGGTACATGATTTACTTCCTTGTTTGTATGCAGATTTTGATCTAATTTCAATGCACGTTTATTGTCTTTAAATATATATACATGTAAACATATTATTGTCAAATCAGTAGTATTCATAAACATGAACATAGGATACTGACCTTTTTTATATAAGTGAAATATAAAAGTACAGATGCAGAAGACTAGTAGATATACTTTGGAATGTATAGTCCAATTATTTTCGTACATAACGTAGTATCTTTTAAATGAAAATCCGCTTATCATTACTATTTACAGATGCATGTTTTATTAAACATTGTTTCAGCTAAGAAATATATAATCAACATTAGTGTCTCGATTTATGACGTTAGAACAGTAGTATACCACTGTTGCCTTTATTTATATATCTCCTGCTGTTTGTGGTTTGATCTATCGTGTTTTGTCCTGTGGGATTGATTGTGATAACCTACAACCTTGTCCACTTAGCCCTTGTGATTGTTATCTAGTATTCAAAAAAGTATTCTAAGGATAAATACGGATTATGTTGTTTAGCGTGAAATTATCACATGATTAATACTTTTGTCTACCTTTTGTCTGTTACATATTGTTAGGTAAACAGTCTAGTCTGGAGTAAAGCGGAAAAAAAAACACCGTGCATTAACGCCAAATTTAAATTGAAAAATATTCCCGTTAGTTGTAATAACTGTCCTATTTCTTGATCAGTATGTCTGTTACGACGGAATCTCTTCAATTTCAAATACATTCTAGATTATCTAATTAATTTCTTAATCTAAAAATCAGGATATTTACAGATAATAATATCCAGGGAAATAATTAATCTTTAGCTTGAAGATCGTTGTGGTTTATATTCTTTGTTTAAAAGTATGTAATCTATTGGTAACAGAAACAGCTGAAAGCCAGTCATTCTTTGAAATTGTAACATCCATATCTTAAAGCACTTGTCATATGTACAATAATGTCTGATATTTTGTCTGATCTCTTTAATGTGGTTTTTGTACATATTCGAGTTTAACTTGCTGTTCTTGTTTTATATTTGCTATGTTCTGTTATTCTTCTATGACCTTTTTTCTTGTAGAACAATTATTTTCGTAAATTGAAACTTATATATTTCAATTTTCTCTTGCTTTCATACATTACAAATACAGTCCCCATATTATGAAATGACCACGTTTTGTCTAAATGTGCCTATAGTTTGTCTTAACATCTTACAAAGTATACAAAGTGGTTGAATTTGTCTCAACATATTCGTAACACTTCGATTTCGTTTTTACAAGTATTTAACATCCCGAATTAGTGTCAACAAATTCTAAAAGTTCTGTTTTTTTCTTAACACATTTTTAATTTGTCATTACAGAATACTAACACTTTGACTTTTTCTAGATACTCTATAACTGTGTAACAAAAAGTAAAATAATAAAAGTACCGAACTCCGATAAAAATGTAAGTCCGTAAAGCCTCGGTCACACCTTACCGGATAGCATGAACGGACGTCTAACGGATGAAAATAAAAGTTGTCCGTTGACAAAATTGTTATCCGTTGAGAGTCCGTTGATGAACTGCACAAATAAAACGGACGCGAAACGAATGCATAACGGACACACACCGGATATGCAACGTACGAGAGACGGAAACGTAATGAACAAAACGGATGTCGAACGTTCATCCAACGGACGAGTATCGCACAAAACGGACACCTAAGGGAAGCGTACCGGATAAACGGATGAACAAGATATACGGAAAAATTTAAGGCGACAATAATAATACATGTAAATCGCATAAATATTCAAAATGTTTCTGTGTAACTGGTTTTGGTTTGTTCTTCAAAATGCCGCCAAAGGGCAGTATCTGGCCTGAATAAGAGCAACTTGATTGTGAAGACGTGCCCTTACTCTAAGATCGATTATATTTAATAAGAATTCACGAATCTTAAAAAATCTAATTGGCATTTCTGATTGCGAAATTTGAATTGGTATTTATCCGTTTCAGAACCGTTCATCATCCGTTTCATCCGTTATACGTCCGTTAGAAGTCCGTTGGTGAATTTATGTACCAGACCTCCAACGGATGTTTAACGGACACGTAACGGATACATAACGGAAACGAAACGGACGAGTACCGTACAAAACCGACGCTTTCCGGATGTTCAACGGACATTTCATCCGTTGGACGTCCGTTCAAAGTTTTGAACATGCTCAAAATTTTCCACCGGACAAAACGGACGTCGACGGATAAAACGTACGCTAAACGGACATGAAACGGATATGGACGGACGTCTAACGGATAAGAATGGACGTCTAAAGGACATGAACGGATTGAAAAAAAGTTATCCGTTAGGCATCCGTTCAATTAAATACAAAGTCCATGTATGGTCATTAGACGTGTCGAGACAAGTGTCGGGATGTAAAACTAAGCTTATCTTAGGACAGCTCTAACAACGTGTGTCTCAGCACCACACTCACATATTTATTTAATATATAAAATATGTGGAGAAATAAATGAAATATATTTTAATATTTTTTCCATGAAAATGTTGTCTTCTATGAGAAACATATTATAAATCGGTAAACCAAAACATCAGACGATAATTTAAAAAATATGTTTTAAACAAATTCAAATGTGTGAATATTATAAAGAATGTTCTGAAACAAGCTCAGACAACGGTAAAGATAGACGAAAGGTCACTTCGATCTCAGAAGTCAAAAACGACTGATGATACCAACTGATTCAAATTCAAATAAAATTTCAAAAATGATAACGATTTATTTGCCCTTTACATACGTTATGTGTCCCTTTTTGTGGCGTTATCGTCAGTGCAAAGAGGATCGCTCAAATCCGCGATTGGGGCCGTCTTAACTTGCGTGGAGGTTAGAAGTTTTCATTAACTGCGTGTTGAAGATTTCAATGTGACTTTGGAGATGAAGAACAACAAATTCAACTCGGTATGAAATGTTTGTTTAAATTTGTTGTCCGTCTTTAAGTGTAAATGCTTTGATTGTATTATGTAGCATTAACGGGGAGGAGTAATAAGATAGGAGGCAACATAACATATTTTACTCAATTATATATGTGATTCTATTTATAAATTGATTAAGCTTAACTTGTTTTTGTTTATTTTTGCCAGATAACTTATTTTCTAACAGGTACAGAACAATTGAGAGAATTTTTATAACAATTTGACAAATTTATAATGTTGACATTTATATTTTGTCTGTTGTTTGTAGTTACAAAATAAGTCTGCTTGAAATACAAAACAGAATATATAACTCAAGGTTTTTTTTCGCACAGTCATGTGAATTGCTTTGTAAAATCAAAGAATTACAATTGCAATAAAAAAATAGCTCATAACCATTTTTCTTTATTAAACAGAACTGATAGTCAGGATAATTTATGAAGAGGAAAATATTATCTATCAATTTAGATAGTTATTATAGATAAAATGATAACGGAATAATACAATCCGTTTACGGCTTATACATACAAAAGCAGAATATATACACATGGAAAAAAGTATTGCAACACCAAATTGAAATTGAAATTAAAAAAACACTTTTTATTTTTTTGTGATATAATTTGGTAAAATAGAAATAATTTAACATTATTTAAGTATCACCTGAGTTTAATCAATAAATATCGACTCGATAAGTTTTTATCTGCACATGCAGCTACTGTACCCGTAAACAGCAAAACAGATGTTTTCATCTTCATTGTTTTCAACACTTTAAATAACCAAGTTTTGAAAGTTATGTGATTGACACCTTGTAATGGGTCCTCGACAACTCTAAACTGCAGCAAGATGGCAGATTATCAGCATGAGAGAAGCAGGGATGTCGCTGAAACAACTGCACGTATTTTTGGTCACCACCATTCCACTATAAGTCGTTTTGAGAATAAAAATAAGGCACTAAACGAGGTTAAAAACTTTCCGAGATAAAGAAGACCCCCTATACCATTTGCTGGGGGAAATCAAGCATAATGAAGGTTGGTCAGAAGGAAACCCATTGCATACAATACAATCCTAAAAAAAAGACTGGTGGGCATACAGGAGCCTTTTAACAAGAACTGTTCGAGATCGACTCATCGCTACTGGTTATCGTGCGATAAAACCATTTCGGAGACCTTTGATAACGAACAGATACACAGTTTTCCGTATCCAATGTAGTGCAGAGCTCGCTAAAGTTGAAAATTATCATCGTGGAGGAAGATCCATTGTTCCAATGGAATTCGGTTCATCTTCCATGGACGGATCGTAGCCCGGATTTGAACCATATCGAGCATATATGGGACACTATTGGGCGGAATGTGCGCGAAAGGACACCCAAGTTCAAACACACCATGAAATAAACAATGCCCTTCATCAGAAATGGTTGCTGCTACCTTAGCAACAAATTAGTCGATTTTTGGCAGGAATCAGAAGACGTTTAGATGCGGTTATCCGTTTGAATTGAGGCTGCGCACAAAGTACTAATTCTTTGGCGTATAACGATCAACCATGATGTGAACAGTCATCTGAAGATTAATTTTGAAATGTCTGACATTGTAAAGTTCGACTACAGTAAAAGTTGTAAAATGCATTTTTTTGTACAAATAACACTTCATTTTGTTATTAAAATTGTGGTTATATAAATCATTTTTTTCAAACATTTTTTGTTCGTTTCAATACCAATGTTATCATAAACTATGTTTCAATAATATTATACAAATATTTTATTATATTTCATCCGAAAAAAGAGGCTGATTTTTCAAATTTTAAAAAATCAAGGTGTTGCAATACTTTTTTCCATGTGTATATTAGTCATTTCTAAGCCGATTTGTCCTTTTCCCGACATGTTGGATATTTGTAATTAATCAACATTTGATCTCATGCATGCAGTTCTCCAATGGTCAAAATTCAATTACAACGTAAAATGTTTGTTTGGTTTCTTCTGAATTTCCTATCGTGACGTAGTGAAAAAAAAGTGACAATGTCTGATGACGTCACATAAAAAGAACACATTTCTCGTATAATAATAATTCTTCAATCTCAACAGTTAAAATTTCAATTATATTCATCAAGGTCGGCAAGCCTTTCAACCGACTCGAGTGGAGAAATATCGTAATGCACTTGTAATGTATTTGAATTATATTTCATCATCTTGTTTGATCTCAAATTTCAATTGGTCAAAATTCAATAAAAGGTCAAATTGTCTTGCTGAGCCATGGCGTTTTCTTTTTCTTTTCGACTTGGGAGTTTGAATGTCCTTTGGTATCTATCGCCGCTCTCAACCCTCTTGTTCAACATTAAAAAAAAATGAACATTATCATCATTTTTTTCATATAACAGAACAATGATCAATTTTGAATTTTTTAAATACTAAAGCTTTTCTAACTCAGGCATAGATTATCTTAGCTGTAGTTGCAAAACTTTTAGGAATTTTAGTCCATAATGCTCTTTAACGTCGTACTTATATTTGGCCTTTTAAACTTTTTTTGATTCGAGCGTCACTGATGAGTCTTTTGTAGACGAAACGCACGTCTGGCGTATATACAAAATTAAGTCCTGGTATCTATGAGGAGTTTATTTACAACCACTGGGTCGATGCCACTGCCGGTGGATATTTATGTACCCGAAGGTATCACCAGCCCAGTAGTCAGCACTTTTTTGTGCTGACATGAATTATCATTGATATGGTTATATTTATAAATAACATTTTTACAAAATTTTGAATTTTTTAAATACTAAGGCTTTTCTACCTCAGGCATAGATTACCTTAGCTGTATTTGGCAAAACTTTTATGACTTTTGGTCCATAATGCTCTTCAACTTCGTACTTTATTTGGCCTTTTTACTTTTTTGGATTCGAGCGTCACTGATGAGGATTTGTAGACGAAACGCGCGTCTGGCGTATATACAAAATTTAGTCCTGGTATCTATGATTAGTTTATTTATCAATAGTATCAATTTACTATTTTAAAACTGCTATTCGTCAATTTAGGCCTTATATTCATAATATAAAAAAAATCTGCAAAAAAAAAAACAAATAGATTAAAAATTTCAATTTTATTTAGTTAGAATTTGATTAGATGTTTTATGTGTCTGATGGTGTTTTTTTGTTGTTGTTGCTATTTCTGCTTTGATTTTGATTGACAATAATGGGATTTTTGCTTGATGTTATAGTTACTGTACTACTTTTTGAAATTGTTTTTAAAGAGGTATGAGAAATAATAACAATCCAAAATCCTATGGCATTTAATTCAGTACGCCAGACGTGTGTTTCGTCAACAGGAACTCAGTAGTGACGCTTTCATAACAAAGTCAAAAACAAAGTATGAACTGAATATCATTTAGGTACAACCAAGGGGCAGAACACAGTGAAAAAAAATACTACACCAGGATGCTTCCGATGATCCTTAAACAAAATGTTTACTAGTTCAATGATTATTGACGCCATTAATCTTGAGAACATTTAAATTAACTACAATGTGAAAAATAGAATCATACCACATCTTTTTTTTTAATATTTGTTAACCATCTTCATATACATCTAGACAATGTAGAATAATCAATCACGGAAATACATAAGTAAACTCAGTTTAAAAAAGTCTGAGTCCGATGTCAGAATTGGTATCAAAAGAAAAACCATAGCAAGTGACGATGAAACATATATTTAACAAAGGACTACTAGCAGTTACTGACATGCCAGTTTCACACCTAAATAAAACTGATTTAAGATTATGTCTTCATCATATGAAAATCAGATGACTTTTTCAGAAGCAAGAGTACTAGCTATGATGGCATTACGTGTCATCGTGTCGGGGTTGATGCTAATGCTGTTGGACTGTTATTTTTATAGTATCTGGTCAATAAAAAGTTTTCAACATGTTCAAACAACATTTTGGTTGCATTTTCTGTCAAGCAGTTTTATCCTTTGTTTATGTGACTAGATAAATATAACAGGTTTATCATTCGGTTGTCTTTAATGTTTCCCACGTGATATTTCTACATTATTTAGCTTAAGAGTAATAATTATTATTGTTAAACAGGTCGAGAACTCTAGATTTCTTTACGTCAGAATATATTTGCATAGTAATTTGCCAAACACAAGGCCAATACGGCCTTGAAAAACTGACCAATAGACTCAATGAGCTACAATGCATTGTGGGCTACTACGAGTTTACTACAACCGGAAAACACGTGGAATTAGTGGAAGAACTGTCAACTAATATAGTGTCTGGGATTCTCAAAACATATGTTTTTGTTCTGCGAATGTGATTATTGAAAAATATATAACATAATCGTCAATTTGCATGCTCAGATTAAAAAAAATATTGTTTACGGGCTTAACTATTTGACTTTCTTTTTCGCCTTGTTAAAGTTGTTGAACAGGTTGTTTTTTTTTCAGTGTTATGCATTGTACCTGTGCAATATTTATATATTTTACGACCTGAAACAGTGAAATTTCAGATGAAATGACCACTGTCCACTATGAAATTTTTTGAACTCTTTTAAACCTGTATAATGTCATTTCAAAATCATTTCTGCCTAGAAAAACATGAAAACTTTCATTGATCAATTCAATTTCAATTGTTTATTACTTTGAGCAAATGATGCTCATCAGTACAAATATAATATATATGCAAATACAATATATCATTGATCATAAACACTTCTTTCTGTATTGGATGTGTAAAATTTTTATCAGAACCTGAACTGAAAGTAAGAACATCATAATATTCAGTATGCTAAAAAAGTGTTATGAAAGCGGCAGGGCGGAACCAGCCATTTTAAACAGGTGGTCCTTATCCAGGACAAAAAGGGGGGTTCCAAATACATGTCCCTATTCAAATGGATTGACCTTTTAAAAAAATGGGGGTCCAACCCACGGACCCCCCCCCTTTGGATCCGCCACTGAGAGGATACGGTATATAGCTCAATACATTTTGTATAGTTTCATCCATCGATAAAGTCCGTTTGTTGCTAATTTTATCACAAAATATACCTCAGAGGTTTTTTATCGTTCGGCTGCTGTCATGTTGACGTATGTGAAATATCTCCAATATTTAAAGCCTCTGGATCACAGTGGGTGCCATATTACCTATTATTTTTGTCTTCTAAAACGTGCTTTGTATATAGAAATAAGAAGATGAAGTATGAGTGCCAAATGAGACATCTTTCAAAAAAAGACATAATCTAGTAAAGTAAGCAGTCATAGGTTCAATGCCGAAAGTACGCTATAAATGATCCAAAAAATACTTGTGTAAAACAATCCAAACAAAAAACAAAAAACAACCGGCCCAAGATAATAAATAAAAGGAGAAGAAATCTCTATCTAATAAATAAAAAACGTATATATAGGTTTGTATATATAGGAGCCTGTATTTCAGTGGTTGTCGTTTGTTTATGTGTTACATATTTGTTTTTCGTTCATTTATTTTTATAAAATTAAGGCCGTTAGTTTTCTCGTTTGAATTGTTTTACATTGTCATTTCGGGGCCTTGTATAGCTGACTATGCGGTATGGGCTTTGCTCATTGTTGAAGGCCGTAGGGTGACCTATAAATGTTAATTTCTGTGTCATTTTGGTCTCTTGTCGACAGTTGTCCCATTGGCAATCATACCACATCTTCTTTGTCATATTAGAGTAGATCAAACGCTGCAATTTTCACAAAACATATCAAATTTTCCACCTCGTCGCACATACATATGGATAACATCATTACAACGTATTTCCTAATGCATGTAGAGCAAAACTTTGGTTAGCTTGCTTGCTTTGTTTGTATATTGTACAATCATATTAGGATAATAACCAATAAAATTCCAATATAAAATATGCAAGTTAAACTATGCCTATATATATTGTTTAAAGATGTAAATCTTATTTTCAAAGCTTGTATAAACAGCTATTCACACAAAGCAAGCAAGCCAACCAAAGTTTTACTTTGCAAGCATTAGGAAATCAACTGTAATGATTTTATTCAGTTTGGCAAATGTCCGAGCCCGTTAAAAACGAAAACAAAATGAAACTACAGTTGCTGACTTCACTACCTTCAAAACAAAGGGAACAGTTTAGAAGTCTCATAAACTGAAATGTGACAAAAATTAATACTTATAGATTTTGTAAACAATGCCATGTATGTAAATATTTCTTCGCCTTTTTACGAACACAAAATTCAAGGATCACACATTTGCCTTTAATTATCTATACGGAAATTGCTGTACTCGTAAATATTAGCACCGGCTTACTTTATACTAGTAAGTTTGTCTCATGGGTAATTGTGTCTTTCGCTGTTGTTTCGTTGTTGTCTGGTTGACGAATACATGAAATCTCCGTGCCCTCATCAAACATATTAATGCTATATATCGGGTAATTCAAACCCTTTTTTCTTCGCATAGAAACAACTCTTCGTTAATCTGAGCATGGAAGTAATACTTTATATCACGAACTATAAATGAGGATACACAAAATGAAAAACTAAGCGAAATTGTGAATCCCGCATTGCACGAAAAAAATAAGTTGTATTTCAGTAAATAACACGTGTTCTCGGTTGATTGTAAACACGTAGTAGTCCATCATGCATTGTTACTCATTTAGTGGATTGGTCAAAAACCTAGGTAAAAATAAATTGCGTCACATGTAAATAAACAATTACATGTGTTAGAACATAAGTATGCTAATTTATGCATTTCCATATAAGGTAGTGGTCCCGACCTGTTAAATTAAACCACGAATTGATGTAAATCCTTGATATAGGCCTGTTGTTTTCAAGTTAGCTACAAATGTATTAACCAAGAGTTCCAAGTGATGAAGTTAAAGTAATCCATTCAAAAATGTTGCGGACGCAGTCACGTGTTGGTTAACTGTTATTGAGTATATGTTTCATAGATGACGACGGGTATGATCAAACTGTCGTAACTACAATCATGTTCTCTTTTCCTCGAATATGTCATCACAGAATTAGACTTATGACACAGTTTGTAATTATATGAGTAACACGTCGGATACCATGTGTGGAGCAGAAACTGATTACTCTTGCCTGGCACCTAAGATCAAACCGGTTTTTGGTTGGGTTTATTTGGCTCAGTATTTAGTTTTCATTGTTGTGATTTATTTAATACTGTTTGTCTACTGGTTATTTTACGTGTTTTTTGCTATGATATTGTCAATTGTCATAGACTTATGAGATTGAATATACCATCAAATAGGTTTCTACTCTACTGCACTCTCTTAAAAATTAAATGTAAAAAGGGGGAATATCGGATTTAGTATAAATGTCCTTAAATGACAGAAATGACGCAAATTCTTCATAATTGCTGAAATAGTTTAAGATCAATTTTCAAAATAAATATTTCCTTCCTATAAATTTTTTTCGACTTGCGTCACTTTATTTATAATTTTTGTGAAATTGCATTACATTTCTTATGCTTTTAGCTCTATTTTAATCTCAAGTGCATGAAACAAAATCAAATAATGCTATCTGTTTATTTGTGGTTTTAATGTGTATTATGCTGTCTTCTATATCAAACGTACTTAAAAATGAAAATGTTATTTTTGAAGAAAAGTGAACATAAGAATAGATGGATGGGGTGAGATGAAGGGTCAATTGGTTTGTGTAAATTAATATATCTCCCAGTGTATTTTCTCTTATTTTGACTGCCTAACAAAAAGTTTGTTCTTTTCAATCTGAAATATCTTAAAAAATAATAAAAAAAACTAATAAGTGCATTAATTGCATAAAATTTTTGACAAACATAATATGAAAATTAGAAAGTGGTATGATCTCAATTGAAACAATTGTTAAGAAGAGATCAAATGACGTACATTTTCTACCCTTATCATATCTCCTATTTATTTATTTTCGGGTTTGTATGTCACATGAGCAACACTACGGATGCAATTGATGAGCAGTAACTGCTTACCCTTTCGTAGTACCAGATATCACTCCTGGTTTTGAGTGGGGTTTGTATTTTTGTAGTTTGTGTTGTGATTTGTGTTATGGTGTCTGTTCCTTTTACCATGGCGTTGTCATATAAGTTCCAAAGTTTGATGTTTTATGTCCTAATTGTATCTTTAGCCTTTTTTCACAATATTTCACAAAAAAGTGTATACATGGACTCCTCAGCTACTTATTTCACTAATATTATATTTTTTTTTTATTGATTTTCAATATCATTGTATTGTTCTAAATCTAGTTTTTATACTAACCATTTTATTTAGTACAATAGGGTCATTTAAATTTACAAAAAAAAAGTAAATTATAAAGACATTTTACGCGCGTCTGGTGTTAAAACATATAATCCTTGTATCATTCATGACTTACTTCATTTCTCCTATAAGAACAATATACTTAAAGTGATGGTCACATGAATAAGGACAGATTTAATGAGGTCAGGTCAGATTATTCACTTGCAAGTGGATTTCAGGAAGACAACGCAACACTTTTTTTTCTGTTTTGTGTATCGTTTTGTTTGAAATTTGCTTTGAAAACAATGTATCTTCTTTTGATTATTATCATTTAACGTACATTGTATTTGTTAAAGAGGGTTGCACTATGTTATATCATATTATTTATATATTTTAATTGCTTAGCTTGTTTTCGTTCTAGTCACTTTAAATTAAATATTTTCTGGATAATTAGAAAATAGTATTTCCAAAACTTTTAAGCAGTGTTCAAAACTAGCCTAAGAATGGATAGGAAATAAAACTAAATGTGCCGATAATTGTTTAAATGACAACTCTTTTTAACAATGTTTTTCTTTCATTTTATATAAATAAGGCCGTTAGTTTTCTCGTTTAAATTGTTTTACATTGTAATATCGAGGCCTTTTATATCAGACTATGCGGTATGGGCTTTGCTCATTGTTGAAGCCCGTACGTTGACCTATAGTTGTTAATGTCTGTGTCATTTTTGTCTCTTGTTGACAGTTGTCTCATTGGCAATCATACCACATCTTCTTTATATATATATATATATATCTATATATATATATATATATATCTATATATATATATATATATATCTATATATATATATATATATATATATATATATATATATATATATATATATATATGAGTCTAAAAGATTGTGTAACAATACCGATAAATAGATGGAAAACAAAACACTAAAAAGTGTTGAATATCATCGCACAAAGATGGAAAAACTGAACAGATGATATAAATTATACAATAATTGCAAATATTTTGGCTCAACAAATGGCCTTCTTCGGTGCAAAAGTTTTAACAATACTGATATATAATGTATAAGGTGTAAACATAGATCAGTAATAATACAGGTAAGTTTTGGTCGATTGATTTTAATCCAAAATCCTGAATATAATATATACACTAGACTGTAAATTTAATTATTTCTTTCTATTGATTCCGTCTGGATAGAGGACACTCAGTGTTTTTATCCAAAACTTCTCCCGATTCTCTCTTTGCCTATTTTGCCATGTACAATCTTGTTCGATCACAAGGATCTTCATGTGATCAGAATCTTTCAGATTGTGATCTGGTAACCTGAAGTGTTGGCTGACCGGAATATACGTTTTTTTTGTGATTCATTGATGACGTTGACATGAAATGGGACAAGGGAGACCAAGAATTACAAACTTTTATAACAAATGCTAACAATCAACACCCTACCATCAAATTCACCCATGAAACATCTAATTCCACCATAAACTTCCTTGATACATCTAGCACCCTCTCTGTAGGTATAATAAACACAGATATATACTCTAAACCTACAGATACTCATCAATACTTGTCGCCTGAAAGTTGCCATCCTCCACACTGCACGAAGAGCATTCCATACATCCAAGCTCTGAGAATAAGGCGAATCTGTTCCTCTGAAAACACCGCAAAACAACGTCTGGGGCAGCTTAAAGGACATTTGAAAAGAAGGGGATATAAAAACAAAAGCATCAAAAATAGTTTTCGAAAAGCGGTATCCATCCCCAGAAGCAGTCTGCTAACTTACAAAGAAAAAAAGAAAAGTAAAAGAATCCCCTGTGTGCTCACTTACCATCCATGCCTGAGAAATAGTTTCAAGACCATTCGTGATCATTGGACGGCAATCGAGAAACATTCCAAGTTATCCAAAACCTTTCCTGAGCCTCCCATGATTGCCTTCAAACAACCTGAGAAATATACTTGTCCGTGCTGACCTTTCCAAACCTAACCATACTGTAGGTAATTGCCAGCCTTGTGGGGATAAGCGCTGCAAATGTTGCAACCAATTGCAGCATTCATCAACATTTCACAGTAAGACCACAGAAAAGACATACAAAATCTTCTGCAATGTCAACTGGAAAAGCTCAAACGTGATTTACGTTCTTGAGTGTCCTAGATGTGGTCTCCAATATGTTCTAGACACTGTATAATGAAATGAATCATGATCCTATATGATATATAAAAATTGTTGAGTTAGATTGCTGACAAATAATAAATACATTGTGTATGAAAATAATAATATAACATCTACACACGCTTAAAAAACACGTGTCTCATGTCTATCTCTAGATTCACCTTCCGTGACAAGGTAACACTACGACTATTGATGTTATATTTTTATATAGCGGATGTGGTCGAGTGGTCTAGAGCGCTGGACATGAGGCTAAGCGATTGGTGCTGTAGTGTATCAAAGGTGTGAGTTTGAATCCTGCTGAGGGACGGACAAACATTTGTCAGTATAAAATCAAACTCTAACACTGTTTGGTGTAATTTTCAGACTTATATAAATATTTGCATTAACCTTGTATCTATATCACTCTTAGATCCAGTGGACATGTATATTGTATGGTTTGTCACTTGTTTAGACTTGTTTGTAAAATATACTTATTTCTAGTGACTGTATAATGAAATGAATCATGATCCTATATGATATATAAAAATTGTTGAGTTAGATTGCTGACAAATAATAAATACATTGTGTATGAAAATAATAATATAACATCTACACACGCTTAAAAAACACGTGTCTCATGTCTATCTCTAGATTCACCTTTCATGACAAGGTAACACTACGACTATTGATGTTATATTTTTATATAGCGGATGTGGTCGAGTGGTCTAGAGCGCTGGACATGAGGCTAAGCGATTGGTGCTGTAGTGTATCAAAGGTGTGAGTTTGAATCCCACTGAGGGACGGACAAACATTTGTCAGTATAAAATCTAACTCTAACACTGTTTGGTGTAATTTTCAGACTTATATAAATATTTGCATTAACCTTGTATCTATATCACTCTTAGATCCAGTGGACATGTATATTGTATGGTTTGTCACTTGTTTAGACTTGTTTGTAAAATATACTTATTTCTAGTGACTGTATAATGAAATGAATCATGATCCTATATGATATATAAAAATTGTTGAGTTAGATTGCTGACAAATAATAAATACATTGTGTATGAAAATAATAATATAACATCTACACACGCTTAAAAAACACGTGTCTCATGTCTATCTCTAGATTCACCTTTCGTGACAAGGTAACACTACGACTATTGATGTTATATTTTTATATAGCGGATGTGGTCGAGTGGTCTAGAGCGCTGGACATGAGGCTAAGCGATTGGTGCTGTAGTGTATCAAAGGTGTGAGTTCGAATCCCGTTGGACGGACAATAATTTGTCAGTATAAAATCTAACTCTAACACTGTTTGGTGTAATTTCCAGACTTATATACGAACTCTTGAACCTGATGGACTCAATGAGAGAGACGAAAAAAGATTTAAAAACAAATCAAAACCATAATTATCTTGAAATCATACAAATTAATTTATAGAAATTCATACAATTAATCGAACATCTATAAATGTGTTAAACTTTTATTCCAACTTCATGTAGTTGTAGCTACAAACATATTTTATGCAACATCAATCAATATGTTACACTTTTCCTCAACTCTTGTATAGATTAAGCTACAAAAATATTTTTTTTGTCATGCATCCGATTTCACCTTGAGAGATGCACACGCCTGATGAAGCTAATTTGTTTAGCGAAATATTGCGTATTTCTATTTAACATCTAATAGAACTTTTTAATGTATTAATTAGTGTGTTTAAGTTATATTCTTAGACATTTATATATATATATATATATATATATATATATAAAACGTCTGAATAGTAGTCAACGATTTTCCCCACGAGGGCGCTGGATCGTTACGACAAACAATACATGTACACAATATAGCCTATGTCATGTTTAACAATTTTTTAGAATGATGCAAGCGTCTTAACTTATGTTCGGTTTGACTTTTTTATTGTATAAATTTCAAGATTTAGTAAACATTTAATCTAAGAAGACCTAAAGATGATTCATTTAACATCAGAATCTGACTGACGAAGGATATCTGTTATCCGAAATATTTCTAAATAATTACATTTATAGTTACCTTTTTTTGTATTGGAGTTGTTGTGTACACTTTTTTAGGCGTTTATGTATATATATATATATATATATATATATATATATATATATATATATATATATATATATATATATATATATATATATATATATATCTAACGAGTATAACCTGAACATAGATGCACACACCCGCTGAAATATGTCCACCGTATCAGATATAATGTAGATACATTTGGCTTTCCCAAATGCAAATTAACTTCAATCAGTTATAGAATATATAAAGGGCTTTTATGTGTATATGCCTATCTTTATATATTTCAACTATATACACGTAGCTTTACATAATCTATACAGCATTTCATATATGTGTTTGTGTTATCTAATATCGATTTAAATATGTCCTTCGTGTAAATGAAAAAAAAAAAAACATTTAGGTCATGTGCATTGCAATTTATGTTTCATATCTTCCAGCCAAACTTTCAATTATCTTCGGCTTGCTTCCATCCTCACGGAAAGTAATTGTAGTTAATGATCTTACCATATATTTGCAAAGTCTGTTGGTTTTATCCCGTCTGATAGTAAATAGATTGTAAGAAAACAAATCTAAACCAGAAACTCTATTGTTCAATTGGCCTAATTCTAGTAAAATAATTCAATTTCACTGTTAACCAATACTAACTTGAATTAAATTAAAATGTTTTTCATCATGTGTAATATGGTTAGCTCATATTTTCTCATTAAATACATTTTATATTATATAATTACAATGAAAGCCTTTTCTCGAAGAAGTCTTCGCTATACATTATTTTATTATAACAAATAATCTAATTAGTAATCCTATAACATCAATGATAATAATCAGTAATTAGTATTAGTTGAAAAGAAATATGGGTCGAAGAAAATGCGTTGTCCACCAAAAGTTTTTTACATACAATATATTCGTGGTATTTTAGCCCTCACTATCGCTCAGGCAAAAATAATCCCAAATATAATACCTACCCATGTTAAAACTACAATAAAGTAAAGCTTGCACGAAATTTGTTCTTAATTTTGAGAAGAATGATACATCACTTCACTCGAATCAGTTCTCATTCCAGATATCATTGCCTTGAGTTACGCGCCTGTTAGCATCTACAATTGCTCTAAATAACAAATAAACGCGATTTCAGATTTCGGAAAAAATTGAATCTCTTCAACAAAAGGTATCCGCCTCCATTAAAAACTGACCGCAACGAAATAGCACAATATTTTTGAAAAAGACGTTAACTACTAATCAATCAATCGTGAATAAAAAAAATCCAAAGTTTAGCTGTCCTTATGCCTGTTCATACATATTTAATATTTTAATTTACAATTGTTTCCTGACCTTAAAATGTTTTCAACTGTCCCTCTGTTGTAGAGCTGAAAATATTTGAATATCAAATAGCGCATTTTTTTCAACATGTCTAGTATAACCACAACTACAATAACCCGGAGAATAAAACAGATAGGGAACTTATCTCAACATGAACTGAGCGTGAAACAAACCCCGATGTTATTATATAAATATATGCATTTAGGTATGACCAGCAAACAGTTTATGTAACCTACGTCTCGACGTATGTCTGTAGCCTGTTTCTAATATATCGGATTTCATCCAATATCCTCAATGTATTATAAACTAATCCGTTTGTATCAGACCAATCATTGTAACCAATTGTGTTTTGTATGTACCTGGCCGTGTCAAGAACCTGTAATTCAGTGGCAGTTGCTGTATATCGTATTTGAATCAAATTTATTGTTTAACACATAAATTAGTCCTTTAGGTTTTTATGTTGGAATTATTTTGATATTGTAATTTCATGGCATTTTATTGTTTGCTTTGCGGTATGAGTATTACTCAAAGTTTGATACATTCGGACAAACTATATTTGCAACTTATATGTTATTTTGTCCCTTTTTGTGAGATCTCTTATTGGCATCATACCACGTCTTCTTATTTTCATATTATATACTTCATTGAAATAACGATAAACTTACACTAACAAGTTTTGTAAACTATGATACCATTGTATGAGAAACTGGAATATGTCTACATTTGGTTCCTTCCTTAATTAGTCCAAACCTTGATTTTAGTGTCCATCGTTTATTCGTCTGATTGTGTGTTATGTTCAGTGGACAATAGTTCATGTATATTCTTCAAGTGATAAAACTAATGAATCTTACAGGTAGGCTCTTTTAGGTCAAAATAAAAAATATACGCATTCTTTTTGTTCATTTGGAATATTCTTCTCCTTGATTTTTCTTAGTTCTCTTGTGTTATTAATGCTTTTGTATTGCAGTTGCTCTTATAAGTAATTGGATTTAATCATAAACAGTCATTTTTGTCTTAACATCATCTGAAAAGTCCGAATGAATATTTTCCTTTTCATTCTGTCAGTTAATTTAAAGACGTATATGCTGCAGTAAATACAGTATTGTTCAGACAATTCTTTTGCTTTCAATTCAGTACTGTTCAGAAACCTTTTAGACAATTCAGTAGGATGTTGATATGAAAAATAACAACTACTACAATGTACAGTCTGAACATGGATTGAACAGATGGTCATTAACTGCAATTAAAGTGTCTTAAAGTATTGATTTTTTTTTCAAAATGAATAGATTCATCTGCCTCCTCTGTAAGAGCCGTGGTGTAGTGGTTAGTGCATCGGACTACTAACACAAAGGTTCCTGGTTCGATTCCCGTTTGGGATGAAAATTTCAGGAACTCAATTTCCGGCTCTCCCTTGACACCATCTGCGAGTATGGTCTTGAGGAAACGATGATAGTCCGTCGGAAGGGGACGATAAATGGCTGACCAGTGTTAAGAGAGAGCCATATTTCTTGCACGTTAAAGACACCCTTGTAGATTTCGAAAAAGAGTAGGCTAATGCCGCTACAAGGCAGCACTCGCACCCACAAAGTGGAAAGGGATTAATATAAGTTGCAAAACTTGTTTCCCAATCCACTATAAATAAATATGTTTAAACTAATACATTTCACTACGTATTTAACCCCTTACTTCTATGAGATGTGCATTTGTTATGCATATCGTTTTAACTCGGTGTTAATTAAGCATTTAAGAATTATCAAACACTTGTTCTTACTATGACAAATTTGATAAAACATACTACATTATATTTACAACTATATATGTCAGTTAATAATGTTTAAAATCTATCTTTACTCTGATAAGTGTTGTGAAAATTTCTCCATCTTTGTGAAAATTTGTAATTACAGAACATTGGTCAGAGTATGTGTGTATGAGATTATAATTTTTATTTAAATCTTCCAGTTTCATTTGCCTTGAATTACAACTATGAAGGGATATCTTCTACTTTTCAAAACTGTTGTTAAGTATTTCGATGCATGTTAATAGCTTAATAGACCCCCAATTAATTACCAGTAGTAAGTGATGTCAACCTTGTTACTCAAAGCTGTTCTTGAGGTATCTGTTGGGTTAATTATCATAAATAATATAGGAATATTTAATTTAATTGAAAGAGTGAATGCTAAGGGGACAATCAAAATCAAAACCAATACGTCAAATAAGGCAAAGACACATATAGGGTCTCGATCTGCGTCACAATGTTTAATTGATTAAAATTTCAACCTATCGGCAATCAGGAAGTAGCTACACAGCAGATGTAAAATTTCAGAGCTTCAGACCTAATAAACAACTATTCGCCGCTAACATAGAAGCCAATAAAAGATTGATAACATATTTCCGTGTACAATGACTGCTGCACAATCTCAAATTATCGCATAACTAGAAGTAGCTATACCGCAGATCTACAAACTGCTTACACTCTACAATTAAACATTATTAAGCTGCAGATTATATATAAGAACATCAACTTTCACTTGATGGTTTTTCGGTATAACGGTATTACGGACGGAGTCGAGCGGTTATTCGACCTGTTTTTGTCGTTAATGACGCAGAATCGAAAAAACAGCAAACATTAGAGCATTAAAACACTTGAAAAACAACACAAATGGAATAATCTGAATCGAATCAAATACCCGGGTAGAATGTGCTCCAAATAATGGTAATCGTCATCTTATTTCATGATGACACAAACAAGGTAAAAATAAACTCATCATAGAAATGGGATAATGAATATGGCTACTACAAGTCAAATATATCTGTGGTATTTGGTCGTTCAGGTACAGTGACTAAACCATCAACAACTAGTAATTTATGACGGAGTCAGAAAACATTCGATGGATTTCTTTTACCGAAACGTTTAATCTTCATTATAAATCTAAGTTTTTTTATCCATGTATTATGCTTGCGTATTGATAATGTGTTGATACATCATTTGCAGAAGATTCAGATCGTTTCATTCAACTGAGACTGTTTTAACAGAAGTTTAAACATATATAAAGTGAATACTAAGACGGTTTTGTTTTGCGATTATTGGTCTTAGTTTTAAGCCTATTGGATGGGTAATATATTCGTAGAAAAAACAGAGCCTTACTGTATATATTATATGTATGCGTGTAAATAAAGGCGACAGTAGGTAACTGATGTTTATAGCTCGTAAATCTACAAATGAAGACAACAAACAATAACTTAGAGAATCGTATGAGCTCCAAGAGGAGCGAGATAGGATGCGTTGAAACGTTTAACGTCCCTACCCACCACCTCATTCGAATTCACACTTAGTAGAAATGTCACAATACAGAATAGGATCAAATTGCTATAACTACAATCATATAAGTTCATTCAATTTGTCATTATTTTGAAATGCATAATTTCGTCTTTTGTAGACGAAACAGTCTTCTGGCGTTACAATTATGAACCAGGAATTGCTGATGAGTTTCCCCTTGCTTTATCCATTTGAGCGTCCCTGGTGCAATTTTTGCAGACCATTTCTATAAATCAAAGCTTTCATTTACATCTGATATGCATTAATATTGCAAGTTATAAATCCTCCTCTTAAATACATAAGTAAAGAGATAAATTAATTCAACGGAATCAATCAGGATTTTACTATTATGTCTGTTTGTTTTGTTCAAACATCGGTGGCATACAAGTGAGAGGTTTAGCTAGCTATAAAACCAGTTTTAATCAACCATTTTCTAAATAACAAAATTTCTACACCAAGTCAGGAATTTGACAGTTGTTATCGATTTGTTTGTTGTGTTTGAGCTTTTGCTTTTGTCATTTGATTAGGGACTTTCCGTTGAATATACCCCGGAGTTCGGTATTTCTGTGATTTTATTTTATACATCATAATCATTCAACTTAAAATTGATCATATGATTTTGTTTTCATTTCAGTTGTGCATTGACTAAATCAAATTAAAACAAAACGGTTTTTATTATTTAATATAAACAAACCTTGAAAATGTTTAACAATTTAACAATATCAACACATTACAATAAAATAAATTAATGGCCATTGTATTTACAGTTTAACATAATATGGCGCTTTATCACAGTCTCAGAAAATATGCCATCAGTTGCTCTATAGTTATACTGTACTAGGTTTTTCTTAGGAATCACAATTCTGATATATCCAAGTGTACTAACTACATGTATTTGGTCAAATCAAATGTAATACAGTAGTACTAACAATTACATGGTTCTATATGATAACATATAGATATAGGAAGATGTGGTGTGAGTGCCAATGAGACAAATCTCCATCCAAATATCAAATTATAAAAGTAAACCATTATAGGCCACTGTACGGTCTTCAACACGGAGCCTTGGCTCACACCGAACAAAAAGCTAAAAAGGACCCCAAAATTACTAGTGTAAAACGGGAAAACTAACAGTCTAATCTATATAAAAAATATGTATAATATATATAAAGCTGATTTAACCAACATCATGAAATTTATTGTTTAACTGTCAAAATTAATTAATTAACCGAACAAAATATTATTAAGGAATCGAATATTCTGAAGAATCCAGTGTATCCAACAAAACATATAGTAAATTTTAAATTTCGCCTTTTCACTGTTAATTCATATCATATAATTCTCAGTTATTGTTTTATACAGAAAAATTACCCCAAAAACTAAAACAAATACAACATAGATAATTTCTTTCCAGAATTTTGCCTTTTGCATTGTATTACAAACAATTAGTTCACTTACAATGTTTAATGTTCGAACACCGAAATAATTATACAATATTTACAATGGCATCTATTTGCTTTTAGCCAAACAAAAAGTTTAAGTTGGAACAATGTGCCCGAGTATGGTGGTAACACATCAACAAAATTGTCAAGAACAAAGCAGTGTTAGTAAATGGGACGTTCTTAATTTATCTCATGAATATGATTAAAAATACACCCAATGAACGTGATCCATCTATACAAAAATAATACCATTCTTTATCAACATGTTCTTATTCCATACGTAACGATTTTACATTCAGATTATTACAATATATCTATATACCTATATTATTTTATAATTTACAGCTGTATTTTTTTTACTGATGTTATCTATTGTTTGATTATATCTATAACAGTATAACAACACATAAAATATATATCATAGATAAACTATAAATTTATAAGCAACAAAATAAAGGAAAAAGACAAAATTGAAAGTAATGATGCGCACTTTAGAAAAGTACAAAAATCGTATATTTTACATTAAAATATATAATAACTAAAAACCGAAAGCAACACACTCACATGAAAAAAACTTACAAAATTAAACCTAAAAAAAACCAAAATGAAAAACAAAATAAGATAACACATAATATTGAGGTTTTCGTGATATATTTACCGTTTGATAAAAAGAAAACTAGCTTACAATATCTCACTAACTATACCAAGCTTATAGTACATTAAGCCAGTCGTTTATTTGGATTATTTATTACTCGTCTGTGTCGTTTGAATTTAAAAAGTTGGACGGCCATATCAAAAACAAAAATGAACAAACGTAATCGCCTTGCAGGCCAACATTCAAAAATGTTCTACTAAATACATCAATCGGTAAAATTCTAATAATGGAAAACCCAGCGTAACAGAAACAAGTTTTTCGTGTATACAATCATGAAAACACTTCTTCTTTGATGACCGCCATTTTACTTAATTAACTGTCCTTTCATGAAAAGCAATGTCTAATCGAGGTTCGAAGATTCAACTATGAAAAAAGCTCGTGGAAAAAATATAAATACATTTGGTTCAGTGCATATGAGCTACTTTTGTTTTGATATTACTACTATCTAATGAAACTGAAATGGAATAACTTTAACTTTTATTGTTTTGATTGAAGTCTATGTTATTGTTTTACCGGTCAGTTAAGACACCGTATCGTTGAAGGAAGGCGTTGCCACTGAATTTTCCTAATTTGAATGTTTACTCTAAATTTCTCTATGAAATAGTTACAGTCAGTCATAAGTCAAAGAAAACCTGACAGCACTATGGTAAAAATACAAAAGTCATACCAGTCCACATAAAAGTAAAGGCGAAGTCTAACAAGACCTTTGGGTGAAATCATATGATCCGCAAGAGTAAGCGATTCCTGTTCCATCATTTGATCATGTAACAACACATCCGTTGATAAATATCATTTGGTGATGTCATAATCGAGGAATAGAGGACGGATTTGTGTTAACGACATTATTCGTGGTAGTGATGTGTATTTTGCTATGGCAATTTCAACGGTACAGTATATCTATTGAATTTAGAAATTAAGTCCAAAAATATAAACAAAACATTTGTACTTACAGATCAAAAGTAAAGACACGGAATAATATAACATTAAAAAAATGTTCACATCTACAACATACACAGATTATTATACTAAAATCACGTCGACAAAATTTAGTCCATCGCTGGGAAAAAGTGAAATAAATAAATAATGACTGATATTCAAACCAAAAGATGACCAAGTAAATGGTGAAATGTCCAGCAAAATGGTAACAAAAATCTGTCGTAAACAAATTTACTTAACGACAACCAAATATATCGCTAAATAAAAAGATAAAAACAACAATAACAAAGTAAACTAAAGCTATTAATATATACAAATTGCAAAAAATTATACAATTAAAATTGTTGTAAAAATTATGCTTGTGATAAAAAAAAAACTTCTTACAAACAACACCTATTTGAGTGTACAAAACATGTTAAACATGAGATCAAATTGCAGTCAAGTCTGCAAGCAAACAACATACACCGGTATCAATGGGGGACATTGTTACACAATGTACAACAATATATAAACGTACAAAAGTACAAAAAGTGTAAAATACAATATAGATCCATGTATATCTTTTGTAAAATGATCTACTGAATACATTTACTTTAATATAACAACATGAATATAAAAAGATGAAATTCAAATAAAACGTGATTGAATTGAAATGACTGGCCTTTTGTTGATGTACAAATTATGAAAAATGAAAAATTAGGAAAAATTATTGAGACAAACAATGATAGGTCATATCGCTGAGACAACAGGAATGGTCCTCACTATTTTTTTTAATTTAAATTACATTGTGAATTGTGTATTGTAGATCCATAGTATAGTAGATATATCGTTTATTAAATGGTGAATCTATATTTCATTTTGTTTACATATATAAGTACAATGTATGCTAAGGTTTTATTTATCAAAATCATCTTTTAACTGTTTCTGTTTTGTTTATCATGAAAGTCTGAAAAAAAGAAGTGTCTAAAGTTAAACACATACAAGCTATGCTACGAAGACATTTATTTTTTTCAGTGTATATTTACTCTCTCTACAATTACCCTGCTAAGTTACCTCTATAAATCATTAATAGCTAAATAGATCTGAAAAGGATTTAGTGTTCAAATTTAAATTACTGTTAACATATGGCACCCTTTGTTAAATCATTAATAGCTAAATAGATTTGAAAATGATTTAGTGTTCAAATTTAAATTACTGTTAACATATGGCACCCTTTGTTCGGAAGCTTAATTGTACAAAAGATATGCCAAGAAGTCTAACCGTTGAAATAACATTAATGAATAAAATATCTTTTAGTAGGTACAATGACATTAATCTGACAATTTTCCTTACAAACAATACACTATAACATTAATTAGCAACATAACAAGGTATGATTGATGATCGTTATTTGTTATACACAACAAGAACATAGCTATAAATACACAATAAAACATTATATTTACACCTTACAAATAACTTTATATGAATCTATTAATTCATTGATATGCTTGTATGTGTTTATTTATACTTAACCGCTATAATTAGAAAAATAATATAAGCAAAAGAGGGGCCAAAGATACGAGAGGGACATTCAATTTCATTGTTCGAGAATATACTGACAAATAATTGATTAAATACCAGAACAGTTAAAGGACATCCTTGTCTTGGTCGTTTCTACATATCAATATTTGTAGATAGAACTGGTGAAATCTTTATTACGTAAATCAGCCATTTTAAACTTACATTTGAAAGTCTGATAGATTACACATACGATTTTGAAAATTGTTCAGATGATTAAAAGGAATTATGGCATATACTTCAATATACAATATCCTATCTACACAATAATATCAGGAATCAAAAGGTGAATAATCGGACAAGGTCAATAAAATTTGTTGAAGATGAGAATGAATAAAAAAAAACATATGTATATTAGCCTATTACAAACGAAATAAAGAAGTGAATAAAATACCTACATTTTTCAAAAGATTCAATCGACACACGAATGAATTGGGGCAAAACCAAATATGATACAAATGAATAAACTAACATAAGTTGAAAGAAAAACACATCAAGAAAAAACATGAGACAGCTATGTGCCAACACAAAAATCTATGGAAAAGTCAAATTTCTATAAAGTATGTCAAGGTCTAAAAACGATGAAAATGAATTTGAGATATGTGTATATCACCTTTTTAAAACGAAAATAAAAAAATAAAAAAGGAAAAACACCTGCATATTTCATAAAAATCAAACGAAACATAATGGATAAATAAACCTCACAGTAATGATAACTGAAAAAAAAACTAATCTAACTCCATTTGTTTTATTTACATATCCTTAAAGTAAACATGACAAAAATATGTATGTTAAAATGTAGTTACTATATATAAACGATGATTCAATTAAGAGGAACATAATATGCTGTAACAAATTTGAAAATGTAGACAATAAAAAACAAAATGCACTTAATGTCTACGATAAACTTAAATAATCCAAAATATTTCGTGGACCAGAATGATGTTTTCGTTGCAGTTTACAATTACAATACCCATTTATTTGGATGTAGCTCCAGTTCTCTTCTCCCGTACTGTTGCGTACATAAGCGTATGCATACACCTTTTTGGTGATACACTCCGATTTGTAATGTCTTTTATCTATACCTTTACAAGGAATATTGTCTTCTAGACAAGACGTTTCGTAAATAAATTGTTGTATACGTCTCTCACCGACGATGATGTATGGTAAAATAGTAACAGGTTGTTCCCACTGATCTAGCGTTTCCTCGCCTGATGGTGTTACCCACTTGCTGATACTTGTGCATACACTGGACACTTCTCCTACAATATGCGACCGTTTTGATCTTAACCTCGATTTTGCATGTCGATGGCGATTTCTTCTCTTATTGTTTTTCCTATTTTTCCTCTTTTTATTTTTTCTATTTCTTCGCTTTTTTCCAGTTTGTACTTTTGAAAATGAATTAATTTTGTTTAAACCAACGGTGAACGAATTTCTAAAATCAGAAGAAGGTGGAAGTATAGGCTTATTTTCTGTGAAAGCCACATGTCTTGACGTAGAAAGTTCCATGTTATCAAGTATTGGGAATAAAACATTATCGGACGTCCTGTGAATCCACTTTTCAGGTAAAATGTTTCTTGATGTATTTTTGGATTTCGAGTTAATATTTTCCTTCATACTTAAGGCATTAAGAACATCTGTCATTATCATAACACAAATACTGGCGCAACATAAGACCTGTAAAAAATAAATAGTAACGTTTGAGAATGAGGATACTATTATCATGATATCTATAAGTCTGGTAATCAATGTGTTAGCTTTTCCTGTTTAAAATTATCAGTATGTGTTTGTAAGTCTGTGAGGAATTAGAGCACATTGTGCTTTGACTTATTTTTTTGTTATCATTATTAATAACTTTTACTTAAACTGCTATTCACTGCTAACCGTTGAAGAAAGAAAGAACAACGCGTTGTTTTTTCACACCTTATGTTAGAATGCTGCATTTTGATTGGTTGAGAACCAGTGTATTTTTTGCATATTCCAACTTTTTTTTCCTCATTTAAAAAATAATTGACATTTTTTAACCACTGCCGGTGAATTTGGTATTTGCCATTTTGGATACTCCTTTTTTACCATCGCGAGCCTGTTTCCGCCAAAATTATTAAGAACCTTTCTCACTTATCCCGATTTTTAACTAAGACAACACGAATAAACACTATTGATGGAGTTAAACCGAAAACTGTAAGAGATATATACATATAAAGAGGGGAAAAAGACATCTGTACAAATGAACGATTTAATGATGGAATAACAATGATGTTTACACATATAGATACCATGACGTTACAAAAAGACATGTATAATTCCCGCGGTACTATGATTACCATTCACATGTAGACAGTATCAATCAAAATGTATTCGGTGTAATTAAACAGATATATCATGTTATGGAGGGGTATGGAGGGGTATTTGCGAAAAATATCAGTCTTGGGACCAAATTCCCTCGCATGGCGGCTTGGGAAATTTCACCGTCCCTGGACTGGTATTTTTCGCAAATACCCCTCCATAACATGATATATGTGTTCACTGTTCTTGATATATCTTCGTTATGTTAGCTTTCTTGTACTTTTTTTTTTAGAATAACCGGAAGACTACTTATCATTGTTTATGTATTATTAAATATTATTGAAGTTTTGACTTTCCAAGAACATGTGATTTGATGGACAAGAAAACTTGCGCAAGACCACCAGTATGTTTCAAATAGGGAATGATAATGTCTGAGCAGGCAGATTATACATTTAAAAACTTCTATCAATTTTATGATTTGAAGACGTCCATATCAACTTAAATTAAAACTCAAACTTCCGGCTCAGAAGCGAACAACCTGATGGTTTTGCCTTTCCGTTATTTTGTTTGTACATGATTGAAACCTTGCATATGCAATAGTCTTTGTTCGTCAGGTTGATAATAGAAATTGTCATGTTTTGTCGAACATCGTTTTTTTTTTAAATAATTGTTGTTGATTAATAGTTTTACCATTAGTAAAACAGTAGACAGTCATCAATTAGACGCATAAAAGAGAGACGAAAGATACTAGAGGGACAGTCAAACTCATAAATCGAAAATAAACTGACAACACCATGGCTAAAAATGAAAAGGACAAACAGACAAACAATAGTACACATGACACAACATAGAAAACTAAAGAATAAACAACACGAACCCTACCAAAAACTAGGGGTGATCTCAGGTGCTCCAAAAGGGTAAGCAGATCCTGCTCCACATGTGGCACCCGTCGTGTTGCTTATGAGATAACAAATCCGGTAAAATAGTTTAATTCGGTAGGTCACATTTATGAAAGGGAAATATCCCATGAAGTATATATTGCTCAGCTAAACTGTTTTATAAAGTTTCAGTTTCAGAGATTTTATTAAAGATACACTTATGTTATTGTTTTACCTACTTCTTAAGGTAATATGGATTTTTATGTTGAAATTGAACACGACCACATCAAATACAAACTACAAATAACTTTAAAAATGATAGAAACTAAATTAAAGCAAGGAACTGGACAAACTGTATTTTCATATAAAACCTAATATTAAAAATTTCATAAATTAAGGCACACATCGTACTAGTTAACAAGATTGTGAGTAAATTATTGTATTACCTTCTTGTTACCAGTGCGACGGTAAAATGAACTAGAACAAAAAGTAAAACGCTAAAAAAAAATGAATTGTTTACGTTCTATTTCTTTCGGCTTTTGATTTTAAAATTTTAAGCGAGATGAAGTTTTATCATATTCTAAAACATTGAAAACATTATTCCGTCTATATACTGGCTTGTTACGAAATTAAATAAGTAGCTGAAGGACATTATTTCTATGTGATGTAAGTGTGTCTTGTGCCAGATTCAGGTTATTAGCACCGGAGAACAAGAAAACTTCACTTTCCAATTTCATTTTGGTTCAAATAATATATTTATTTCTCTTAATCTATCTTTTGGAATGTCTAACCAATTTATCTATCTTGAAGTGGGGACTACTTTCATCGTATTTGAAACAAAATGATTGTATTAAGACTTCATTTATGCTTAACCATACAGTTGATTAATCATGTAAACACTGGTATGCCGTAAGTAAAAACGTAAATTGCAGTTTTTACAGGGCATGGAAGAAATGGCTAATAAACTAATTAAATCATTTCTTGTAACAAGTAAACAAATGTTCTGCGATTGTACTTTTATATTTCAACTTTATTTTATCGATACAAGTGCAGTCATCCAGCAGATGAGTTAGAACATATAGTAAAAAGATAATAAAGTGTAGTAATTGATTAAAAGTTTCAGAAGGAATCAGTTCACCGAGTGGTAAGCTAAAAGGACAATTGCGTCTGGTTATTGAAATACAAAGCTATCAGTTTCTTGTCGAATTTGTTGCATGATAGTATTCATGTGCTTTACATAAATCAGGTTGACACTTACAACTATCGATAGTATAAATCTGATCATTTCAACCATCAAACTTCGAGTGAGACGGGTACTCTTCTGGAAATAATAATTTAAAATGAAATTCGTGGGATTTCGGTTGCCGAGTGGTTGCAGTTCAACTTCGGGGGACTTCGGTTGCCGAGTGGTTGTAGTAGTTCAACTACTGTAATCACTATCTAGTCAACAATGAGGTTGTGAGTTTGAACACCGATCGTGCGGGTGCATTTGACTATAATCTTCTTTGACTAAGATTGTCCTACCGAGGGTTTGTCACTTCCGCTACCAATAAAACTGATCATGAAAAATCACGATAGTGTGGAAGGTGGTATTAAACCACAATCAATCAATCAATTGAAATCCGACTGTAATGTATATATCGTGTTTTTATTTAGTAAAAAGACAAATCTAGGAACGAAGAGTATTATACTTATTCCAAAAGAGGAAGCTTGCATGCTGAATATTCACCTCGTGATTACCATACAGAGTCATGTTTTGTCACTGATGAAACTATAATGAGTTGTAATGCGACACTGTCAGAAAATTTATAAGAAATGTTCTATTGTTTTTACCCAAATACTATTTATCAGTTTCATTAAATGTGAATGGAACAGTGTGTTAAATGTTAAATACACATCGATGCAGTACCAAACGGTACAAAAAGCATAAAATTCATGTAAATGTCAACATACTGTCTTATTATAAATAATACCGTGGTAGAACTGACGGTAATTAATACCATATTACTTTTCACGAAAGCATCCGTCCTTCACTCGGAACATATTTATTTCCATTCTTATTATAAAAATAATTTAAAGAAAAACAAATCAATCCTAAAACTGCTTAGAAAAGAACCACTTTTAAATCTTTGAGACAGTTTCCAAAAAATATGATTAACATAATTCAAATTCAAAAGGTCATCTTTTTATACATAGTGAAATGGATGGAGAGCTGTCTAATGGCACTCGTACCATATCTTCTTATTAAAATCCAATGGTTGTCAGTTAAAGATAATGGTTGATACCATATATAGAACTTATTCCCATGAGTATAATTTATAATATCTGGTGGTTATACCTAATGAAATAGAAGAACCGTTTTGGTTTTCTTTATAAGCTGATATACAGATTATGTGTTACATGTGCACTCTCTAGCTATAAAGTAAACAATGCACATGATGTACGAAGATGATTTACTCTTTCCTTGTATACACTGTAAAACTGCTTGCACACTAACCAATAACAATATGTTTCGTTCAGAAGTTATGCATAGTTTGAAAACACAAATCTTTGGGAAGAGGTAAATATTTTACTCGAATATTCAAGTTAAGCAATAAATATTGTTATCCCCCTACCCGAATAATTCAGTCCCTTCCCGTAATCGATTTTGCGAGGTTCATAAAGAAATTATAGATCAGCAGAATATAACGACTGAATTATTCGGTTTAGTTAACCCCTAACCTTATAACGACTGAATTATTCGATTTAGTTATCCCCTAACCTTATAACGACTGAAGTATTTGGTTTAGTTATCCCCTAACCTTATAACGACTAAACTATTCGATTTTGTTATCCCCTAAGCTTATAACGACTAAAGTATTTTGTTTAGTTATCCCCTAACCTTATAACGACTAAAGTATATGGTTTAGTTATCCCCTAACCTTATAACGACTAAAATATTCGGTTTTATAAAATTAGTTATCCCCTAACCTTATAAAGACTGAATCATTCGGTTTAGTTATACCCTAACCTTATAACGACTAAAGTATTTGGTTTAGTTATACCCTAACCTTATAACGACTAAAGTATTCGGTTTAGTTATCCCCTAACCTTATAACGAATAAAGTATTCGGTTTAGTTATCCCCTAACCTCATAACGACTGAATTATTCGGTTTAGTTATCTCCTAACCTTATAACGACTGAATTATTCGGTTAAGTTATCCCCTAACCTTATAACGACTGAATTATTCGGTTTAGTTATCCCATAACCTTATAACGACTAAAGTAGTTGGTTGAGTTATCCCCTAACCTTATAACGACTGACGTATTTGGTTGAGTTATCCTCTAACCTTATAACGACTGACGTATTTGGTTGAGTTATCCCCTAACCTTATAACGACTGACGTATTTGGTTGAGTTATCCCCCAAACTTATAACGACTGAATTATTCGGTTTAGGTATCTCCTAACCTTAAAACGACTGAATTATTCGGTTTAGTTATCTCCTAACCTTATAACGACTGAATTATTCGGTTTTGTTATCTCCTAACCATATAACGACTAAAGTATTCGGTTTAGATATCCCCTAACCTTATAACGACTAAAGTATTCGGCTTAGTTATCCCCTAACCTTATTATCATTGAATAAATATATCCATCACTGTAGACATACCATGTACTTTTGAATGCAACATGAAACTGTTATTCTTTGTGGTTGAAGGACGACATTTAATTCCCCTTATCGTATTATGTTGAATATCAATTTTATGTTAATAGGAAACATAGAAAATATGTAACAATGTAGCACGTACGATGGCATAACGAAGATTAGAAGACAGTTCAATCCAATCGTCTAATCAGATTTTCGTCTGTCTTTTGATTTTTGCTGATCAATACCAAAAAGAGAAACGAACGAAACGTACTGAATTAATAAATCGTAGAAAAGTACTGCTTACCCAGGTGTTAGAAAAGTATTTATCAGAACTATTTGTACCATGCGTCATTAGCTTTACTACTTTACTATAGTTCCTAGAAAATAAAACGCATTCCAAAAAAGCAATGATAGAATTAAATGAAATCATACGTAGCAATAATTGGTTATTTCCTGTATTCTAATCTAATTATTACTGATAAAACCGAGACAAATTTATCTCTTCACGGACATTTAAACAATACAAATTCATCCTGTTGACGAGCAATACAAAAGGCAAACAATTTATTTTACTTGAGAAAATCTAGGTTAGCAGTAAATTATTTTCGAGGAATATATTCTAAATGACTTTACGCATTACGACAAGTTAATTTGTACTTCTTCGATTCTGTTTTATAAGACTGGTGTATGACTTTTAAGTCAATTTTGTTGTTTTATAATAAAAGTGTTTGACTTTTATTCGTTTAATCCAAGGTTCTAAATTAATGGTAGTTCGTCATTTCACCAGACAAGTATATCAACCCTGTCCGAAATTATATACTCAATTTACTAGTGCAGAAACTAAGCAAACATTCTCAGAAAGGCAAAGGGGGCCTCGGTGGTCTACGTAGTTACAGTAATACTGTAATCACTAGCCAGTCGACAGTGAGATAGTGAGTTCGAACCCCGCTCGTGCGGGTGCACTTGACTCCAATCTTAATTGACTAAGATTGTCAGTTTTCTCCGGGAACTCCAGCTTCCTCCACCAATAAAAACTGACCGCCATGAAAAAGCCAAAACGCAGTGCTTAAAAGTGGCGTTAAAACACCAAAAATCAAAATCCAATCAAAAAGGCAAAGTATGACGCGAGTTGTTTCCCAAAAAGAAGTGTAGCCTTACCACCAAAGGTACATGTAAAATAAAGCCATTTTCTCATCGATACCTTCCAACAGCTAACCAAACTTATTTGCTTAGAGGGCGAATACATCATATATCCTAGTGCAAGAAGTTTAAAGTCGTCTAGTCGTCACTTTGTTGCACGAAAGAGGCTGCTGTCCACAACTTAAAAAAAAGGGTAATTTTGGAGGTCATTTACAAATGATAAAGAAATAATTAAAATTGAACAATTTCAATTAATCGCATGTTGGGAACTGTTATTAGCCGAAAATTGAGGTTTATGGAAACTGCTTCAAATCTGCGTATATTAATCCTGGGTACTGCGTAAAATTAAGGAAGCTAAATGAATACGATAAGAGTTTAAAATTATGACGTCATAATAAATTTTAAAAAAATCACGCGAACAAGTTGATGAGATAATTATTACCGTTCGAGGAAGTAAAATTTGCTAAGAATTTGAGATACACAATGTATATGTAGATATTACCACAACGAACTCGTTCAGAACGATATTTTATTATCTTGATATAGTAACATTTTTAGATTTAAAAAAAATAATTGTTAAATGAGGATAAATATTGTCAACTATTTAATGGGAAGTGAATGGTATAGCGGAAAATTTTAAAATAAAACCGTGTTGAATGTGGATACATATATCGTGAACGGAGACATAGATTCTACCACATTTTAAATATTTAACATTTAACTGTCGAGAGTGGATAGATATCGTATTTTACGAGATTAAGTGGTTCAATCTGTTTTTTCGAAGATACATTGTATGTAGACAAATTCAATCCTTCCTTTCGAATGATCTACAAAAAGATGTGTTCTTTCTAAATTTCTAAATGACGTATTCAAGCATTGTCGCCTTTTACATGACGTCACAATAGGAAATTCAGAAACTTGACGTCTTAGTGAAAGAATTAGAGAAATAGAAATAATCAACAGGTCAGGAAAGGGATTAATCGTTTAAGAATTAGAGAAACAAATTTAATAACGTGTTGTCAATCAAAATTTATAAAACTGGTCAGAACCAATCTAAAAGAGGGACGAAAGATACCAAAGGGACAGTCAAACTCATAAATCTAAAACAAACTGACAACGCCATGGCTAAAAATGAAAAGGACAAACAAACAACAGCACACACGACACAACATAGAAAACTAAAGAATAAACAACACGAACCCCACCAAAAAACTAGGGGTGATCTCAGGTGCTCCGGAAGGGTAAGCAGATCCTGCTCCACATGTGGCACCCGTCGTGTTGCTTATGTGATAACAAATCCGGTAAATAGTCTTATTCGGTAGGTCACATTCATGAAAGGGAAGGGGATTGTAGTTACGACGTAAGGAACAGATCCGATATCATTTGTGAAACGGTTATTCCATAACGGTCAACCAACTCGTGATGGTGTCCGTAAAACTTACGAAGGTATGATATCACCATTTGGAACTCTTGGTTTAATAACTTCCTTGTGAGCAGCAACCCTCTATCAGGAAAATCATGATAGTAAATGCAAGCACGGGAATATCGTATCAATTGGGAGATATATATCCCGTATGCAGGTGCTGCTGGAATGTTGCTACTTAGAAATGGAGAGTTCACAATTGGAAAGCTGAAATCATCTCTTTTGTCGTATAGTTTTGTTTAAAACCGACCCTCACTGTCTAGATTTCTAGATGTAAGTCAAGATATGAGGCCGACTTAACTGTATCTGTAGTATCCTTTATCTCTAGCTCGATTGGATAGATGCGTTCCACATCGTCACCAAATTTTGAATTATTTAGTGAAAGAACATTATCTATGTAGCAAAAGTAGAGTTAAAGGATATTGCTAACTTCCTATAAATGCGTATGCAATTAGATATTTATAAATTCATATTTATAAATGATCTGCGTCGAATAGAAATCAACATTTATACAAGTGCATGTATAAAACTTTTATTGGTTTTAGAACATTAGAATACAATCTAAAAGATGATTTGTTGTCTGTTAAATAATTACATTAGATGCATGTTTCATTATGATACATTATTCTGATTGGCTAAAGTTCTGCACATCACGTCATGGTTATTCCGTAAGCAATATTGCATTGTTCAATAAAACTTTTCGTTCATGATAACACGTGGTCCCACAATAAAGTGCACAGGTGAATTAAATAAAACAATAATAAAATTCGTGTTTTCATGACCATTGCTAAAAAAATGTAATTATAAGTATTGAATGCTTCTTTTTGTAACTTCATAGGGGTTGTAAAAGCGCTTCCGCACTTCATAAAAAATGTACTTCGGTCAACGCTTTTACACCCCAATGAAATTACAAAGAGGCATTCAATTCCTCAATAAGGTGCCTATATCAATTCAATTTCTATACAGTTACAGACTTTGCATACAGATTTTTTCAACCCGAAATAAGGTAACAGATGCATTGATAAAGACAGATATTCATTTGCATAAGATAATGTTCTATCCGACGCAGCTCATATTAATTATTTATTATAAGGGTTGAGATCCCTCTAAACATCTTTAAACCATTTGCCCTTTGTAATTCTTGTGTGTTTTTTTTTATTTTAGTTCATTTATTTTATGGTTTGGGGTTTAGTATGACGTTCATTGTCACTGAACTAGAACACATTTTTATTTAGGGGATAGGTGAAGCCCGCCTATATATATATATTGTGGTAGTGCGCTAGAATGTCGGGAATATCGGTTCGATCTATCAAAAACTTACGTGTATCGACTTTGAATCGATTGTATACCAATAAAGGTCTTGTAAATTACAAACTACATACTGCGTTATTGCATTCTAAAGATATTAACTCCAAATTCGTAGCATTACTTTAATTTCTATAACAACATATTCAAATGAAGACACTCAGGTAGAAACTTTCGTTATATTTGATAGGTGTAATATAGATAAGAAATGAATGTCTAATGTATCATTATGTACGAGAAATACTTTTATAGGAACACGCATAATTCAGTATTCGTTGATTGTCCATGGACACAAAACATGTAGGAAAAACACCTTTTATGTCGATACATAGTTTTTTCTTGTTCTTAACCATTGAAGATAAGTGTAGGCAGCGTGTCTGGTTTACACGTTACATGTGAATGTAATGGTGCGTTTCTCTATAGGATAATTGTCGTTTATGCAAAAGAAATGAGGTGATTGACATTTATTTAAAAAAACTAGAATACATTATTTTGTGTTCAATTAGCGTACAGACCTTTCATAACTTATTTTGATATTTTACCTATTTATTTAAAACGAAAGGCTGTGGATTTTAGAGATCCTTGATTGCAGTCTTTTACAAGTGTTAGAATTAAAGGTTTCTTGATAGTAAAAAAATATATGAGATAGCAATATTTATGAAATTGTTGTGAAAAATGATAAAAGTGCTTTAGCTTTTTAATAATAATTATCAAAAGAATGGATTTATATTAAACTCCTTCTATAATTTAAGAAAGGGGTTCAATTCCTTCCAAAACATTAGTTAAATTCAAAATACTGGTCTATATTGAACCTCTCCCTCAAGAGAAAGGCGGCCAAAAGAAACAAATAGTGTTGCAGCAACTTATACTTAAAAAACGTTTAGTTTTCTGTATTTATTAATTTGCACTTCGTAACAACATGCTGACTAAATATACAGTAGGAATACTAAATCGACAACTATATCATGAACGGTATAAATAGTATTATGTCTGTCAATAGAAGGCTTTCTTATTCACTTAGTAAGCTACTTAAACACATGTCTGGGGTCTGAGTTGTATATCTCAAACTTTTGTATTTCTTATTGGAATATTTTACGTTGTAGACATAGTTTGTTACTCGTGCTGCGTGGATTCAGTAGAATGTGGCCCGTGCCTGTAGTGTATGCCCTTATATTTTTTTGCTTTTGAGAGAGTCGTTAGTTTTCTCGTATGAATTGTTTTACATTGTCATATCGGGACTTTTTATAGCTGACTATGCGGTATGGGCTTTGCTCATTGTTGAAGGCCGTACGGTGACCTATAGTTTGTTAATGTATGTGTCATTTTGGTCTCGTGTGGACAGTTGTCTCATTGGCAATCATACCACATCTTCTTTTTTATATATATAGGCTGATACATGCAAATATCAAACGAACTTAGTATTTTATTCTTAATACGGACATCTCGACATCTCAAAACAAAGGTTAACATAAACATTGTTTTCTGAACACATTTAAACTAATTGTAAGAGACATCAGATATCAAACAAACAAAAAATGCAATAGCTTCGTTTGTTCGCTTATAATGTTTCTTTTTCTAATACTGTTTCAGGGACTATTATACGCGACCTCTTTATATTCATGTTCACTAGCAGATTAAAATGTCCACTTATGAATAAACAAGAAATTCAATGAAATTGGTCTATAGAACCATTCTTTATCATTGACTTGTGATTTCTGTTGTAGTTATATTTTTGTGATCTATGCACATTGGCTTGTGTCTATTAAATGTCTCCTTTTAGACACGAATAATTTGAACAGAAATCTAGGCGATCGAAAATAAAAGAAACTTTACAATAAATCAGAAATATATTATTGGGTTGGTGTCTCATTGACATATACGCCAAATGTTTTTATCCATAATTTAGATGTGTCATCCCCAAAATATAAAAATAAAAACTTCAGAACCATGCATTTTCTTCTATATTCGGGAGTTATAATGTTACAGTAGTAAGTGTTGAAGTATACAAGTTTCAACGATAAATAATTTTCGATAAATTAAATGTCAAATAAAATAGATTTTAATATCCGAAATGACTCAAGACATGGAAAATTAAGTAACAACATCGATCATAATTCATTAGAATCAGATAAACATTTTCATAAATTCAAATATAGAATTCAGTTTTAAGAGAAAAATCATGAAACATCTCTTGAACCTTCAATTTTTAGATCTAAAACAAGTATAATTGAAAGTATTTACTGCTACAATAATAAATATCAAAATACGGTTATGAGATATAGTGTAGTTGCATTTGAATATATTTCTTTAATTTTAAACACTTCTTTTTAGTAATATTTCTTCATAAATTATTAAAGAAAAACACTTTTTGACTCACAATTAAAATATGTCCTTGTTGGCATTTAAAAAAATTGTAATAGTTTAATGGAAACTATTTTTTTCTTTTAATACTTGTTTTCTTTTCAAAAAATAAATAAATGATTTGTAACATGATAAAATAAAAACATGGTATATTCTCCTCCTTTGTTTCATTGTTATTATTCTTATTTATTTGTTTTATTAAAAGAAAAGAAAACTTCATAGTAACGTAATATGTAACATAAATTTAAAAGGGAAGGAAATTAAAATAAAAACGAAATACCTTTGAAATACTATCGCTGATATTCATTCTTTGGTCCGTTATTTTTTTTCGAAAGAACTAGCAATATCCAATTGTGAAAACTATATAAATTAAAATTGGTTCACAATTAATTAATTACTGTTAATTATCCTTAATGGTACATATTGACTCCTCAAGTCTTCGTCAAGGATGTGACACATCTTTCTACGAAGACAAGCTGAAGACTGCAGTAATTAGTTAGGCATCACCGTTATAAACGTATATATATATATGTCATCCACCGGTTTATTTATACCAAGGTCATGACTGCGAAGTTGTAAATCATATATTGGTAGAAAAAAAAACGGATATGACAGACAGAAAATATGATTATTTAATCTTTGAAGTAATTATACAGTGTCTCCAGATGTTATAAATCATCTATAGATATGTTTTAACTTATCTCTTTAGCGTTTTAAATTTCCAATAAGTTAGTAACGTTGCGTCTGTAGTATGGATATGATATAGTATAGTCATGCTTATAAGTACAGAAATTGCAAATATATGTTTATCGCGAAATAAGCTTATGTGATGTAATCTAATTGGAAATAAGATAATTTTAAAACTATTTCTGGTTATTTTGATATAAATATAACAAAATTACGTCAAGTAATATAGTCATGTTATATATTTAGGAATCGCGTATAATTAATCGCGAAATAAGCTCATGTGATGTCTAGTGTGATGTATTCTACATAGAAATAAGATGAATTTAAAACTATTTCTTATTATTTCGAAATAAATATTACAAAATTACGTCAAATACTTTTACAATCACATGCAATAGATTATTTTCATATTATACCGACTTTTGACTCCGTTTAAATATAATTTATCGACAGGTGACCTATTTAAATTGTGATATTTGGTCAAGTAAAAGCACTAAAAGTAATGATAATATATTAAACTTTCACTGAATGATTGAAATTTGGGAGAGTAAACAGTTATTTTTTTCTCGATAATTTGCGGTGTACATCAGTTAATGCTTCCCCTTAATGCACCAATTATAGGTTTGATTTTACTTCTTTGAGTTATCTTGCTTGATCAGGTATATTACTGTTTCTACAACATAGGAGTTAACTCGTAAGTCAAATGTCGGTTAACGGAAAGAATATATATTGATTCTTTCTATGCTGCTTTTAACTAAACTAGAAGGTGCCCGCGAAATCGATGTACAATTGGTCAAGTGTCGAAACAAATAATTTTTAAATTTCGTGGGCAGTACGTCGTCGGAGCATGCGTGAAAGCGAATAAGACACGGATTGAAAACGGTTTACAAATTGTAATATTTTCTAAAAAATTGGGCATTTTCTGAGAGAAAAAAAACTGTTATAAAAACAAAATTAGAATGATTTATACGTCATATCGAAATATTTCCGACTTTGTATGGTTTCAGAGAAGTTGCGGCTCAATGAAATTGGTCTCATACAAAGAAAAGTTTACCCGAAACAAAACTGAGTAAAAAAGGCACAACTATCAAAGTATTGATAAAATTTAATGGAAAGGCTTTATAGACACGTGCTTCTCCGATCTAGACTTAATCATCCAATAATATTTTTTTTAAAAAGGAAAACAGGCAGTTACACACATTGGACAGACCACACTGCGCCAAAAACCAATATCTGAATCATTCAAAACAACTTTTATTAACAAGCAAAAGACAAGCAAAAATGGCCCTGATAACCAGATATCGTAGTTAAAAAATCTGATAAGTCATGGAATAGATAATGAAAATGGGAACTGTTTCAAAAGGACAATAACCCGACTAAAGACAGCCCAAAGCAACCAATGTGTCTACAACACAGCAAGAAATTCCGGCATCCGTAGTCGGTCTACCTCGGGACCGGTAACAATGATGTAAACTTGTTTCTGTTTTGCATTGTTTATCGTTTACATCTCTATCATGTGTCATAACGAATGAAAAAAAAAAAAAAAAAACACTAAGAAACAAGTCTTTTCTCATCTTCTGCACTTACTGTTCCCTTTTCAGATCGGGACCACGTTAGAAAATCGATGCTTTATGTTTGATTTCTAAATAGAAATGTATGATATTTTTATTGTGAAATAGCTCATTTTCTATTGTTGTCCAATATATATATATATCCGCATTGTAGGTCATTGACCTTCTAAACAGTGACCAAGTCTTACTTGTAATAATTTCTAATTGTCATATTCGTTTCCATGAAACTGTATATTTTTATTATCTGATATCAAATATTACAAAAATTTAAGTAAATTTGCCGTAAAATAATATGTCGTAGGCACATATATTCTCAATTCGTATCATTGAAACTATAGTCCTAGGTTTTGTTACCAGTGATCAAACTGTTTGAAATATGAACAGTTCCATAACTTTTCCCTGCTCCATCCGTATACTACAAAAATTATTTTTCATACTACTTAGTGGTACGTTGTGACAGCAAAATAAAAAGAAAACACCAAGATCATTGATCACAAGCTTGATGCAAAACAACCGATATCTTCCATACAATAGACATTGCAGTTTTTGACCTGTTTTTATTTTTTGATCGTATCATACAGTGCACTGGATGGCTCAAATATATATGAGTGAATAAATGCACATGCAAATGCATCAATTATCTATATATAACGTGTAATCTACTTATGATTGAAGGTGAGAAAAAATGCATAAAGAATAACCAATTTCAATCTAAGGTCAACTTTGCCTGAGGGAGTATGAATCTTAGTTTTATAAATAGTTGATCGATTTATCAACGGATAATTTGATCTCAAAAGTTGGTTATACATCATATCAGTACCTACAAACCGAATACTGATGATAACCGCCGTATCTAGCAATCCACTAGTTGCAATATCGGGACAATCAGACTGACATTTAAAAATGTGTTGTTTTCAAAGCACTTTTATGGATTTAATATCATTAGGAGCACTCATACTGCAATAAAATAAAAGCTTAGGATGTCTAGCTACATAAACACATGAAGAGCTATCCCCAAAAGGGCAAAAAGGTAAACCGACAGTAATCAGTCGAAGTTCAAATATCGTGAAACGATAAGAAGCTGACAAATCGAGGTAACAGACAGAGATTAATTGAATTGCATGAACTCCAAAAGTGAGACCGAATAAAGTCACAGGATAAAAAGAAAAAAAGAAAAAATACTGAACTGCGATAAAAAATCAAAACGGGATGTACCTAATCAAATTTCAAACACATCAAACAAATGGATAATGACTGTCATATTAATGACTAGGTACAGGCCTTTTCTGATGTAGAAAATGGTGGATTAAACGTGGTTTTATAATGTAGCTAGCTTACTGAAACCTCTCACTTGTATGACAGTCGCATCAAATTTCATTATATTAAACGTTGTGTGAACAAAACAAACCGACATAATAGGTAAGCTCCGACTGTTACGGTATACATGTTATACTATATATCATCATCAATATGTAAAAAAATCACAAAAATACTAAACTCCGAGGAAAATTCAAAAAGTAAAGTCACCAATCAATTAGAAAAAATACAAACCAGACTACTATAATGGTATCTAAAGATCTGAAACCATAAAACGGGTCGCCAGTGACTTAATATAACGCCACATCATACAGGGCAACCAACTCGTGATGGTGACTTTCTGTTACGGCCAGAAATCGCCTTTAAATTGTAGCCAACAAAAGACACAAATCAATAATAAAATTTAACAATATTTAATATACAAAAGTTTACAAAAGGTATTACACAAATATTACTGTTAACTTAACTGTCAAAATATGAGTCCAATCAGTTATCTTTATCTGTATCCGGAAATCTTTCGGAATCCAATTTGAATATTACGTTCACTACTAATGTCACAATCCAGTATGATGTTGTTTGTAGAATAAAAGTGTCAATCCAAATGCTGTGAATACTAATGTCTATCAATGTCTATGTCCAAGTTTTAATTATGAGAGTTTAACTTTAGTGTCTGTATATATCGTGTTGTCAATGGAAAATTCTAGAACACTCTATAATGGAACATTGTGGAAAATCCTGGAAAGTTACAACGGAAGTTTCTGGAATAACGTAGAAGTTTAAATTACGCATCTTTTATAAGGATCATTCTAGAAAGTTCTAATCATTCTGTGATTGTTCCAGTGATTCCTAAACTGCACAATTATAAGATTATTTGGTAAACAACTATCAGGCCATACAACACAAATTAGGCCAACATAAATAAACATAATAATTACAATATCATAACACCTCCCCCCTTAAAAGAAGTTTTAGTGTAACAAAAACTTATCATGAATAATATGAACAAAAATACATAGTATATACAAAGTGTTTTAATAAGCTCTAGATAAAGCATCAGCTATTACATTATCTTTACCCTTAATATGTTTTACAATTACATCATATTCCTGTAACAATAAACTCCACCTAGTCAACCTCTGATTCTTGTTTCTCATTTTATGCATGAAGGTGAGAGGATTATGATCAGTATAAACAAGAATAGGATATACAGTGGGATTCAAATATACATCAAAATGTTGAAGTGCTGACAACATTGCAAAACACTCTTTTTCAATAGTTGAATAATTTTTCTGATGTTTATCTAATTTCTTAGAAAAATATGATATAGGTTTTTCAACATTATCATCTGTCTCTTGATATAAAACAGCTCCTATTCCTACATCGCTTGCATCAACGGCAAGTTTAAATTGTTTTTCAAAGTCTGGAGTAATCAGAACTGGACTATTAATTAAAAGTGATTTGCTATTTTCAAAAGCTTTTTGACAATTTTCACTCCAGATAAATTTAGAATCTTTTCGTAAAAGATGAGTCAATGGTTGAACAACAGTAGCAAAATTTGAACAGAATTTCCTGTAAAATCCTATCATGCCTAAATATCTCATAAGTTGTTTTCTATTTGTAGGAGGTGGAAATTTGGAAATAGCTTCCACTTTAGCCATAATAGGTTTTACTTGACCTTGGCCAACTGTATGCCCTAAATAATCAACAGTGGCCTGACAAAATTCACTTTTACCAAGATTAACAGTCAAATTTGAATATGACAATCTATCAAAAGTATCATACAAATGTGTTAAATGCTGTTCCCAGCTATCACTACATACAATAAGATCATCAATATAAGCATAACAACAGTCTAAATCTTTTATAACATTATTGATCATTCTTTGAAATGTAGCTGGTGCACTTTTCATGCCAAATGGCATTACAGTATATTGAAATAAGCCATCTGGTGTAACAAAAGCTGATATTTCACGAGCTCTCTGTGTCAATGGAACTTGCCAATAACCTTTCAATAAATCAAATTTGCTCACAAATTTTGCTTGACCAATATTGTCAATACAATCGTCTATCCTTGGAATCGGATAGGAATCAGATTTTGAGACTGAATTTACTTTTCTGAAATCAGTCACGAAACGAAAAGTTTTATCTGGTTTTGGCACAAGGAGACAAGGAGAGCTCCATTCACTGTGACTCGGTTCAATAATATCATTGTCAAGCATATATTTAATTTCTTTTCTCATAACTTCAAGTTTGAGTGGATTGAGCCTGTAAGGATGTTGCTTAATTGGAGAAGCATCTCCTACATCAACATCATGACAAACAGCAGTGGTTTTGTTTGGCACATCTGGAAAAAGATTTTTAAAAGAAAATACCAAAGTTTTTATTTCTTCTCTACGATCAAAAGACAGATGTGCAAGTTTTGAATCTAAATTTGACAAAATTTCTGAATTTTTCAATCTAACTGTCTCTTCCATATTTTTACAACTAAAAGTTGGTTCAATTACATCTGGTTTGTCATGATTGTTCTCAAATTTAACCATGCCTAAAGTGGCAACTGGTTTACTATCACATAGTACATTAGTACGCTCAAAATATGGTTTTAACATATTAATATGACACACTCTATTTTGTTTGCGCCGACCTGGAGTTTTTACAATATAATTCAAATCATTAATTTTACTCTCTATTGTATAAGGACCACAATATTTAGCCTGTAAAGGATGTCCAGGGACTGGCAGAAATACAAGTACCTTATCACCAGGCTCAAAAATTCTGTCCCTGGCATCTTTATCATACCATATTTTCATTTTGTTCTGTACATTTTTTAAGTTTTTCTGAGCAATTTGACAAGCAGTAAACAATTTTTCTTTAAATCTAGATACATAGTCTAAAAGATTCAAGTCAGTATGTTCAGTAAGCCACTTTTCCTTAATCAATTTTAATGGTCCCCTTACAGTATGACCAAATACCAACTCAAAGGGACTAAATCCAAGGGATTCTTGAACAGCCTCTCGAACCGCAAAAAGTAGAAAGTGAACTCCATCATCCCAGTCTCTGTCAAATTGAAGACAAAAAGTTCTAATCATGTTCTTCAATGTTTGATGAAAACGTTCTAAGGCACCTTGAGATTCTGGATGATAAGCACTTGATCTGTACTGAGCAATCCCTAACTGGTATACGACTTGCTGAAATAAACCCGACATGAAATTTGATCCCTGGTCGGACTGTATAGACTTAGGAAGTCCTACTAATGTGAAAAATTTGATCAAAGCTTTGACGATAGTAGGTGTCTTGATATTTCTGAGCGGAATAGCTTCAGGAAAGCGGGTAGATGTACACATGATCGTCAATAAATACGCATTTCCAGTCTTGGTCTTTGGTAAAGGTCCAACGCAGTCAATTAGAACTCTGCTGAAAGGTTCGTCAAAGGCTGGAATAGGCAGAAGAGGTGCTGGTGGTATTTTCTGGTTAGGCTTACCAACAACCTGGCATATATGGCATGATTTGCAGTATTCTGCAACATCGTTTCTAAGTCTGGGCCAGTAGAAATGTTGCAATATTTTTAGGCAAGTCTTCCTTATACCTAAGTGTCCAGCCAAGGGGGTGTCATGGGCAAGACCAATAATTTCTTGCCTATAAACTTTAGGCACCACCACTTGGTACACCACTCTCCATTCCTCCTCTGGGGTAGCATCAGGAGGCCTCCACTTCCTCATTAAAATGCCGTCCTGATGGTAAAAGCATTCGGCCACTTTGTCTGCTTCCTCCTGTGGTTGAGCCCTCTGGCTGAGCTGAAGAACCTCAGGGTCTTTATGTTGTTCTTCGAGTAAATTATTTCGGTCTAATGAATGGCTGTTTACATCTGGCCATGGCATAATAACATTTTTGTTAACACTAGGTGGTTTTATAATAGCCTTTTCTGAGTTACCAGGATCTTCAATATCAGCTATAAAAGTGTCAGAAAGGTCCATGTAATCAAACTTGTCTTCTTGCAAATTCTCATCTTGTTGTTTTCTAGCCATCGCCCTAGTAACAACACAAGCTGGATACAATTCAGCATCATCTTCAGGTGATTTAACATCCACCACTGGTTCACTGGTAACAATTGGTTCAGCAACCACTTTGTTCCTAGCTAGATCATTTCCTAGCAATAATGTAACACCCTCAACAGGGAGATTAGGACGAACACCCACAATAACTGGTCCAGTTATCAAATCTGACTTCAGATAAATACGATGAAGAGGAACATCTATACAACCCAACTCTACACCTTGTAACAAAACGGAGGCACCAACAGAAGTCTTCTCGGACAAAGGCAACACACCTTCTAACAATAAAGACTGAGAAGCTCCAGTGTCCCGTAAAATCTTAATAGGCTGAAGAGTGGTATCATCAACAATAGAAATAAACCCATCAGACATAAAGGGTTTATATTCCTCCATGTAATCACAAAAACTGGACTTAAAAGCCTGACTCGCAGGACATTCCAACGTACTGGTAATATAAGGTGTCGTACAAGCACTGGACTTCGGCTTATTATCTCGTTCATTCTTCTTCTGGAGTCTAAAACAATCAGCCATCAGGTGACCAATCTTCTTACAATAAGCACAAGTCAGTGACTTCTTCTCAAAAGTATCAAATTTTGGACTAGACATATTATAACTGGACTGACTCTTATTCTGTGGAACAGGCTTACTATCAGTACGCTCAGTGCTTTGATTTTTGTAATTTCCACTGGAAGTATTAACATTTTGACTCTTGAAACTTCTTTTATGTGAAAGAGTATAATTATCTGAAATTACAGCCGCATCATGTATTGACTCAACAGTTTTGTCGTCTAAATGTGTTTTTAATTCTGAATGAACACATTGTTTAAACTCTTCTAATAACATCAATTGTCTTAGTTGATCAAAATTGTTTTTTGTTTTCTTTGAAGTAAGCCATTTATCAAATAGATCTTCTTTTTCCCGAGCAAATTCCACATAGGTTTGTGAATCAAACTTTTTATAAGATCTAAATTTCTGTCTATATGCTTCTGGTACTAGCTCATAAGCTTTCAAAACTTCCTGTTTCACCGTGTCATAATCAGAACTTTTTTCTGATGGAAGTGCGGAATAAATTTCAGCGGCCTTACCCTCAAAAACACTTTGCAGCATCGTAGTCCAATATGGTTTCGGCCATTTCAAATTATTTGCAATTTTTTCAAACTGTGGAAAATATTTATCGACTGTTTTTTCACAAAATCTGGGAACCAAACGTATATTTTTTGCTGCATCAAAATAATCTGATTTTGACTGGACTTTAGTGTTGCTTTCTTCTTTGACCATTTCAATTTTCAGTTTTTCCATCTCTAGCCTTTCTCTCATTTCAAGTTCTTTTAATTTTAATTCATCTTCTTTTATTTTCTCCCTCTCCTTCATTTCCAGTTCTTTTAATTTAAATTCATCTTCTTTTTCTTTTCTCTCTATTTCCAACCTTTCCTTCATTTCCAGTTCTGCTTGTTTTAATTTAAATTCATGTTCTAATTCAAGCTGTTTTAATTTAAAGGCATCTACATTTTCGACCTTAAGTTCAAGAGCCTCTTCACTTAAAATTTCTGCGTCAACTAATTTGTCTATAACCAAATTTTTTATAATTTGTTTTCTCATAGATACTTTAAAATTTAACTGCAGATGTTTAGCAAGCAACACTAATTCGTCTTTCTTTAAATTATCAAAACTCTCCAGGTCTGGCGTTTTCAAAAAATTACCGGCATCAAATGCCATTTTGTAGAATTTTGTTGGCTAGTTATAATAAAAATATTGAATAAATTTTGTATCAGATATTTTCGTTATCCCGGACGAGCCCCCAATTTCTGTTACGGCCAGAAATCGCCTTTAAATTGTAGCCAACAAAAGACACAAATCAATAATAAAATTTAACAATATTTAATATACAAAAGTTTACAAAAGGTATTACACAAATATTACTGTTAACTTAACTGTCAAAATATGAGTCCAATCAGTTATCTTTATCTGTATCCGGAAATCTTTCGGAATCCAATTTGAATATTACGTTCACTACTAATGTCACAATCCAGTATGATGTTGTTTGTAGAATAAAAGTGTCAATCCAAATGCTGTGAATACTAATGTCTATCAATGTCTATGTCCAAGTTTTAATTATGAGAGTTTAACTTTAGTGTCTGTATATATAGTGTTGTCAATGGAAAATTCTAGAACACTCTATAATGGAACATTGTGGAAAATCCTGGAAAGTTACAACGGAAGTTTCTGGAATAACGTAGAAGTTTAAATTACGCATCTTTTATAAGGATCATTCTAGAAAGTTCTAATCATTCTGTGATTGTTCCAGTGATTCCTAAACTGCACAATTATAAGATTATTTGGTAAACAACTATCAGGCCATACAACACAAATTAGGCCAACATAAATAAACATAATAATTACAATATCATAACAATATATACTTACAATGTATGTAGTGTCGAATTCTGTCGTTGTTGCTCATAAGTCATAACTATGTTGGAAGTTTTTGGATAAGGAGCGTACCCTTATTAATGGAAAACAAAGTTTCACACTAGTCTCGTTATTTTTTACGTTTTCTCTGCTTACTGGCGCTTATTTTATGACATAAAAATAATATCACATCGTACTTCTCTTTTACCTATTTTACATTTTACAGCCAGAGCGTTAAATCTTAAAAATCTGTCATATTTTTTGTTTGTTTATGGATTAGAACATATATGATAATCATTTCATATTGCTAAATCTAGATTTTAATGTGTTGACCATTAAGGCATGCACTTTTAGATAAAGTATCTGCAAATGACAGATATCTCGCTTACATGAAACCTACTAAGTCCGGTCACTCTAAAAAAAACAATAGTTCAAGAAATGGCTTACTTTTTTTTACCTGTAAAAGGGCTGTTTTCAATGTTGATTTAGTTTTGTTAAGGAAACATAGTCGTCTGTTTATGATGATTTAAACGTAGTCATCCGGATTCTTCCGTTATAATTTTGTCTGAATCTTGTTTTTTCTCTTTCTTTTTTTATTGGCCATTTTTCGAATTTTCTAAGACTTCTGGCTCCAGACCGCTTAATTAAAATTGTATTTATTTATTGAAAAGCAATATATATTCATAATGCAATTTCAGTATCTTTTTTGTAACGAATATTTGACGAAATATATATTCTCCCCACAAATGCATGAATCGCTCGCTATGCGAGTCACGATTCAGTTCAAAACGTCACGTAAATGAATATAGTGTCATATTTATATATCTTCAGTAAACCTTAATTTATTTTGCCATCGTACAAGATCTTTACACTACACTCTACGAGAAAACGCTGTATGAAATGAATTCATAAGCAGTAAAGTCTTCGGATGAATAATTGAACTCTTATAAAGTCTAGTTGTGGAACGGTATAACAGTTGGAATAGTCAACGCCTGTCAATGGTTAGATGGTCTGGCCTTGTAAATGCAACTGGGTCGAGAATGAGAAACGTTTACATTATTTCTTGTCTATAAAGTATGGTAATTATCTACATTATTATTATTTTATTTCTGATGACCAACACATTCATTGTGCTTATGACTATGCTGAGACTACTTGTCATGATATGAAGTCTTGTTATTTTGAAATTATGAATGCTATTCTCAATGTGCCTTTTCAGGAAGGTTTGTAATCTTATTTTGCTGATGCCAACGTTTTTTCTTGTTTGAATATAAAATAAAATACCAGTACAGAGCTGTCTGTATTTGTACCAGTTATGACATATTGACTGAGTATAAATACGCATGACGAATGATGCATGCAGCAATAGAGCTGCTTGACATTGCTATAAAACCGTTTTCCTTCTTTTTTTTCTTCCTTGAATTTCATGTGATTCTCTCCGTGTTAGTTGATGACATTGATTTGTGTCGTTTCTATTGATTTGAAAGATTTGAAAATCGACAAACTAATACAGTTTGTGTACATTTTCAATCTTGTATGCTAAAACAATTAAATAGGTTAAAGGGGCACTAGTTACGAGATATACAAAAAATCTAAAGTATGATTTGTTTTTGTTCAATCAATAATGAAAGTGAAGTAGTGAAATAATGATTCGCTTTAAGCAGCCAAAATGGTTTAATTTTGTCAAGTTAGGCTAAATAACATCAATAATGAATTATTCACTTGCAAGTGAATATTCCGACCATTAAATCCATCATCATGTGAACTTCAATTTAACCCCTTAACTAGAGATGGGCAACGCATGCATTGTACGTGTACTGGTTATTTCAAGGAAAAGAATGTCAACATTGAAATTGAAACAAAGGTAATTCATTTGACGACTGATTCGATCTAGAAAAAATATTTCTTATATAGGTAAAAACGATGAGAAACATATATTCTTAATCCATAAAATGAAATTAAACAGACCTATTAAAATCCAACTGCACGAAATCTTATTTATATCTAAATTTATGTTTACATCGCTTATATTGTCAACGGACGTCAACTCGATATTTAATTAGATGGCGTCTACACTAAAATACACACGAAACGAAACTACATATTATCGATCCTATGCTCTGTCAATTGGTTTGGATAAATGTTTTACATTATTAAAAATAAAATATGAGAATTTGAGTCAAATTACTGACCATGAATTTGACAGCTAGTGCCCCTTTAAAGTCCATGTCAATATATATTTAATATTTTTGATAACCTACAAGTCTTTAATTCAGATTCACTGTATCATATACTATGATCTTGAATTAATCTAATTTCTGTTGTTCTAAATTATCGAGAGAAAAAAACTTTGTTCTTTAACCAATCTGATTTTGAATATAGTATAGTTTTAGTTATTTTCATATTATTGTATTCCTAATCCTATTCACAAGCTTAATAGCCGTACGTTAAAAAAAGGTCAGAATATACCAAAATAACTTCCAACACAAACGGAAGAGAATCAGAAGCCATGAGATAAAACAACTTTACAAAACACAAGATTAGAGATAATAGGGAGCAACGCAAATTTTGTTTTGGTTTTTATTGCAATTATCATGTCAACGGAAGTGTATTATTTATCTGTTATGGACTTTTGACGAGGTCAATACGTTAAATGTGGACCTGTTGAGATTATATAGACCAAGGACGAAGTCCAAGGTTAAAAAATACTCTAGCAGTCCATATATAACTTTATGAATGAGTGATAGTTCTTAATTCTTATATAATTACAATGTAAATAGTGTATTGTGGAAATGGTCTTCAATGTTCTTTCTGTGTAAGTTAGATTATATTTTTGCCAGATTTTTTATATTGACCACCAGTCAATACATATTTTACCATCATCGCGGTACTTTGCAGGATATATAGCGTTCAGATAATTAAATACCCCCTTAATCACGTGATTGTAATAGCCATGGAAACAAGAAAAATGCTGCACCATATGTAATAAACAGGTTATATATTTACTCGAGAACAAAAATTACGAGGTCTTAATCCGATTGTCTAAATAAGAACAATGTAAATATCTAAAGTTGTAAAGAATAAACGTATTACAGATTTACAGTAGAAAAATTACATCAATATTTACATCATCGAAGAAAATATTTAGCATATTAACCATTAAATTGGTGATAAGTCTTCTATCAGCCTTAATTTGGTTGTGATAAGATTGACCTAACAATGCAAATGAATACAATTCTTTTGAACTCATCAGTGCAAATACAGTAACACGTTTTGTATGTATACTACATAAGGATAATTGACTTGAACCGCAAAACAGGAATTAATAGCATAATCTCTAATTATATGTTGTTGTTCTTTCTAGAAAAAAAATCAATACTATTTCCTTTGTATCACTATGAAACCCAATCATTGCTGACTAACAAATATGTTTGAACCCAACCATAATGATAGCTGTTATGAACTTCAAAAACGGAGCATCGTTTTTAACTTGCAATGTCTGGATTACATCCTGATGAAAGAGTAATTTGCTTGAAATTTGTACCCAGAAAATATGCCGTAAGATATGTAACATACTGTAAAGTACATACATTTTGATTCTCTTAAATTATTAATCTCTGTTTTGTTTTTGTTAAATAACATATAAATAAGGAGATGTGGTAGTATTGTAAATGAGATAACTATTCATTAGAGTTCAAACTTTGGGGCATTGATACTTTCTTCAAAAATGAACGTACCCAATACCGTATAGTCAGATGTAAAGGGCCCCGACATGAGAAATACTAATTAATGCAAACGTTAAAACTAATGGCTATATCTATAATTCAATTAAAACATATATAATGCAGACATAAATCAACGACAACCAAAGAATTACAGGATCCTATTTTGTGATTTTCTATTTTATACTAATATCAAAGTCATTAACAATCATTACAGTTGCCGTTCATTTTATCTTTTACAATTTACTTAATATAAAAAAAATACCTATATGGAGTTTCTGAACAATAGGATATTTTTATTAGAAAAGAACCTGGATGATACGAAATAGAACTGAAATGTGTTCAATAGTTATCAAAGGTACCAAGATTATAATTAAGTACGTCAGACGCGCGTTTCGTCTATATAAGACTTACCAGTGACGCTCATATCAAAATATTTATAAAGTCAAACAAGTACAAAGTTGAAGAGCATTGAGGATAAAAAAATCCATAAAAATTGTGCCAAATACGACTAAGGTATCCTATGCCAAAATCCTTAGTTCTTCGAAACATTCAAAGTTTTGTAAACAGGAAATTATAAAAATGACCACATTATTGATGTTCATGTCAACACCGAAGTGTTGACTACTGGGCTAGTGATACCCTCGGGGACGAAAAGTCCACCAGCAGTGGCATCGACCCAGTGGTGTAAATAGTTAACAAAGGTACCAGGATTATAATTTAGTATGTCAGAAGCGCGTTTTGTTTACAAAAGACTGATCAGTGACGCTCATATCAAAATATTTATAAAGTCAAACAAGTACAAAGTTGAAGAGCATTGAGGATCCAAAATTCCAAAAGAATTGTGCCAAATACGGCTAAGATATCCTATGCCTGTGATAAGAAAATCCGCAGTTTTTCGAAAAATTCAAAGTTTTGTAAACAGGAAATTTAGGTCTAAGAGCAGTGACATCGACCCACTGGTGTAAATAGTTATCAAAGGTACGAGGATTATAATTTAGTATGTCAGAAGTGCGTTTCGTCTACAAAAGACTCATCAGTGACGCTCATATCAAAATATTTATAAAGCCAAAAAAATACAAAGTCGAAGTGCATTGAGGATCCAAAATTCCATAAAAATTGTGCCAAATACGGCTAAGGTATCCTATGCCTGGGATAAGAAAATCCTTAGTTTTTCGAAAAATTCAAAGTTTTGTCAACAGGAAATTTATAAATCGGACTTCTCTTGAACTGAATTTTAATGTGCGTATTGTTATTCTTTTACTTTTCTACATTGGCTAGAGGAATAGGGGGAGGGTTGAGATCTCATAAACATGTTTAACCCCGCCGCAATTTTGCGCCTGTCCCAAGTCAGGAGCCTCTGGCTTTTGTTAGTCTTGTATGATTTTAAATTTTAGTTTCTTGTGTATAATTCGGAGTTTAGTATGACGTCCATTATCACTGTACTATTATGCATATTTTAGGGGCCAGCTGAAGGACACCTACGGGTGCGGGAATTCTCGCTACATTGAAGACCCATTGGTTGCCTTCGGCTGTTGTTTGCTCTATGGTCGGGTGGTTGTCGCTTTGACATATTCACCATTTCCTTTCTCAATTTTATTATAAAAATGACCACATTATTGATATTCATGTCAACACCAAATGTTGACTACTGGGCTGGTGATACACTAGGGAACGAAAGGTCCACAGCAGTGGCATCGACCCAGTGGTGTAAATAGTTATCAAAGATACCAGGATTATAATTTAGTACGTCAGAAGCGCGTTTCATCTACAAAAGACGCTCTAATGTCTTTATTTGCACCGAATTAGATGCAAACTGCAGTTTGTTTAATCATTTAATTCTTTGATGGTCATGTTGTGTTGTTGCCAATAGGGTTTTTTATGTACTATTTCCTATCCTTTTGAAAGTGTTTATGCATACAAAATACATTCATCCATTCACAGTTTAATTTTCGACACATACACTAGTAATGTGATTTTTCATTAATGTATATCGCTTAACGAAAATTGTTGGTCCACTCTTTATATGTGGCATTTTTGTCTATGATCTCTGTAACTTTAATTGATAAGAATTACTACGAAATATAACTCAACATGGCCCAACATGCAATCCTCTTTATCAATTGTTTTCATTGTCGAATTGTGCATGCGGCAGTGAAATCTTAATATTGATAGATGGGAAAAAAGATGTCAGTATTTTTCTTTGAAACTGTCTTTGAAAATTTTTCAGATAGACAATGTTACAATTGTGTTAATTATTTACAGATATATTTCTACGTCTACTGAACTATTATAGTCAAAATCATTTCCCTCATATTTTAATTTGAATCTTTTTTCACCTAGGTATTACTAGGCTATGTTTGCAGTATTTCTTTCGTTGGTAATTTATAAATAAACTCATCACACATGTCATAAATCATTTTTGTTTATGTTTTGTTTGTTTTAGGATATTTTCAAGTACTATAGTGATATATTGTTCAATTCAGAAATAGAAGGTGCTCATGGTGTGAATCATGTTGAGAAACTTATGTGACTGTGAATCTTACGATTGAAATTATAAGCTTTAATGATTATTCAGGAGGACTTCAATTGTCTAAAATATGTTTCAATACATTGACATTTTTAACAGATTATTACCCGAAGTGATCCCTTTATCCCATGATACGAATGCCAGTTAAATATCATCAGCAAAGCCATGGTGTTACACATCAGCACGAATAAAAACGTTTAATGGTAGAAATACTTGGAATATTCGTATCGAAAGCTTTATTAGCTGTATATCTATACAAGATGTTAGATTAAAAGCGTAAGATACATCGTTTTGGTATTTATGTGTTTATTGTTTTGTTATCCAACTTTACATATTTTATTTCACTAGCATGTTTAACCCCGCCACATTGTGTTTGTATGTGCCTGTCAAGTCGGGAACATGTAATTCAGTGGTTGTCGTTTGTTTATGTGTAACATATTTGTTTTTCGTTCTTTTTTGTACATAAATTAGACCGTCAATTTTCTCGTTTCAATTGTTTTACATTGTGATGTCGGGGCCTTTTGTAGCTGACTATGCGGAAGGGCTTTGCTCATTGTTGAATGCTGTACGTTACCTATATTTGTTAATTTCTGTGTCATTTGGTCTATGGAGAGTTGTCTCATTGGCAATCATACCACAAGTTCTTTTTTATATTTAGGTTTCGAGAAAAAAAATAGAGATAATAACCATAGCTTGATGACAAAAAGTGTAATTATAATCAAGATGATGTAAATTTTACATTTTGATCATGCCGGTCGAACAGATAGTGAGACACACCATCTTCATTAGTTTTTACTGTCTCGTTACTCAATTGTTGCTGATAGAGTTGGGGTCAAACTTTGACCTATTTTCGAACAGAACAGATGTGATACTATATAGCGTATATAATGATTAAAGTTAATTAGGTTCAATTATAAAACACGTTTCAAAAGTTTTTACTGAAATCGGCAGGTATGCCTGAATATTGATTTGCTTTTGTTGATCATGAACGCAGCAGTTCCTGAGACTAATTACTAGACAAAACAACTGCATACAGACAGCAAATTATACTGTCTATAATGTGTATCATTTATTACAAATCTAAGTCTGATAAGCCTGAGATTAAAATAACAATATTTGTCAATGTTGTAACACGAAACCGCAATTCAATTGACATTAGGGAAATAAGTTGCTTCATTAGCTTATTTCTACAGGAAACGAACTCTTCATGGAATTTGTGTCAGTAGAACGGGGTGCCTCTATACGCGATTTCAATTTTAATGCATAAATGTCTTTACTCTTTAATTATAAATTTCGAAGTCTTTTACTAGATGTCAATTAAATGTAAGTAAAAAAAAACAGGTTAACTGGTAATATATCAATCATTTTTGGGATAATATATCAATTGAAGTACATGTAATTAAAACGTTTTTGTTGATGTATTAATTCGTTCTTTCCTATAAATACTTTTATATCAAAATAGTACAAGAAAATATGCGAACGATTTTATGTCTGCGTTTTTATCATTCCACAGTAGACAATCAGTAGTGAAGCCGTTGATTCTCTAATTTACTTTTACAACTTGGACAGTTGTTTCATAATCGTTTTATCTGACTTAACATTATGTCTATTGTATTGGTAGTATCTTATAATGTGACATTTGTACTGACATTGAAAGTATTACGGTGACCTATAGTTGATAATTTCTGTGTCAATTTGGAGTCTTGTGAACAGTTGTCTCATTGGCAATCATGACACATCTTCTTTTATATATAATACATCAGTTGTGTGTAAAAAGTAAAATCACAAAAATATTGAACTCTAAGGAATATTCAAAACGGAAAGTCCCTAATCAAGTGGCAAAATCAAAAACTCAAACACTTCAAACGAATGGATAACCATCCCTGCCTTGGTGCAGACATTTCTTATATTGAAAACGGTGGATTATATATAGATTCCTACACTGCAACAAGTGTATTACGATATTTCTCCACTCGAGACAGTTAACTTTTATTATTTAAAGCGCGAGGCTTGCCGAGCATTTTAAAAAATTAAATTTAACGAAAATCGAGAGTGGAGAAATATCGTAATACACGAGTTATAGTGTCGGAATCTGTTTCTCTGATGACTTTAATCATTCTTTTTTCAAAGATTTCCAGAAACTTGTGTTCTTTATATGCGACGTCATCAGGCAATGTCGCCTTTTTTCATGACGTCACAATAGGAAAATTGAGAAGAAAACAAAACATTTTGACGTCATAATCAAATTTTGACTAATCATTTTCCGAGAATAGATTTTTCACTAGTATTCAAAATATTTTTCTCACACCAGTCAGGAAATGTGAAAAAAGCACAAAAATTAGAGAAACCTGGTGTTACAGCAAGCGAAACCTCTATTTGTATAACAATGGCATAAAATTCCACTATAATGATAAGATCTGACAACGATGTGTGAACAAAAGAAAACCTAGACATAATAGGTAAAAATGTAAAATCATAGAGGTTACATCAGTCAACAATGTGTTATAATCTTAATCACTATTTAAACAAACACATATGTAACGAAGAAGCACTACAAGGCATAAAGACAAAGTAAATTAGCCAAAATGAAAAATAAGGATACACAACTTTACCATAGCACAATAGTACAATGAATGAATGTATAAGTACGGACCAACGTAATTTATATAAGAAAGAAACCCAAAAAGACATATAGTCAAAGCACATTAGCAAAACAAAAAGAGACAATAATATAAACATTGTACCACAGATTAATAACACAATGACTGTATATCACAAAAACAGACTAATATAATGAGGACAAATAAAAGTATACAATAACACGTTATTAAGAATGATAAACAACGTCAGTACCAAAACTCTATACTTCAAGACCATAGTGTATTATTTATGAAGTTGATACGGAATATTTATTTACAATGTCTGTTATAATAATTCGGTCACACATCCTAAATAACTTTATTTTAAAATCTATTTCAGAAACTGTGTACCGTCGATCTTATTAACACATTACCATAAAATATACGATAATTCCTTATCACCAACACAGTATCCGGTACTTCTGTACTTGCATGACTATACAGACATGAATTTATCTTAATTGAATTAAATACCGAATTCAGTTAAATTCAAGCAGATAGAAGTCAATAAATAGTAATCAAAGGTACCTAGATTATAATTTAGTACGCCAGACGCGCGTTTTGCATTGCTCATTAAATAAGATTGTTTTAAAAGGTTTGAAAACTTATGTTTTTGGCGTTGGTTGTTTTTGAAATATTTTGTCGGTCTGTCATGGACATAAACGTTTTGATTTACCATTATTATCTATATCTTCTTTCAAATATATTGATTTATCTATTTGTGTCTTTCTTTCCTTATTCATTTTGTTATTATATTATGTATATTTTCGATGATATCGATTTGTTTTTTATTCATCATAAAGTGGTTTAAAATTGGAAAAGGCCATAACGACCATATATGTTGTGGGAACCAAACTAGTTTAAGATAAGACTTGTAAGGATCATTTCTGCAATTTTTGATTCAATGGTTGTTAGAGATTCTGAAACATCGCATGGCATTCATAACAAATACAAATTTTATGTGACAATCAAGCCCTATAGTTTTTCGAAAAATTACAATAAGTTAAGAGTTAATTAGAGTGTTCTCGAAAAGATTCGTATATACAAACTTATCAAAAATTGAAAAAGGCCATAACGACCATATTTGATGTCGGAAGCAAAATAAAAACTATTTTAAAACCTGACAAAAGCATACACGTGACCTGATCAACCAACGGAACGAAAGGATAACAACTGTGATATTTCTGACTTGGTACAGATATTGAGAAGAAAATGGGGCGTTAAACGTTCCATATTAGCTAGATAAACATCCCATTGTATGCCACTGATATATTGACAAAATTGGGGGTACAGAAAACTTAATAGTTAATTCTTTAAGTTTGAAACCCTTATGAATATTTAAATTTTGAAAACCATATACGAATACTTTTTAAAATAAAATTCTAAATTATGTACGTCATGTCTGATGGCATTTTCACATATATTTTTTTCAGTAACAAAGCTATCTACCCGGGATTATAATACAAACTTGCCATTAGCACACTCGGAATCTTTAACAGACTATTTAAATTACAAAATAATGATATCAGATGGCAGAGATTTGTTGACATCACCCTCATCGCAATGAATAATCAGTTAGACCAACATGAAAAAAGAGGCATAAGTAGTATACCGCTGTTCAAAACTCGTAAATCGATGGACAAAATCGATGAGAATAACAAATATAACATCAAAACCAAACCCATGAATTTGGGATAGAAAAGTACCGTGACACGTCTTATAGTAATGTGAATTCACACTCAAATATAAGAGAAAACAAACGACACAACGTTAAAATGTAACACACACACAGACGAACTATAATATAACAATGGCCATATTCCTGACTTGGTACAGGACATTTTTTAAAAGAAAAAAATGGTGAATTGAACCTGGTTATGTGGCATGCCAAACCTCCCGCTTTAATGGCAATGTTAAATTAAATATAACATTAAAATGACAACATAACATTCAGGACTACAATACAAATAAAAAGGAGAGCATATTAGACAAAGAAACACATGAATAATGGCTAACAAAAGGCACCAGGTTTAAAATTCAAAACAGTCAACAAATTTCTACCGAGTATTCAGCAATTGCGTTAAACTTGTTTCGGTTTTATCACAATGAAAATATTGATAGTTCTTAAAATACTGTATTGGCGACTTTCTGGATTTCTTAATACATTTAGTATGAATTTCCAGCAATTTAAAGTTGTTCTTGTATACATATTTTTTTCTCCGTTCACACAGATTCATCGAGCAAAAACAACGCCTCTTCTAAGTAGATAATATGATCACATACAAGTAGAAAGATTTAAAAGTACAATAACCTAATTCCTTCTCTCGTAGAACATTATACATCAAAAGAGTAGGTCCAGTAAGACCCCTTTTTGGCCCAAAAATATAGCAGTTTTACAAAAATTGTTAAAATGTAAACTTATAGTTATTTATTGGAAAGTAGAAGGCTTCTGCTACGTAAATATAGACTGTTTTTGACAATACAATGGACATATATCGGATACTAGCATCATTAAGTCATGCTAAATTAGTGACATCTTCACAATTTCAGCATTTTAGTTAAACTTTAGACGCTTTCCGTCTTAAATGAGAGTGGCCTCATTTGTATTCATTCTTAATATTGAAATGTAAGTTGTATTTGATGATAATACATAACATATATAAAGATTGAGGATGAACACGGATGCGACCACTTTCATTTTTTGACAAAAAAACATCTGAAAAGTGACATTTTTTGGCCTATTCGATAAATTTTTCATATTTAAGCTTAAATCGGAGCGTTTTTAATGACTTAATGAGTTAAAATCTTTCTCATTAACTAATTGAATCATCTGAATTAGACACTTAAGTGATTAAAAAGTTTCCAAAATTTTTCGTTTGATGAATCTGATATGTGAGGCCAAAATCGGCCCTTACCGGACTTACTCCTGTTATTGTTCTTAGAATATTTCAAAGGTAAAATTCGTTCTTTCTCGTGTACATTAATGGTGTAGTTGAAATCATCCCTTTGTTAATTTTACGAACGCCTTCAGGAGTTGGTTGACCGTTACGGAATATCCGTTCCACATATTATTTTGGAAATCTTCCTTATGTCGTAACTACAATCCCGTTCCCTTTCCGCGACTGTGACTACCAAATCAGACTATTTACCATGTTTGTATAACATGAGTAATATGATGGGTGCCACATGTGGAGCAGGATATCCTTACCCTATCCGGAGCACCTGCGTTAACCGCACATTTTGGGGTGTTGTGTTGTTTACTCTTAAGTTTTCTATGTTGTGTCTTGTGTATTATTGTTTGTTTGTCTTTTTTTTTATCAAAAGGGATGGTCGATTTATTTTCGATCCATGAGTTTAAATGTCAGTCTGTTATCTTTCATCCTTCTTTTAATCTTATGAATAGAATATTTATTTAATATCAAAACGTATATGTCGATGAAGGACTGACAACATATTTAAAAAACAAACAACGAAATTAACATATGTTTTCAAATCACTTAACACAAACTTATTTAATGAGCAATGCAAAATACCACAGTTGCTCCTCGTGTGACACATCTATCAAAAAAAAAATATCTCGAAAGGTTTGTCACAATCTGTTTCAGACTAGAACCGTCGGAAAAAAATTCTAAACTCCGAGAAAAATACAAAACGGAAAATTCGTTATCAAATGGCAAAATCAAAAGCTCAAACAGACCAATAAAATGTATAACAACTTCATATTCGTGACTTGATACAGACATTTTATTACGAAGAAATAAAGTGGAGTAAACCTGGTTTTATAGCTAGCTAAACCACTCATCTGTATGACTTTCAGACAATCAATTCAAAACAGTTCTAGGGTAAACGTGTGATATCATATTTAAAGGACTTGATAAAAAGCAAAGACTACTGCAAAATAGTGTGTTAGGTCTTTGTTAGAGACATCAATATAAGGAAAGGTGAGCCGATGATACCAAAGGGATATTCGAATACATAATTCGATGACAAACTTCCGAAGCCATAGCAAATACAAAAGACAAACAGTTTCTAAAACACATTATAGGAAACTTGAGAATGAGGAATACGAAGACAGTTAAAAACAGGGACGTCTCCGGTGGTCTGAAAACGTAAGCAGATCCTGTTCTATAGGTTACACCCGATGTAAATGTATATACAGTCACTATACTTATCATAATGTGTGCCAGGTTTTCAAGGAAAATAGTATATGGTATCAGTTATTCTAGGATCAAATTATACTGTGTGATTCAAGTTGGAAAGAAGAGGATGTCGTTGACAGGGTAATAAAGAAATCTTATTTCATTTTGGTATAAAACAATTACGAGATTAAATATTTGTTCCTACGAGTTGGGCTCTTTGTAATGTTAGTTGTTTTGTAAGCATTTGAAATAACAGTTAAAGGATAAAAAAAAAATAACTACCTTACAAAACAAGAAACGGAAAATGAAAAACAAAAACTAATCACGACAAGCTATCTTGAAGATTTAGTATCCACAAATTATTTAAATTAAGTAAAAAAATATAAACAGGAAGGAATACATGCACATTCTGCAAGCATATAAAACAAACACACTGCTCACTGTGCATTACTTATTTGGGGTACTTATTCAAAACATGCAGATGATTTACGAATTTCCAAATAACAAATATCATTTCCTCTATCTTAAATGCTGAATTATTAACAGTTCATTATTATGCAGTAACAAGCAAATGAATACATTTTTGTTTTGACAATTGTCAAATCAATAATTTTAACTTCTTTTCATAGTGCATTCAAAGATTAAACATTGCTAGCAATTTTTATTTAAGATGTTCCCATTCATAACAGTTTCGACGGTTACATGACAGTCTAGTGCCAACACAACGAGAGTTCAATCAAAGACGAAAGAAAAATATATATATCAATGCTCAAAATAAATGACAAAACATGCTAAATTCCAAAAATATGTAAATAAATTACGAAGATCTGATCTGCGGAATATTATATTAACTATTAATGTGTTGGGTTGAAGAAATTTTAATTTTTGTAAACATATTTCTTATTTTAGTGGGATCGTTTCAGCATGCTCACAAATATTGAAACCAACTAGTAATTTGCATACGACATTGAAATATCATTGCGCCATTGATATAGTAGTAGATACACATCTTTGATGATATGCAAATAAGCAACACTAAATTGAAAACAATGTAATAAATTATAATACCTTCAACTTTGTTACCATATTTGAAACTATGAAAGTGGCACTACATAAATCACTCTTCTAGTTTATGAATATATTTCATGATAAAAATAGATAATAAACTTCTTATTCATACTTATGAATGCATTTATGTGATAGTATTGTTATAAAAACATTTTTGATCAGAAACATACATGATTTCACGTACAAATAACAATACACAACTGTAATCAATCACACTTTAATGTGAAATATTATTTAACGCATGTCTATATTTTAATACACTTGTCTAACAGATGCATTTTGAATTAGTTTCTTCTGTTTTTATTATTAACAATAAATTGTAATATTGACAGCCCATTCATTAATATTTTCAATATAATTTTTCTTGAAGATATAATTTCTATCAATGAATTTAAATAGTATTTAATATTCTAAAACGCAATATCATTTGCATGTCTATTATGAAATTAGATCAAAGAAAATATTTTTTTTTGGAAAAACCATCCTTCAAAAATGGCTTTAACTTAAACATATAAATATAATTCTATGCATAATTACTATTTTAACAGAACTATGATGATGTCCTGTCAGCATAATTTTGTGAGTTTATCCGACGTGCTTGTATATGCACTTGAAGATTATTTTGTTCATATTTGCTTTGTGCTTCACGTTCATATCCAAAAAAAAACGTAAATTGAATTCTGACCGAAAAATAAGAAAAAGAAGAATCTAAACCAATCGGAAATGTACAATACTGGATAGTGTTACCCTCAATATAATAGCGCTCTCTAAAAAAATGACTGGATTCACATCGATGTTGATCCAGACTAGCGAGAGACGCTTATAGTGCATAGCGACGCACCTGATCTTTTTCCCCCTTTTGAGTCATTCTATTCTCTCTTTTTGTTTCATAGATTTATCTTCTGATTCGATATATGAAATTTGGAAATTTGTAAACAACTGTTAATTATATCTTTACTCTATGTCAAGACTTATGGTTGGGTACATTTAAACTTCTCTGTAGAAATGGCTTAATATAAAAGTGTCATAGAAGTGCCAGATAAACTGATAAGTTGATCATGTTGATATGTCTATGACTAAACTGACGAAGACTCTCCGAGTTTAGTACTGTCAGAATCATTTCATACTGACAATAATGAAGTACAGCTTGTAATAAAGAATAGGGACGGTAAGCTTTATTATCCTTGTAAACCATTATATTTAGAATTAATGAAATCATTTCAAGACTCTCCGGAATGTATGCTTAAGTTACGTTATAGCTCTGTGTTTATGATTTACGTATTATTCATTTTAATGGGTAGTTTATCTATTTCTTGTTTTTCAATTGAAGAATATTTTCTTATCATCTCCACTGTAGTATTTAATGGCTTGTACAAGTATAGTTGTCACGGAGACGTTTAATCTTGCGTACCACTTATTAAATATATGGATGTTTTCGATCTATGTATTTGAATGTCCCTCGGGTATTTTTTGCCCCTCGTCGGTTAGCGTTTTGGTAAATTGTAGTCTTGCATGCTACTCGAGAGTATTGGACTTAACTTTCGTATATTTAATATAAATATCCCTAGTTATTTTTGGTGAATTTGAATATATTTATCATGTAATAGCGATTATTTGTGAAAAGAAGTAATCTGGGAGGGAAAATATTTTCGCTAGGCGCCTCGTGAATTTTAACCTTCTGTTCACACCTCCTTTATTTCGCGAGTACTCTTCTAAGGAAATATATCTGTTAAGTACCTGGTTATATGGATCAATATATATTGCTTGTTACATATACGATGATCTACAGATGATTATATTTTAATTATATTTATTGATTTTTTTTTTTGTGGCAGACATAATTCTATAAGGTTTCTCAAATATATATCACGTTACTCAATTTGTAATACATTTACATATCTTACATTAGCCCAGTAGTCAGCACTTTTTATGCTGACATGAATTATCATTGATATGGTTATATTTATAAATTAACTGTTTACAAAATTTAGAATTTTTGAAATACTAAAGCTTTTCTACCTCAGGCATAGATTACATTAGCTGGATTTGGCAAAACTTTTAGGAATTTTGGTCCTCAATGCTCTTCAACTTCATACTTTATTTGGTTTTTTTTTTTTTTTTTTTTTTTAACTTTTTTTAATTCGAGCGTCACTGATGAGTCTTTTGTAGACGAAATGCGCGTCTTGCGTATATACAAAATTTAGTCCTGATATCTATGATGAGTTTATTTAAATAAAGAAAATCAATGAATATTTCAACATTTGATGAATAGTGAATATAAATCATATTGCATGTCAGCAGAAAAGTGCTGTTTACTGGGCTGGCGATAACCATGATGTAAAAACACCATTTACTCGGTGGTTGTGAAACCTCATTAAAGATATCAGTTTTATATCTCTATACGTAAAAGGCGTGCTTCGTTTCTGTAAGATTCATCGGTGACACACTTATCAACACCTTAAGAAACCCTCTTCAACTAATTACAGATCATAATAAACAGCTGTGTCATGAACGCATGATACGCCTACCGCTTTTTGAAAGCATAAAGTTTCATAACTCCTCTTAATGCCATATCTGAAAAGAATTTTGAAAGAAAAACACAAAAAAAAAACAAGGTTATTACAATGGATATAAACCAGACATAAAAACTTCATGAAACCTGCTCAAAACGCTTTTCAGTTATTTTCTGAAAACTGTGAAATCTAACCACTATGAATCACATAATGTAAAATAAAACAAAAATCAAAAGGTAGCTTTTGTCAATAGATATAAAAAGTTCACCAAGGTTACACGAAAACAGCTTACAGCATTTTTGAATTTTTGTCTGAAAACTTGTTAATACCCCTTTTTTATGAATAAAACCCCAAAACTCGGCAACGTTAAATCGAACATTTATTAAAAATAAAAAAGGAACTCACGTCAATAGATATAAACAATTCATTAGAGTTTCATACATATTAGTTGAAGCGTTTTTTTAGTTTTTTTTTCCCGACATATTTGAATCATGAAAGTGGCCGCATTCGTGTTCAGTCTCAACCTTTATATATGTTTTTGAATTATTAACAAAGGTATTATTCTTTGTAATAAATAGCTGAAAGTACGTTTTAACAATTTTGTAAAACTGCTATATTTTAGGGCCACAGAAATTATTGCGATGGTTTTGTTGAAGCGAAATTGGAGTACCAAGTTCAGAATAACAACAAAGTGCATTCATAATTTCAATTATGATCGTTTTATAAAATGATTGCAATAACATTAATTATTTCGCATTTAGGCATGTGGTTATGGATCGCAACAATAAATACACGCATTTGTTTCTAAATTTACAGTTATTTAGGAATCGGAACACTTTGTTAAGGGTCAGTTGTGTCTAATATGTCTTTAATGTTTTGTCAAAAAAAAACATTCTTTAACAAAATAGAGCATTATGTTCAAATCAGTGGTGTGTTAGAAAGTAAGACAAATCTCGTTAACGTCGGAATTTGTTAACCTTTATCTTTAAATCGTGTATTCGGTTGCGCTAGTATATATTTCATGAAGAAAAGAAAAACATTTCAGCTTATACCAAAACCTGTTTTTACTTTCTTTCGAGCCAATCATTTCTGACATCTTGCTGTATAATACAAGTGTATACCTGCAAACTAATCTCTTTTGTCAACCTTACGTAAAACGGCTCGACATTGGGGAAGACAGTAAATTTATGTATATCTTGTAAATGTTGCATAATAACGACCGTTTAATGGTTGTTCGTCTAGTTAACAATAATGAATAATTGGAAGTTAAAATTAAAAAGTCAATCATTTACGGTCACTTTGTCTGATTTCAGGTTTTGTTCTTCGGATATTCAGACAAAACTTGATAGGTCTGAAATATAAATTTTTTACATAAATGTTATTTCATACATTTGTACTTTAAGAATTTCAACTTTTTACGAAATTATTACTTGACAGCACTATGCCAGGTTAATATGCTATCAATTATGTGAAGCAATTAGTTAATACAATACTCTTCATAATACTAAATTTGATAAAAAAATATCATCTATTGTAAATTGTTTACAATAAAAAAAAAGTATAATAACTGAATTCAAGATTTTAAATGAAACAGCATTACATATACATAATATGGAAACAATTTGATCTTTGGTGCGTTATTAGCATATGGAAATGATGCACACTTCGTTAAAGTTACAATTTAACTTTTCTCACACAACAACTCAAGTTACAAAAAACTTTCCATCATAATCACCCCTAGGTTTGTGTCTATGTTCTGTTTTGTAAGCTGTTGTTTATCTTATATTTTTTGTTTTCTTTTGCATTGTATTGTCGCGTTATATACCTACTTTATAAGTTTGAATGTCCCTTTAGGAATCTTCAAATCTCTTTTTCAATATCAGTTTAAAGTCAAATTATTAAAGCTTTATGTTGTGTGATATGATCGAGCTATCAATAATATATTATCGGGCAGAAGTAAGTCATCATGCTTTTAAAGATGCCAGTACAAAGTCAGGAATATGACAGTTAGTGTCTATTTGTTTGACTCAAAAGCGCAAACACATCAAAATAATGGATAACAACTGTCATATTCCTGACTTGGAACAGGCATTTTCTGATGTAGGAAATGGTGAACTAAACCTGGTTTTATTGCTAGCAAAACCTTTAACTTACACCACAGTCGCATCAAATTCCATTGCATTGACAACGATGTATGAACAGAACAAACAGACATAATAGGTAAAAATGTCAAAAAGGGGTATATCAGTCACCATTGTGTTATAATCTTAATCACTATTAAAACAAACAAATATGTTACAATGAAGCAAAAAAGTATATAGGCAAAACACATTCACAAAGATGAAAACGGAATACAAAAAATGCACAATAACACATTATCACAATGACAGGATAAATACCACAGGTTTTTTTGGCTGTATAATCTTATTTCTGAATTCATCTTTTTACATTTGTAGTTATATGCTTAAAGTATATATCTATGTATTTATATTGTTTAAATGTCAACAGACGTAAAAGCTTTTTTAAATTTTGGGTTTTAAAATAAATAGTTAACTTTGATTTGTTTGACTTACTTTTTTGTTTAACTTGCTTTGTTTACGAAAATTTATACAAAATGTTTTTTCGAGCTTTTATTAAATTGTTTTAGTTTCTGTGTTATTTAAAATATATTCGTTTCAATTCACTTCAATAAAGCCTTTGCGGTTACTGATTCCTAGCGAGTATAGCCCCTCTCTTTAAGATATCTTTCAAAATATGAAATTAAGTCGTTAGCTATTAATCACTGGTAGATAGTTGATCCTTCAATGTTTTAGATAAAAACTGTGCGTGTCTTGATCGCCGCCGTAATAGATGTTTTACAATGTTTTCTAATTAGTTCGTATGTCATCGACCTTTCATTATTATTTGTTATGAGTTTTCTTGTTGAAACACCTTCCATGAAGCATCTCCAACCCCTAATTGTATTTGTTTTGGTCAGACATATAGAGAGAATGTTTATATGTATTAAAATCAGAAATACTGTAAAGAAGTCTTAAATTGTAATTTAAGTACTATTTAAAAGGGATTAATTGATCACAAAATGTATGAAACAAATTATGAATAAGTTATCATTTTTGATATAGAAGAAGAAGGAGAAGATGCTTTGTTTCCATCAAATGGACTCACAAGGAGCATAATATAATACCATTATAATATCATTTCTACAAATGTAATAAACAACAAGTATACATAGAATTTTGTGAGTAGGCTAAATATGTCTAGCTGAAAGAGGGACGAAAGATACCACAGGGACAGTCAAACTCATAAATCGAAAATAAACTGACAACGCCATGTCTAAAAATGAAAAGGACAAACAGACAAACATATAAAGGCGTTTCGTAACGTAAAATTATTATTATTTTCAGCAAGATATTCATTTGCGATTGCAAGCCCTTCCCTTTGAATTAATCATTTTAAAAAAAAGTAGAAATGTGTTTAACAAAGTACGGAAACGTATTGTCTGATCTACTAATATCTAAAATACAAACAATGTTTGTCAGTTTAGAACGTAAAAGATGATACGCTATATTAATAACTACGTTAGTATGGGATTGACCTTTTCCTACTTATTTGTTATTAGTTTAATTATATAAGACCTTCCATTGACCTTTTAGTACTTTCATAACTTTAATTATTATTAGCTGTTTGGTTACGTTCCTTGTCATAATTCCTTTCTTTATCAATAACTCGTATACAATTTAACTGAACTAGCATCTTACTGTAAACATATTTTATTAAAGAAATCATTATATATATAGCTACAAGGGTAAAGACATAAATACGAAATATACAAAAGATTCAATAACTGGGATTAGGAAACAAGAGCAGTGCTCTTATATTGTAGCATCTTACAAACTTGATAACTGTACAATGTCAAAAAAAGATAATGATTGCTGTGGTTTTTTTTATTCTACATTAAATAGAGGTATAGGGGAGCCTTTGCTAGTCTTGCATGTCTTTTAATTCAAGTGCATTTAAATGTTCTAGATTTAATTATGATGTCCACAACTAGTATATATTTTTATTTAAGTGCAAGCTGAAGCCCTCCACCGGGTGCGGAATCTTAGCGCTATGTTGGAGACACATTGGTGACCTTCGGCTGTCTTCTATTCTTTGGTGAGATTGTTGTCTCTTTGTTTCTATTCACAATTTATTTTTATTAACGATCCTAACCGTTCTGCCTGATGTCCTAGTTCTTTTTCAATACTTGGCTATTTGTAATTTTCTTGAATTTTAAAAGGTTATTTGTATATGATATTTAACATCTTAACTTTCGATGATATTCTTTTAATGTCTTGTGCTTTTTTCATCTCCCCCTTCCCAAAACAAAATTGTGATGAGCATTGTGTTTTTATATATGGTTTCTATGGTGAATTTTGTAAACTAGTTTTTCTTCTTTGTACACTTTCGACATACTTGCCATTGTGTTTTCAGTTTCTGTTCATGTAGTGGTGTTTAAATGACTCTTTTACTCCTCTGCCTTTTCATATAGCTATACAAAATCAATGGTGGAAGCTTTGATTTGATTGACCATTGTGTTCTAGTCTCAATTCGGTACTTATGCAAACAGTCAATGTATTGTACTGTCTTAATTCTTTGTATTATTGTTCTTCATTTATATAAATGTGTTTTGTCTTTATGCCATTTCGTTTTACTTTGTAGCCAGATTTGTTAGTTTAATAAAGATTAAGATTAAAATTGGGGGTTAGAAGTTCCAAAGGACAGGTCATGGTAGTCTCATTTTGTTTTCGACTTGCGAGTCTGAATATCACTTTAGAATTGTTCCACACGCTTTGAAAAAAAGAAAACAAAGACAGTTAATAAATGTTTTGCGTCTGTGGTACATTTTGTCAGTTTTGGTTTCAGCAGGAACCTTTAAATCCAAAATTTGAACGTCAGGGATGCACATATACTTGCATATGTCAGGATACCAAGCCCAAAAGTTATCTTCAAATCGAAAGATCAATTTAAAAAAATAATAATAAAACAATCTCTCTTTCTCTTTATATGAAATGTCATATCGGCATTAGTTGAAAAACATAATTAAACCTGACATTTAACAATTTCTTTTTAATTTACATGTTACATGCTGGGTGTTTTGATATTTATGCGGTAAAATATATATTGCAAAAGTCAGCAAATTATTAACCTTTATGAGAACCATTAAAATATGTCAAAAGCCACATAAACAGGACATTTATTTGTCTATGTTTTACGACATAATTTGTATGATAAAACATACATATAATAACTGCATTGCTTTGTGGAGCATAAATTAAAAGAAAGCATATAACAACTATCTAGACTACCTAAATTACATAAAACAAACCTTATAAATCTCGGCTTTAAGTCAGTTTCTAGTTGGTATGCTACTACTAAATTGTCTGTCATTCTAACAAGACACCTACTACCCATAAACGATGTACTAATAAATATTTCAACACAGTGTATCAAAACACAGGCATCAATTATGTTTGTAGTATCGAAATTCTGGTAAAGCGTCAGAAACATATAAATCTATTGACGGTACAGTTGGCAAGATTGTCTTAAAGTTTTTTTTTAAATATATTACACACTACTTTTAAATATATAAACTGATTGAAGTAAGACTAAAATAACAAAAATACCGAATTCAAAGAAAAATTAAAAACGGAAAGTTTCCTATCAAATGGCAAAATCAAAAGTTCAAACACATCAAACGAAATAACCTTGTATAACTAATCATATAGACTGTGGATAAATCGGAGTTACCCGGCTGTAATAATTTACATTATATTGAATTCCACTGTTCCTGGACATGATAAAGGATTTATATTTTCTGATTGGCAAATGTCATGCTTTTATATCGCAAATAATCGAAAAATTATGAGTACCTCTAATTGCAGATCTTTTTCTTTATTGTTCTGAATCGACTTCGATGAAGAAGAAAAAAACTCCGAAGAGAAAACAAATAAATCTGACTTTATATCGATTTTACGATGATAGTCTCTATGGTGCACTGTTAGAAATCAAAATTTTATCAAAAATACATATGTTATTTTTCCAAAAAGAACTTCAATTTAATATAGCTTACAGATAAAGCCCCAAACAACATCGTTTTCGTGTGTAACACTCATCACATTATCTGCTTGATAAACGAATTAGGTATTGACAATTCACATTGAAAATCAACATATACCCTCACACTCTTACCAAAGAGGAAATCCTGGATAGACATAGGTCTGTTCTATGTTCCTTTGGAATTTCAACCAAAGATGAAGTACTGGATCTTCCATCACTGTATTGGATACCTCAACTACATAAGTGTCCTTACAAACAACGGTATATTGCTGGGTCTGCCAAGTGCTCCACGAAACCCCTTTCTAAATTATAAACATATCGTTTAGCAGCAATCAAAGCCGGGTTTCAAAGTTATTGTGAAACTGCCTATTCTAGAGATGACGTGAATTAGATGTAGATACTAAAAAAATCCAAAGATCTTTAAGAGTACATACAATCTAACTCTCTTTCATCTTGCAATTTTATTAAAACATTTGACTTTTCTACAGTTTACACAAGTATTCCACATTCCAAACTAAAAGACAAACTGAAAGAATTGGTATTGCTTTGTTCCATAAAAAAGAATTCCAGCAGCACCTGCATACGGGATATATATCTCCCAATTAATACGATATTCCCTTGCTTGTATTTCCTATCATAGTTTTCTTGATAGAGGGTTGCTGCTCACAAGAACCTATAAAACCAAGAGTTCCAAATGGTGAAGTTAAAATCATCCCTTCGTAAATTTTACGGACGCCATCACGAGTTGTTTGACCGTTGTGGGATAAACGTTTCACAGATGATATCGGATATGTTACTTACGGCGTATCTACAAAGCCCTCCCCTTTCATGAATGTGACCTACCGAATTAGACTATTAACCGGAGTTGTTATAACATGAGCAATACGACGGGTGCCACATGTGGAGCCGGATTTTACTTACCCTTCCGGAGTACATGAGATCATCCCTAGTTTTTTGTGGGGTTTGTGTTGCTTACTCTTTAGTTTTCTTTGTTGTGTCGTGTTTGCTGTTGTTTGTCTGTTTGTCTTTTTCATTTTTAGCATTTGTTGTCAGTTTGTCTTTTTCATTTTTAGCATTTGTTGTCAGTTTATTTTTTATTGATGAGTTTGACTGTCCCCTTGGTATCTTTCGTCCTTCTTTTACAATAACAGTCAATAGAGCCAATTCGTAGATATAACTATAAATACAAAAGGGAAATAGAAAATAAAAGTAAAACACAATAGACGATTTAAATTTTGCAATATATTGTATCTTTTTCTGGACGTTGATGTTATTCTTGTCGCATTTTAACCTTCCAGAGCACCTCAGAACACCCCTACTTTTTGTTAGGGTTCGTTTTGAACGGACTTTGGTTTTAATTGTTGTATTTTATTACCGTCGTTTGTCTTTTATTTGTTTGTTTTTGTTTTTTCATTGTTTGTTTATTTTCGATTTATACGTTTAAATGTCCCTTTGGTATCCTTGACATCTCTTTTATGGTGTGTACTTTTCTAAGCTTAGTTAGATTATGTTCTAGGGAGATGACTTTGATAAAAAATAAACAATCTTACATACACACCAATGATATTTTTACAGTGTAGCAGATACCACACAAAATGTTTTACATTCGTTTTCAGTAGCACCGTTTCTATGTTTTGCTTTTCGTACTTTTGTTTGTTTGTTCGTCTTGTCTTTTACCCATCAAGTTGTCAGTTTGGTTTTGATTTATTGGTTTAAATGGCAATCTGGTATAAATTTCTTTACGTTCTGCTATTTCATTTGAGTGTGTTAAAATTAGTGTTGCCGACTTAAAAATGTCCTGCTATGTGCGTAGTCAACTAAACGTTGTTAGTCAGATGTTTTTTCGCAGGCCATATGTTTTTTTATTACATTAACATTCAAATTGCTCTTAATTCTTAACAGACAAACAAACATATCAAAACAACTGACATTTTTTTACGTTGATTTTTTTAGATAATTAAAATCATAAGCTATTAAATCTTCAAAACAGCTTTTAAATTAAAATTTTCAAGGACTTATATAAATTGACAACATTTTGATTGTTAATAACCAATATGGTATTAGGTGACATGGATAAATTTTCAGACAATTCGACAAGTTATGACAACGGTATAATAAAATACTTAGGCTGAGGCGTACGATGAGCTTTAGAACGCTCGGTATTTACATTTGATTTTTTGTTAACGGTAACATACTTGTGACGTCACCTTGTTTCGTTGCCATGCCAAGACAATAACATCATTTCGCGGAATTTTCATTTCTTGAAATTTTACCATGAAAAATAAATTAAAATGGACTGATTGTTTTTATTTTGCTGAAGAATAGATATAAATATATTGTATTTGAATCTTCGCCTACGTTATCTGGGGGTTTTGATGTCGAAAATTGAGAATATCTGGTAGTATAAATAAGTTGGTCGCGGAACAACAGTTTTGCGTATTACTGCGTTTGCAATATAGATATATACTATACTGCGTTTGTAGATATATTGTGATTATACTGGTTGACGATAATAGGTCGTCTGTTGACGATAATAGGTCGTCATATTAAAACTCGTGGCTAAATACCTTCATTATAAGTAGTAACTATTTATTTAGGAAATCATTATAGGAAATGAAAGCATTGGGATATTTTGTAAGCATAACCAGTCAGAAGAAACATTTACAAAGTAGGAATTAGAATAAATGAAAATTTACATGTACATTGTACATCTACAGAAATAAATGGGTCTCGTTAAAGTTCGCATATCTTATAACAATTGGAAAAGTGAGGGTCAACACATACCATTATACATTTCTTATTATAGATCTATCGGTTGGTCTTTCTGTTATAATACTAATTACACAAATCAAAAAACAATAACATGTGTGTTTGTTTATTAACCATTTTGTATCCGGTCTGTAATAACTCTTCGTGACTGTTTCGACTTTTGCTAATTGCATTTAATGAATTCAAATTGGGTCTTTGTATTCATGAAAGTCATGACGTCTTTGTTGGATGAAAACTGAGACATATAACACTTTCTTTCATTTCATATACATGTACATATAGGTAGTAGAAGAATAATATACATTATAACACCTTATTTAATTATGAGTATCATGAATTTTGATAAACCATAATAAGTGTCCAGTGCATGATCTTTTTTTTCAGGACATTTTGTTCATATTTCACTTTTGATCAATTGTGCTCTTTATGAAATGTAGTTATTTTGATAACATCCACTTTTGTGAAGATATTTTTAATGAATAACAGCTTCTGAAATTGTACCTTTTAACAACCGATAGTCTCGTTTTGAAAGACGTGATTTTCAACAAAAAATCGGCATAACCAACTGTGCCCCTCTTCCTGTCAATTTATTCCTTTCTTCTTACAATGATGACTTCATTCAGAAAGAAAAAAACACAAAGTTAACAGTATCCTTTAACTTTACTTTCCGCTATATAGATGATGCTAAATCATTCAAAATTTAGTGACGATGTAGAACGCATCTATCCCATCGATCTTGAGATATTATAGCATGCAACAGATTCAATTAAGTCGCCATATATATTAACTTAAATCTCGAAATTGACAATGGGCTTCGGTTCAAAACAAAAATTACAAAAAAAAGAGATGATAGTTTCCAAATTGTTAACTTTACATTCATTTCCATGTAGAAATATTCCAGTAGCGCCTGCATACGAAGTTCACATCTCAAAATTGATACGATAGTCCCAGGTTAGTATTTCCTATAATGATGTCTTTCATAGCAAACTGCTGCTCAGAGGGAAGCTACATTGTACTAACCAAGAGTTCCAAGTGGTGAAGTTTAGTATCGTTCATTCACAAATTCACAAATTGGTTGACCGTGATGTAGTATTCATTTCACAGAAAACAGCGGATAAGTTTCTAAGATCGTAACGACAATGACGTCTCTTTTTCACGAATGTGACCTACCAAATACGAATTGTTACCGAGTGTGTACAAACATGAGCAACACGACTGGTGCTACATAAGGAGCAGGATCTGCTTACTAGAGATCACCCCCAGTTTTTTGTTGGTTCGGTGTTGCATACATGTAGTCTTTAGTGTTCTATGTAGTGTTTTGTGTAATATTGTTTGTCTGTTTGCCCTTTTCTTTTTTATCCATGGAGGGTTTTTTTCTCGATCAATGAGTTCGAATATCCCTCTGGTATCTCTTACCCAACTTTAACACGTAAACATGAATAATCTAAAGTGAGTTATGATTTCTCTTTTATAATTTTCACTCGTTAGTTTTTTTGCATTTTGAAATCGTTGTCATAAATTTATATATCTTCAATAAATCAAAACACTGCAATCCCCAAGTAAGATCATGTAGAATATCTTGATAAATATAATCATTTAAAGAGGTAAACCCTGATGGAACAAATTAATTTCTATTCTTCTAGGTCCACGACAATAGAAAACATGTATAGCTAAATGCCCCAAAAAATTATATAAAAATCTTTCACAACAATTTATACAAATATGATATATGTTTATACATAAACATAAATAATCTTGGAGGTGGTCAAACATTGTAAAAGCTATTAGTAGCTAAAAGATATTTTATTTCTTCGATCCTGTGTGTTGTATTGACGTTTTAATAGCTTGGATGCGGTTATATTTCCGAAAATAATATATGCCTACTTTTGGTAAAAAAATGAGCATTTTTGATGACATAAATCAGGTTTTATTTTATAAAACGGTTTGTGTTTTAGTTTCATTTAAAAAGATGGCATAACAATGAGTTAAAAAATTATAACTTTAAATATATTTTAGTTTAAAGTGGGTTGATGCGTACATTTTTTCCTTTCTAAAACGCAAAATATAACAATGCGGTTACCAAGTCCGTTTTCAAGGTAGGATGTTCTTTCTTATCAAAAAACTAAGAGACCGGAACTAGACATGTCTCACTTTATTATTTTCGAATACACGTTTCTTAAGAATGTTTGACCACAACAACTACAGACCTGACAATAATGAAGCAATTATGTGTTACTTTGGATGTAAATTCGCATATTTAGATCAACGATCGTTTATATTACTCCATAAATGTGACAACTATGGTCACTATACTGTTCTGATATTTAATAACAATGTGCAGCTAATTAACATTTAATTACACAAAGGGGATAATAAAACACAAAAGAATGTACATGTCTCGGCATTATTCGGTTATCGGAAATGCACCTGTTCATTCTCAAATTCGTCAACGTATTTGAGTAATTTATGATTTAGCCAAACCCATTTGAATTCTTTTTTACATATTTTGACCACATAAACTGTATTAACATTCAGTATAAATGAAAAGTCAAAAGTCAAAAGAGTAAAATCGACAATCATATAGTGTTAGTCTGTGTTACCAGTCTCATAAATCTTACTATTGAGTTAATGTATACAACGTACGGTATGAAATGTGTATGAAACCACTAAATGTATTTCCTGTTGTATGTATACAGGATGTTCATAGACATTTTTTACGCATTAATTGAGGTAACTTAAAAACCAAACAATACAAAAACTAAAAGTAAATAATTAAATGAGTACGTCATTGTTGAAAACTTTCAATAACGTAATGTCTTAAATTCCCTGTGTAATTATTTAAAAAAAGCAAGACACTTTATAATACTAAGTACAAAAACAAAAAAACTTAACTACGAGGAAAATTCAAAACGGAAAGTCCCTAAACAAAAGATTCTTAACCCGCAGTATAGTATCTATAGATTAAAAGTCGTTCGTTTATAAATGCAAACTATTTTCACAACTAAAACAGTTCTTGTTTATTTCCATAAGGACCAATCTCATATGTATGTTCATGCAATATTTTAGTTGAAATATTGTTAAAAATTGTTAATAAACCGTGTTATTTTCTAATAAATAAAAGCAAATGTGGGACTTTCTCCAATGAAGAAACACAAAAACAATTAAAAACCAATTCTTCAGAGAACAGTTGAAGGTCTTTCCATCTCGATAATAAGAATGAAATTCAAAAACCGATGTTAGAAAAGGTCACTCCGTGTTGATGTAAAGAACCAGAAAGAATTTTTAGCAGAGGTCAAAATCTAGAACGTCAAATTGACCTTTGACCTTGACCTCAATTTTGAAGTCATAGATCAAGAGACCCCAGGTCAATCACTTGTATGGTTGTGAAGAAATACTGATTTCAAATACATAAGGGGAGAAAACTCCTATAAGGGTTAACCAAAACACTTCGACTGAAATAGGTTGAAGTTGCGCCTTTTTGTAAACAGTAATTTGGCAAACAAATCATAGCCTTAACTGTAACAGTTTCTTTTGAATAATGATAACAAGCAAAATTCAAAATTTATAACATGACCTTGACCTTCGACCTTGATCTCAATGTCAAGGTCATAGGTCAGTGAACTCAAAATGGAAGACTGGAGGTCAATCACTTGTTTGGTTGTGGAGAAATACTGATTTGAAATACAGAAGGGGAGAAAACTCCTATAAGGGTGAACCAAAACGCTTTGACTGAAATAGGTTGAAGTTGCGCCTTAGTGCAAACAGTAATTTGGCAAACACATCATATCATTTACTGTCACAGTTTCTGTGGAATAACGATAACAAGAAAAATTCAAAATTTAGAACATGACCTTGACCTTTGACCTTGACCTCAATTTCCTTCAAATGGACCAATGACTTCATATCAATATTTCCCTTTGAAAATTTAAGATAGGCGATTTGTTGGATAAATTCATACGTTATAAGTCGTAGCTACAGCCTCTACGACTTATAACGTATGAACTTATCCAACAAATCGCCTCTTAAATTTTCAAAGGGAAATAACTCCCATAAGATGCCTTCCGATCACTCAAGTCAAAATAAACCAAATCATTCTCAAGAGTAGAAAAACAATTTGGTGCAAACAGTTTGCTAAAATCTTTTACGGTTTTGGAGATATAGCGATAACATTCATACGTTATAAGTCGTAGCTACAGCCTCTACGACTTATAACGTATGAACTTATCCAACAAATCGCCTCTTAAATTTTCAAAGGGAAATAACTCCCATAAGATGTCTTCCGATCACTCAAGTCAAAATAAACCAAATCATTCTCAAGTGTAGACAAACAATTTGGTGCAAACAGTTTGCTAAAATCTTTTACGGTTTTGGAGATATAGCGATAACAAGAAAAAGTGGACGCGGGGAGATAACTCCTATAAGAATAAGTGTTCAGTCACACAGGGTGAGTTTTGAAACCCCCATTACTGTACAACAACATTGGCCAAAAAATCCATTCGATATGTTGTAAGACAAAAAAGCATCTCAGACGGCAGAAGAAAAACAAAAGGTCTTTCCGCGAAAAGTGGAAAGACCTAATGACAACTAGTTCAGACAAATAGTCCAAATAGAAAAATTATGCAAGATGAATATTCATTTGTCTTGACTTATATTATATTATATTCGTTCAGTTTATATTAAAAAAATCATTTATCATCCAGACTGTGAAATAGTTTGAATAATTTTGAATGTGAAATAATAATACTGACACACGTATACAGTATTATATAGGTCAAACTACAAATCGCAAAGTGCATTTGACCTCCTTATTTCAATTATTCCTTCTTTTGTGGTTTTTGATGTTGCGGCATTCGGTCAGTACAGTCAATACGAATGCTACAGTTCTGCACTTAGTAACAATTTTTTTGCTACTACCAAGAGAGGGTTTGGAATTCAGACCTGTTAGAGGTGTAGATGTAATTTTAAAAACACTTCGGTAAAACCCCAAAAAAATAGAAACAATCTGAATTAGATTTATAAGAAAACTCGAGATCTAGCTTGGACCATATTTTTTTCTGTGAATGTAGAGCTAATGAATGACTTAGCCATAGAACAACTTTCATTCGGATAATTCTTTGTTGTTAAAAAATATTAATTCTAGATTAAACGATTTACCAGAGTTATTATTATCAAACTGGAGGTAAGCATGAATATGTCCATGGTATGAGGTAAGTACAGTTGTCCTCAAGCACTAAGGTGACAAATAATTATTTGTAATTTATTGCAATACACACATAGTTAATGAACCAATCACTTGTATGTCAACTCATCCACTTATCGTGTAAACAATCCCATAAAATATGACAATTTATATGACGTTTATTGCATAACTTACAATTAAATGATCAGAATGACAATATGCATTTCTTTCGAATACTCATTTAAGAATTAAGAATATGTTTGATTATGCAAATTGTGATGTCTACATTTTCCGAAAAGATTACTAAAACACTCCTACAAATTTTGGTTTAAAACTAAATCGTTTCATGTCGCATGCTCTAAATTGCACCAGAGAATATAGGTGACACGCATTAAATGTGTATCTATTCAAAATATAAAAACATGTTTCGGTTTTCCAGTAAAAAGAAATAGTTAATTAAGATTTCACAAAACGTTTTAGTTGTTAACTATTCTATATCAATCCATAGAACAAAAAAAAACTACATTCAATTTGTAAATTTATTAAATTGAAAAACAAAAATCCGAATTTCTTATCTTTGTTCATGGCTATGACAATTGGCCTGACAAAAAAACAATCTGGTAGTTGCTTTGCCTATCATCCACACATATTCGTAATTTCAAAAATTTAACTGAGTTTCCACCTTGAATAAGAAAACATGCTCTGAATTATTTCTAATTGTTATAATTTTTTTAATTTCAAGTTTTTCATACACTAGTACTCTACGGTTTTGCTATAAAGTATTGAATCTCTAATGAAATATTTTCTCAGCCCTTGTCACGTGTTTTAATGTCTTAACTCGTTTTCAATGATGTTATTAGCCGAAATCCGTTTGGATAAATGCTATCAGCCAATATGTAACACTGTGGTGGGAAAGCAACTCATAATCATGTCCAACTTGCCTATGAAATTATTTAGACAGATATTTCAGTATGTAAATCAAATTTTAGTTACATTGCCGATATATTCAATAAGTCTGAACAATATTTTTTCTCACTTTTATTTGCACACACATTTATAGTATGCATTCGATTACAATTGGACAGCAAAGAAAAAGCAGTTGTGCTAATCTACCACTTGTCGCCACTCAACTATGCAATACGGGTTAATGAGACAAACTGAAAAGAAGGATGAGAGATCATCAGATACAAAACAAAAAGTTTTCCAGGGACAACTATGTGCAAACCAATAAAGAAACAACATAAGATGAAAGTAGAACAACTTTTACTCGATATCATGCAGCAGAACAATTTTAAATGTTCCTTGTACAAGCATAAGTGTAACGAATGTTTCACTATAGATCTATATAACTTATCATACATACCAGGGTTGGAATTGTGTACGCCAGACGGACGTGTCGTCTACAAAAGACTCATCAGTGACGCTCAAATAGAAAAATGTGAAAAGTTCAAAGTTGTGCAACTTATAATTTTAACTTTAACCCTCCCCTATACCTCTAGATCTGGTCAGTGTAGAATAAACAACAAAGCAACAATTTGCACAGTAAAACTCAGTTCAAAAGAAGTCCACAATTCCTCCCGTTAGGAGTTTAGTATCATACCATCATAAAATATACGATAAGAACATACTAGTAATCCGTTCAATGCCAACAACTGGTTTTAAAAATATAAGTTGTATTTCCGATGTAAGGACCCTATGAGTCAATCAATATTAGAACCAATATATGACATATTTAATGTGACTACTGTATTGGAACTATGTCCCATCTGTGTGATGGTCTGGCTAGCTTTTGAGATAAATGCCAATATATTTTATCTTTGATTAAAATACCATAAAATATTGAATGTGAAATACTTGAACGTATACGATGTCTGCATGTTGATTTATATTATAGGGTTATTGCATGAATATTGGGGAATATTGTTCCGAGTAGAATTTTATATTGCACGAGTTTGCGAGTGCAATATATGTTCTACGAGGGACAATATTCCCCAATATTCATGCAATAACCCTTTTATTGTATAGCAATATAATATTTAAAAGTAAAAATTGGTTTAAACTAAGATTTTGTCGTTGATGACGTCATCAATTTTGAAGATTTATTGCACTAGTGCAATATTAGAATTTATTGCACGCTAAATTTTGGTTACTTTCTGTGGGAAATATTATATTGCTATACAATAATAACGAATACTGTCCTCATATAATAACACGAATGTTAAAAATGTGATAAAATGGTAAAACTTTCCCGAAAGTCAAGTCGAGACAAAGTTGTTACACAGTCACTATAGATAAAATATTCGTAGTCAATCATAAGAGACTAGTTAAGTTAATGAATTATTTATATTAGAGTTAGAGGTAGTTACACCTTTCATCAAATTGTCTATCTGAAACTTCAAATAAAAAGGCAGTACACAAAACACAACATAGAGAACTAAACACTGAGCAACAACAACAACAAAAAAAAACACTTAAGGATGTGCTTAGGTGAGGTTTTGGGATAAGTATCAAATGTTCAGACTCCTTGGTGTTTTTCATACGATACAATGTAAAATATTTTGCCCCATAACACTTATTTATCTTTTAACATAAGACTTTATAATTCATAAAAGGTCATTTAACAAAATTTAAGCAGATTCTTGATTTTCTTTCTTTTGATTTGAGACCCAAATAATACCAATGCAAAGTTAAGGTAAAAGTCCGAGTCAGCCTTTTCCCGCCATATTTTATAAATCAAATATCTCGAAAAAGGAGCTCCATGACCTATCAATATTTTTTTAGCTTAGTTTGATCCTTTTCCAATTCTCTTCCAGCTTAAAGTATCAATTTTGAATTCTTGATTTATTCAATTTTACCTTAGATCACCTAAGTACATCCTTAAAGACTGGTTGATATATCAGGTGATTCGGAAGGGTATTCAGATCCTGTCCCACATGTAGCACCCGTCGTGTTGGTCATATTTTGGTGACAGAAAACAGGTTTGTTGTAACGACAATTGGTTACAAGATAATTACACTTTGGTAATACCTTTAAATTATTTTCTATAAATATTTCAAGATGTACTATTGTTTTAGTTGATTTTTTTTTATTATTTTAATAAATGTTACCATTTTTTATATTCATTTTCATATTATACAAATATGAGGTTGCGTAACAGTTTGAGGCAGTAGGACAATTGTATTTTCCATGTTATTATGTGTATACTACAAATAATCAAGAACAGTAAAATGTAGAAGTGTATTTTGCATGTTTTAACATGGCAAGTAACCCTTTTTAACCATACTCGAGAGGTACAAACAACAAGGGCGTTTGCACGACTTCAGACTATGATTATTAGGTTATTACTGCATTTAATATATACACTTCTCAATAAAGGTCATTTTGTTAACGCTATTAGTTTCGCATTTTATAAAAAAGTTAAGAATCATTTGGTCAGTTTATATTTTTCTGTGACATGTTTTTACCATCTTTTGAAATATTTCTTAGGTTTATTTACAAGAAGGTTCGTCCGAGAACTTCCAGCAAACGTAAAATATAAAACCATAACTCGTATATGAAGAATACAAGTATTAAATGAAATATACTATATTACAAAATTGACAGTGTAATGATCTAAAGATGACGTGCTTTGTTCTACTATTCTATAGATGTGGTAAAATTTATGCCTTATCTGATGGTCTGTGTGTTCTATGACTTGAAGCCTTGTCATAATCTGTATACTTTATACAATATGGCTAGATCTGTTTATATATATTCATTTGTCTCTAAAACTTTTTCTGTAAGTCTACGAAGTAAATCATTTACGCTTAGATCATATAGGTTAAAACTAGTCTGATGCAGTGTAAACGTAAGAAAATATAGAGTTTCACGATACTGTTGTGTGATCTGATGGTCATTTCCTGGGCGTATTACAGCATAGTCTGGTGAATTATAAAATGATGATTTTTTTTATATACCCAAAGTGTGAAATTTGGGTGTTGTCTAACTGTCTGTCTGTTTTATTTCATTACAATTAATTTCATAAACTCTGATTCAATATGGATGAAATTTGAAAAAAGGCAGGACAGGAGTTTTGAGTAAAAAAAAAGGAGGATGAGCAACTTGGCAATAAAAAAATGTATGATGACAATTTATGAAAAAAAGTCAGTATAAACTAATAAAAATAAAGCAGGACGAATGAAAAATTAAAAGACATGACAGAGATTACAATTAAAAATAATGCAGGACAGCATTTAAAATCATAGCCCCCTAAAGTCAAATGGTGACTTCCTTAGCTTACACTAGGAATCCTTTCATCAAAAACTGTCTTGTAAACAAATTGTCAGGAGCCTTTGGCCTTTGTAAGTATTGTATGATTTTTAATATTAGTTTCTTGTGTATATCTCGGAGTATAGTATGACGTCCATTATCATTGAACTAGTATACATTTTTGTTTAGGGGCCAGCTGAAGCACGACTCCGGGTGCTGGAGTATCTCGCTGCATTGAAGACCCATTGGTGGCCTTCGGCTGCTGTCTGCTCTTTGGTCGGACTTTTGTCTTTTTGACACCTTCTCCATTTCCGTTTTCAATTTTATCAAACGTCTATCATAGACATTTTGACCGGAAACACAAGCTCTGGCCTATCTTGTCATTTAGGGAATATACACTACATATGCAGCACTGAATAGAAATGGAAATTTCATAATTTTAAAAGTGACATTATCTCTGCGTTCTAAATTTGTGTTCTAAGCAGATTATTTTTTTCTAAGTTAAGATGTAAGTTAATAGGCAGACTCACCTGTATTTTGTGATATCCTTTATTAATGCAAATTTTATGTTAAAGATGAAATTGACCTTCATAATGTGCTCAGGGCCTACAAAAGCAAGTGGACAGTGGGCGCTGGTTTTAATCAGACTGCATTAAAACCTAATAAAGGTACCGGTCCTGACAACATTGCCAATTCTGAAACACAACATCGAAGTGTGTATCGACATCCTCACTTAAATATTTACTCGATCATTGGAAATACACAAAGGTACCATTTGACCTGAATCATGCAAATGTCACACCCGTATTAAAAAAGGTGGATAAACACAACCCAGGTAACTACTGTAACAGATCTTTATCTTTAACATACATAGCTTTATAATATTTGAATACATGTTTGCCAGCACCATGATACAACACATTAAAATACCAACTGCCACATGGACCAAGGGTCAAACGATCATTTGAGTCAGAACAGTAACATTAAATCTCCCACGTGGTTTAAATCAATTACCTTCTCATATACTTTAAGAATCTTTGTAGATAACAGTTTAATCTATCGACAAATCAAATAACAAAACGACTGCCCCAAGATTCAAGAAGAAGATTCTTGAAACTGTCATCAAATTTAAACAAGACTAGCTTATGTCTTTCCACCTAGACAAGTGTAACATAATACATATAACAACCAAGAAAAAGCCATGCACTTTAATAACATCAACATGCCTAGCCATATATTTTAATCAGCATAACATGTAAATTACTTTGTATTCATAATTTTAGTATATCTAAGGTAGAATAACCACATTCAACAAACTGCCGCTAGAGCTAATAATTTTTTATGTTTCATCAGAAAAAAAAAACACAATAAAAAAGAGCATATCAAAGCCATAAACAAGCTACATATGAATACTGCTGTATTGTATTAGACATATATAAACATAAGAGCACGTAATAAAATACAGATGCGGGAATGTAAATGCACATGTTACTATTTCATTACATAATTTGTTACATCAGTTTGTCTATGACAAGATTTTCCCATAAAGACTCCTACAGACAAGTTCAATGTAATAAAGACGGCTACAATTTTTCTTGCTTTTGTCAAACCGTTAAGGACTTGAAAAAATTATCCTGTGACATAACACAAAACATCACTACAGAAACTTGCTAGGATGCTCTTTGATACTTACCCACACCTGAAGCAAACGGACAACCATATTTTAGCTTAAATCATGAAACAAAATAAACAACAAACAAATAAATAATGAGATATTGATAGTAAAATGTAAAGTCAATAATCTCAAGACAAAAAACACAAGTTGTGTTAACTCTCTAGATACTCGATAACACAGCTTCATCATAAAATTAAACTGCTAAATATTTTTGTTACCAAATATATCTTAGAATATAGGTTTGTTTTATAGAAAAAATTCCGCAAACATGGATTTGTTGTACATTTTAAAATGACCTGTGTCATTATATTAAGATATTACATTCAATTTCAATGTTCCACACAGCTATATCGACATTCATTGTAGTTGTTGTACATAAGTATTGATATATTTAGGCCGTGTTCACATTGACCTAAACTCGGTGTTGTGTAAGTGTAACTCACACGTAAACTAAACAAAATTACGTTCCCATTGATAAAATTCAATGTTTACATGTAGTGTAAAACATGTTTTGTCTACATGCAGTCGATACTCGATGTAGGCCTTCTGTAGATTAAGTTTACACAAAACTAGGCATTTGAAACATTAGTTTCACCGTGTATATTTAAGGAAGAAACAATTTTTGAATAAAATTGATATTTATAACAATTATTAATAAAGTTCTTTACGGAAATATTTGTCTAAACTTGATATATTCAAGACTCAAAGCAGCATCATTGCCGAACACATAATTCATTTGAGAATTAAGGTCTTTCCGAATCGACTTGACTTCCACAGAAAAGTTTGCCACTGGTCTTTACTCAAACAACGGTTCACTCATAAATGCATTACTTAAAAAGTGTGAGGTAAATGTATTGTTTGTCTAGTACATGTATCTCGGATCCGTTAAATTACCCTTAAAACAAAAAACAAAAAAACATTACCCCCTCCTTTGCCAAATACTCCTTGGAGAAGAAATACCATTTGAAACAAACAGAACGAATAGGAATATAGTGATCCCTAATATATCATTCCTTCTTCTCCTTCAATCTCTGTACCGTAATCTCTGTACCGACGTAATGCATTGGCTTTATGAGAATAAAAATATATATTCTTCGCCTGTAAGTACGCTGCTTTAGCCTACGTTTTCTAATGCTTAAACGAGACATCTTTATTATTTTTAAACTACTGCAAATCAGCAAAATGACTTTCATAAAGAAGCAACCACTTAACTTAAAAAAGGAAAAGGGGGAGGGGGGGGGGGGGGGGGGGGGGGGTATTTTGATAATTTATCTGAGCCAGAAATTTTTCCGCGCAAATGTTTTATTCCGGTTTTTTTTCGATGCTGGTAATCAATTTTTTTTTCAACATTTAACACTATAATGTATGGGGAAACCCTTGATTTCGAATATTTTTGTATCATCTGCAGGACCTTTTATTTTGAACCAATTTGGGTTCGGAATATTTCCATCGATACCCCCCCCCCCTCCAACCCCCCAATTTGAAGTCAAATGGTCGTTCCCTTACTGCTAGAAACGTTGTCCGAAAACTTTGCATTTGGTTCTACGTAATGAACATTTAAATGTAGAAAATGGTGGATTAAACCTGGTTTTGTAGCGCAGTCTCATCAAATTCGTTTAAATATTTTGTATTATACAGTAAATTACCAAGTTTTTTTTCATATTATTTAACAGTCTATCCTTTAAATTGCAAATCTGTCTCCAAATTTGCAGATTTAGGCAAATAACTTGACCGATTTTTTACTGTGATTGTACAATCCAAGATGGCGGTATACCATGTTTCTACCTTAAAGCAAGTTCCTGTCATCAACTGATTTATAAAAGTCTAAAACAAATCTGCTAGTAAAGGGGCGAAATAAGTGCCCATTGTAATACCTTCAACTTATACATAAACTTTGTAGCCGAAGCGAACATAAATATTATCAAGGAGAAAATAAACAGTTTCAATCATCTCATCACAACTCACGTAGGTAAATACAATAGTCAAAATATGGATACATCAGTCATCATCGTGTAACAATTTTAACAGAGCACAAAAACATCTATCTACAAACACATTTTTTGATTCGCGTGTCTGACGTCAGAAAATTTCTATTTACGTCAGATATTTTTGTCGTTCAATGTTTATACAAACAATTTTAAAATTTTCACATGGGCACTGTTAGCATACAGGGTTTAAAAATCAAAAGAATGGATGAATTAATTTCAGAAATAGACCGAGATTTTAATATGTTTAAATAGTTCAAAAGTTCTATAGAATTTATAAGAATCCACAAATAGTTCAGACCGAGATTGTTTAAACATGTTGAAATTGTTCAAAAGTTCTATAGAATTTATAAGAATCCACAAATAGTTCAGACCGAGATTTTAACATGTTTAAAATAGTCCAAAAGTTCTATAGAATTTATAAGAATCCATAAATAGTTCAGACCGAGAATTTAACATGTTTAAATAGTCCAAAAGTTCTATAGAATTTATAAGAATGCATAAATAGTTCAGACAGAGAATTTGACATGTTTGAATAATCCAAAAGTTCTAATAGTCCAAAACATGTTTGCTTAAAATAAATCAAAAATTTTATCACAAAGCAAAAGTGGCATGTCATATTGGAATCCCAAATATTAAAAATCAAGAAAAAAAATGTGGTTTCATGCCAAATATTTTAGTGATGTCAAAGAATACAGAAATGCTTCATCTTTATTTTTGTAAATATGAGAATTACTTAAAATACGTTTATAAACAGTTTTATTTTACATAACATACTTTCTTATGATACTTCTAACATTAAATAATTGGAGACCAAAAAGTCGATTCCATTATTTTAAACATGAGTAAATGCTTGTACCAAGTCCGGTTTTCATTCGTTTCATATGTTTAAGCTTTTGATTTTGACATTTGATTAGGGACGTTTTCGTTTTGAATTTTCCTGAGGTTTGGTATCTTTATTATTTTACTTCTTTTGGGCAATTTGTTCTCTCATTCAACACCATACCGCATAATCAGTATACAGGGTGGCATTTGATAAATACATGTATTTTGATCATCTGATAGACGGTTATTCAACGTGTTTTCAGAACCCTATATTTCATCTTTTCCAATGAGCTAGACATTAGAGATATTTATAATACAGAAGAAAACAGAGATGTCTGTTACGTATATAAATGTGTTAAAATAACCCTTTATCATCCGTAATTTATCTAAAACAGATAACATAATTTGCTAAGTCATATGCAACTGAGTTGAAATATTTTTATAAAGGAATTTGAATTAGGCCTGTTACGTTAAGTACACCAATCGACAACAATAACAGATACATTAACTACAACAAACAAAAAACAATTACAACAAATGTGATGAATTTAGTTAATGAACAGTAAAATTACAAAAATTCTGAACTTCGATGAAAATTAAAAACGGAAAGTCCCTTATCAAATGGCAAAATCAAAAGTTCTATCACATCAAACGAACGGATAACAACTGTCACATTACTGACATGGTACAGCCATTTTCTTATGTAGAAAAATGGTGGATTGGACCTGGTTTTATAGTTAGTTGAACCTCTCATGTTTATGACAATCGCATCAATTGAATTCGCCGATTCTTTCTAAGTAGCAATATAAATACCTACATCGTCTGAGTAGTAGATCACTGATGGATCATCTCAGATGAATTAGAATCCTCTATGACTAGTTTCTTTAAACATCCCAACCACTAACCGTCAGGGTTGTAATTGGTCGAAACTTGTGTCATTTGTTAACAACAGTTTCTTCGTTTACTGATGTTGAAAGCTGAAAAATTGTTTTCAGTTAATCGATTGTGACTTGGCCAGTGGTAAACTACTGATACCTTTATTTAGGGTGATATAAATAAAGGTTGAAAACAAAAACCGCAAAAGGAAGATGCAGACCGCGTGCATCTCCTGATATGCATTCATCACCAGTCGTCCAAAACGATTTACGGTAGACACATCACATGGTTTTTTTTAATTACTTGTACTAACTATGCATTTGTATTATTCTATTGGTGTAGCGTCCAAAGCAGATTGTTTTCATCATTCTTTGTATATTGTTTATCTTTGTTGTGAGATGACATTGCAGAAAGCTTCAGGTGTCTGTCTTTTATATTATATGGATAGTTTTCCAATTGACAAACATGACACATGTCTTTATCTTTATGTACAGGTTCAATGGTCGGATTCATCATTCGTTGTCTGTCTGTTCAACTGTCTTTCATCACTTGTTTTGATTTTACCTTCATAACTATAATTTGTGTATGGTCTTACTGTAATTAAAGTTATATGAAGAAGTGTACAAACCGGAATTATGTTACTTTTAACTTCAAATATCAAAACGGTAGCCTATCATCATTGTGTGAATAATAACACTGGTTTCTTTCAGATACTACTTTTTACTGCATAATTTGATGATGGAAAATATGTATTAAGATGCGTTTAAATCATGTGGCAATATTCGCTTTGTCGTGTGCGTCCAACAATGAGTATAAGGATTATACTGGATAGTATATGTGAACTTGTAAGGAACCTAACGACAGTATATAAAAATGACATTTATTTAACGTTGTATAGGGCAAAATACACTCTTCAGCAATAGGCATGTTTTTATCGTTTCAAGACATCAAATCAAGCATGTGTCAACACTTGGCAGAATTCAAGATTTGCCCTGTAATTATTAATTACTTGTTAATTGTTTGATCAGTGGAATAGCAGAAAAATTTTAAAAAAGGACAATAACACCAGTTCAGAAATATAATACACAAAAACATACCTACATGTAAATAATACTACACGAAACCGTGAAATATGGTCGAAGTTCAGAAAAATTGAACCATGATAATATCGGCAGCTGTATTTACAAATAACTATAGATAGCATATATTATCACAGCAACATTTGTCAGTAAATATGATTAAACAAACTACAGGTACATTCTGGATCTACAACTCAAAGGTGCTTGACATTTGTATCCTGAAATGATGCATAGTGTTTTACGTTTTGGACAATTGATATTAAATTTACTGGTAGATGGAAATTTAAACAGCTTACAAAATTCGCACAAATCTAAAAATAAATGTATATGATTAAAATCAACAATTGACTCCTTTATAGGATTCATAGTCCTTGAAATTATCATTTTTATTAATATTTTCGGGGTTGTTTTTATGTTGTTATCTTGAAATCGCAACTCCATAACAGTTTTAGAAAACATTCAGCTAAAACGATAATAAACATAAAATGTAAGATCTACTAATTATTTAACACCACTGAAACAGCCGACCAATACCTAATAGGAATGTAATCTCATAATGGGCGGTGTTTGAAAAATTTTACCATTTTTGCAGTTGTTTTAAATATTATGATGTATAAAGAGAAACTGATCGGCAAACCATATTCTTAAAAACATCGACATATAACCGAAATTTTCAATATTGACATAGATAAACTGTAAACAGCAGAAAATCAATGATCAGCAATTAAACAAGATTTACAAAATATTAACTTAATTGAGATGATTCATTTTAAATCGTTTATGATTTATGATCGTCATTAAATTTGCCATCCTTTTTGTAGATATCTTCCTATGGTATATTTGTTTGGCGATTCAGTCTACCATGGGGTTAATCTCCTGCAAAGTTTAACGCAATAAACAAAAATTACCTATATCAATTAACCGGGACTTATATCTAATTATTTAAAATATGGTTTTGGAGAAACGAAGAACTCTTTTACAATTTTGTACATTTTTTCAGCGTAAATATTCCTAGGAAATATCAGTTTTACATTTTGGCGGTATAAGGATGGATGAACGTAAAGTTAGTTTGTAATGTTTAAAAAAAAATATGAATTAATTCTAGACATGAGATAGACACTTTGTTCTAATTTACATTTACTCTTTAAAACAAACTAACGGAAGATTTGGCTCATATTCTTCTTTTGTGACAAAGTTTGATATGAGGTTTATAGAATGAGACCTGCTGTCTGGGTATTAATCCGTCTTCCTATCATTATAAACACTGATTGATAATTATCGGCTTTGTATATTTGTTTGGCGATTCAGTCTACCATGGCGTTAATCTCCTGCAAAGTTTAACGCAATAAACAAAAATTACCTATATCAATTAACCGGGACTCATATCTAATTATTTAAAATATGGTTTTGGAGAAACGAAGAACTCTTTTACAATTTTGTACATTTTTTCAGCGTAAATATTTCTAGGAAATATCAGTTTTACATTTTGGCGGTATAAGGATGGATGAACGTAAAGTTAGTTTGTAATGTTTAAAAAAAAATATGAATTAATTCTAGACATGAGATAGACACTTTGTTCTAATTTACATTTACTCTTTAAAACAAACTAACGGAAGATTTGGCTCATATTCTTCTTTTGTGACAAAGTTTGATATGAGGTTTATAGAATGAGACCTGCTGTCTGGGTATTAATCCGTCTTCCTATCATTATAAACACTGATTGATAATTATCGGCTTTGTATCCGACAAAACATTGATGCACTTAGAAACGCTGTTAAACAACGAAATCTGGACGTGATCTAAGTTTGTGTAGAATAAATATCATCGCCATCAAAAGTTTTTAGCAATCAAACCATAAAAACACGTCAAGTTTATTATACTCGCATGTGTCTGAACAATTACATTCAAATATCCTTTCTTAAAAGTTCCCCCAACTTATTATTTGTAAGTTTAACTACATCTCACATATGATAAACTTTTATAAAATATGTCTTTATGAAATGTTTTATGATTTGAAAGAACATTAAAAAGTAAATTTGTTTATTGTAATCTTATCTGTTGCACCTATCTCATCTTCATAGCAAGTCACATACATTGAATACTCACCGCTTTAATTCACACTTGTGCACATCAGTCCTCAGTAGCACATTTGAATGGATAGTGATTCGGGAAGCTTAAATCATTTTCCGAGATTTTCTTCAACCGATCCTCATTTTCATTTTTCAGATGTAAGTCAAGATATAAGGCTTAACTCTATCAATTGTATCTTTTATTTTACGTTCGATAGGATAGAATCGTTCAACGAAGTCATCAAAATTATTCAGTAAAAATCTTTATGGCGGAATGTGTATTTAAAAGATAATGCTACTCTTTTTTTTATTCTTTGAATGGTGGATTTAACCTGAAAACAATCCTTGGTTGAGCTTTAAATGACTGTCATTTGCTAAAGACAACACTATGTTTATCTTTTTAATATCTTGATATCCTTCATCAGAAAATTGCAGGGTATTCTTTTTTAGGTTTGTCTGTTCTGTACATAAACGTGCAGTCGTATCCTTCTGTATTACTATCATGTATGCAATTTTGTTCATTGAAACTCATTGATCCTTTCTTAATATTATTGGTCGTGTGTTTTTGTCCTAAAGTGCTTTTTGTGACCGCGGCATCAAAAAGGTACCAGCTAGAATTACAAAAAGACCTGAATAAAACTTACAATAGTGTGTTCAATCCCAAAAAATGTACTAAATATTTAACATTGCTAGAAACTGAGTGATAATGTAGGTAATGTGAGGCCCCAGGGGCAAAAAAAAACAGAGAAAATTGTCTACCTTCTGTGTCGTAAAACAGATAATCTAACTTGTAAATGCTGTTTTTATTAAAATTTATTTTAAAGGTATTTTGTATAGAAAATAATAACTGTGCTAGAAAGTTGTGCAAATATTAGGAGTAACAGTCATTTCTACCAAACTCTTAGTGAATTCATACACCAGACTAGTATCTACATACATACAATTTTCGCAAATATGGTTTTGTTTACACCCTTCTAGTTCTATATCAGCTACATTATGTTAGATATATGGTAAGAGATGATACTGTTGTGACAAGAATTCTAACCTGACCATTTAAGGCAGAACTTGTGTACTTTCATGAACAAATATGCATACAGTAAGATGTGGAATGGAGACAGAGGCAGGACTGGATACTTTGTACAATCTTGATTGTTGGAATGATTAGCTTCTTAACATTACCTTTATAGTATTTTTAAATGCTTTCAATTTGTTATCTGATTAGTTTCAAAACAGGTTCTAGACAGTTCATGTCAGAAAACATGCACATAGGGCAAGCTGGCAATAATTAAAGTCTTGTTTTCAAACTCTTAAAAAAAATAATGAAACAGGGGTAGATGTATAAAATGTACTGTAAAGGGAAACTTAGTGTGTACAGTGATTTCCTTAAGGCTATAATTCTGCTAAATAAGTATTTTTGTTAAAAAAAAATGTGTTTTAGAGAGTTTTCTATTGGAATAAAATTGACAATGGAAATGGGGAATGTGTCAAAGAGACATCATATCCGACAATAGAGCAGACAACAGCAGGTCACCAACAGGTCTTCAATGCAGCGAGAAATACCCGCACACGGAGGTGTTATATAGTTATATAATAAATGTTAGTATAGGTTGCACTTTGTAAATACAACTGTTTCTCTAACCAAACCTCTTTTGGGGAGATATATAATATGCATAGATAATTTTATTTGTTGACATACTGTTTCCCAGATATGATTTCTATGTTTCATCGCATATAGACATACATTTGGACTGTTACCAGCATACTATTGCGGTGAAAAATGAATTCTGAATTAGGCAAAAAGTAAAGGTAGGGTTAATACACAATATAAGTATAAGTTTAAACTCTTACGAGTTCAGAGCATATAAATGTTGAAAATATGCCCCACAGCCCAATCCAATGTTTTGACTTTTGTATACAATATTGTAGTGCATATTAACTTACTGTTCTAGAATATCATTTTTCATGAAACTTCATAGTAACAGTGTCGCCGTTTGAGCCCCAAAAGGAGTTCTTGCGGGAAATTGCATTGTCTAGATTTACAGAAATGCAACCTTTATAATAATGTGAATGATATTACCCTATTTAAATTATTTAAAATTGCATGTCTCTGTCATTCATTTTCTTTACCCTTTTGCATGTAAAGACACTATGAAAATTAATATTTCCATTATTTCCATTTTCTTTTTTTCCATTGCATGGTTTGCTATGCAATCCACATTGCGATGAATATGTTGTTTTTTTTAAAAAGATGCGCGTAACAGATAGAAAACTCAGGGTTAGAATTCATAGAACAGAAAAGGAGGCAGTGGCAAATATTTGGTGTATATTTCAAACACAGAGAGGATTACCCCGGCATCCTTTGCCAAACAAAAAACCCTTTATTATGTTATGTGCTTTTGGACTTTATGTTATGAAGTGTAGTTTCACTTTCCATATTAGGTATTTATTCTCGTGTAAGACTCCCAGCAAACAACATGTATGTCTATAACGTCATTGTAGATTTTCTTATTAAATAAATAAAGTTGCCTGTCCGGTACATGAATAGATCGGTTAGGAAGCAAGGTTTTAATTAGATCGAAAACCTTAATTTGAGGATTGAAAATAGCCAGCACAAAACAAAAGAAGGGGGGGTTAAAAGGGAATATTTTTGTCTTATGAAATGTGCATTTGAAAGATTTTTTTTTATTTAATTAAAAGAAAGAAAAACAAATGTAAGACACATTGTGAATGGTCTTTCTTTCTTTCTCCCATGCCAAAAAAATTGCCTCCGTTGAAATTCTGCAAATACCCATGGAGCAAATTACATGGATGATTAATATTGACCATTTGGTATATTGCCATATTCTAAACGACACGTACATGAAGGTCATAAATTAATTTGTTGAATGAAATCAAATCTTTAACTACTAATGGGTGCCGTAGGAGGGCGACCGGAATTTTTAGCGAGGATTTCTTGGCATGCAAAGTAAAGTATTTTTTATTTCATATAACAGTAGTAATAGTGTAAAAACGCCGGTTTTATATTTTTTACTTTTTTTTTTTTAATTTGGCGCCTTTTCAAATTTACAACTGTTTTGGTTTTTCATTAGATAATTAGGTAAATTAATATTAAAATAATACGTGTTATTCGTGTATTTGTATACATATATATATATTATATTTGTACCGATGAGCATCATTTGCTCAAAGTAATAAAGAATTGAATTGTAACCCAGAAGTTACAAGTTCAAAGTAACCAAAAATCAATATTGATTGGTCGATATATTCCTAGATGTCAAACTTAACAAAATTGCCAAATCAAATAATTTAAAAGGCAAATGTAAATTAGGAAATACATCCATTAAAGGGAGAGTAGTATTAGGTATATTACAGACGTACAAAATCAGATGGACACTTTTAAGTTCATTAATTCGGCTATGAACTTGAAATTTTATTGAGTTGATTGACGGATATGAAATTTTCCTAGTTAAAATTTAATGAATTTAACAACTATTTGTAGTTTCTCTATTGAAATTAGCATGCAATTTTAAAATATTAATATTTGCTTTCAACTCAATATGAAGTACTGTTCTTGAATCATATGTTATCTTGCGTTAAAAGAAAATACTATAAAATTCCGGTTAAAAACCGGCCAACAATTAACTTTTAAAATTTTACTTGATAATGGCATTAAATGTATGTCTTCAGCATCTAGATAACCATCATTGATATAAACATCAAAATATATTAGAGAACAGAGCCTGAAATTTAATAAAATATTTGCTAGAATTTTATAATAACTCCCAATAACGATTAAGAAATGCGTACCTCCTCAATAGGCTTATTATACTAAAGTGGAACAAAGACGATTTTACGACCAGACGAAAATTAAACAACATATATGGTTCTATCATTTAAAACAATTTTCAGCCGTGTGTTATTCAATATCTTTTAAAAGTACAAACTCGTTAATTCAGCATCCTTTTTAAGGTTATTTATAGTACTATACATCACGTGCAGGTTACCGGAAATGATAATGTGATAAACGGCTTTGCAAATTATTAAATTTCGTGAAATGTATCTTCTTGTATGATTATCAAATTTCGTGAAATATATCTTCTTTTATAATTCTGTGACTATCTATACCATTCTGCACTCTTTGTATAAACGGGTTGCTTTCTTTAAAAAAAAACGAAAAGCAATACGTGAACATAAGATAGGTAGTCAACAAAAGATTGTTGGTGATTTTTGTTTGCTCTTGAAGTGAAATAAATGACTGTGAACAGAAGAATATAATGATGATGTGAAACTGTCTTTATTAAAACTAATTGTGTGTACATTCATGCACAAGTCAGTTGAAAACAGTGCTGGATAGTTGTGAATATAAAAGTGTATATATACAGCTACTATTTGAATATACATTATAAAGCTCGGCTATTTTATTTATTACCTGAGAATATACATATTTTTTTTTATAACCTTTTTACATCCCAGTTTCTACTAACCAGATGTCTAATGTAAATTGCACAAACCAATAGCAATATAAATTTAAGAACTCAGTTAGTTTTATAATCTGGATACATTTATTTTATCGGTGATTGTTTCCTGCATGGATCGATGCCTTTAAATTCTCAACTCTTTATTGAAGCTGTATGAACTCATGGTAGATGTTGTATAGATACATTTAAAGTCCAATTTCTATTTGAAGTGAAACCCTGTGTGTGGCACGCAATTTCTTAGAAGGTAAGAAGGTTTCGTATATTTTTAACACACCAGGTTCATTGGGCCCTCCTATATAGATATATATTTTAGTCTCATAAAACATATCTAATTTCAATGATTTCTTCATTTTACTAAAATCAATCCAAATATTCTACAAAGAAACTTGGTTTTAAAGAATATCTTATTTATGAAGTTTCATGAATACATGAACATACTTTCAAAAGTAACAATTTATATAAAAGATATGAAGATATAAAATGATACCAGGATTTAAATGTTCACGGTACGCCAGACGCGAGTTAAGTCTACAAAGAATCATCAGTGACTCTAGAATAAAAAAAAGGTAAAAAAGGCAAAGTTAAGTACTAATAATATATTCCTTCTGTATAAAAATCTAGGCATTTCGAAATTGTCACAGTTAATAATACGACAGCAACTTAAAAAAGAAAACAAAAGAGAGACAGTTAGAGGTCAGAATACCGTAAGTTACAGAAAAATCTTTTTGTCTGATTTTCTTTCTGCTTTCCGACCTAAGATAAATATTTTCAACAGAAAAATCGTTTTTTAAGTTTCTTTTTGTTTTCCGACACATTCTCATGCTATGATACACAATATCAAATGATAAACGTTTAGAAAATAATCAGTTTATTCTGGGTCATTATTCAGTTACCTATTCCAAGGTTTATTGTCACAATACACTACAGCACGCGGTTTTAATACACAGTGACAACAGACAACGCGCAGAGGGACGGACTCAAAGCATAAATTATATATACTTGATAATTATATGATACACATTTACATTATTAAAACACAGTATAACAAAGGGGTTCACGCAAAAAAAAAAATAATCAACGTGTGGTTGCCAGTGATCTCAGAAGTTGATTGGATGCGTTTTAGGGTCCTAACCTTTATCAGCTCAATGAATGAATTAAAAGATGATAACTTGACAACTTTGTGTTGAAGAATGTAGAAGGCACTCCAAGGGGATCTTTGTTTAACAACAAACATATTCTCAGTACTTACTTACTCGTGACTTATCGGATTTATCCAATCTCGATATCAAAATTATAAATTTTAAAGTTCTCGCCGAGGCTCGGACTTTAAAATCTGGGGCCGTGTAGTAAAGCACTTCACCAAATGACTAGTCCGCATTATCTCAATGTTGTTAGATATGTACATCAAGTAAGTTCTAGCACACCCACACACATTTCTTGTAATATGTTTATTATTCCAAAAACTCGAACTAATGCTATGAACGTATTTTTTTTTTCTTTTTATATCGGAAGTATTTTAAATATCTAATTTGTCTACAAATTGAAAATAATTTAACACAATTGAATATTTAACCAATATTGATAAAAAAATGTTTTATTAGTTTATTTTTTATAATATTATAATAGTTTAGTATTGTATTAGTATTTTTATTAATGAATTTATGCCATATTTGTTGTTTTTATTTCGTTTTAGGACATCGCAACCTTTAGGACTATCCTAAGACACCTATTGATGTATGCTAACTTTAGGACCAAATTTAGGACATATCTTATTTTAGGACACCTTCTTTAACCTGACTTAGGACTAAGACGTGTCCTAAGACCATCCTAAGACGTGTCCTAGTCTTAGGACAGCTTCGTTGACACGGCCCCAGGTATATTGCGTCTCGATTGGATAAATCCGATAATCCACTGGTATCAATGTCAGAATCTCATATACTTACATGATTATCGAATTTCGTGAAATACATCTTCTTACAGAATTATCAAATTTCGTGACATATTTTCACCTAAAAAGTTTCATTGAAACATATCAGGATTATCCAGTCATGAAATACAGGTGATTGTTCTTTTAACAAATAATTATGTTGCTTACAAACATTTTAGTGCATTATTCATGTTATTCAACGCAACAGTATCTAAGATACCTGGAATGATTTTTAAGGATCTCTTTTATATTTAAAAAAAAATTGAAAGAAACTCAAATTGGATTTACAGCAATGATAGAAAACCAACGACTTTCAGGCTCCTGACTTGGGACAGTCACATACAGCATGTGGTCGGTCAATCATTTTAACAAACTTTAGAAATTAGTTGAATTGGATTTAACTTATCGGATCGATATCCCTACTTCAAAAACGCATTAACTACATATATGAGAGTACTCCCAGTTACTGACAGGTACATGTAGTTCAAAGCCAATACATATATAAAAAAACATGTATCAAATAAGACAAACATATAAATTAGCACACATCCAAATGATTTAGTGTAAGACGTCATAAAGAGTCAAGAGAAAAAGAAGGTTTTGTGCAATGTCCGTTTGAAATGAGTTTTCTGCAGGTACACATGGTACAGACAAACTTACAAATCTTCGTATATCTTAAAAAACTCATTTAACATCCCTGACAACAATTTATCAATAAAACAGATTGTCTGTTCTTTGAAATCCAAAACGTCTCTGCAGACACGGGCATAGGGAGTCGGTTGTGAAGTATTAACAGCGTAAGATGTTGATAAAGGGACATAACAATCCAAAGACAGAAATCCAGTAAAATGGAAAGAAAAATCGTACTTTTTGTCTTGTTGACTTGTGGTGAGTTTTCTGTGTACAACTAAAATAACAAACATAGGGAAGGATAGTTATTACCGTTGATATAAATTCATTCAAATTGAGTATCTTTGCCAAGTTCGACAGTTAATATATTTAGAATTTTTTTTATTATTTAACAAAACAATTATTATATTATATATATTATATAAAGCAAATCAGACTGATCTTTCCTGAGTTTGGTCATACACTGTGATGCATAACAGTCTGCTATTCAGGAAATCTAATTAAAAACCGATCTCTCATCGCTCCTGTTTCTGATATGTCGCGTGGGAGATCTACAGAAACCGGCTTTGAGGTCACATGTGAGTGAACTAAAAGTTATGAATTTATAATGATATGCAAATGACTTGACGACCTATTAATCAGCCAATCAAAAAAAAAAGTTTATGAATTATTTTGACTGACGATTTCGTCGTAAAAAAAATGAGTTACATCCCTTTACCTTACGTTAAACTTTCAAGATCGTGGAAGACTCAATTTCATTGGTCGAAAAAAAAACACACCTACGAGGTCACTCACATGTGACCTCAAAGCGGGTTTCGTTAGATCTTCCACGCGACATATCAGAAAACGGAAGCGATGAGAGATCGGTTTTTAATTAGATTGCTATTCAGACGGCGACAGTTGAGTCCATATGAATATTTAAAGTTGAGTCCATATGAATATTTAACTCTTGCCGATGTGTTTCTTCAGCCCACTCTATGAAATTTCGTGAATAATTACAGCTTTTTGCCACACTAGACTGTTCTTGCGTATCGACAAACTTGAAAATCATAAAAGGCACTTTCTGAAAATTATATATATTAACAGAGGTATTGATTTTCTGAAAATTAAATATATTAACAGAGGTATTGATTTTATCAACTTATAGAGTATATTTGATGACTCTATCATTCAAGACTTTATACCTCCTTATTTTGATAACACAGAACCACCACCTATTATCTCGTACAGTTACAAAAAAAAAAACAGCAGAAGTTTAATCTTTAATTATACATCGGTAACATCAGACGTCAATGTAGGAAATAATACTCTTTTAATTTGAAACTGTGAATCGTCGAAGTTTAGATATGATCCATATGGCAATGTTTTAACTGGGACCTCAATATCGTCCAGGACAAAGAAGTTAAAAACGTTTTGAAAAAGGACTAGAATATCGTCTTCCATCTAAAAAAAATATTGGAAACAGTGTTGTCAGGTCACCAATGATGCTCTTTCCTAGTTTTGTAAAAAAATGTGTAAACGGGAAAAAATTGATAAAAATATCTTGATTTTTAAGATAAAAAGACTATCACATTTAAAAAAAGAATCAGAACATAATACGCCTATTTTCAGAAAAAGAAATTCCTTTTAAGAGTTTTTAAAACGGTATATGTTTGTAACAGTGTGGTGGAAGGTATGCTGTGAATACTACACGAACGTTTATATTGATACAATTTTAAATTCATCTACTTTCAAGTCATTGCGCTCTTAAGACCGGCATAGAGTAAACAAACATATCATAACCACATCACAGCTTATTGTGTGTTATGTGTACTATTGTTTGTCTGTGTGTCTTTTTCATTTTTAGCCATGGCGTTGTCAGTTTATTGTCGATTTATGAGTTTGACTGTCCCTCTGGTGCCCTTTTAAGGCTTCTTCTGAACATTTGAAGGTCCCTACTATGTATTGGTTACCTAAACTATACACACACAAAAACAGTAAAATAATCTTTCATTGAATTTAACAAGTTCCTAAACTACTATAAAAGAACTTATCATAAACTATTGTAATAAAATATATGAAATTGGTGGAGTTAACTTTGGAGTGAAAAAAATCTTTGGATGTTTTAAAAGATCGCGTCAGTATGATATTGTTCTATTTGATATATTTCTATTATGAATTACAAAATACGTTGAACCATAAACGTCAAAATCATTCAATCGCGTAGTGGAATTCACTATTTGTGGATTCTTATAAAATCTATATATAACTTTTGGACTATTTTTAATCTCGGTCTATTTCTGAAATTTATTCTTACATACTTTTGAATTTTTAACCCTATATGCTAACATTGCCTATGTAAATTTTAAAATTGTTTGTATGCACATTGAACGACAAATCTATGTGACGTATGAAATGTTCTGACGTCAGACACACAAATCAATGAATGTGTTTGTAGATAGATGTTTTTGTGTTCTGTTAAATTGTTCCTTTTAAAATTGTTATACGATGATGACTGATGTACCCATATTTTGACTATTTTATTTATTGTATCTCTTTAGTTAACGCATCAATGTAAATATAACGGAATTTGTCGAGACTGTAATTAAAGTGAGAGGGTGAGCGCTATAAAACCAGGTTTAATTCACCATTTTCTACATTTGAAAATGCCTGTATCAAGTCAGGAATATGACAATTCTTGTCCATTCGTTTTTGATGCGTTTTGTTATTTGATTTTGCCATGTGATTATGGACTTTCCGAATTGATTTTCCTCTAAGTTGTTTATGTAGTGATATTAAGATGATAACACAATATTGACTGTTGTACCCCTATTTTTGACATTTTTACTCTTTGAGTATGTTTGTTTTGTTCATGCATCGTTGACAATGTAATGGAATTTGATGCGACTGTCATACAAGTGAGAGGTTTAGCTAGCTATAAAACCAGGTTCAATCCACCATTTTCTACATTAGAAAATGCCTGTACCAAGTCAGGAATATGACAGTTGTTATCTATTCGTTTGATGTGTTTGGACTTTTGATTTTGCCTTTTGATTTTTGATTTTCCTTTTTGAATTTTTCTCGGAGTTCAGTATTTTTGTGTTTTTACTTTTCAGTATTTTTGTGATTTTACTTTTTAGATACATTACGAACTTTTGTTGTTCTTTTTTATTCTGTTGACAGGTTTTACTTTTCTTCTATTTCTACCACACTTCAACAAAATCTTATCAAACAAAAGTTTTCCTTTTTAATTAAATGTTAGTTTGGTAAATTTGAATGCAAATATATTTGCTGCAATTCATTTAAAGCCTTCTTCTCTAATGAGAAAGGTTATTATGCTAGATATACCTACGTGAGTTGTGATGAGATGATTTTAACTGTTTATTTTCTCCTTGATAATATTTATGTTCGCTTCGCTTCGGCTATAAAGTTTATCTATTATAGGTTGTAGGTATTACAATGGGCACTAATTTCGCCCCTTTACTAGCAGACTTGTTTTAGTACTGTTATAAATCAGTTGATGACAGGAACTTGCTTTAAGGGAATTTTTCGTTCCCTATTGTTCATTTCCTCTTTTTGAATGGCGGTGTTCCTTTGGCACCATCTTACGGTGTTTATATATCACAACTAGTTCGTTATACCCATGTCTGTTATTACGTTTTTGATTTTAACGAACGTAATCTATGTGCAACTGGTAAGTTATTAAGCCAGATATTCCTTTATCTCATCTCACTTTAAAACTGTATTAAATTCTTCCATAGATATAAAGATTTGATTTTGAAGTCTGGTTGTACCTGTACCTGTAGAAAACTTATTTCAAACCGGATATCCTCATTTTTACGGAAATGTTGTTTACCTTTTTTTTTTATTTCTTATAATTACAACTGTCCTGTTTTGGGTCAGCATTGCCTGCAAAACGGTTATTATCTTTATTTCACATAATTTCACCGTATCTTGTTTTGGGTCAGTATTGCCTGCAAAACGGTTATTATCTTTATTTCACATAATTTCACCGTATCTTGTTTTGGGTCAGTATTGCCTGCTAAAACGTTTAGGATCTTTATTTCATACGATTGTGTCTTTATTGCCGCCATCCTGTCGCTGCTGTCTTTACACATTGTTCAGACTGTCAATGCGATCATTCGATAGGCTACCTTTAAATTGTTTTTTAATTTCTTGGCCTGTTTGTATACATGAATTGTTTGTAAATCATGTTATGGTTTTTAATTCAAATTTCAAATTATATATATAAAAAGACTTGATGGTTTATTCCACTGAAGTACTAAATGCTATGGTCTTTAGAGGTAAATCCATCACAAACCAAAGTTTTATATTTAACTAAACTGGTTATTAACTAAATTGTTTTTTTTTCTTTTATTTAATGTTTAAAGTATGTGTCAAAAGCTATAAATATTTTCTCGGTTAAACTTACAGCTTTTAACTTTCATCGCAATTAAGGTACAGATTAATTATATGAAACAATATTATATTTTTCATTTTACAACTTTCTTTACTACCATACAATATAAACCTTTTAAATGTATTACGAAAATTATTTTTATAGTCTCTATCAATTCGGTTCACAACAAAAATAACTGAGAGTTAAAAAAGGTTTACATTAGATACTTATTTACTAATTTCAATTTAAAACTTTTCCCCTATGGAGTTCACACCGCCACATTAGGTATGTATGTGCCTGTCCCAAGTTAAAAACCTGTAGTTCAGTGGTTTCGTTTGTATATGTGTTACAGTTTATTTTTCGTTCATTTTTTATATGGATAAGGCCGTTAGTTTTCTCTTTTAAATTGTATTACATGGTCATCTTGGGGCCTTTTAAAGCTGACTATGCGATATGGGCTTTGTTCATTGATGAAGGCCGTGCGGTGACCTATAGTTGTTAATTTCTGTGTCATTTTGGTTTCTTGAGGTGAACTGTCTCATTGGCAATCATACCACATCTTCTTTTTAATATTTGTACAACTTCGATTGAAAAATGTCAAGTGTAGTATGAGAATCATTTGCTCATGATCCCATACAGAAATAGTCAGATACAAAACTTCGTTTTTAGAAAGGATCCAGGGCTTCGTTATTCATTCATTCATTCAGATACAGTTTCGGTTAATTAATGTACTAGTTGTCTGTTCTAAATTGTACGACTTTGCCCCCCGCAGAGCTATAGAAAAACAGTACATTAACGGGTGTTACACGGACTCTTTTTAGATGATACACGGACTCTTTTTAGTTGTTACACGGACACTTTTTATGAATAGAATCACTCGTGCATGAACAATGAGTTTATGGGCACTTTAACTTTCAATTAGATTTGAACCTTCTGGTTCACCGACATATTTCCTGTCTATTTTTTAATAAAATATTTTCGTTATCATCAATATTTTTTTTAAAAACATTTCCAGTAAAATACTATTCATATCAGTATACTAATAGGTTCGTACATTTAACTTCTAAAAGGGGGGGGGGTATGTTTTTCTCCTAATAAAAAAGATATTTTGATTCCAAATTTTATGAGAAAAAAATTACTATGGTCAAGCAGATAACAAATTAATGATCTGCATGATTCCTGATTTTTCGTATATATATATATATAGTGCTTATTTAAAATATATATATATATATTGGGTGATGGTGTTGTAAATGTAAATAGTTGATATATTTAGAAAAGTACATACCCCTCCCCCTTTTTATGGAGCATGGATATGAATAGTAATTTTAGATAATGCTGAAAGTGAAGAAATGATGATACCGACGCTTATATTTCAATTAAAGAAGATAGAAAATATGTAAATAAGAATCAAATCTCCTCAAAAGATAACATTCCTATCAACTCACCAATGCACGATTGATCCTATAAATAAAGAAGTGTTCGGGTAATACATGTCCAAATAAGCAGCAACTCTTGAAGAAAATCATTTAACTTATGTCAGGCCTCAATTTTGGACGGTTGGCTGCGATTGGTCATATAGTAACACGTGTTTAATTAATCGCGATCAACACTTGCAGAGACCGAGCATGCATGATTTTATTTTTTTAAAGTATTTGTCTTAATATATACAATAACAGAACAAAAATCCTTTTTTTATAACATGTCACTCAATAACAAAGTAGAAAATTCATTCTTTTGATACATTTATATTGTTATTGAATTTAATTAATATGAGGAAGGCGCTACCTTAAATGCCAGCTTTATACTAAGACAATGTCCTCTATATAGATTGGTTGTTGGTTGTTTAACGTCTAGTGGCAAATATTTCATGCATGTTCAGAACGAATGTCCTAGGCTACATTAACGATGGGGGATAGGACCTTTATCGGGACTCAGGGATCGGGTGTTTTTAGGTCGGGACTTCGGGATTGAACCTTTCGAGATCCGGGAAATTCTTTATTCGAATTTCGAGACATCGGGATTTCGTGTTTTTAAGTCCGGGATTTCGTTTTTTTAAGCCCGGGATTTCGGGATCAGGACCCCTCCTACACCCCTCCCTAATTAACGTATTGTTTATGTCTAAAATCTAATTATAAGTTCAGATGGATAATGTTTAGGGAACAAACATTGAACTGAAAAAGGCAGAAGGGTTATAGTATTTTTCCTGAAAAAAATATTCTGATTCCCAAATTGATGAATAAAAAATCTGGCCTTCCTTTTCCTTAGGAGTCCCAACATTACTGTTGAAAAATGGAGGGTCCCACTATATACATGTGTTTGAATACATTTTGTAATTGATATATTAAATAATATTCTATTGTATTGATTGTTTATATATTATAGGCTTAAATATGTCCATTATATTAAAACTGTTTATATAGTTTTGGCTTGTATATAGGTTGTGGGACCCTAAAGTAAATGAAAGCATTATAGCACTCTTTTACTTTAGGGGTCCCAATCAAATAATCTTTATATGGTTTTTGGCTTGTATATAGGTTGTGCGACCCCTTATAATAAGTAAATCAAAGCATTATAGCACTCTTTTACTTTAGGGGTCCCAATCAAATAATCTTTATATGGTTTTTGGCTTGTGTATAGGTTGTGAGTCCCCTAAAGTAAATGAAAGCATTATAGCACTCTTTTACTTTAGGGTCCAAATCAAATAATCTTTATATGGTTTTTGGCTTGTATATAGGTTGTGGGACCCCTAAAGTAAATGAAAGCATTATAGCACTCTTTTACTCTAGGGTCCAAATCAAATAATCTTTATATGGTTTTTGGCTTGTGTATAGGTTGTGGGACCCCTAAAGTAAATGAAAGCATTATAGCACTCTTTTACTCTAGGGTCCAAATCAAATAATCTTTATATGGTTTTTGGCTTGTGTATAGGTTGTGGGACCCCTAAAGTAAATGAAAGCATTATAGCACTCTTTTACTTTAGGGTCCAAATCAAATAATCTTTATATGGGTTTTGGCTTGTATATAGGTTGTGGGACCCCTAAAGTAAATGAAAGCATTATAGCACTCTTTTACTTTAAGGGTCCAAATGTATTACAAAAAATAAAAAAAGTGAATGTTAGGTCATTTTACTAAAAGCAAATGCATTTTAAAACACCAAAAAAGATTGGAAAATTAATTAAAAAATTAATACACTTAAAACTGGTATATAGGGAACTATTTTTTTTTTTATATAATAACATACCACAAACTTTTATGGACTGGGACCCCTAAAGTAAAATCCAAAAATGTTGGGACCCCTATTGTAAAAGAAGGCCAAAAGTCTGTCAGGCATAGGACAAAAAAAATATTTTGAATCCAGATCTTCACCAAAAATAATTTTATCTTTCAGATATGCATAATAAATTTAACTTTTACATATCTAAAAACATAAAAACTTCCCAAACCGCACATGTCAGTCTGTACAGTTACACAGTAGTTTTTTTAGGTGATAATAAGGCCGTATTTGCCAATTTTTTGTGATAAACCATAATACTAGTGTTACATTTTGACTAAATAATTTTAATTGATAGTACTGAAGGGCTTTGTTAAAAAAAAATCTGACTCGAATAAAAAAACATTTGTATTTCAGATCATCTTCAGTTTTGGAGTTCTACATCAATTTCATGTACTAATTAAGAGTCAGTTTTATGTCATTTCTTGCATATATTTTTTGTTACATGTACATGATGTAGCTTTCTTTTCAAGTTTTTATATGAAAGCAAAATAAAATTGAGAATGGAAATGGGAAATACAGGCATGTCAAAAATTTTCTTTCGAGTAAGAAGATGCACTCAAAATAGGGTGTTTTAAATATTTATCTGTAATTTGTGTATTTTCCTATGATAATGTCAATGTCAGTATCATGATAAAGAAAATATATTTGGTAAGTATATATTCCCAATTGACATGCGCCAGTGCGCTGTAAAAGGATCTTCTTTCCCTTAAATTCCAAAAATTGCACCTGATTTTTTTTCTCTCACAGAAACATGAATTATTTGGTAAATAAAATACTTATCATTGTTTGAAACTTCCAGTATTTAAATTTAGTTTAGCCTTTTTGAATGTTTCACTGATTGCATGAAAATTTTAACAGAAAATGTACAAAATATAAAAAAGAAGATGTGGTATGATTGCCAATGAGACAACTATCCACAAAAGACCAAAATGACACAAACATTAACAACTATAGGTAACCATACATTTTATAAAATTGCATTATCTGCAGAATTATTGATAACTTTCCTCACAATATATTCACAAGGACATAGAAGTAATATATTGTCCTTGCTATTCTGATCTGAGTTTTTATTCATACATACATGTATACTGGCATGGCTGGTGCTGTTTCAAGTTGTCTTCTTTTTCTGTTTCTCGAGAAGTATTTGTTTAACCTGCTCAGTCACTATAAAGTGTTACAATTCTTATTTAGACGCAACACATAAATAGTGACCAAAAAGGTACTGCTTTCACATGAGAGAAACTAGAAAAAAAATAAATGTAAACATTATCAATATTTTTGTAGGACTTGCTATCATTTGAAATTAAAGAGATTTGTAGTTAGAAACTTCTGCTGAATAAAAATATCTGGGTTCACCTGATACCTGTTTTCAAATTAGTCCATATTGATGTTTAAAGGATTCAAAATTAAAATATGTTTGATTTCAACTGACATAAAAAAAATTGGTGTTATTTATATGCTCAATATACATCTGCAGTCGTATCAGGCTGTGCATGGCAAAGCATTTTATTGCTTTCAGGTTTGTACTTTTTTTTGGGTTTTGGTCATGAAAATGAATTTGTAAGTCTGTTGTGTAGTTGCTAACATGAGAATACCCTAATTTTATCAAAATTGTCTGATTTTTTTACCCAACTTTTTTATGTACCAGACAAAAGTTTATTCTGTGCTTATTTTGTAGACTTTCCTTGTTTACAATAGAGTTACACCAATTTAATTTTGAGTCCATGTAGAGTCATTGAAAAATGAGTTTGAAATTACATCCAAACAATCCATGATCCTGTAATGAGGCCAGTACCCAAATGTATGGTTAATTTCAAATCCTTTAAACTGGGATATAAACAGAGATTTTGTTTTATTTCATGCTGTAACTATTATTTTTGGAAGAAAAGGATGTTCATGGTAACAGATTTAATTTGCTCATTTTATTGGAACCCAATTGAACCTTTCCATAGATTCACCTGATAGTTACCTGTCCATTTAAACTTTTTGCAGTTCTATTGTCCCATTGAACAAATACAACAGGTATTGTTCTCTGTATATTTTATAGTCACTCAGACCTTTAAATTTCTTCTAAGAGAAATCTAGCACTCATCAATTAATCTACCAGAGTAAAGGGTGATAATAAGATTATTTCACATGGTGAAACAAAACTTGTAAGATTTTTGCAGGTATTTTTTGTTGAATAGGTGCAATTTGGTTACTGAGTACAATTTTGGTACTTTGATGTTATATCATAAGTGTGTATTGCTAAATAGGTTGAAATATGAACCTGATAGTGATATAGTGATAAAGTACTTGGTAGAGTGAAAATGTTTTGAACAGGGATACACTGATGCATAAAATATGCAGGCAACTGCTGCAGCTTGAATTTTAAAGGATGTAGCCCACATTCTTCCAAGTAACATGCCCTGTTATATACCTATCATGGTTTATTCTCATGGGTTATCATAATAACTCCATCTTCCCATAAAATCCAATTTTGGACAATATTGAAGCATACAATATATACAGTAGTCACAGTGTTCTCCCCAGAAATTGCATTTAGCATCATGGTTAACAGGGAAATTAGAAATACCATCTTGCTTCTAAAAATTATAGCATCACATCCATAACATACATGTAATCTATAAGAAAATCACTTTAGATAGCATCAAATTCAAAAATATAGCATCACATTACCCTGATGCTAAAAGGCCCTGGGGAGAACACTGAGTCAGTTCTAAATGTACTACTCAGACTCAAGTCTCCTTTTATGATTTAACTTAGAGAGAAAACAAAACAGTTTCCATTTCCTGGGACTGTATAAGGTGTGACATAATCAATGAATGGAAATTTGAAAAGATGTCTTGAGAGTTTGCCATTTAGGAAGTACAGAATTAGAAGATTGTGAATTATTTGAATGTTTAAACTTTTGTTAAGTTTTGAATGAGTCTGTGGGCTACCACATGATCCAGAAGGAGACCCTTTTCTTGAGAAAAAAAATGATGATTATATAGGGAATAACTGAAGCATGACTGGAGCGCCCCGTCAGCCCCCCTTTTTTTTATGAAAAATGCTAGATTCGCCATTGACTACATGAATAACCGTGATTACATTCAACTGTATAATTATCACTGTTCCTTGGTTTGGGGAATAATGATATGTGGCAGATGAACATAAGTAGTCATGGTCAACCAGTGCACCGGAGTTTACCCCGCATGCCCGGCCTGGCCAATTTGTAAAAAGAAATGCGAAATGTATTGCTTGCAGAGTTTTTTTTCTGTGTTTCCATGGCTGGGCGGAACTTTTACGCTAAATTTGTTTTCGTGAACTATGATTTTGTGACTTTTGAATGAAGTACCTGTGATTATTTAGGACATTTGTTTTGACCTCACTGTAATGGAATGTTGAAGCAGACGAAACATGGCGTCAGATGTTGTTGTCATAACTTCGGTAATTTCCGTGGTACAATAAAATTTAAATAAGCTACACAAGTAGCCAAAATTTCTGAATTCTTGTTTTTGCAAACAAATAAAAATTCATGTCGTATTTAACATCGAATTTGTTCCGTTCTGCCTGTTTTTACAAGATCGCGATTGAACGAGAATTTTGGCAGCCATTAAAAAAAAATAATCGTACGAGATTTAACGAGAGTGACGAAACTTTTCAGATGGGTCGTCTAGCAAGAGTTATCGTTCTTTGTCCCAAAACGATGCTTCTACCATAAGTGCCAGCATAGCTGGCATATAAGTTGAATTCAAATCTATAAGGGGCGGATCCAGTCATTTTAGGAAAGGGGTTCCCAACCCAGGAAAAAAGTGGGTTTCCACTATTTGTCCACATTCAAATGCATTGATGGTCCAAAAAAAGGGATTTCAACCCCCGGCACCCCTCCCCCACTGAATATTAAATTCATGTATTTGACAGCAAACGTGCGATTTTCACGAAATGTTTAAAGGGGGAATGGGGAAAAGAAATGGCACATCCTGCATTTTTTCATCAAAGTAAAGATCACAGCCTGTTTATTTCAAATCAGTTAAGGCCCCCTCCCGCTTTTCGTTTCACCCATAAAATTAAACGTTAGCTTTCTTGCCACTAAAATATTTCTTAAATATATAACATTTCAACGAAGTTGCATTTTAAAAAAGTCTCAAACTTGATAACATAAATCTTAAACTCGAAATGGTTCTTTTGTTTTTATCAAATTATAAGATTCCTGATTTTTTTTTCTGAAAAAAACTCCGTTGAAGGAAAATGAAAAAAAATGTGTTTATTCTATAACTTACATTTACTGAGTTGAGGCCCTTGAAGTTTCTCAAATATTCAGCTTCAAAATGTAATACTTCTTCCTTGAAACGTCGTACAAGTCAGATACAAAACAAAAGTAACAATAAAACAGGCCGGAAACAACCTGCCGTATAGTTTTTCTGCACTTGTAGTCAGGTCAAGGTCCTCGGCTAGCGCCTCGGACCTTGACCTGACTACTCGTGCAGAAAAACTATCCGGCAACGGTTGTTACCGGACTGTTTCTTTGTTACCTTTGTATTGTATCTAATACTTATATAGAGGATTATTCTTAAATGTCTGGATGTACGAGGAAATATGAATTCTGGAACATACTTAACGACGATTCTATTGTAATTTAATTGCTATGATCCTGACCGGAATAAGATTTACACCTTTAATCATTTTTTCCAGTAAGAGATAATTAAAAAGTAATATCTTGGTATATGATAATATGAACTTTTAATATTTCTGCTAAATGTGGAAACGTTTTACATAATAAAATATTTGTTTGGTGTACATGTATGTGAATGTCATGATTGTAAATTTTTTCAAGTCATATATAAATTGTATTCACGTCGCCAGAGTCCTCGGGTGGGGGATCAACTCTTTCAGCCTTAGAGTGGATTTCGGATCCACTCTTTCAGCCTAAGAGTGGATTTGTGGCAGATTTTTCTCCCCACCTTTGCTATTCTTTGTCATTTATTCAATTGATATGATATTAGTTGATGTAATTTCGTATTAATCATGTATTATTATTTCATATTAAATATGAACTTTGATGTCAAATGTTTTAGTTGCAATATGTATTTTTTGCATTTTATGATTTTGAATAAATGACCATTTTTCGTCAGTTTGGTTTTTATATCATATAGCAAATCAAGCTCAGACTCTGGCATGTGTATACATAGTATGTTTCTGGTATCTAGCTGTCTGTCTTAAAACCAATTTTATTTGCTAATTAAAAATTAAGCGGAATAAAATAATTTAAGACAGCAGAGAAGATAATTCTGTTTTTTTGTGGTTATTACCACAGATATTTACATCTATGTTATTACTAACCGACTTAAATAAAAGAGTGAGCTATTAATACTATAAATGTATGATGTCTCTAGTCTGGTCAAAGGATCAGAGTGTCCTACTTAATTAAAAGATAAATTGTAGAAATTAGATACATTGTAACATGTTTTCACGTGCAGAGAAATTTCACTTATGACCAATGCATGATTGGATTTCATCTTTCTTATTGGTCAATGATCTTGCGGGTCAGCACGAGTTCACGTGTAAGTGCATTATGGTCACTTCCTTTTATCATCAGCATTTTATGTGTTAACTTGTGATTCTTATCAAACAATGTGTTCAAAATTCCCACCCACATACCTCCCTTAATGTTATCGTTTGAAGTAGATATGTAGATATGTTTATTTATGGGGCAGATTTTTCTCCCCACCTTTGCTATTCTTTGTCATTTATTCAATATCTATCTGTCTGTCTTAAATACAAGTACCCGGCCACGTTCCTCTGTGTAGTATTTCTGTTTGTATCCATCTGATGAGTTGAGCCTTTGTCACTTAATGATTATTGGTCTTTCTAATTTTGTACTGTTACACCACTGTCCAAGGTTAGTGGGAGGATTCGGATCCGGTTACATGTTTAACCCTGCCACATTCTATATGAATGTGCCTGTACCAAGTCAGGAGCCTGTAATTCAGTGGTTGTCGTTTGTTGGTGTGTTATATATTTTTTTTGTTCATTTTTTATGCATAAAGTAAGCCGTTAGTTTTCTTGTTTGATTTGATTTACTTTCGTAATTTCGGAGCCTTTTATAGCTGACTATGCAGTCTTGGCTTTGCTCATTGTTGTAGGCCATATGGACGGTGACTTGTACAATCGCACAGAAAACCATTTGTACATGTGATTCTTTTACGAATCTAGATCCTTTTGATTAAAATGTAGTTTTTCTTAGTTTTTTCTTTCCCTTCCTCGTTCATTCATTATTTTTTTAAGGGTGGAAATGAAAAGAAAGGAGAAATAAATTTTTGATATAATTTCTTCAATTATAGGTAAGACAATACATGGTCATTTTTATTAAGACTTAAAACTGATACAACGCCGAATTTCTGAAAGCCAAGGATGCATTAAAACTGAACCCGTTGAAGAGCTATATATGAACAAAAAAGGACCTTAACCAATATTTATAAGTTGATCTGATTTTCGGGAAGGATTGACAAACAAACAGATGATCTAATATCCTTGTTATATACCATTTGCTGTCTCTCTCTCGTCGTACAGTTGTGTAAAGACAGAGTAACTAACTGTTGGATTGTATATCAATCTAACCATTTCCGTTTGATATATTGAATATAGCGAGTATAGACGAGTGTCTGGATTACGAGAATTACACAAATTAAATTAAAACTTAGGAAATTCAATAGAGATTCAATATCAAGCACAAACAACTTTGAAAAAATAATCTTGTAACCTTCGTAGATAACAGAATGTTAATGAACTTATATTTCCTTGGTCATCTGTTTGTTAGACCTCTCATTATCATTGAACGGTTGTCAATAATACATTTTGTCAAGGTAATTACTTATAATTTCATTGCAACATCCAAATGATTGCTATGATACCAACTGGTATCACATAAATTTATATCAAATTAGAGGTTTTATCCGTTCATATCAAATTAGCCTTGAATCTTGTGTGAATAAACTCACCATAGATACCAGGAATAAATTTTGTATATACGCCAGACGCGCGTTTCGTCTACAAAAGACTCATCAGTGACGCTCGAATCCAAACAAGTTAAAAAGGTCAAATAAAGTACGAAGTTGACGAGCATTAAAGACCAAAATTCCTAAAAGTTATGGAGTGAACTTTGTGGCCGTCATGGCATAAACATCCTTGTATCATAAGTACACTTTCAGCATGCGGTATTTTTTTCTACTACACTGATTGTGAAAAAGAAATACAGACTTCGTCTAGTGATAAAATCTGCCTGCTACGTTTTACTCCCATATATGAACGACGTCGTAACACATGTTGCAATGTAATTAACCCTTGTGCTCTCCTAGACATGCACGCTCCCAACAAAAGTCCAAGCTTTCAGATTCTATAGTTAAGTTTAAGATTTCAGATTTCGTATTTGGCTATAAGTTTAATATATAGTATTGTTGTTTAGCCCTTTTATGGTAATATATCTCTGACCCTCGGATAAGAAAATGCTTACAAGCAACTAAAAATGGAATTTGAAATAAATTATATCAAATTCAAACATTTAGCTAGTTTTGAATTGATACCCAAAATTTTGTACCCTAATGGTCAACTAAGGGAATAGAAATAATGTCATCCGTAAAATTCATCTGTCTGACAGATAAGCTTGCTTCACAATTATGTGGAGGATTTATGAATATACAGACTCGTTCGATCAGTTTAGTGACCTAAACTCAATTTCGTCATAGATACCACACCCTTTCATCCGTAGACATGTGCCCTGTTGCAATATCAGTCAACGAGTGCACACGTGACATGGGCGCATACATCAACAAACAGAAGTTATTTCATAACTGTCTTTATGTAATAATTATTTATTATACCCCCGCTTTAAAAAAGGGGGGGGTATACTGTTTTACCTCTGTCTGTCCGTCCGTCCGTCAGTCCGTCCGTCAGTCAGTCCGTCCCATGAAACTTTCGTCACATTTTTCTCAGGAACTACACATCCACCCTTTCTGTAATTTGGTATCAACATTTATATATGTCAGCCATACCATGTGATGCGTTTTCAGATTCATCACTTGACAACTTCCTGTTTACCGAACACTTGTCTGATTTTACACATGATAGCCAAGTTGAAAATTTTCGTCACATTTTTCTCAGGAACTACAATACAAGGATTTCTGAAATTTGGTTTCAGGATTTATATAAGTCAGCTATACCGTGTGATGCGTTTTCAGATTCATCACTCGACAACTTCCTGTTTACCGAACACTTGTATGATTTTACACATGATAGCCAAGTTGAAAATTTTCGTCACATTTTTCTCAGGAACTACAATACAAGGATTTCTGAAATTTGGTTTCAGGATTTTTATAAGTCAGCTATACCGTGTGATGCGTTTTCAGATTCATCATTCGACAACTTCCTGTTTACCGAACACTTGTATGATTTTACACATGATAACCAAGTTAAAAATTTTCGTCACATTTTTCTCAGGAACTACAATACAAGGATTTCTGAAATTTGGTTTCAGGATTTTTATAAGTCAGCTATACCGTGTGATGCGTTTTCAGATTCATCACTCGACAACTTCCTGTTTACCGAACACTTGTATATTTTTACACTATTAATATTATCCACTTGCGGCGGGGGTATCATCAGTGAGCAGTAGCTCGCAGTTTCAGTTGTTTAAACACCATTGATTTCTGAATTCACTGAAAAACTCGTGAACACATTATTGTTGTGCATGTATGCTAAGTCTGACATATATTTGAAAGTCAAGGCAAACAAGTGCGGAATCTTGCTTTGATCTTGGAGAGACTACTGCATTCATTAGTTATAAATAATATGTAATACAATTTTGTCAAATGAAATATGCCAAGTCACGGCAAAGCGAACTGCGTATGATTTGTCGTCGATTTACGTTAAATAATATTGCAAATTGCAAACGTCTTTGTAAATGTGAATAAAAGTCTGAAAGACCAACTGTTAAACAAAGATTAATTAATGTTATTTATTGATTGTTATTAGCTGTACGTCTAGTGGCAATGTTTCCTTCATGTTCAGAGCGATGTTTAAAAAGACTTCGTATTTCTTATAAAAAAGGATTTCGAATTGAAGAGCAGACTTTTGCAATCTTGAAGAAAAGTTTTAAAAGAAATCAAATAAGTCCTACGTTAGTTAAGGAAACGTGGTTAGAGGCATAAGTTCTTTCCGGTTAAAAAAAAACGAACGAGGCTCCGTATTGATATAAAATACACTGTCGATGCCTCTTGGTTGGTCTTGTTCCCCTGTGAGAAACCATACAAATAGCCGTAATTCTATGAAGTGCGCTGGTCATGACTTTGCTCCTGACGATAATTCAATATGAATGTTTTTTTGTTGGGGAGGGGGAAGCGAATTGGGATTTGTACAATCGTCAATTTCTTTTCATATCAAAACTGATAAAAAAAAATCCCCTTTTTGTTCTTGGTTTATATGCAGTAACATTTTGTATTCAAATGACAGAGTTCAACTTATCTGACAATATGAGCAACTCCATGTTGTTGAGTACACTTTCCAATGCTGCCGTATTGTTTCATGTATACATATAATTATATTCAAAGTCACGTCTATATTGGTTATATGATCATGAAAGGTTGTAACTCTTAATGGACATTGACTTTTAAATACCTTGAACTATATTTGTTAATTAATTTTCACAAGGTCAAAAATATGATACAGTTTTGTATAATGTATATATTATATGTTGCAATCTAGATATTTGAAACTGTCGTTACGATTTCTCTTGAACTGAATTTTAATGTGCTTATTATTATGCGTTTACTTTTCTGCATTGGCTAGAGGTATTAGGGGGGGGGGGGAGATCTCACAAACATGTTTAACCCCGCCGCATTTTTGAGCCTGTCCCAAGTCAGGAGCCTCTGGCCTTTGTTAGTCTTGTATTATTTTAACTTTTAGTTTCTTGTGTACAATTTGGAGTTTAGTATGGCGTTCATTAGCACTGAACTAGTATATATTTGTTTAGGGGCCAGCTGAAGGACTCCTCCGGGTGCGGGAATTTCTCGTTGCATTGAAGACCTGTTGGTGACCTTCTGCTGTTGTCTGCTCTATGGTCGGGTTGTTGTCTCTTTGGCACATTCTCCATTTCCATTCTCAATTTTATAGATAAATGGTCATACGGGAAATCCCTCATACACAATCATTTCATTTGACAAGAATGAGATTTTAGCAAATCATAACTCCTTTATGAATTCGATAAACATTTCCTTACATTGAACAGCAAAGCTGCGGAGGACTTATCTAGTTTCTATTGGATACCTAAGCCTCACAAATTCCGCTTAAACAACAGTACTTTACCTGCTCATCTGCATGTTCTACAAATGTATGACCATAAGATTCACAAAAAAAATCTAGTCGATATTAAAGAGGGTCTCCAGAAACACTATGAAACTGTTTATTTGTATAGTGATATTAACCATCTGTGGATTCTTATAATAAAAAAAGAACTTCTGAATCATTTTATATCTCTATCTGAAATTAACTATATTGTAACTTTTGATCATTCAAACTGTCCCATTCTCAATATGTAAATGAAACAAATCGCATAAAATAAATCAGTTACAATGTTTTTCAATTCAAAAATGACCGTTGACGCTCTAGATTTATTGTTTTTTTAAATAAACAGACGTCATTCCTATCGGACCGACTTTTTAATTTTCATATTAATCGGAATTCCTTCAGACACTTGTTAAAACAAGAAAATCAAAGAAGCCCGATCATTTAGTTTCATATGCAAATATATTCATGCTGTTCTCTTCATTAACAATCCATACTTTTCTAATTCGGTTCTATTAGAATATTAACCTCCAGAACGAGCCATAGATATTGACGAAACAACAAACACCATCTAAATTGTAGACCTATGCCTCGAATTTGACATAAGCGGTCATTTCAATACTAGAATCTATGACAAGCGAGACGATTGTAATTTTGAAATTATAAATGTTCCCAACCTTATAAGCACTGAACCAACTTCACCGTCATATGGCATATACATTTACTAACTCATTCGATATATATTGAAGAGCTTGCAGCTGCTACTCAGACTTTTTTAAAACGTCACCAGGGTCTGAGCAGAAATTTGATAAGCCAAGATTATGTAAAGTAACGCGTTCTGTCCCGTTTCTATAAAGTTTATAAGAAGATACCAAGACCTTGTTAATGAATACTCAGTATTAACTGCAAAAAAATACATGGTGGTCTTGTGGTATAGATTCTAGGTACTGACTTGGAGTATAATGTTGATAATGTATAGTTCTAGAAGAGGGGCAAAAGATACAAGAGGGACAGTCATACTCATAGATCGAAAATAAACTGACAACGCCATGGTTACAAATAACGACAAACATACAAATTATAGAACACAATACACAACATAGAAAACTAGAGTCTAAGCAACACGAACCCCACCAAAAACTTGGATGATCTTAGATGCTCCAGAAGTTCCTCATTTTTTAATTTTTGATTATATCCTTATGATGTTGATCTGTACTTATACGTCCTGCAATTGTGCCATGGTTAATGTTGAGTTTTCGTCTTTCATATTTGTGTATACTTTGTGTGTTTGCCATGTTGTGGTTTTTTTTTTAATTTGATGGAACAGTTATTTGTTTTTAATGCGATTAAAATATAACAATGTTGACAGCTGTATCCGAATTTTTTTACACTTTTACCTATTATGTTGGTTTTGATTTGCTCACACATTGTTGTCGATATGATTGAATTTCTCCTCGACTGTCATTTAAACATAGGGAAATGCATCTACCAATGTGGGAATATGACAGTTGTAATGGACGTCAAGTTGGTTACCTATTCCCTATTCCCTATTCGTTACCTATTCCCTATTCCCTATTCGTTACCTATTCGTTACCTATTCCCTATTCCCTATTCGTTACCTATTCGTTACCTATTCCCTATTCCCTATTCGTTACCTATTCGTTACCTATTCCCTATTCCCTATTCGTTACCTATTCGTTACCTATTCCCTATTCGTTACCTATTCGTTACCTATTCCCTATTCCCTTTTCGTTACCTATTCGAACAAAGTTTGGAGACTTATTGTTTTTGCTCAGTTCTTATTATTTTTATTATTCTTCTTCTTCCTCTTCTTCCTCTTCTTCCTCTTCTTCTTCCGCCACTTTAAAAATGAACTTGTCCGCAGCATTTCTCCAAAACTACTTGTCAGATTTACTTAGGGTTTCATAAAATGTTAGACTAATATGTCTAGGTGAGCCATCAATCGTTCATTTGTGCATTGGGGTCTATTAAGGGGTATTTTGAGGGGCATAAAAAAGGGAGGGGTTTACTATAGAACCCTATGGGATTTTATTTTCTAAAATTTTCAAATGAATATAACTTGAAAACTGTAAGTGATAGATACATGCAGTCTTCAGAAATGATTAAAGGACAATAAAACAAATCACATGAAGTATAGGGGAGTCCCTGGGGGTCATCCCTATCCCCTTCAATTCGAGAATATGCTTTTAACTTGTAAACGGTCCAGATCCCCACCCCTAAACCATATATATTCTTGTATGGGACAATAAAACTAATCAAATGAAATTAAATAAAAGTTCCTGGGGGTCACCCCCACCCCGTTCAATTTGAGAATGTACTATTATCTTGTAAACAGTTCAGATCCCCACCCCTAAACCATATATATTCTTGAAAAGGACGATAAAACAAATCAAATAAAATTAAATGGAAGTCCCTGGGGGTCATCCCCACCCCGTTCAATTTTAGAATATGCTATTATCTTGTAAACGGTCCAGATCCCCACCCCTAAACCATATATATTCTTGTAGGGGACAATAAAAATAATGAAATGAAATTAAATGGAAGTTCCTGGGGGTCACCCCCACCCCGTTCAATTTGTGAATGTACTATTATATTGTAAATGGTCCAGATCCCCACCCCTAAACCATATATTGTCTTGTAGGGGACAATAAAACAAATGAAATAAAATAAAAGGAAAGTCCCTAGGGGGTCACCCCACCCCCTCTTGTTTGAAAATTATAAACGGTCAACATCCCCACCCCTAAACTATATATATTCTTGTAAGGGACAATAAAACTAATCAAATAAAATTAAATGGAAGTTCCTGGGGGTCACCCCCACCCCGTTCAATTTGAAAATGTACTATTATCTTGTAAATGGTCCAGATCCCCACCCCTAAACCATATATATTCTTGTAGGGGACAATAAAACAAATGAAATGAAATAAAAGGAAAGTCCCTAGAGGGTCACCCCACCCCCTCTTGTTTGAAAACTTGTAAACGGTCAACATCCCCACCCCTAAACTATATATATTCTTGTAAGGGACAATAAAACTAATCAAATGAAATTAAATGGAAGTTCCTTGGGGGTCAACCCCACCCCGTTCAATTTGAGAATGTACTATTATCTTGTAAATGGTCCAGATCCCCACCCCTCAACCATATATGTTCTTGTAGGGGACAATAAAACAAATAAAATGAGATAAAGGGGAAGTCCTGAGGGGGTCATCCCACCCCCTCTTGTTTGAAAACTTGTAAACGGTCAACATCCCCACCCCTAAACCATATATATTCTTGTAGGGGACAATAAAACAAATAAAATGAAATGTAGGTAAAGTCCCTGGGGGGTCACCACCACCCCCTCCTGTTTGAATACCTGTAAATGGTGGAGATCCCCACCAGTAAGCCATATATATTCTTGTATGGGACAAAAAATCAAATCAAATGAACATGGGACCATATGAATAGCGAGTTATGGGAGCTTTATTTGGGAGACTTCGTAACAGCATCCTGTTACAATTACTTCTTGTTGTTTATACTCTTATATCTGGTAATAGTTCTAAATTTGTTGAGGTAAAATGATCTTTTTATGACCTATTTATATGTGTTTGTGCTCAACCGATCCTTTTACTTTATGTTCGATACTCATTTGTTCCTTATTTGATTTTTATACGTTCTCCTTTTAACTGCTTTATGTCCGTATGTTTGAAGATGGATCTTGGTTCGAAGGGATGAAATCACCGTGTTAGCGCTTGCATAAAAAAAAGATGTGGTATGATTGCCAATGAGACAACAACCCACAATAGACCAAAATGACACAGAAACTATCAACTATAGGTCAATGTACGGCCTTCAACAATGAGCATAGCCCAAACCGTGTAGTGACCTATAAAAGGCCCAGATATGAGAATTTCAAACAATTCAAACAACAAAACTAACGGCCGTATTTCATATACAAAAAAATAAACGGAAAACAAATATGTAACACAAAAACAAACGATAACTACTTAATTTCAGGCTCTTGTCTAGGGACAGGCACATACTAACATAATGTGGCGGGGTTAAACATGTTAGCAGGGTGTACATCGTTCCGGAGCATGCTATTACCTTGTTTAATTCGTTCCATCACTCGCTTATAATTTGCTTATAATACGCGTATCATACGTTGCACCTTTTAAAACATGATTTTCAATTGTTTTGTTGTCTCTGGTGGTAGATTTGGGTTCTTAGAGGTGATATAACTCTATAAGCGCATATGTACCCGTTCCAGCGCTCGGATAAACCCTGTTAAATATTCGTTACTTATTCGTTTTTAATACGTTTGTTGTACGTTGCACCTTTTAGAAAAGGATTTTCAATTGTGTTCATATCTCTGGTGGTAATAATGTGTTCTTATAGATGAAATATCCCTATAAGCGCGTATGTACCCGTTCCAGCGCTCGGATAATACCCTGTTACTTATTCGTTCCTTATTCGCTTTTAATGCGCGGGGTAAGTATACGTTGCACCTTGAAATAAATCGTTTTTAAATTGTGTTCATGTCTCTGGTGGTAACAATGTGTTCTTAGAGATGAAATGACCCTATTAGAGCGCATGTACCCGTTCCAGAGCTCGGTTAATACCCTGTTACTTATTCGTTACCTATTCGTTACCTATTCACTTATAATACGTTTGTTGTACGTTGCACCTTTTAGAAAAGGATTTTCACTTGTGTTCATGTCTCTGGCGGTAACAATGTGTAATAAGAGATGAAATGACCCTATTAGCGTGCATGTACCCGTTCCAGCGCTCGGTTAATACCCTGTTACCTATTCGTTACCTATTCACTTATAATACGTTTGTTGTACGTTGCACCTTTTAGAAAAGGATTTTCAATTGTGTCCATGTCTCTGGTGGTAACAATGTGTTCTTAGACACCCTATTAGCGCGCATGTACCCGTTCCAGCGCTCGGTTAATACCCTGTTACCTATTCGTTACCTATTCGTTACCTATTCACTTATAATACGTTGGTTGTACGTTTCACCTTTAAGAAAAAAGGATTTTCAATTGTGTTCATGTCACTGGTGGTAACAATGTGTTCTTAGAGATGAAATGACCCTATTAGTGCATATGTACCCGTTCCAGCGCTCGGTTAATACCCTGTTACCTATTCGTTACCTATTCGTTACTTATTCGCTTTAAATACGTTTGTTGTACGTTGCACCTTTAAGAAAAGGATTTTCACTTGTGTTGATGTCTCTGGTGGTAACAATGTGTAATTAGAGATGAAATGACCCTATTAGCGCGCATGTACTCGTTCCAGCGCTCGGTTAATACCCTGTTACCTATTCGTTACCTATTCACTTATAATACGTTTGTTGTACGTTGCACCTTTTAGAAAAGGATTTTCAATTGTGTCCATTTCTCTGGTGGTAACAATGTGTTCTAAGAGATGAAATGACCCTATTAGCGAACATGTATCCGTTCCATCGCTCGGTTAATACCCTGTTACTTATTCGTTACCTATTCGTTACCTATTCACTTATAATACGTTTGTTGTACGTTGCACCTTTTAGAAAAGGATTTTCAATTGTGCTCATGTCTCTGGTGGTAACAATGTCTTCTCAGAGATAAAATGACTCCATTAGCGTGCATGTACCCGTTCCAGCGCGCGGATAATTACCTGTTACTTATTCGTTCCTTATTCGCCTTTAATGCGCGGGGTAAGTATACGTTGCACCTTGAAATAAATCGTTTTTTAATTGTGTTCATGTCTTTGGTGGTAACAATGTGTTCTTAGAGACGAAATGACCCCATTAGAGCGCATGTACCCGTTCCAGCGCTCGGTTAATACCCTGTTACCTTTCCGTTACCTATTCGTTACCTATTCAGTTGTAATACGTTTTTTGTACGTTGCACCTTTTAGAAAAGGATTTTCAATTGTTTCCATTTCTCTGGTGGTAACAATGTGTTCTAAGAGATGAAATGACCCTATTAGCGAACATGTACCCGTTCCATCGCTCGGTTAATACCCTGTTACCTATTCGTTACCTATTCGTTACCTATTCACTTATAATACGTTTGTTGTACGTTGCACCTTTTAGAAAAGGATTTTCAATTGTGTTCATGTCTCTGGTGGTAACAATGTGTTCTTAGAGATGAAATGACCCTATCAGCGCATATGTACCCGTTCCAGCGCCCGGTTAATACCCTGTTACCTATTCGTTACCTATTCGTTACTTATTCGCTTTAAATACGTTTGTTGTACGTTGCACCTTTTAGAAAAGGATTTTCACTTGTGTTCATGTCTCTGGTGGTAACAATGCGTAATTAGAGATGAAATGACCCTATTAGCGTGCATGTACCCGTTCCAGCGCTCGGTTAATACCCTGTTACCTATTCGTTACCTATTGACTTATAATACGTTTGTTGTACGTTGCACCTTTTAGAAAAGGATTTTCAATTGTGTCCATGTCTCTGGTGGTAACAATGTGTTCTTAGAGATGAAATGACCCTATTAGCGCGCATGTACCCGTTCCAGCGCTCGGTTAATACCCTGTTACCTATTCGTTACCTATTCGTTACCTATTCACTTATAATACGTTTGTTGTACGTTGCACCTTTTAGAAAAGGATTTTCAATTGTGTTTATGTCTCTGGTGGTAACAATGTGTTCTTAGAGATGAAATAACCCTATTAGCGCATATGTACCCGTTCCAGCGCTCGGTTAATACCCTGTTACCTATTCGTTACTTATTCGTTACTTATTCGTTTTAAATACGTTTGTTGAACGTTGCACCTTTAAGAAAAGGATTTTCACTTGTGTTCATGTCTCTGGTGGTAACAATGTGTAATTAGAGATGAAATGACCCTATTAGCGCGCATGTACTCGTTCCAGCGCTCGGTTAATACCCTATTACCTATTCGTTACCTATTCGTTACCTATTCGTTACCTATTCACTTATAATACGTTTGTTGTACGTTGCACCTTTTAGAAAAGGATTTTCAATTGTGTTCATGTCTCTGGTGGTAACAATGTCTTCTCAGAGATAAAATGACTCTATTAGCGTGCATGTGCCCGTTCCAGCGCGCGGATAAGACCCTGTTACTTATTCGTTCATTATTCGCTTTTAATGCGCGGGGTAAGTATACGTTGCACCTTGAAATAAATCGTTTTTTAATTGTGTTCATGTCTCTGGTGGTAACAATATGTTCTTAGAGACGAAATGACCCTATTAGAGCGCATGTACCCGTTCCAGCGCTCGGTTAATACCCTGTTACCTATTCGTTACCTATTCGTTACCTATTCACTTATAATACGTTTGTTGTACGTTGCACCTTTTAGAAAAAGATTTTTATTTGTGTTCATGTCTCTGGTGGTAACAATGTGGTTTTAGAGATGAAATAACCCTTTTAGCGCGTATGTACCCGTTCCAGCGCTCGGCTAATACCTTGTTACCTATTCGTTACTTCTTATTTCAAGGTGCAACGCATAGCACGCGTATTTAAAGCGAATAAGGAACGAATAAGTAACAGGGTATCAGTCGAGCGTTGAAACGGGTACATATGTTTGATTAAGGTTATTTCACCTCTAAGAACCGACAGAGACACAAAAATATTTCTTTTTAAAGTGCAACGCATTACACACGTTTTAAAAGCGAATAAGGAACGAATAAGTAACAGGGTATCACTGGGCGGTGAAATGGGTACATATGCGCTAATAGGGTTTTTTCAACTCAGATCAGAGAACACATAATTACCACCAGAGACTCGAAAGCAATCGATAATCGATTTATTTCAAGGTGCAACGTATACCACGCGTATTTAAAGCGAATAAGGAACGAATAAGTAACAGGGTATCAGTCGAGCGCTGAAACGGGTACATATGTTCTATTAGGGTTATTTCACCTCTTAAAACCGACAGTTACCACCAAAGACACAAACATATTTCTTTTTTTAAAGTGCAACGCATAACACACGTTTTATTTTTTAATTTAAACATATTTATTTATAGTGGATTGGGAAAAAAGTTTTGCAACTTATATTTACCCCTTTCCACTTTTCGGGTGCGAGTGCTGCCTTGTAGCGGCATCAGCCTACTCTTTTTCGAAATCTACAAGGGTGTCTTTAACGTGCAAGAGATATGGCTCTCTCTTAACACGGGTCAGCCATTTATCGTCCCCTTCCGACGGACTATCATCGTTTCCTGAAGAACATAGTCGCAAATGGTGTCAAGGGAGAGCCGAAAATTAATTCCTGAAATTTTCATCCCGAACGGGAATCGAACAAGGGGTATTTCATCTATAAGAACACATTATTACCACAAGAGATATGAACACAATTGAAAATCCGTTTCTTAAAGGTGCAACGTACAACAAACGTATTAAAAGCGAATAAGTAACGAATAGGTAACGAATAGGTAACAGGGTATTAACCGAGCGCTGGAACGGGTACATGCACGCTAATAGAGTCAATTCATCTCTAATTACACATTGTTACCACCAGAGACATGAACACACGTAAAAATCCTTTTCTAAAAGGTGCAACTTACAACAAACGTATTATAAGTGAATAGGTAACGAATAGATAACAGGGTATTAACCGAGCGCTGGAACGGGTACATGCGCGCTAATAGGGTCATTTAATCTCTAAGAACACATTGTTACCACCAGAGACATGGACACAATTGCAAATCCTTTTCTAAAAGGTGCAACGTACAACAAACGTATTATAAGTGAATAGGTAACGAATAGGTAACAGGGTATTAACCGAGCGCTGGAACGGGTACATGCACGCTAATAGGGTCATTTCATCTCTAATTACACATTGTTACTACCAGAGACATGAACACAATTGAAAATCCTTTTCTAAAAGGTGCAACGTACAACAAACGTTTTATAAGTGAATAGGTAACGAATAGGTAACGAATAGGTAACAGGGTATTAACCGAGCGCTGGAACGAGTACATGCGCGCTAATAGGGTCATTTCATCTCTAATTACACATTGTTAGCACCAGAGACATGAACACAAGTAAAAATCCTTTTCTTAAAGGTGCAACGTATAACAAACGTATTTAAATAAGTGAATAGGTAACGAATAGGTAACAGGGTATTAACCGAGCGCTGGAACGGGTACACGCGCGCTAATAGGGTCATTTCATCTCTAAGAAGATATTGTTACCACCAGAGACACGAACACAATTAAAAAAACGATTTATTTCAAGGTGCAACGTATACCCTGCGCATTAAAAGCGAATAAGGAACGAATAAGTAACCGGGTATTATCCGAGTGCTGGAACGGGTACATACGCACTAATAGGGATATTTCATCTATAAGAACACATTATTAACACCAGAGATATGAACACAATTGAAAATCCTTTTCTAAAAGGTGCAACGTACAACAAACGTATGAAAAGCGAATAAGTAACGAATATTTAACAGGGTATTATCCGAGCGTTGGAACGGGTACATATGCGCTTATAGAGTTATATCACCTCTAAGAACCCAAATCTACCACCAGAGACAACAAAACAATTGAAAATCATGTTTTAAAAGGAGCAACGTATGATACACGTATTATAAGCGAATTATAAGCGAGTGATGGAACGAATTAAACAAGGTAATAGCATGCTCCGAAACGATGTACAGCCTGCTAACACGTTTAACCCCGCCTGATTATGTTAGTATGTGCCTGTCCCTAGACAAGATCCTGAAATTAAGTAGTTATCGTTTGTTTTTGTGTTACATATTTGTTTTCCGTTTATTTTTTTGTATATGAAATACGGCCGTTAGTTTTTTTGTTTGAATTGTTTGAAATTGTCATATCTGGGCCTTTTATAGGTGACTACACGGTTTTGGCTATGCTCATTGTTGAAGGCCGTACATTGACCTATAGTTGATAGTTTCTGTGTCATTTTGGTCTATTGTGGGTTGTTGTCTCATTGGCAATCATACCACATCTTTTTTTTTATGCAAGCGCTAACACGGTGATTTCATCCCTTCGAACCAAGATCCATCTTCAAACATACGGACATAAAGCAGTTAAAAGGTAGAAAGTATAAAAATCAAATAAGGAACAAATGAGTATCGAACATAAAGTAAAAGGATCGGTTGAGCACAAACACATATAAATAGGTCATAAAAAGATCATTTTACCTCAACAAATTTAGAACTATTACCAGATATAAGAGTATAAACAACAAGAAGTAATTGTAACAGGATGCTGTTACGAAGTCTCCCAAATAAAGCTCCCATAACTCGCTATTCATATGGTCCCATGTTCATTTGATTTGATTTTTTGTCCCATACAAGAATATATATGGCTTACTGGTGGGGATCTCCACCATTTACAAGTATTCAAACAGGAGGGGGTGGTGGTGACCCCCAGGGACTTTACCTTAATTTCATTTGATTAGTTTTATTGTCCCTTACAAGAATATTTATAGTTTAGGGGTGGGGATGTTGACCGTTTACAAGTTTTCAAATAAGAGGGGGTGGAGTGACCCCGTAGGGACTTTCCTTTTATTTCATTTCATTTGTTTTATTGTCCCCTACAAGAATATATATGGTTTAGGGGTTGGGATCTGGACCATTTACAAGATAATAGTACATTTTCAAATTGAACGGGGTGGGGGTGACCCCCAGGAACTTCCATTTAATTTCATTTGATTAGTTTTATTGTCCCTTACAAGAATATATATAGTTTAGGGGTGGGGATGTTGACCGTTTATAAGTTTTCAAACAAGAGGGGGTGGGGTGACCCCCTAGGGACTTTCCTTTTATTTCATTTCATTTGTTTTATTGTCCCCTACAAGACAATATATGGTTTAGGGGTGGGGATCTGGACCATTTACAAGATAATAGTACATTCTCAAATTGAACGGGGTGGGGTGACCCCCAGGAACTTCCATTTAATTTCATTTGATTATTTTTATTGTCCCCTACAAGAATATATATGGTTTAGGGGTGGGGATCTGGACCGTTTACAAGATAAAAGCACATTCTAAAATTGAACGGGATGGGGATGACCCCCAGGGACTTCCATTTAATTTCATTTGATTTGTTTTATCGTCCTTTTCAAGAAAATATATGGTTTAGGGGTGGGGATCTGAACCGTTTACAAGATAATAGTACATTCTCAAATTGAACGGGGTGGGGGTGACCCCCAGGAACTTTTATTTAATTTCTTTTGATTAGTTTTATTGTCCCATACAAGAATATATATGGTTTAGGGGTGGGGATCTGGACCGTTTACAAGTTAAAAGCATATTCTCGAATTGAAGGGGGTAGGGATGACCCCCAGGGACTCCCCTATATTTCATGTGATTTGTTTTATTGTCCTTTAATCATTTCTGAAGACTGCATGTATCTATCACTTACAGTTTTCAAGTTATATTCATTTGAAAATTTTAGTAAATAAAATCCCATAGGGTTCTATAGTAAACCCCTCCCTTCTTTCTGCCCCCCCCCCAAAAAAAAATAAAATACCCCTTAATAGACCCCAATGCACAAATGAACGATTGATGGCTCAACTAAACATATTAGTCTAACATTTTATGAAACCCTAAGTAAATCTGACAAGTAGTTTTGGAGAAATGCTGCGGACAAGTTAATATTTAAAGTGGCGGAAGAAGAAGAGGAAGAAGAGGAAGAAGAAGAAGAATAAAAATAATAAGAACTGAGCAAAAACAATAAGTCTCCAAACTTTGTTCGAATAGGTAACGAATAGGGAATAGGGAATAGGTAACGAATAGGTAACGAATAGGGAATAGGGAACGAATAGGGAATAGGGAATAGGTAACGAATAGGGAATAGGGAATAGGTAACGAATAGGGAATAGGGAATAGGTAACCAACTTGACGTCCATACAGTTGTATTCCATTCGTCAGGTATGTTTGTGCTATTAATTTGACCTTTTTATAAAGAACTGTCTGTTTTCAATTTCCATTAGAGTTTGGTATTATTGTAATTTTACTTTTTAAACATTTACGTTATAAAACCTTAATCGACATCAATCCCGATTGCCTAAAATTCCACGATCAAGCGAAACCAAATGCTTGATCGGGCCCCTTTTCGACTTCTTCCCGACCACACACGACTCCAACTCGAATATTCACGACCCTAACTTGACCTTACGACTCATTCACCCCAACCACTAATTGAATGATTATATTCAATCTCGACCAGACCTGATTGACCTGATCGTATAGGCTCATAAGGAAAGTCGGAATTGGTCAAGTATGGTCAATTTCAGTATAAAAAGGTGTGAGTTATTCAGTTATCATTCAGTAGATTAGTGTTAATTCATTTATTTACAATATTTATACATGGAGCTAAGCAGCTGTTTTAGTGGGCTAGGTGGTTAGAGCTTCAGAGAGACATGTTCATAGCTGTGACAGAGCTTGAAGAAGAGCGGAAAAGACGAACAAGAAGGCGTAGACATCAACGATGCCGGCACAAAGTTTGATCCTACAGTGGCTGACACGGAGACCACTGTATTGGCAGAACGAGAGACTGTTGCAGGAACTTAACAGAGAGGACCCCAATAGATATAAAATTCATCAGAGTTGACGCTGACATGTTTGGGGAGCTTTTAAGCCGTGTATCACACGGAATTAAAAAAGCAGAACACCAATTTTAAGTAAGTTGACATGTTTATGCATTCATTATTTTATCCGAATTAAAGCGAGGCAAAACAATAATATCATTGCATGAATGTAAATTTTATATATTTTTTTTTTTAATATTTCAGAGAAGCCTTAGAGCCAGGACTAAAATTGGCTGTCACCCGTCGCCATCTTGCAATTGGTGCTTCTTATGCAGACCTCATGTATTCATTCCGAGTGGCTAATACACCATTTGTTTGTTCGTTGCTGAAGTTTTAGAAGCTGTTATACAAGAATATTCGGAAAAGGTTATGTCAGTCGTCGTCATAACCCGTGGCAAAAGATTACCAATGACTTCCAAGCCACGTGGAACTTTCCTCACGCATGTGGAGCACTGGACGACAGGCACGTGAGAATAAAGTGCCAAAATGAACTCCGGTACACTTTACTACAACTACAAAGGATTTTTCAATATCATACTACTGGCTCTCGTGGACGCTGACTACAGGTAGTTTATATGGGTCAGTGTTTTTGTTAATGGAAGTGCGTCCGACGCCCAGCTATTCAAACATTCTGAACTAAGGACTTTGTTTGAGGAAAACAACCTCGGTATGTCGTCACCTGACCCACTGCCCAACGATGACAAAAAAACCCATACTTCATGATTGGGATGATGCATTCCCACTGAGAACCTTGATGATGAAGTTCCAGATGTAACCTAACAGACGAAGAACACATATTCATTTACAGATTAGCAATAACAAAATTATAAATTAACATAATTATACTTTCATTAATTATATTTTAATTAGTTATAAAATATCATATGCCTTACATATATACTAACCTCAGCGGAAATTTTGTGGTAGCGTGTTCGCCTCGAGTGCGGGAGGTCGTTGGTTCAAACCAAAGACTTTAAAATTGGTATTTGCTGCTTCTCCGCTAAACACGTGGTCTTAATTAGTAAGATTGGTCGACTCGGAGTCCGAATAATGTGTCCGGGTAAGGTGACATGTCCTCCTGCGAATTGTTACCATGTGCACTGGTACGTTGAAAATCCTGCTCAGCGTGTCGGTCTAGTACATAGTACAAATCTGGCCTTATATTGATAATACAGTAAGATCTTGTCGTACGGAATATGCAATGCATATAAATTTGCCGCTGGACGCTAACCAGCCATTCATCATCATCACCTCACGTAATTTTTTTTTGTGGTTTGAGGGTGTCATTATTTTTCGAAAGAAAATTATTTACGGTTTCCAATTTAATACTTTTTGTATGAGAACACAGTCGCATTGTATATTTCTACTTTGCAGACTTTCCCGTGAAAGGCGAGTGGTGGAAAACTCGTTTGGTATCCTTGTCATGCGGTTTCTATGCCTGCTTGACTGTTTGAATCAGTCTCCAGAGACCATCGATTTCATCATTCTTGTATATACATGCATTACACTGCACAATCTTTTCAGAATTAGGAATCCTTATATTGCAAGCCAGACCATCGACCATGAGGATGCATACAATGAACTACAACCTGGTGAATGGCGTCAGGGAAGGCAATTTACAGATGGTGATCAAACCCATGGAAGAAATGCTGTGACATCCGCTGGGGACCGTCAAAGAGACTATCTTTTAAAAACACTATTTGAATTCCACAGCAGGTTCAGTCGATTGGCAAGAAAATATGATATAGTTCAGCAGTATAATTATACAGGTACTTGTAGTTTCACCGTAAAACCGCAAATGTATTTGTTTAAGTAAGAAATCTGTTCTCATTATTTTGAAAAATGTAAAAATTGTTTCATAACAAAGGTTATATATATATATAATATATTGCTTTAAGTTGAACTTTAGCTTTGATATATATACGAATTAAAATTTATAGCACATGAGATAGCCATATGTTTTGGTTGAGTTTCACGTTCCTAAGTTTTAAGTTTTTTATGTTTCGTTGTTTGCCATGAATTGTTGTTCGTCTTATCGTGGATGTGTCGGTTTGGTTTTAACCTATGCATTTGATTGGGTTTTTTTTTTGTATCTTTCACCTCTTTGTAGAACTTTAAACCTCATTGTAAAAGTAGTCAATATTTTTTGCGCAGTGAATCGTTTGTATTGTTTTAAAAAAAACATTGACAATACGCTTTTGATGAATCAAATGGGTACCAAAAATGTATAGGAAGACAGTGTAAATAAACTCAAAGTTGAAACAATACACCAAAACTTTCAGAAAAGTAGCCAATTGAACTAAGAATATAACACTTTTTCCATATTTCCGCTGGTTTCTTTTAAAATAAGGATGCACATGTAGTATGATACAAAAAAAAACCCATTAAATATCATAAACTTTATAATACAAGACAAAATACAAATCAAAGTTCACAATTCAAATTTCACATCAAGTTACTGAATGTACAGAGATCGAGATCAAGTCCTATTAGACACCTTCTCTTGAGGCTTTGAAATGCTGTTTCATTTGTTGATCTGAGACGCCAGCTACTGTAATACGTCAAGTGTGTCTTCAAACGACTCCTGACTAAGGTTAACGGGACTGTAATGGTTAGAGATATTATTTCTGTATGAATATTAATTTTTGAAACCTAAATAATGAGACATCTTTTTTCAATACAACCTTATACAGTAAAGTGTTATTAAAATATATTATTGGGGTTGTTTTTTTTTTTAAATCTACTATTTTTTCTACCACTCTCATAATTCATGTCTTATCCGTGTTGTGATTGAGTTTTCAATTTGAACTCCTCGGTGCTAATGAATGTTACCAGAACGATTGGATTAAGACTTATAATCTAAGGAAAATTAGGCTGATATATGTATTATTATACTTTGTTTTAAACTTCTTGTGGCTAGAAGATGTAAAAGAGTCCTTTTCAACACAAAGAAAGGTAACTAAAACAAGAAAGATGTATTGTTATCGGATCTTTGTATCGGGAAATCGGTTGAAAAAGGCGTAATGCATTAGATGGATTCAAATAGAAATACATCAAATATAACACAAGAGTCGACGTGGAAGGGTATTTATACATCCAAAATACAAAAAGACACTAAGTTCAGATCTGAGAATCCTCACTGTTTCTGGCAGCTAGTTTTAAGCCAAAAACTGATGAAAAAAATAAAGCATCTTAGACAAAACTATCAATCTGTAAAAGGGATAATCGTACTACCGTTAGGCTTAATGGTGACAAGGGAGAAACTGATACTAGTATCTGGCTTAAGAGGTAGTGTCGATGTATGGTCCTATATAACAGATCAGCAGGAGAAATAATTGAGACCTCGGGTACAAGAGTAATATATTGAGTGGGTGAGTCGTAGTGCTGTAATACGTATTACATATAGACATATACTCAACCAATGATGCATCTAATCACAGTAAGTAAAATTCTCCTTGGTGAACCACCTATCAAGGCAGAAATACATCAGAGGATATTCACCACGTTAGGTAATATTGTCAGAAATTTTGACTCTATTGAACATCAGCTTGCTTGGCGTCAACTTGCTACGAAATCAAACTCCTCAAACAGTTGGTTTATTATGGTGAAAACTTTGCTGGAAATGTGTGATCTACCTTCGTGCTATGATTTACTACAAAATCCGCCAGGACATCTACTTGGAAAAACCTTGTGAAAAGTACTGTGAACAGTTATTGGGAACAAAAACTAAAGCTGGAAGCAAAAACCAAGTCATCCTTAAAATTCATAGAAATTGACCGTCTTTCAATTGGCAAAACACATCTGATCTGGAATAGTGCTTGTTCTGATACCTTTGCGATAACAAAAGCGTCAGTAAAATGTAGAATGCTACTTGGAGTATACACATTACAAGCAAACAGAAATCGTTTTAACCAATTCGAGGTAGACCCATCTTGTCCACTGTGTAAACAAGGACCAGAGGGCAGAACTCACTTTCTTGTCCTATGTCAACATCTTGCCACAGTCCGACAACCATTTATGGAATCTCTAAAAATTGTTATGCGGGAAATGTTACCAGATCTACATTAACAGATAACATCTGATCCACTACTGCTTACGCAAGTCATACTTGACTGCTCGTCTAGCCCGTTTGTGCAACCTCAACAGACTTGAGTGTTTAAGTCGAGGACTTTGCTATGCCCTACATATAGCACGCAGTACAGCTCTGAAATATCATTAAAAGTAACCTGCTTAATAGTGTGCTAGATTGCATTTGACATTTATCATACTATCATGATTGAGTGCTTGAAACATAGTAGGGACCACCCGCTCTTAGTGTGTACATAGACTCTAATTTAGTATTGTAGTAAAAGTGGGACAGTGCATATAAATATTTTATGAAGTGCTGGGTAACCATACCCAACACTACAGTTCTCCAGACAGTGGAGGAAAGATACAGAACAACAACAACAATGGCTCAACAGAAAACTTATAGGGTAGTATTAAGCGTACAATAGAGGTTTCCCGATTTGCTACGCATCAGGTACGGTTGGTACGTAACCCAACCGTTAGTGCTGTTTTGGAGGTATAATTGTATGCATGAAATAATTTTCTTCGTCATGATAAAATTTAAAGAATTGAAATGCCAAAAAACTAGTTAAAGGAATTGTTTGATAACGATTTCCACGTTTCTAGAACAGATTGTTTATGATTCTTTATGGGATAACTTAGTTATGCACAAGTCAATGAATCAAACAGACCTTAAACGAACTTGATACGACCTTTAGATTCTATAGATTTGCGTTTTTGTTTGCTATAGGTCATGTTTTTTTCTACCAGACTTTGGAATCAATAAAACAATATTTATAAACTTCTTTCAAAGACACATGATTCTGGTTTTGATTATATTTATAAACGTGTCAAAATTGCGTATTTGTCGTTTTATAATTAGTTCAAGTTAGTGATTTTTAAACTAGTTTTTATCATTCAAGTAATCAGTCTATTTCGATCATTGCAATATTTTTTTTAGGAAGGATGATGATGCGGAGATTTTATTTGAATGAGAAAAGTGAATTCTTCGATATTTTTTTCTTTCTAGAAATGGATTCTAGAAATGAAATTGAAGAATATTTAAAAAAAAAAAATAGTATTCATTATTCGGTTGACATTGGAAAAAGAAAACATTTTTGATTTTAATGAACTAGAATAATTGTCATATACTTATATTAAATACAATTGTACTGATACTTGTGTTCAATTCATATTACATGTGTATCTTTTATTGATCCTTTATTCGTACTTTTAACTTTGTAAACTTTCACACACACGTGTGAATGACGATTTTTGCCAAATTGCAGAAATATATAAGAATGGTGTTATGATAGTGAATTTGAACAACTAAATTAAACTACAATATTTAATTCCCAAGATTGAATGGAATTAAGGATTTCATTCTAATAAATAATCAAACACAACTTAATTGTTACCGATGTTGAATATACTAGTCAACAAAAGAAACGATACTAGGCAATGCATTTTCCATATATAATAAAATTAGATACACTGTACCACGGTAAATAATTGACCTATTGGTCTTATATTTGCAGCGTTTTAATTTCTCATCGAAACCATTGATTTTAGCCAAAGCACGGGTTAAATTTGCATTTTGTTTTTATTTCAAAAATCTTATTTTAACCTAAAAATTCAAAAATCGACATTAGAGCTTAAAAATTATAACTAAAACATGATCTCCTTAAGGGGGTATAGGTGTCTAAAATAAAAATGATAGATTTTTCCAAAACTTTGCACAGTTGATCCCTACAAGGTATAAAGTGAAAATATAAAAAAAAATGGGGGGTCACCGGCCATATAAGAAAATTACGTGAACCTTAAAAAACCATAAATTTCGGCTTATTTTGTATAGAGATATAGGGAAATTAGTCACCTTCTATGCTTCAAGTCATATTTTCATTAAAAAACAAATGATAGAAATTTGATATATTTTAGAGATGAAGTGCTGATACCATAAGCTTTAAAAAAACACGAAAAAATATAGGTCACCGTGCATATAAGAAAGAAAAATATCATTTTATTTCGGTTTCCATGGAAACTTTACTGATATTTCTTGAAAATATTCAATTAAGGGATAGTTACAGGCTCAAATGATGGAATTTTATTAATGTTTTATCAGTTATGTGAAGGTGCAAGAGTATAGACTTTAAAAAACACTAATAAAAAACGGTTGCCATGGAAACAAATGAAACAATCACATTAAAGTTGGTAATTTTGTCCCTATATTAACATGCAAAATGAAAATACTCAATTGTAAATGCCGTTAGATCAGGCCTGGAAGGATTTTTTTTAAGGAGTTCTAAAAAACAATAAAATAAATGTACTATCGAGGAAATATATCTGTATTAATGCTTTGTTAAGGGGGTGGGGTGGGGGTCAGAGGGGTCCTGATCCCGAAATCCTGGGCTTAAAAACATGAAATCCCGAGGTCCCGAATGTAAAGAAATTTAAATCCTAAAATTCGAAAAAAAATCCCGGATCCCGAAAGGATCAATCCCGAAATCCCGAGTTTAAAAACACCCGATCCCAACGTCCCGAAAAGCGTCATGCCCCCTGTTGTTTCTATGTAAACAAAAAAATATAAAAACCAGAAAACGCGATTCTATGAAATTTGATGATTTTCTGCATTACATTTTTTTGGTTTAGTTGAAAATCTTATATCAGCTGCTATATTTTTCCGTATAAATTGTTATATTTTGTTACATTTCGGCCCTATATAACTGATTATGCCACATGGATTTGGCTCATTGTTGAATGCTAATTATGACCTTTAGTGATAATTAACCTCTATGACAATTGGTATCTGTGAAGGAGAGTTGTCTATATGACAGGATTTTTTCCTTTATTTGAATATACTTAGTTGAGCTTAGGAAAATAAAAAACAAAGACTGACTTTTGTCACAGAGGTCTTGGGTTTGAGTCTATGGGAAGAAATCGATTTTGAATGAAGAATTGCTTACATGGTGGATAGTTGTCTCATTGGCAATCATTCCACAACTACTTATTTTCACATTTTTCTGCAAGGTTCCCAATTCAGCATTGTGTAGAATCATGCTCTCTGGTTACATATTCTAATTGAAAATCATACCACATCTTATTATATATATACTGCACAATAATAGAAATGATGGTTCAAATTTAAATACAGGCTTCAGATGTATCAAATTGTTAAAATAAAACAAATTGACTATTTTGTTCGCCATAAATGAAAACAAATATGGGTATAAATACTAGTTTTTATGATTATGCGATCACGGATCAATTTTGTTATGTCGAACATTTACATTTAGATGCACTGGTATATTTCATGGTATAGGTTCTATATCTATGTTGTATATTTGTGTTGCTTGGTTGCTGTCTCATCAAGCAATTCCAACATGTCCTGTAACTTATATTTCTAAGTGTAAATAACTGCACATGTATTTGTGTGAAGGTTGAAAACTGACAGGTTGTGTTATATACAACCAGAGCAGACAAATTATGTATAATTTGGACTAAAGTGTTTTTTGTCGAGTCTGAGACTTTTGTGGCAGAAAGCATGCCATAGGGGTAGTGATCCAAAGACGGCAGCGGAATAAGATAACTTCTTAAAAGCTTTATATCTAAATTTTTAGAAGGTGGATACTTCATACTTTGTATATAGATACTCCAGTCTTCATGATTTGAAGTTTCCGTCTGTCCATTGTCCTTGACCTCATTTTCATGGTTCAGTGACTACTTGAAAAAAAGTTAGGATATTTGTAATGTTAATTTCTTTTATTGTGAGTAACTATATTTGGAATATGGTAGCTTGCAAGGTCCTCATGTCTGTCACATAGATTTCACTTGACCTCGACCTCATTTCATGGATCTGTGAACAAGGTTAAGTTTTATTGGTCAAGTCCATATCTCAGATACATTATCAAATAGGTCTAGTACTATTTCCGGTCTATGGAAAAACTATCAAAAAAGCCCAAGAATTCAATTTTTGTTAAAATCAAACTTAGTTTAATTTTGGACCCTTTGGACTTTAATGTAGACCAATTTGAAAACGGGACTAAAAATTAAGAATCTACATACACAGTTAGATTTGGCATATCAAAGAACCCCTATTATTCAATTTTTGATGAAATCAAGCAAAGTTTAATTTTGGACCCTGATTTGGACCAACTTGAAAACTGGGCCAATAATCAAAAATCTAAGTACATTTTTATATTCAGCATATCAAAGAACCCCAAGGATTCAATTTTTGTTAAAATCAAACTTAGTTTAATTTTGGACCCTTTGGACCTTAATGTACACCAATTTGAAAACAGGACCAAAATTTAAGAATCTACATACACAGTTAGATTCGGCATACCAAAGAACCCCAATTATTCAATTTTTGGTGAAATCAAACAAAGTTCAATTTTGGACCCTTTGGGCCCCTTATTCCTAAACTGTTGGGACCAAAACTCCAAAAATCAAACCCAACCTTCTTTTAATGGTCATAAACATTGTGTTTAAATTTCATAGATTTCTATTCACTTATACTAAAGTTATGGTGCGAAAACCAAGAATAATGCTTACTTGGGCCCCTTTTTGGCCCCTAATTTCTAAACTGTTCAGACCTCAACTCCCAAAATCAATCCCAACCTTCCTTTTGTGGTCATAAACCTTGTGTTTAAATTTCATTGATTTCTATTTACTTATACTAAAGTTATTGTGCGAAAACCAAGAATAATGCTTATTTGTGCCCTCTTTTGGCCCCTAATTCCTAAACTGTTTGAACTAAAACTACCAAAAGCAATCCCAACCTTCCTTTTGTGGTCATAAACCTTGTGTCAAAATTTTATAGTTTTCTATTAACTTAAACTAAAGTTATAGTGCGATTACCAAGAAAATGCTTATTTGGGCCCTTTTTGTCCCCTAATTCCTAAAATGTTGGGACCAAAACTCCCAAAATCAATCCTAACCTTCCTTTTGTGGTCATAAACCTTGTGTTAAAATTTCATAGATTTCTATTCACTTTTACCAAAGTGCGAAAACTAAAAGTATTCGGACGACGACGATGACGACGCAGACGACAACGCCAACGTGATACCAATATACGACCAAAATATTTTCAATTTTTGCAGTCGTATAAAATTCTTGAAATTGAAAGAGGTAGATACATGAAAGTTAACAGAGAAGAAAGATTGTGCAAATTTCATGGTTCGAAAAGTGCCCAATGACATGCTACATGTATGTAGTATTGTTTAATTGCTGCATCATTACTATTTGTATACTAGTTGTATAGGCTGTTGCCAATTATTGTAATTGAGTTTGTGCCAATAAAATATTTGTATATATTTATTGGTTTAATAAACTAGGGAAAATTTAAAAGTGAGTTATCTCCCTTTGAACAGAATTCTATTTTAAATAATTAATAAGTATTTCATCAAAAATTCAATTATTATGAAAGGGCTTTAACTGAACAAGGAGAAAAGCTAAAATCAGGAAAATAAAATTTGACCTTTATTCTTAAGTTCTATGAAAGTTACAACTTCTATAAAAAGATGACAATCCCTATATATATATAATTCAAAATACACATCTGAGCTTGTGAATGACAGTACTTCTAATTTTGATGTGTACAATGTCTGTATTTTTTATAATTTATTTCAAAGTCATAATTTTGCAATTCTTCTGAAAACTTAATTCTGAACATCAGTGTTATATATTTGTTTTGTATTTTTGGGAGACTACCTTAGCAGATCCACTCCAATTTTTTCTACATTGATGTATCTTTGGAATCATCTCCTTCGATTTGGCCTTTTCACATATTTTACAGGAGGAAATTCTTAACCGATGATCCACCACTTTTCCTGTTTTCGTCCCTATCAAAGTTGAAACACCTGTAAATAGTTAAAAAAACATCTCCATGTGTATAGAATGAAATTCAAAACAGTGTGGCTGTGGCCATTGATTGACACATTAAATTCATCCATTGACTGGGACAATTTACGTGAACGTTTGTCTGTAACGACCACTGTTCACGACGTACCTACGATAGACATTTAAACTGTGGGGTCACCAAAGGTTTCTTAACGCCTTTAATTATAAAATAATTCGAAAAATTAATCAGGAATAACCTTTATGTTTTGATTTATATAATTGATATAAATCAAAACATCATGTTATTTCTGATTAATTTTTCGAATTACTTTATTAAGGTGTTGAGAACCTTTGGTGACCCCATAGTTTAAGTGTCTTTAAAAAGTATATAGTGAGCAGTGATCGTTACATACAAACGTTCACCTAAATTGTCCCAGTCAATGGATGAATTTAATGTGTCAATCAATGGCCACAGCCACACTGTTTTGAATTTCATTCTAAACTTATTTTTGTAAACAGGTAAGTCGTTGTTAGAACAACAGTAATCCCTCTTTGTCATAAATGCAAACCAATGTAATGTTATCGCAACCAAGTCAAGGTTCATTTATGTGATTCAGAGTTAAGTGTACTTTCATTTTCACTCAACTAGTATGGATAATGGTTAGGAGACCAGCTAAATCCCCATCTGCTGTGTTGAAAAATTAAATAGGTGGCCTTGGGCTGTATTTGCTCTTTAGTCATGTTGTTGTCTACATGACACTTTTCCCATTTTAAATCTCAATTTTATGTTCGACAAACAAAATTTTGTCTATGAAATTTCCTATGGACACATATTTTTTAAATCTATATTAATTAGCTAAGTTATTGATAATTATGAAATCCAAAATCCAGGTCAGTGGAATATTTATAGATGTAGAATCTCAATTGACTTCATTTTGTACATAATTCAATAGTAATAGTTTATGAATATTTGTATAAGGAGGATATTACTTGTCAAACCATATATACCTGACAAACTATTGTAGGATCTACCAGAACCTTTCTTCTGCCAGCATGTGTCGGTTGATACAGATATACCTGTTTGTGTGTCACCATTTTCCTCTGCACGAAAATACATATATTGAAATCATGATAATTAAGAGAGAAAGTTTTTTTTTCCTATAGCTAAGATATATAGTGGTTATATTTTCACTGTTTGTACTATAGTGTAATTAACAGTCATTTCCAAATTAGAAAACTAACATGACTATGAGAATAACAGTACCGTAGTAAAAGATAAATAAATATTTATTAAAGAATTTTGTGAACAATAATATGAAAGGTTTTAAATAATGTAAAAACAATGAAATTAAAGTAGCAATATTTTATAACACTTAACTCATAAAAATAGCAAAATTTCTGAACCATGTCATGACTGAAGGAATATGGACAATAATATTCAATAATAGTTTAGAAATACGATATGGCAATAATAATTCTACTGCATACTAAATATCATAGACCTACAATTAAGGGTTCCCTGTAAAATGAACTTTAATATGTAAGATATGCAAAAGTTTCAATGGACCATGCCCAAACACTCTCCATGGAAAAACAATGTCAAGGCTTCTTAATCATGTTAATTATTAAATTTAAACACTGGTTAACGTTCCATTTTGAAAAATCTAATGACCTTTGTCTGAATTCACTTCAAAGTCTGTATAAGATGTAGAAATGCTGAAGTTCCTTTTTTTTTTTTTATCAATTTTCATATTAAAATTATAATACATATAGGTGAACTTTTTTAAGTATTCAATTTTAAATTCAAGTAAATCTTAAAATAAGTAACAATGCAACACAGATGTCCAGTTTAACAGAAGCTTGTATCTGGCTAATTTAAATGTTAAACCTGTAAATGACTGGTTTATTTCTTCTTGTAAGTATCTTTCCTCAGATATTTCTGCTTGTGCTTCTATAGCAGCTCCAGTTTCATTTTCTCTCTCTTTTAATGCCTTGAAATCTATGCTATGTATGTTGAGTACAGACAAAAAGTTGCTCAACTGTGTTCCTCCGATGCCGGAATGTATCATACCTGGATATTTTGAAATATAATGAATTACATGTATCATGATTATGAGAACTTTATATGTAATCATTTAAATCTGGACACATTTCAACTTTTAGTTGCACTTAAAAAACATAAACCCACTTTTTTCATTCATATTAAATTCAGCATAGTGAACATGTATGTATTTGCCTGCCCCAAGTCAGAAGCCTGTAATTCAATCGTTATTGTTTTTTTACGTGTTACATATTTGTTTTTCGTTCATTTTTTAAATAAATTAGGCTGTTACTTTTATCGTTTGAATTGTTTTACATTGTCATTTCAGGGCCTTTATAGCTGACTATGCAGTATAGGCTTTGCTCATTGTTGAAGGCTGTACAGTTACCTATAATTGTTAATTTCTGTGTCATTTTGGTCTCTTGTGGAGAGTTGTCTCATTGGCAATCATACCACATCTTTTTTTTTATATTCAAATATACCCATGAAATAATGGCATATAATACACATGTATAAAAAAAAATTGGGATCATATTGAATCCATGAAGAATCATCACACTGGCAAACCGCCCCATTTTTTCACTTACACCACTTTCTGAATTGACCAAATTAGATTTACCAAATGGCCCCACTTGTGAAAAAGAATTGAAAATGGGTTGTTTAACTTGCACCATTTATGAAAAGGGTAAAAATCACTCTGAAATAAGGTCTGCCAACTCGCCGCACTTGTGAGAAATAGATTAATCCTGATGAATTAAGTATTGTCAACTTGCCCTACTTGATTAAAAAGATGCAATCCTGTTGTATATTTATCATGTTCCCATCCCACTAATTAATAACATCAATATCTATGAAAACATTATATAAATAAATATTGACTCTGTCATGTCTGTGGTTAAAGTTTGTATTTGTATTTTATATTTGTATAATATAATGTTACTTATATATGGACGTAGCTGGTCTTCCAGTAAATGTTACATGCAATCTGCAGTAAACGTTCCTCAACTTCATAAATTAGGCGAGATACTGGGTTCTGTGAAGGGATGTCATCATTGCTCAACATACCACATCTTCTTATATTTAATTTGTAGTTCTTTTCTTTTTGTTGAAAAAAAGCATAAAGAAGTGACTATCAGTATTTCTTTGACTTGAATGCCAACCAAAGTTGGAGAGTTGGCAGACATCATCACATGAAAATTATATATTCATCTAGCATTTGCATTTTTTCATTAAGTTGGACAAGTTGGCCGAAGGAACATTGACATGATTGACAGGATTTAAGTTAACACTTTTCACAACTGGGACGATTTGTTCTGCTCAATGAATATCATTACAATTAAAACCTGGTAACGGTAACTGATGTCCCTTACTGTTATAAACATAAAATTAAACATTTTTAAATGCATGTTAACCTGTAGCTATTTTAGTGTTGACATCAAATACACCTATGCCTCTCTTGTTTTCACCAGGGTAATGCGTCTTCCCTAATTTAATTTTATTTAAACGACCACATATTGGTCTATGGCAGACAATATACAAAATTCCTGAAACGCCATAGCATCTAACACCCCTGGCATCGTGCAAATGAAGGGGTTTGTTACACCCGATACAGGTTTTCAGCTGACTAGCCAAATACTCTAATTCACACAGGAATCTACAATGGTCTAGGGGGACAAGATCAGATGGAATATATTCATGATATAAATCATCTCTGTCATGTTCGTGATAGCTTTTGTTGGTTTCAGGAGGATATTTGGTTAATGTAGATGATGTTTGCAGTGATGATGAAATAAAATAAGGGTGGTCTTCTAAAACTATGTCTGAGACAGAGAACTTCTTTGGTTGTGTGTTTAACTTTTCGTCTATTTTCAATAAAGTTATGTATTCTTTCTACAGGTTTCTTAGTTGAAAAGCGCCCTTTAACACTCCTAATGGTAGGCATTTCTTGGAGGCAGACGACATATAAAGATATTACGATAGTCGCATTAAACATGAAATTATACCTTTTTCTTCTTCTGTCGACGGATCAACACGACTGTTTGAGGATTCGTTCTATGTATGTGATTTATGTGAAACTGCCTCATAGTACACCAAAATGCTGCTCATGTTCTATATTTTCTGAGCAGCAAGTTAGTTATTGTAAAAAGCAGTTCACCGTTGAGCAATGTAAACATCTCCACGTCTTTTGTTGTGTCCATTTTTGCATTTCCGTGCATGCCGGAAGTGATCACTGCCAAATGTTATTATTAAAAGATGTGTATTTGAATTTTTTTTTCAATAAAAAAAGTGAACCCGATTAATTGAAGGACATAATGAAGAGAATTATGTTTTATTTTCATCTTGGTTCAAAGTATTTCATTTACGACAACAGATCGAATGTCGATATCAGATGGGCAACTTCTTGCGCAGAAGGCGCGAAAATTTAAACTCCTATACCACCTTAAACTTTGATTGCCTTTGCAGACATTTGAATACTTTTAATTCTCATCTTCGAAATTAAGTCCCGACTTCAGTCATAATTTCCCGCAAAATAAATTTGAATGTTTTTCGTTGGATAATTTTAGTGTTTACTGTTTGTTGATTGCAAGATAATTTAGAGGTCTAACGTGTATCACTACTTTAATTCACTAGTAATTATATTTTTCTAAAGCAATCTATCTTATAGTTGTATACTAAGATACTAATTTTTTTTCATCTTTATTCAATTATTTAACATATATATACAATAGACACATTACATATTACACAATAATATTGCTATATAAATGATTAGTCACAATTTGTAAAAGCAGGGATTATATTTATCTTTAACATTATACATGTCCGATTAGGTCAATTTTATTTATTAAAATAGCTCTATTTCTATAATTTTTCTAAAAGGCAAACCCCCAAAATTGCCAACTTATCTATTCTGTACTAGTATATCAATATAACAGGCAAACAGTAGATTAATTATGAATTTTTTTGGCTGATGTAATTTCAGGGGAAATAAATTTTAATTACAAACCGTTCGTGGCAACGGTTGCTTGCAACGGTTTGTTGGAAGCATAATCGAGTACACACAATATATTTTGTTATGAATATGTAAGATAAATACATGAAAGTTATACCAAGTTAATAAAAGCTAAAAATCATCCAAGTACTTTATATAAGGATTTATAAAACATACATTGACATTAAAGGCATACATGAATCAATTTCAAAAGTCCAATGACGGCTCCCAATTTGTACTACGGTTGGTACGGTGGCAAATCGGGAAACCTCTACTACTATACCAGTCTCATAATTTGGTAAATGTTGCTCTTACTAAACGTTGAAAGTCCAATAACTATAACAACATCAACATGAAACGTAGTTAACTAATCACAAGAGTTGTGCGAATTGTAAGTAAATCAATAAGTGCATACCTTTTGTGCAAGTGCGCGATATAAGAGCATTTAAACGTCAATTTATTCTTGCTGGTAAAAAAGACCAAAATGTCGATTTATTCTTGCTGGTAAAAAAGAACAAAAATAAGTACAAACCGAAAAAAAATCCGAATCCCACAGAAAACCAGCACAAGTTTCGAGTTAACCGATCCAATCATAATTATTATAATTTATGCGCTACATGTACACAATTATCTTTTATCTGACGATTTAAATTTCTTAACTCTGAAACCTTAAAATTCTATTGTTGGAAAGGAACTTACTGTTATCAACAAACAACACTGGCATGTTTTAATAATATCCATCCATGAATACTCGAGTTAGCGCATTTTGTCCTACTATACAGATATCGCTATGCTGTATCTGTATACTATAAATATATCGCTTTAAAGCTCAGCCCACTGCCGGACTGAGTATTGTTTGAACCTGTGTGACCTCAGAATGTGTATTCCAGTTGCATTCCAATGACGATGACAATTGTCGATTTCAAAACTTGAATGTGTATGATTGTGTTACAAAATCAACCATGTCAATTCAGCATGCATGTTTAGTTAATGTCAAGTCTGAAGCGTAGGACAACTCGTACACTTCTGTTTCAAATTTGACAATGTTTTGTAATTTGTTTTTACTGTTGAAATAAGTTGTTATGTTAAAATAGATAATTATTCACCTTGAGCGATGTATTATTGTTGACCATTCTAGATTCTGTTTTGCGAACCCGTCTTCAGCGTAATGTGTGATTTTGATATTACTACGTGGGCCTCAAGGGATTACACATCGAAAAAAAAAAGCTAAATATGTTAGTTTTTGTGTCTTTCAAAACAAAAACAATATACAGAATTAATTGCAGGATAAAGACAATAACTGTTTAGTGTCTTTAAATATCAGCTGTTTTTGTACTCTGCTCGAAACAGGTGTAGTAGCTCGCTAAAAGCTCGCATACAACTTGTTTCCTAGCCTCGTACAAATACAGCTGATATTTAAAGACACTAAACACTTATTGTCTATATATGTGAACAATTGATGCTACTCTAATGGTTCAAGTCCTTCGATTCTTGAGCAACAAAAAGTAAATTAACAAAATTATTGAACTCCAAAGAAAATTTAAAACGGAAAGTCCCTTAGCCAATGGCAAAACCAAACGATTAAGCACATAAAATGCATGGAAAACAATTGTAATATTCCTGGATTATCGAAGGTGACCCTATTTTATTCATCCCCCCCCCCCCCCCCCAGAAAATCAAATGGTTGCTGCCTTACTATTGCTTTTGTACGACGTGTGGACGGAAATGAAAGATTAGGCAACATTAGTTAACCGATGTTCAATGTTGTTTAATCGATTAAGAGTTCACGAATCAAGGTTACAAAAACAAATCTCATGTAGATTCAGATTCACATGAATTCCAATATGGGCGATATCGAATACTAGTATTCTATGCATAAATTATCTGCAATGAAAATCCACACTCAGACAAAAACAAAACAGGGCAAAGGCCAATATCAGTAATATTACAAATCGGAAGACTACTTCGATACCAGTACAAGACCTCGAAAAATGTACACATCATATTGGTTAACTAATTCGTGATGGTGACCGTAAAGGCTGTGAACAAAGATGCGAAAAATACGACCATGATGTTCACACTCAATTTTGAATATAATGCCTATGAAAGTAACGAAAAACAACTAAAACGAACAAAAGATCACAAAACACAACAAAGAACATCAAATATTGAGCAATATGAAGCGAAAATTAAATCGGGTAAGGTTTATTAGATCCTGCTCCATATGTGGCACTTGTCGAGTTCCTTATTTGAATACAAAATATTATTCATCATAACTTTATTTTATCAATTTTTGTAGAAAGGAGCTCATACATTGTAAATTAACGCCAGACGCGCATTTCGTCTACCAAAGACTCATCAGTGACGTTCGAATCCAAAAAAGTTAAAAAGGCCCAAAAAAGTAAGAAGTTGAAGAGCATTGAGGACCAAAATTCCTGATTGTTTTGTCAAATACAGCTAAGGTAATCTATTCCTGATGTAGAAAAGCCTTTGTATTTCAAAACAATAAAAAGTTTTGTAAACAGTTAATTTATGAATATGACCATATCAATGATAATTCATGTCAGCACAGAAGCACAGACTACTGAGCTGGTAATACCCTCGGGGAATTAAAACTCCACCAGCAGTTGCATCAACCCAGTGGTTGTAAATAAACTCATCATAGATACCAGGATTAAATTTTATATTTACGCCAGACGCGCGTTTCGTCTACACAAGACTCATCAGTGTAAAGCATCTATGACGGCAGTATGAAAACCCAACCAGCATGCGTAGGCCAATCTTGCTTACTCTGGTTCACTCAATGGAAATAAAATATGAAAAAATAACAAAAGAAAATAAAAAGCAAAAAAAGGAATAGAAAAATTGTGACTACAACTTCACAAAATATAAGAGAATGTGACCAATATTTGCTTTAATGTTTTAAAATTATTATGATGTGTCAAAGTCTCTGTATACTCTGTATAACCCTGAACGCAAACTGAAACTATCAAATGTTTGAGATGGCATCTTATACTCTGAAATAAATTCTGTATTGATGTCATTAAATAGAAAGGCGAATGCAAGACTTACTAAAAATGACTGTCCAATTGATCGAAGTGTTGTACAGCATGTGTGATATCTGTGTAATTAGTAACTAAATTATTAGAAACACTGTGATCTACGCAAAGTAATCCAACTAACAAATAAACTTGTTTCTTTTTTTTGTTATTATTTTCTTGCGTCATGATCATAATATTCTACTATTAGAGAACAAGTTGAGATAACATTGGTCCTCTCTTGATGATGGCATTACAATACATGATGTGAATGAATTAAAAGAAAAGTATTCAGTCTTAAAATTTGTAATTATAACAAAATCATTCAATCAAATTTTACAATGTGAACAATAATTGTATTAAGTGATTTGTGTAACAGGTTGTGTATAGTCTAAGAATACTAAAAATCAACAGATCACTCACATTTGCAAGAGTTGAAAAACATCAACAAATTCTTTTATTAGACACAAATTATAGGATATAAACTTCATGCAATTCGTCATTGGCTAATCACAATCTGTCAAATCAACACTAACGGACAGCGATGATGTTTTAGCCTCAATTTCATACTTTCCATTTCAAACTGCACAGGTCACATAAGCTCAAAGTATGTAATTAATTAAAATTACATGTCTTGATAACTCATTCAGGTGAACAAGTTACATCTACAAAAAAATACTCGTTAATCTGTTGCTATACCAGCCGTCAACGTGTTGTACTGCTTGTTGCCTGCACTTGTTAATGGAGGTTTGAAATTTTGTCTCCGGGTAAAACAGGCACTGAATTGTAGTTTTCAGCGATATAAATGTACAGATAGTAGTATAAACACAATAAGCAATGATTTGGAGTAAATTGGGTATCATTAATCCAGATATTGTAGATGTAGAAGATCCATTAGACCGCGAATTTGCATCGGATTACGTGCAAAACGTAATGGCGCTCAACCCCTTTCCCCGGTTGAAAATATTGAAAACATTAATCAAAATGATAAACAATTAAAGAAGACAACAGCAATTATACATTCCAACAATACAAAACAAACACCACATAAAAGACAGTTATCAGATGATTCAGAACCGTGTATAAAAGTGAAGCCGGACCACATAGACCATCCCCCTTCTAATGGTCAAACTTATACAAACAATTTATTAATTGACATGATCAGTAAACTCTCATTGAATCTAGAAAGCATGGGTACTAGGCTAGAAAAACGCATTTCTGATATGGAAAGCAACATAGAAAGAAAATTAACTGTCAAATTTAATACAGTCATAACCGATCGAGTCAAAGAGGAGGTTGGTAAAGCGAAAAAAAAGATATTCAAAAAGAAATGAAGGTTGTCAAAGAAAACATTGAAAAACTTGATAAAACCTATGAAGATATAGTGTCGACAAGAAAGGAAAATATCAATCCTGACAACAAAACCATCTCTAAAACTTTAAAAATAGTTGTCAAAAATCTACCAGTTGATCAGAGAGAAAATTCGGGTAACACCGTTTTAAAAGCGAAAGTAGAAGCTTTGGTCAAGGACGGAACGTTACGAGAATGTTGAGTCAAAATTATTCTGATAACACAACAGCTAGACCTGGAATAGTGTTTGTTAAACTTAATACAATTGAACATAAAAGGCTGATCTTAAAATCTAAAAGGCAACTCAAAGATAATTTTAAATACAAAACTATATATATCGAAAATGACCTTCCACGAGAGAAAAGAATGGCCGACTACAATAACTGAACACTTCTTAAAGCCCTAGGTAGGGAAACAGATTTTAAAATAATTTGAGGTCGAATCATAAAAAAAATAGTGTAAATACTGCCGAGCTTAATACGAAGAATAATGAGGGTCAACGTTATGACCGACCCCCTATCAACAATAGAGGCCGGAATAATGGACATTACGGTGGATACAGAAGACACAACGCACACACTGGTGGATCCAACGGATACTAATATAAATGCGGGTTTTGGAATATAAACGGTTGGATTCGCAATCAAAACAGTGAAAAAATGCATTATTAGACTTTTGCATTAGTGAGCTAAATTTGAATATAATTGAAATCGCAGAGACACATTTAATGAATGGTGCCGCAATCCAAATTAGTAATTACGAATGGTTTGGTAATAACAGAAAACATATACATATCCGTGCAAGAACAGGATCTGGAGGAGTTGGGTTTTTGGTCCGAAAAGATTTGTTATCTACATTCAAAGTCACAATTGAAGACGATTCAGAAGAAAACATTTTATGGATTAAATTTGTAGAAATAAATCAACCATCTAAATGTTTTTATACATGTGTGATATATTTACCACCAGCATTTTCTTCTCGTTCAATTAATGCACATAATTTCTATGATGTCTTAATGGAACAAATTTACACAATACCAAATGGAAAATTATTTTATCTATGTGGTGATTTTAATAGCCGAATTGGTGATATGGATGATTTCATTACTGGAATAGATAATCTTTATACTCAACCCACAACACATACCTGATCATTCCATGCTATGCTGGGAATTAGAGGCTAATGTTTCCTCAAAAAGTGAAATTAATTCAAACAAATGTAGTGTCAGTAGTAAAACTAAAATCAGAAAAAGTCCGTATCATATAAGGTGAAAAATATTCCAAATAATTGGATGTCTGATCAAGTTTCAATAAACTGTATAAATGAATGTATACACAATATAGAATGTACAAATGGTTTACAAAAAAATGTTGATGATTTATATAACAATTTTGTTGATATTATGCATAATGAAATGAAAAATATACTTGAATCAAGGGTAAAAGTCTTGAATGGTAACAACAATAAAAGACGACGATTTAAAAAATAACCTGGTGGAATAACGAACTGACTGAAAAATTGAACAATGTATGTGAAGCTGAAAAACACTTTTTTAAATTGTCCGCATACATGTAATACGGCAAAAAAAAAAACAGATCCGCAAAATTTTTATCGAAAGACACAAAAGCTTTGATAAATCCGTCCAACAATTAAAAAGGCAATACTGGCACAGAGGCCAGGAAAAACTTGTTAAATTGAGTAACACTGACTCTAAGCAATTTTGACCAAAAAATGGCAAAATAGGCATTGGCAATGAGAGGCAATCGAACATTCCTAATAAAGTAGTACAAGATGATGGTTCAATAACAGACAGTTTGGGGTACACGTGATTACTCGTGTATCAATGTTGTCCAAAATAGAGCCATAAGATTTTTTATGTGTAAATATACCCCAAATGATCGATGCCATGGAGATATGGATTGGAAACCACCATCTGTAAAACAATAGACAAGTGTATTTAGACACTGGAAAAGATGTTCAAATATGACTCATGATAGAAAAATTTTTAAGGTTTTCAAATGGTTAATCAAAAAAGCTAGAGGTAGAATTAAGGATTGGAGCCATAGAGTCATAGACATGTTTAAAAATCATAATTTTGATAATTATTGTAACTATGAAACTAATGTATTAAAAAAGAGTATTATTGTACAATTAGAAACAATAATGTTTGATAAATATAAAATAGAATGGAGTAATAGAGTATCTGCGTATGCTCAAGGTAATAAATTAAGAACTGATAAGTTATTTAAATATGATTATTGTACTGAACCTTACTTAAAATGTAAAATGCCATCTAAATTTATAAGTTCTTTTGCTAAATTTAGATGCGGAGTTGCTCCCCTTAGAATAGAAACGGGTAGATATGAAAGAAAAGAAATACACGAAAGAACATATTTTTATTGTAATAATAGTATTTTAGATGAACTACATGTTTTATTGAAATATCCACTATATGAAGATCTTAGACATATATTGTTTTATGAAGTTGCAAATTTTAATATGGATTTTAACATTTTATCAGATAATGAAAAGTTATTTTTTTTTATTCAATAATGATAAAGTTTTTGCAAGTGTCGCCAGCACCTGCTTAAGCATTTTAATCAGAAGAATTTTTTTTATATATATAATTCATTTTGCTGTATTTTAATGATATTCATAAGCAAATATAAATTATATATAATATGTACAATATCTAATTGTTTTTTTAATGGTATTGATTGTACAGTCTCTCATAAATCATTTAATATTGGCACATACAATTTGAATTTAAAGTTTGTTATACATGTATGTTTTATGTTTTATGTACCTGTATGGATATTTTATTGTGTAAATATATGTAATTGTATGTGGTGAGACTTTAATAAAATATTGAATCTGAATCTGTATCGACTGACGACAGCATGTCCAGGTATGCCAACATCTCCATTGACTAAAAACATACTCACTATAGATATCGACAGCAGGTTCTGTAGATTATAATTAGCATTAACGTCAATGGGAAATGTTTAACAGAATTTATCCCTATATATGTATTGATTAAACTTGAGCATTAATATATTGAGTTATAATATTTAATATGTTAAAGCACGGGATTTTCAAATCGCGAATAGTTTTCGTGTTAAAGGAAGTTACGGAATATTGTCATTCGAAGCTCGTTTAGAGGTACAGCGCAAATAAGTTTAGGTAAACACATTTCCGAGCAAGTTCTCGATTTGAATGAAGACAATTTGTTAAGAGACCCCTTGCATAGTTAGTCCGAACGTCATAACGCTTCAAATTCACAAACAAGTCAACAAACCGTGACAGTAGACACTTTTGGGATTTTCACACATTATTTAGATAAGAAACGCGTTGAATTTAAAGTCAGCCATTCTTTCAGAACAGGACAATTTGTCAAAGAAAAACAGAGATGAGGCCAATATTTACTTTTAATCAGAAGGGGATCGGATTCAGTTTCATTTTAACGAGAGTATTATGGATGGTCTTAACAAAATCCAAAAGCATCTTGTATATGTTGCTTCGCCCCTTTTTTAATTGCTGGTGATTTGGTGGGTATACCCAAAGAAAGAAAATAACTCATCAGGATTGCTGATAACGTCACTGGGTGATGGGCTACTATTAAAAAATACGAGAGTTATGATATCGCCGACAATGATAAAAACAAAAACAAATCGTCAGGCCGAGACTAGGGCCATTAAAACTATCAAGGAGAAAAAGACCCGCTCTCCGCCGTATACAGCTAGACCCACTTAGCAGTTGGAAATTCCGCTACTGTCCCTGTTCCTCCTCCAGCTTACGATTTCAGCCGTGCTCCATTGACATTTGTCACTACTGTAAGCAGTATAGTCAATGAAGAAGAAACTGTCCACTCAACTCTTAAACAAGTTTTTTTTTTTTTTGATAAAAACGTTTTATTCAATTCAGGTAACGAATTAGACTATAAAGATGTATATTTGTTATACGAGATGAAACAATATTCCAATTGGATTATCTCCCGTTTAACGCAAGTTTCAATCGACATATTACACAAATGTAATCTGCCATTAGAAATGCATTACTGTTTTAGAAGTCCGTTAGTAAATAATAATCAAAGGTACCAGGCTTATAAAGTATACTTTGGATAGTCAAATCGCGATGATTATATTGCGAATATTTTTGATGATGTGTTCACTTACACTAAAGGCATGTTTTGAATGTTGGTTCCTTTTATTAATGCTGAATAAGATAGCTAATATGTTTTAAATGATTGACAATGCAGTTAATAATTCATTTCGCTGCTTAAATTATGAAAAAAAATGTTTCTCTTAAAAATTGATCATAAATCATACGTGAAAAAATTAGAATACTACATCAAAATAATTACAAAATGAAAGGTTATCGATATATTGAAAACAACAATGTAAGGGTTCAACATAATCTTAAAAAACAAATATGAACATAACAAAATGAAAAATAAACAAATGTTATTTTTCAACTGTAATAAAACTTCTTTTTTGTAAACTTTGTTTTTAACAAAGAGAATGTGTTTCTTGGTTACAAACATGAAATTTATTACTGAATCTGTTAGTCATAATTACAAAGAATTATATATACAAATGTAAATTAAATTAAAAAAACAAATATGGTTTGGGTAAAGAATAGAATAAAGAGATACCAATATCTTAAAGAAAAATAGAGTCCAAGTGTGTGAAAAATTTTGGTCTCCTTTATATGAAATATTTAATTAGTTATTGTTTCATATCAGTGAGATTTTTGTTGGATTTTTTATTATATTATGAGCAAAAGTTTATCCTTAAGCTTTTGATTTGTTTTGTCTTTAAAATATATAAGTCAAGACACATGTGGTAGCAAAACAAATGAGTGAAGAGTATTTGTATTGTATGAGAGAAAGTCAGAGAGCGAGAGAATATAACCAAATAACATTTATATGTAACCTTACTATAATTGTAAAAATCAATTTGTGAGTGATATATATTGTATACTGAATTATTTTCTATATGTAACCCCTTGATACCCTTTTCAGGTGTAAGTGTAGGGGTACATGCATGTAAAATCCTGACTATTGAAAAACAAATAAAAGATAAATAAAAAAAAAAACACAAACACACACACATCATAATTTATTCTTTACGGATAAGTAGGTTAAAAAAAGATCACTTTTAATATCGTTTATATTTAGGGGTATTTATACCGTGTGTATGAAAAGCTTTTCTGGATTTACTTCCAAACCCAAACCCTTGATATTCACGAATGTGTAAAAGGATAGAATCGTTACAAACTATAGCATAAAAAAAGATTATTTCTTTTACCTAGGATTCTGTATTATAGGTGGCCTGCTGCAAGAAAGATGTCTGGCCATATTTAAGACGATTTCAACAGTTAACCAATCAGAGGCATTTGAAAATTCCGCCCTTTACCCTAGTCGATCAGCTTTCCAATATTAACTTGATGGATGAATTATATCGTAAAATTTGAAATGCAAAAAAGAAGAAAAAAAGAAAAACAAGTTTTTAAGGATTATAAAAAACTTCAAGCATGTTCAAAGTATTAAGAAAATGTAAGCAGTTACTACTACACAAGAGGTAACCTTCGTGTTTCTCATTGGAGGTTAAGTCTTGGTGTTTAAACTAGGACGGAATTGTAGCTTTGTCATGTTATCAGTGACAAATATGTCATACCGGTCAAACAAATCATGCTGTTTCCCGTCAACTTTCGTAAGGAAAACTTCTACTTCAATTTTGATCTCATTAGCTCCTTTGTAACCTTAACGCTTGTTTGTAATGCATTGAATCCGTTTGTACTGCATTAAATTCTTTGGATTGTGTCAGCACAATTAGAACAAGTCAACAGTGTTCCTTAACACCGGTAATTAATATATATGTTGGTTTTTTTAGAACATTTTTTATGACAATAAACAAGGGGATTCTTCAGATGAAATAGATAAGCATGAGAAAATAACTTGTTCTTCCAAGATTTCTCTTCGTACAAAAAAAAGGAAAATCCAACAAATAAGAAGCCTAGTTTCTGTACAATTCAAACTCCTCCTTAGCAATCTTTTTTGATGATACCAGTAAAATTCATAATGAAATTTTCTGCAAAGAAACCTGTATATCTCTTTCTAATGATAAAATCAAATGTGTACAATGTATATGGTCCGAAGGACAACTTTATGATGTGCCAAAAACACATACTGGTAGTTACATGTGTATCTATGTTGAGGGATCCAGAATGTTCCGTCTCCTCTGCTAATAGCCCAACAGCATCAACACTTAAAATAGCGTTTCCTTATTTGATGATAATTCGTCGGTAAAAAAAGTCACCTCTTTTAAACCATATTGGTTCAAAAAGCATTACGATTAGACTAAAATGCTAAGTAGAGTGTAAGTTATTCGATAAAGAAATGTATTGCTTTACTGCACTGTACTGGTTTTCCAAGGAAAGTATTGCTTATGAAAAATGCTTAACTATGCTGAAACGGTAGTAGAAAAAGCACGGATGAATTGAAATACATAAAATATAGACCAAGAGCTTCTTTCTTCGATATCTTCAATACATAAGGCTTATACATAGCCACATAACAGTGGAAATGGTCAAAGCTGAATAATGGTTTTCTTTCTGTCTTGCTAGATGATTCTTCCGCTGTAGGTAAAGGCAACAGTAGTATACCGTTGTTCAAAATTCATAAATCATAAAAAACAAAATCGGGGTAATAAACTAAAACTGTGGGAAACGCATTAAACATAAGGGGAGAACAACGACACATTAAAATGTAAAACACACACACAGAAACGGACTAAGCATTAGACAAAATCCTTTGAGAATAACAAATATTACATCAAAACCAAATACATGAATTTGGGATAGATAAGTACCGTTACACGTCTTATAGTAATGTGAATTCACACTCAAAAATAAGAGAAAACAAACGAAACAACCGAAACACAACGTTAAAATGTAACACACACAGAAACGAATGGCCATATTGGTACAGGACATTTTTAAAGGACAAAATGATGGGGTGGACCTGGTTTTATGGCATGCCAAACCTCCCTCTTTTATAGCCATGTGAAATAAAACATTAAAATGACAACAAAGCATTACAGGACTACAATATAAATAAATAGAACACAATTGACAAAGAAACAGACAAACTATAGCTAACAAAAGGCAACAAGTTTAAAATTTTTAATACGCCAGAAGTGCATTTTGTCCACACAAGACTTACTAGTGACGCCCAGATACAAAAGTTTGAAAGCCGAAACAAGTACAAAATTGAACAGCATCGAGGACCAAAAGTTCCAAAAAAGTTGTGCCAAAAACGGCCAGGGTTTTCCGTTAGGTTCCAGAACATCCCTATTATTTAGAATAATTTATACTTTTGCAAACAGTAAATTTTATAAAATGACTTTACAAAAGATGTACATGATAAAACTGATGTATTAACTAATTCGAAGCATATATATAGAGCAGATATTTTGTTATCTTTCGTTTTTGAATAACAACTCTTGGAACATTAACTTGTTTGTTTTGTTTTTTTTATTATTGGAAATGATCTTTAAAATACATCTCATGCAATGCAGAATATTTGTACGAAGTTGTAAAATCTAAACCTATCAGAAAGGCTTGATATTCGTGTACTGTCCGTTATTAGCACGACATTGCATCTGTGAAATTTGGCAAACGATGAAGATTCGTTAACAATTTGAAGACTACCAGCCTGTCCTTGTTAGTATTCCTTGAATCGTCACCGCCTTTCATTGGAACTTTCTTTATTCTTTAAAGTGAACTGCCAACACTATCTAATCTTGAGTTATTTAGTTCATCAGGGAAATGTTAATTTCCCCATAATATTTACTGGTTTTGGAGAGAACACACATAACAGTTTGAGGTCTTTGTCAAAAGTGGGAATTGTCTTATACTTCGAGATATAAATTGTGTCCCAACTATCGACGACTTGTTGCTGAGAACATCATGGATGATGAAGTTATAACGAGTACACTGACGGTCACAAATGTCTACGTATGTGGATAGACACTATATTTAGAAATATTGATGCTAGATTTCAATCGTCAATTAACTCTCCTGGTAGAATTTGCTGATTTTGACATACGATTTCTACAAAAATTAAGGCAACACTTCTATACCGCTGTTCAAAAGTCATAAATCGATTGAGAGAAAACAAATTCGGGTTACAGACTAGAACCGAGAGAAACACATCAACTATAAGAGGAAAACAACGAAACAACATAACACTGAAGTGTAACAAACAACAAACGGTAATGCAATACACACAGAAACGATCTATAAGATAATAACGGCTGTTTTCCTGACTTGGTACAGGACAAAAAAGTGGACTGATGAATTCAGCCAATATGCAAGGAATGACATCCACATACCAGTAACTTTTTCACCCTGGAACACAGACAAAATGCTAGCAAGTTTGTTCAACTTCAATCTTTATTCTTAGAAATGTTGAACTGTAAAGCTAACGAGTCTCTACTTGAGTGGGAACTGACGATGATTTTAATCCTGAAGACGTCAATGTTCCATTTAATAATTTTTTCTTCAATTACTAAAGGTCACAGAAATTATTCTGCAAGTATCCAATACTTTGTCAGAGAGAACTTTCAGTCGAATGAAACAGTTAAAGACTTGTAAAAGGAATAGGTTGCAAAATAAGTTGGAATTCCCTCTCTTAAGAGGGGTTTCAGTCGCATGAAGCCAGTAATGACTTGTACGACGAATAAATATAAAACAAATATGATTGGTCCTTCATTCGATTGCAATGCCTAAAGTGTACAAGTGAGAGGTTTAGTTAGCTTTAAACACGGGTTTAATCTTCCATTTTCTGCACAAGAAAATCCCTATACTCATTTAGGAATAGGACAGTTGTTATCCATTTGTCTAACGTGTTTGTGCTTTTGATTTTGCCATTTGAGTAGGGACTTACTTTTTTTAAATTTTCCTCAGAGTTGAGTATTTTTGTAATTTTACTTTTTATGGTTGTCTTTTCATGCGAAGATAGCTGTCAAAACCAGTGTATGGAAATGAATAAAGAGATCAGTTGTCTCATGGGCACTCATACAATATCGTCTTATATCAGATATACCCAGCTGTAAAACATAAATTGACAGATCATTTTATCTGGACTTAGTATAGTTGGCATGACAAGGCTGTGAATATGCAACAATTTGGCAAGTTTGCACAAAAGGTACATGGCAAGTGGAGGTGAGTATTTGTGTGAAGGAGGAGGAAATGCAATCATTAGATTACAGTATCAACTGTTGTTACACTGAAATGAAAGTTCACAATTCGAAAATTAAAGTCATTTTTCGTGTTAAGTTCAGTTATTGAGGCGTTCCTGTATTAAGTCTACATGTGAAAAGAGTTTAAACCTAGCTTGGTTCAACCTTACTTGTCAGTTTTACTGTTATATAAAATAAAAATAAGAAATTATGGTATGACAACTACATATCCTAGACCAAATAATATGAATGTAAGCAACTGTAGGTCGCAACTGAACATAAACAGTGTTTTAATTGATATTTTACAAAAGACCCGGACATGACTTAATGTCAATTAAACGAGAACATTAACGGTCTGATTAATGCTAGAATCATAAAACGGAAAGAAAGACACAATTGTCAGTGAAGTATACTATGAACAGAACAATTGACTACTTGTCCAAGAGACACACGGACATGCATAGTGTGTTCGTTTTTGACATATTCCAAAATCGCATGCAAATAAAATGTTTTCTTACTAAAATATGATATGATATGCTCATCCTTTTTTGTTTTTAAATTTAAAAATATCAAATTTTTTCGTAAGTTTTTATTCGCAAAATACTTTATTAGAATGTTTTCAAAAACAAAATAACAACTAATAACTAATGAAATGCTGATGAAAATCGTTCGCAAAACACACTAATCACGTTCATCACACTAATCACGTTCATCACTTTTCTTTAAATTTATTTCGAATCGAATTCGATTTGGCTAACTCGCATTATTCAATTCCCATTAGAAATGCGTTTTCGTTAATTCGCTTTGATTCGAATTAAACTGTGTGGACACTTTCTTAGATATTATTCGAATTAAGTTAAGATTAATTAATTAAGAATCGAATTAACAACGTTCGGACAGTAAAGCGAATTTGACGCGCATTGCATTTAGCGTATTAAAATTTACGTTCAAATTAGTTAATGCGAATCGAATTCAAATTAAGTGTGAACGCAGCATCAATATAATTAAAAAGATATGTTTATATGTATTCGTCGGAATTCAAAAATAGATCAATCTTGAACTTAAATTGTTGATTTACAACAACTTCTTATATTTTCGTCAGACTTGATGCGCTATATTATGGGAAGCCGTTCTCGTCAAAACTATGTTTAAACACTTTTTTTCGAAAAAAATACACACTGAGATTTAAAAACCTAAAATAACACACTGAGAAATCGAAATTACACACTGAGATTTAAAAAAATAAAAAACACACACTGAGAATTCAAAATTACACACTGAGATTTTAAAAAGACACACTGACATGAAATAAATTGAAAAACACACACTGAGAATTGTTAATTACACACTGAGATTTCAAAAATACACACTGAGATTGATATGCAAATTACTAATGAATATTCATGCGATGAATAATTCAACAGATTAATATCTTGATCTCAAGAACTCTTGTCATTATAATGAAATGCGATTCCTTCAACCAACATTCGTAATAAATTTCAAGACCTAACATCGCTCATATTCATACGTTTGTTGCCTATAAATCAGATCATTACTACCAGTAATTAAACATGTGTCCCTTTTCAAAAGTCTTCCAACTGTTTCCCTGATTTCGCTAGTTAATCTTTTATATTTTTGTTACGTTTATATGCTATAATAGACACTTGAGTAAAATTTCACTGTATTCTTTTGCAGATTGTTCCAATGTTTTCTTATAATTTTAATAAAGTTTTTCACCATTTGGTTATATTTTGTAATAAGAGTAAGTGGGTATTTTTCTTGTTCTTTTATTTCTAAAGGTTTTTTTATTAATAATTTGGAACCAAATCGAAGGACTAACGAGTTCTGTCCCCTTGTTGTTTTAAGCTTGTAATAGATTCAGATTAAGTATGCTAATAAGATATGTGCGCATAAAAAGTGCGCACAAATCTCAGTGTGTAATTTTAAATTCTCAGTGTGTAATTTTAAATTCTCAGTGTGTAATTTTAAATTCTCAGTGTGTAATTTCAAATTCTCAGTGTGTGTTTTCAGTTTATTTATTCTCAGTGTGTCTTTTGAAATCTCAGTGTGTAATTTTCAATTCTCAGTGTGCATTTTTCATTTTTGTAATCTCAGTGCGTCTTTATGAAATCTCAGTGTAATTTTTAATTTTCAGTGTGTAATTTTTAATTCTCAGTGTGTAATTTTCAATTCTCAGTGTGCGTTTTGAAGTTTTTAAATCTCAGTGTGCTTTGTTGTAATTCTCAGTGTGTAAATTTTTCGAAAAAAAATAATTTAAGATATATAAACGGTATAACTGCCTTTTCATAGATGAAGATATTTCAGTTTACACGAAAAACTCTACATTAAAATTACGACAAGAGGACAATTTTCGGTCCTTATATTTAGTTTTCTTTATTTGGAAAGAAATGTTCCTTTCCTTTGGCACAATCATACGATAATATTGAGAATGGAAATGAGGAATGCATCAAAGAGACAACCACAAGACCATAGAGCAGACAACAGCCGAAGACCACCAATGTGTCTTTAATGCAGCGAGAAACTCCCGCACCCAGAGGCGTCCTTCAGCTGACACCCTAAACAAATATGTATACTAGTTAAGTGATAATGGACGTCATACTTAACTCAGAATTATATACAAGAAACTAAATTAAAAATCATACAAGACTAGCAAAGGTTAGACGCTACTGACTTGGGACACCCGGTAAAACATGTTTTTAGAGTGCTCAACCACCCTCCTATACATCTAGTCAATGTAGAAAAAAACAAACGCACAACAATACGCATAGTAAAACTCAGTTTAAGAGAAGTCCGAATTCGATGTCAGAATAGGTAACAAAAGAAAATAAACAAAATGACAATAATACATAAATAATAAAAGACTTCTAGCAGTTACAGACATGCCAGCTCCAGACCTCAATTAAACTCATTGAAAGATTATGTCTTTATCATATGAATATCAAGCACAATCCCTCCCGTTACGGATTTTGTATTATACCATCATAAAGTATATGTGGAGAACATAACCCGTGTCATGTTAACAATTGGTTTTAGAATAAATGTGATTTTTTTCCGATGCAAAGACCCTATAAGTGAATCAATATTTAAGTCAAAATGCACAATCGTTAATGACCTGACAACAGTATCGTAACTATATCCCTTCTTAATAAGTCTGTTTAGAGCTTCCCGTTAATGATATAGATATCAAGAACGAAGTAAGTTCAACAGGATAAATTTCTTTAGTATACATACTGAAGTCGTCATTATTGAGAGCCAATATGTATATACACTTAGTATAACAATTCGTTCGATATGCCCGTGTCTGTTGTAATGTATGGGTTTTAATGAACGTAATATATGTATTACTGGTAAATTATAAAGTCAAGGATTTCATTACCTGTAGAAAACTTATTTCGAACGGGATAGCACATTCTTATATTTACATGATGTTGTGTACCGAGCCCGGAAATTTAGAATTGATCCGGTTAAACTTATCGATCTTTTAATCACCTTGTTTTAAAAGGTTACCAAAAAGTAAAATCACAAAAATACTGAACTCCGAGGAAAATTCAAAACAAAATTTATGAAAATTGTTTAAAATTGACGATAAAGGGCAATAACTCCTTAAAGGGTCAACTGACCATTTTGATCATGTTGACTTATCTGTAGGTCTTACTTTGCTGTACATTATTGCTGTTTACAGTTTATCTGTATCTATAATAATATTCAAGATAATAACCAAAAGCTGCAAAATTTTCTGAAAATTACCAATTCTGGGGCAGCAACCCAACAACGGAATGCCTGATTAGTCTGAAAATTTCAGGGCAGATAGACTTTGACCTAACGAAGAAATTATTCTCGTCAGATTTGCTTTAAATGCTTTGGTTTCTGAGATTTTAGCCAAAACTGCATTTTACCCTATGTACTATTTTTAACCATGTCGGCCATCTTGGTTCGCAGGCAGGGTCATCGGCCACATTTTTAAAACTACATACCCTAATGATGATTGTGGACCAGTTTGGTTAAATCTGTCTCAGTTGTTTCAGAGGAGAAGATTTTTGTACAAGATAACAAAAAGTTATGAAAAATTGACAAAAATTTACTATAAAGGACAATAACTCCTCAAGGGGTCAACTGACCATTTTGGTCATGTTGACTTATTTGTAGATCTTACTTTGCTGAACATTATTGCTGTTTACAGTTTACCTCTATCTATAATAATATTCAAGATAATAACCAAAAACGGCAAAATTTCCTTAAAATTACCAATTATGGGGCAGCAACCCAATAACGGGTTGTCCAATTCATCTGAAAATTTCAGGGCAGATAGATCTTGACCAGATGAACAATTTTACACCTGTCAGATTTGCTCTAAATGTTTTGGTTTCAGAGATATAAGCCAAAAACTGCATTTTACTCATATGTTCTATTTTTTAGCCATGGCGGCCATCTTGGTTGGTTGGCCAGGTCAACGGACACCTTTTTTAAACTAGATACCCCAATGATGAGTGTGGCCAAGTTTGGTTAAATTTGGCCCCGTAGTTTCAGAGGAGAAGATTTTTGTAAAAGTTAACGACGGACGCAGGACGACGACGGACGACGGACGCCAAGTGATGAGAAAAGCTCACTTGGCCCTTTGGGTCAGGTGAGCTAAAAATGAAGCGGAGGCAGCCGTGTCTGTTGTTTCTTTCATTTCTAGATCTGGGGGATATATTAATGAAACCGAATCAGAAAAGTTCGGATTGTTTATGGAAAGAACATCATCAATATATCTGAAAGTGAAATTAAATAATCTGGCTTCTTTGATCCTCTTGTTTTTGACAAGTGTCTGAAGGAACTCCGATTCATTTGAAAATAAGAAAAGGTCGACAAGGAGAGGCGCAGTTTGTTCCCATAGTAATGCCGATAAAACTCCAGCATACTGATTACTAGTTCCTCTGTGTAGCATATGTTTACCATTTTGTTCACGATTAACAAAATATGCCTTATGGTATCCTAAAGTAATAAATTTATAGCGTATGCTTCCATTTTTAAGTTGAAAGGCATTGTAGATCATATCTTTCAGAGACGATTTTTCAATTTCACATGGGGAATGGTGGTATACAGGGTTGAAAAATCAAAAGTTATGATTGAACTAATTTCAGAAAAAGACCAAGATTTAAATATATCCCGAATTTCTTTATGATTCAACACTGTAATTAGATCTTTGAATATTGTTTTATTGGTATTAATAAAGATTGTGTTACCTTTTGATGTTATATGTGTACTGACTGACAATTTAATCTTAGGTGCATGATTATTCTATTAGTTGTTATTAGCTTTTAACTAGCTATCAGTATCTTCAAAGTACTCTCAGCAACTGTCATTAGTTTCTCTTTGTTTATTGTTTGGATGTAGAAGTAGCCATCCACGTCCACTCTGCGTTAGATGTATTTTTATTTGTATTTATATAGTTTTTTTATTTCTGTGTCATGTTGGTCACTTGTGGAGAGTTGTATCACTGGAAATCATTACATCTCTTCTATCTTATATTATATCATCGATTTAGTGTTAGTAAACTTATGTTTTCACTAATAAACTAGTTAACTTAAGATGTGTGCCGAGAGAAAATCACGCCAGAGTCTTATAGAATTGAATCGTAACCCTGGAGAAGGTGAAGGGCATTCAAGGTTATGTTGCCATATAAAGTTTTGAAGTACCAGTCTTACATTAAAGAAAAAAATCCTGAACTTTGTTGCACTTTTTAATCATGTAAAATCAAGATTTAGTCCGGCGGTTTTTAGTGCTACATTTGAAGCAGGATCTATCTACCCTTCCATAATAATGAAACATGTAAAAGTTGGAATAGCTGGTAAAGTTGCTTGTATTTTAAACAATTATGTTCGAATAGAACATTACTTTCTACGGAGTGTACAGTCTTTTTGTTGATCCTCAGTGTATAACGCCATTGCTTTGACTAACCTGCATTCAAATTGAATATATAAAAGTAGTAAATAAACACGAATCAAATTTCACAGGTAAACCCCACTATTTCAGGCTTAAATTACCCATGATTGCGATAATAATTTAGATTATTTCCTAATAGAAAGAAAGGGGCATGTCGGATATCAATTTAGTCGTTACATTCCCCGTCATAATTTATCAGCAATTAGCGCATTAGCACAAAAGATAATAATTCATCCTAGACAGGCGACAAATTAATGCAATACTTTGGCATTAGCCACAATTAGCTTTGCATATTTTTCGACAAGAGAAGTTATCAAAAGACGTTCCGCGACATATATCTATGCCAAGTATACAATTTCTTAATTTTCAGTAAAAATGTGTCCCATTCTTCAAATCTGAATTCTGGTATTTGGACTTAATTGGCTTCTGTGAGGAAATTCTCATTCAGGCGTGGGAAGATATTTTGGGAATTCTTTCTCTCTATTTTATGACGAAAGTTCTGAAGTAAATTTTGCAATTAATTTGACGCCTATTTTCTCTTGAAATGATTTTACAAAAGGAATGTTTATTTAAAAGTATAATCTAGAGAAAAAAAAGAGATCCATGTACGACTATATATTCTAAACTTTGTGGAAGTACACGAGATTTACTCTTCCAATATTTCAAAATGTATGCAATGCATAGCTGTTTTATTTTATTTTATTTACCTTATCAAACGAAAGACATGTTTACAAATTAAATTCTGTTATAACAAAAAATCGAAATAAAATATTTAGGTAAGACAAACTCTTGTCTACAGTATTTTCAAATATATCTTTCATTCTGACAGTTTATTAGGTCTATGGAATTTCTACACGTTTCTTTTTCATATGAATAAATGCATTCAAGACAATTTATTTTCTTCAGAATATGATTATTTCTATTTAATAGCATTCCTCTCCTTGATTGAGTTGAAATGCAAACATTTTCCCGTAATTATTGTATCTCTTATATTCGAATTTGTTTAAGCATTACTGATGGCTTTAGCGGATTTGTTAATCGTCTGTGTCGGCAGAGAAATTTATTTAACTAACACAAGGTTCTTTAATTAAAACAATAATGATATAATGTCAAAACCATAGGCTCCATTAAACAGTCTGATGATATTTCTATTATTGTGAATTATTATTGAGTCTAATCATTAGTGCATGATTTCTCATAGAAAAAGAGTAGTTAATGCTTTAAAAAAAAACAATCAATTGTTCAAAATTACACAATATACTGAGTTTTGTGATAGACCATGCAGACTTTTATAGGATAGAAGTACCATTGCTGTCCATGGCGCGTTAATTATAACTTCTACAATACATCAAACGGTATTTGTTACATCCTATTTCTTTGTTTGATTAAACAGTTGTAAAATTGTCAAACATTTAAAGCAGATCCTGCTCCTGCTACAAATGTGGCACCCGTCGTGATGATCATGGTAGTACAGAACCGGTAAATTCTGTAGGTCACATTCGCGAAAAATCTATTTTAGGTGATAAATAAATAAAATTACAGTTTTGAAATATTATCATCAACACAAAATTATTCAAATAACAAAACTTCAGACTAGGTACCATTATTGGGATGTCACACGATTAGATGAACTAATATAGTTATAAATTAAAAAACAAAAGGTAAAGCGATTCTGCCTTGAGGTTCGAATAGTCTGACGATTTCAAACTCACTTATACTGGTCTTAAATAATTACTTTATGAAATCCTATAGTTTTATGTTGACAACTGGAGCTGAAAATATTTCGACTCTGCTTTGTAAATTTCTTGTACTTTCCTGCTAAGTATTTGTCATATGTTGGTAGCAGGAATACGTTGAATATATTAATTTTAGGACAAATGGTCTCGGAATGATAAAAGTTAAGTACACTCGTTGTATAGGGATGTGTTGACCAATGTGTCGGTCTTTACTCAATTGTATTCCATTTTGAGTATGTTTCTGATGATTGTGTTTGTATAATATGCTGGTCTAAAACTGTTCGAGGATGAAGTGACTGTTTGTATAATATGCTGGTCTAAAACTGTTCGAGGATGAAGTGTGTTTGTATAATATGCTGGTCTAAAACTGTTCGAGGATGAAGTGACTGTTTAATAAAGGTTTAGGCTGTTTATTCTTTAATTCATTTCCTATTTTTGAATTTCTTTAAAAGTAAAACAGTAAATTTATTAATGAGGTTAATTGTTTTTACACATTTTTATAGCTACATATATTTATAGTTTTTCGTTTCTTTTATTTTCTTTTAAACAATTTTAAAATTAGCATGTCGCACAAAGACTAAAAAAATATGTTTATTATGGATTCGCTGGACCGGCAGAATTTTTGAAAGATAAACTGCTGCATGTAACCGGTTTTCAAAATATTTAAGCATTTTTTTACAATTTGAAATATTTTGTAGAAAACAATCATTTTGGTGCACATATCATAATTAAATTGATGCATACCGATAGTTCCTTTAAACTTGCAAAGACATTGACATCGTGATGCTCATGGTAGTACAAATTCAGCGAATAGTCTAATTCAAAAGGTTACTGTATTTTATAAAGCTTCAAACGATGCCAATTCATTAGGTGTGTATAATAATCTCCATTCTATCTCCAACTTTGTATGTAGATAATATGGCAAGCTCAAGATCGTCTTAACTTTATAAAGTTGGTGATTATAAATAAAATCAAAGCATTGAAATATATATCACCAACACATAATTATTCAAATATCATGCCATAACAACTGCAGACTAGGTACCGTTCATGGGATGTCACACGATTAGATGGACTAATATATAGGTATTAATAAAATATAAAAACTAATGAAGTTAAAGCGCTTATATCTTGAAGTTCGAATAGTCTAACGATTTCAAACTCACTTACTGGTCTTTAATAATAACTTCAAGAAATCCTTTAGTTTTATTTTGACAGCTGTGACTGAAAATGTTTTGAATCTGCTTTGTAAATGTCTTGTATTTCCCTGCTTAGTATTGGTCATCTGTTAGAAGCAGGAATATGTTGTTTATTTTTCTTTTAGGAAAATGGTCTCGAATGGTAAAAGTTGAGTATACTCGCTGTATAGGGCCGCTACAAGGCAGCACTCGCACCTGCAAAGTTAGGTTGAGTTAGGGTATGTCTTCTCGGAAACAAATTAATCCAATATGGACAGGGTGAAATATTAGTTTCATGAATAATTTGCATCATAGCTAAGCTTGACAAAAACGATCCGATAGATATATCGCTGTGAAACATTTGATTTAAACGTCATTCGTATATTTTAAACTTCAGTGACGTGTTACAGACTTCTTTTAGGTTCCAGTAAAAAGAAGAAAAAAACAGGCATGCCATTTTTGTTTTTCATTCATTTTTTTGTACCTAAACCAGGCCGTTGGATTTTCGTTTTAATTGTTGTTTTACATTTTTTCATTACAGGATCTTTTTCACGGTTATTGTTTTTTTTCTCTCCCTATATAAAGAGCTGGACGGGTTTTTTTTTTTTTTTTTTTTTTTTTTTTGCTTATATCTAAGTCATGTAGTCTGGTGGATAGATGTCTCCCTGGCAATGATGCAGCAATTTCTTATTTATGCATCAAATTAATTTAGTTATGGTCTTATTATACTGTTGAAACAAAGATAAATGATCTCTTATTATACTTTTGAAACTAAGATAAATTTACTGTTTAAGAATGAACTTCTTTTAAAGTAAAACAGTTATTTATTAATGAGGTTAATTGTTTTTAAATATTTTTATAACTGTATATTTAGAGTTTTTCTTTTTTTTTTCTTTGAAACATTTTTTTTTAAATAAGAATGTCGCACAATTACATGTATGAAGCCATATAACCGACAGGATACAAGTATATGAAAGATAAACAGCTATATACGGGCTTTTTCTCAAAAGAAAAGCAAATTTTAATTTTTAAATTTTTAAAATTTGCGTTAATCTTTTTTATGTATAAAACAATAATTTGAATTAAACGAGTTTTATACATTTCATGTTGGTGTTACATATAATTAATATTTGATTGATGCATCATAATAGTTCTTTTAATATTGCGAAGACATTGATGAGAGAAAAGTTACAGTTGACATTTAGTTGTTCCATCAAACATAAGATCGATATAAAAAGTTCTGTATTACGAACTATATAACAGATTCTGTCCATACTAAGAAATATACGTATTTAAAGGAATACGATATACTGTTACATATGTAGGTTTAACATATACATGGTATGTGTACTTATTTGTTTGAGGTAAATCCATTAAACTGAATTCTTCAGAATAGTAGGAAGTGTCAGTAGTGTCAAATTGTGGGTTTGCGGTGAAAAATAATATTAAAACCTGTTCGTCGGATTTATAATCAAATTCGTGAAAACTTGAAAGAATGAAAATCTCATATAGAATGTTGATGAACCGTATTAAAGATGTAAATAGAGAATCAAGCTGTCAATTAGTTTTTACCAAAGTTTTTACGAGTTGTTACGTTTTTTGTCTGCCGCCATTGATGACTATTGACACGTTGTTATTGGTGGAGAAGGGAAGCACGCTTCAGGTAACTTACATGACGCTTTAAACAAACTAATTTACGCCAACTTTTCCATACCTACTTTTTATGACTACAAGTTAATTAAGATACTCCTTTGTGCAATGACAATAAAACGAAGCGAAACAAAATGATTAATTATTTCTTTGCTTTTTGTAAACTATTTTTCTTGGCCTGGAAGTAACTTTTTTGAAATGACACAGAACAAAGCTAAAAACCAGATACGTAAAAAAATATTTACCTCAGTTCTAGTAACTGAGCGAATTTCATTTCAGATATTCTTTCCGAAAGGTAATTGTTGTTTTAACATCATCAATGCTAAATTAAAGAACACAGCAATATCACACGTTGGTAGACAATTTCGGAAGAACATTTAGCACATCCAAAAAATAGGATTTGAATCGGAGATCACAATTGCAATTTTTTTAAATTGTGATCCCAGATATAAAATCAGTATCATAAATTTTATAATTCTTAATCACGTATTAAGTTAGAAAAAAAAAGAATATGAAGAAAAGTTATTGTAGAGTTTTGTAATTCATGACCACAGATTGGATTCTTCGTTTTTCACGAATTTGAGAAATCTTTATTACAAAATTGGAAATGAATTTTCCCAGATATAATCCGTAATTTACGTTCTGCAGAATTGTCCTATGAATTTGATACGTTATAGAAACTTTGCATATAGTTGAATCAAACAATTACAATGAACAAGTGTTCCTGAATTCCTGAAGTTTGTAAGAACAAATTTAATCGGTGGTCTCGAATTACAGAAATTAGTAACAGAATCGATACTTTGAATTTAATCTCCGTTTTAAAAATTCTTGATCTTGAATCCAAATTTCATTTGCGGGAGCTGTGAATGGGTCTGTATGGGAAGGTGTCAATTGAATACTAGTCAAGTACTCGGCATCTATTTGTTTAAATATTACAATGCTACAGTTGCAATATAATTGTCATTGATGTGTCCTCCAATAGACGTGCAAATGGGAGTTTTTATCGATAACCTTTTACATTTTCGAATTATATATTAACTTCGATTTGTTTTATTTAATCTGAGAAATATGGATCCTTATTTTTTTTTTACTTTAAAATATATGGGTCCATATTACTGCTTATGAATTTAAAAACAGAATAGTATACGCACCATTTTAAACATTTATTTAATTGGTAAAATTATAAATTGTTCGTTTTAGCAAAAATAAAATAAAAAATTATTTCCTCGCATTGGTTCATATTTCACCGTACCTTGAACTTTTACAAAACAAACTAGTACATTTCAGAGAAAAAAAAATATCACACATTTGCCACTAGTTTCATTCACTTAATAACTGGGTTTTGCATTAAATATTTTCTTAAATGAGACATTTTATATTCTAAGATGGTCAGCGGGAATCTCAATACGTTTACAACATCAAAAGTTTGGTCATTTTTCCAGACATTTTAAACGACTTGTATCATGGTCAGGCACTCGATAAAAACGAAGACGCGTGTCTATCTACTACCTCACTCCAAGGGGTGCTCCATAAATTGTTCTGCTAAATAACTACAGATAACTTTTTCACGAAAGAAGTCAAGTACAAAGTTACTCGGTGAACTTAATGATATTTTTCTATCAAACAATAAATTTTAAAAATAAAATGGAAATTAGGAATATGTCAAAGATACAACAACCCGACCAAAGATTAACGAAGGCAAGAGGCCTCTCACTTGGGAGAGGCGGAAACATGCGGCGGGTAAAAACATGTTTTATGAGATTTCAACCATACCCCATACCTCTAGCCAATGTAGATTTAACAAACACACATCACTAACCACATTAAGGCTCTGTTTAAAAGAATACCCAGTCCGATATCATAATAGGTAACAAAAGAAACGAGTTGACAAAATGACAATGATACATAAATTAACAAAGGACTACCACCTGGTACTGACATGCCAGCTCCACTGCTTAAAAAAAGGGTGAAACTCCAAATTCAGAGCGACAGATATCTTAAGATAAAAGGATCAACTTATTTTAAACAAAAGCGTTGTTAGCGTACCAGTGGGGTTTGCAAAATGGAACACCAGAATTACAGGTAATAGAAATATGTTTTATTGCGCCATACCTTTTTGTATATACAGTACGACCGCAAACAATGGGCAGCATTCATACATATAGTTCTCTTTAAAATGTTAAAAGTTCGTTACCGTATGCTTTTTTCATTAACGAGTCTTCAGTTTTCCTCCATTTAGCTCACAAGAAATGTACCAAATCAAGAATATCCAATGGTATTTATCAGTAAGGATGCGTGACTTGACTGTAACATCTTGTGTCTTAGCTTATTGTTTTGTACAACAGGCTGTCGTTTTTTTCGTTTGTATATATTGTTTTATGTTTGTCACTTCGTAGCCTTAATTGTAAAGCTTGCTGTGCAGTATAAGTTTTGCTCATACGATGACCTACATAGGTGCTTACCTAGGCATTTGGTCTCTCTTAGAGAGTTGTCTCATTGACAATCATATCTTTTTGTGTGTATACTATCAACATTTCGGCATCGAAAGTTGGTCGGACTGTATGTGTTGGAGGTAATGTCGCTTCTTGTTATTCTTCACGAACGAGATAGTTAGTTGCATGCTTCTATAGTAAAAATACTAATCAGAGCAAATGAAATGCATGGGCTTTCCTGATATTTACTGAGTTTATATAACGTCATATGTTATATGATTTTGTCATAAATTAATCGTACAAATTTCATCCAAAAGCATCATGTAATAGTTATTTTACATTTTAAATTTTATTACCAATACCGGATGGTAACCACAAAAATGAAATATATATATATTTTTAAAATCTAATGTTTAACACATTTAGTAGAGTCTCACTGGTAATACTCACTTTCAACCACAATAACAAAAAAGCAATCATTCTTAAAAATAAAAATAAAATTAGAAACCTCAAACTAAAGTACTTTCTAAAATTCAGTTAACAAGTACAAGTTTCGTTAATACATGTATAGAAAGAGGAATAATCATGCAATTTTAATGTCGAAAGTAACTTGTACAGTTGAAACAGAGAGGAAAAAATATATTTAAAAAAAAAGTCAAATAAAAACGCTTAAAAAATCCAAATATATGAAAAATTATTAATTTGCGCTTATTGTAAGCCTACAGTCAGTGTATTTAAATGGAAAATTGCGTGTTTTTGCTATCGTCACAGCCACAACTCTCACATGATACACCATAGTCAATACGATAGCTTGGTGCTCTTTTTTAAATAGAATGTTGCCACCCCAACTTTCTGTCACTTAAAGTGTTCCCTTATTCCAATTGTTTTGTTGTTGTTTGCTTAACCTCTAGTGGAAAATTGTTATTGCATATTTAGAACGAGAATAAATCAACAATCTTAAACACAATAGATATGTTAAGCGAGATTACTGCCACTTGATGTTAGAAAAGGACAGGGGGTTGAACTGCAGCAAGATTTGGTTATCCGACATTGATTTTCACATATATCCATATGGGTCAATTAATTTTTCCCAAATTAAGTTAAGAAAAGGGGGGCGGATCAGTGAAAACACTGTCTGAATTAAGTTTTTTATCCTTCATTGAACTTTTGATGTCGTCCCTTACAACACTCAAGAGTTGTTACAAAGGTTCATTGATATATGAAGACTCTTTAACCCTTCACGTGTTTTCGGATTAAACGTTCAAAATAAGATCTGATGCCCTTCTTGCCGAGGCCAAGGGTGAAATATTTTAGAATATCTGCTATAAAATGCCTAAATTGAAGAAAAGAATGATGTCTTCAGATGTAACTATCTATTGACAACCAATGCTTTGCTACACAAACACTACGCAGAAAGGCAACTTCAAATGACTGATGACTTGATCTCTATGGAAAACAATTTAGTGAGATTCCATCAATGTTGACGGTCTGTAAAACTTATCAAATCTTTATTCTCAAGATTATGATAAGAAAATCTAGACATCATATTTTTATGGTTTGGACATTTGTATGAAATACTCATTTTTATTGCATGCTGTGTCACTGGTAAATTACTATTGGTCTGCCACTAAAGAAATCAGTTACTATAATTAGCTATACTATATTAAAATCTCCTTCGGTGGACGTCTTCAAAGAAAAGTTCTAATTATAATGTCGGCCAGTTCACGTGAGATTCTCGCAAGAATAAGGTTCCCATGCTGTAAATATAATAATTAGATATAAGTGTTCAATACATAAATGCAATAAAAAATTCATGTAACAAAGTATCATAAATAAAGAAAACAAGTATGCAAAGCAATACAAGTGGAGAAATAAAAGAAGCTTCACTAAAACTCCAAGGATAATGAGCAGTTAACATTATCATTAGATTTTACAGAAAAACATAAATTAAAATTCCACATGTGCTTCAGAATATCTAAACAATAAAAGTATGCAATAAAACATTTATTTTTCAACTTTCACGAAAAATAGGACAAGATGGAATTTAGATCATACGAGTACAATGAAAATAATGCACTTTTCCATCCTAACGATTTCTTGAATCTACATGAGATATTTGCCACTGCAGAGCATTCGTTTCAACTCTACGTGAAATACATGCCACTGTACAACGCTTCCCAACCATACGTTGTGATAGATCTACAAGAAATATTTGCCACTATACAGAATTCATTCCAACCATTCGTTATGATAAATATAAGTGAAATAGTTGCCACTGCACTATACAATTCAACCATATATTATAATGAATCAACATAAAACAATTGCCAAACAACTAATCAACAATTTTTGAATAATCATATTGATATTTTGTCTTTTTAATAATTGATCAACTGGATATTTTTTGTCCAGTGGCAAATATGTAATGTACAACAACAGGTACATGTAGTTAATAGACCATTTTAACTCAGTTAGATAGTATCTTTCGAATATGTCGACTATACTGAAAGGCGAGAAATGTTGACGACCACATACATTTCAAAGTTATCTTTTACGACGAAGAATTTTTAAATGCTCTATAACAGCATTACCCGTCTCTAAGTATTTTTTCAAGCCTCAACAACTGTATTATTTAGTTTTACTTATTTACTAATCATGGATCTTATGTAGGTATCGGTAACTTGGGGAAATCGGTTTATGATAAAAGATAAATGGTAATACAAGAACAAATTGAACATTTGCAAACCTTATAATGGCATTCATTTGACCTATATAGTTGTTTTAAATTTCTGTGTCATTTTGGTATCTAGTAGAGAGGTGTCTCATTGGCTTGGCATACCACATCTTCTTTTTTTTTTTTTTTTTGAGAATAGCAGTGGCACATTTTTATCGCGTTGGTTGTTTATAATACTGATCCTGTATATTGTGATTTAATCACAAAATATATTGGAATTATAGGGTTTCTATAACCGGAAATGAAAGTGTTCTAAATAACTATGTTGGTAATGTTGCGTTTATTGAAACTGTTATAAATTAACCACATAAGTTTGCCACTTCAGTCGTCAACCGGAACTCATCATGCTCTACTTGACTCTGTGTCTGACTTCTCTAAAGTGTCTTTTCCCGGAAGTCGTTACCAAAAAAGATTAAACGAATGTCTTTTCATCACAGATACAAGGATTTAAACTCTTGAAGAGGAGTCCCGAAAGGCAAGTGGTAAACTCTTCGAAATGTAATAGGGTATATTGGCAAATAACCGTCTTCTTAAAAGACCGCCCATTGGTTCTAGTTAATTAAACACCATTAAGGAACTTAATTGCGTCATGGGAGAGATGTTTTAATTCTGCTGCTGATAGTAATGCGCCGTTATTCTTGTTGATGGCTTCCTTATGGCTTTGATAAATTGTCAACGGAATAGAAGCATTTCTTAATTTGCCTGCAATAAAAGAAACAGCGCTAGTTATCACATGAAGAGCAATTTTCCGGTAATGATATTGATTAAAGGCTGACGGAGCTCTAACATATCTCTATAATCACTTGGTTTATTGTGTGTATGTTGTATTATATGCATTTTTAAAAAGACACATATCTTCGAGTAATCTTAGATTCAAGTCTGCAAAAGATGCATCGTAAAAAAAATCAAAAGAACGCAACTTTATTACTTTGATTACAAAAATCTCTTTTAATGCATTCTGCAAAGGGATTTAGTAAGTCTTTTATACGTAAGACGGATATATATATATATATATTATTTAAGTATCCGTGATGAATTGTAACCGTTATAATCTGTAATTAATTTATTATCATGAATTCTGAGGAATTATTAACACAAAGTGTTTATAAAATTGTAGTGCTTTGAATTTGTTTTTGACTTTATATCTGATGGCTACGCAATGAAAACAATTATATTAATTTTGGAATAGTTGACGTAATAAATCCCAAAGGGTTGACTAGGGTTTACAAATATAGAAATCATGTCTTCTCTCGTCTGGGATTAGAAACTTTGTTTGAGGGGCGTCTGTTTGACTGTGCGGAATAATTATTGCGTAGCTACGTCGTCGAGATGGGGAGTTAAATTTGAAAAGTTTCATGGTCTCTACTATGGAACAACTCGAGGTCCATTTTTAGTACTTCATATTTTCTGCTACGCCTTTTTTTCTTACAAGGAAGAACAATGTTACATATCGAGCATGTCAGCTCTTTTTAACCTATAAATAGAAAAACAAAACGTGATTATTGTCATTTTCATATTGCTTTTTTATAAATATATTATTGCGGAATATACTAGATTCTTGTTGGAGTATTACTTTGGTCTTTAAAAAAAAGACTGCATACAGGAGCAATAGTTTGACCCCTGATATTTTGGGTCACCCTTGACATAGTTTTTGTGTCATAACTATCTTATAAAAGACATATTTGACAAGACAAAATTCAAGCAACGAAAACTGTGGCCTGATTATATATTTTTTTAAATATAAATACGTCCATGATATCCTAACGAAACACATGTCGAAGGAAGACCATCCCTATTTACTACAGTGACTAAAAAATTTTAAAGCAAAAATTATAGAAATAAGAGCACAAAAAGGATATAAATACAACATACAAAACTTTAATATGCATCAGTTCCCAAAAGTTTGAAAATCGAAAAATATTTGAAAGCATGGAAGGATAAAAAGTAAAAAATAACAGCTCGTAAGGTCAAACGTTACAGGCGGTAATTTCAACTCTGCTGTAAGTACAACTTCATTACAAACCTCTGAAATAAAAATTCACAAGGAAAAACACAATATTTAACCATATTCCATACAGTGCGGTACAAGAGTTATATACAGATCTTTGTTTTGGAGTATAAAAGCAATACCTACATTGTTTATACTATTAGTCAATAGGTCCAAGGACACAGTTATCGTCCTTTGCTTTTCGTTGTCTATAGTCGTGTAAACAGTGTATAACTTGCATGTTTTATTTGATACACTTTCCCAATTTATTTCTTGATATTAAATGCATGAAATATTAAGTAGGGGGGTGTATTTACATGTTAAAAAAAATTTGGGTGCTGAATCTTTATGTTAAGTGGTGATTTGGTCCAGTTCAAAAAGGTCAAATTTTATCACGTCTGTCAAACTGAATTTTACACCCCCTTAACACAGAATTGTCAATATTTTGAGTTAGAGCTGGTAGAAGTTTCTATAATTTTGATATTATTTGTCTCACTGGTAGAGTGGGGTGCTCATTTTCGCCGGGGACACAATTTCGCCGTTTAAGGATTTTGAGGTGTAAAAACTTCAAAGGATGGCTGAAATGGAAGAAATGTACCCATAAATTATATTTTTATAACAAATATAATATTTTTTTAAACTGAGACAAAATTGCGGCTCCTACCGAAAAGGACCGAAAAACGGACAACGATTTTCGGATAATTTCGTGAATAAAAAACACGATTTCAAAGAAGTATTTCTCAGTAAATATTTGACTGAATGCCCTAATTTTGAATTCTTTATACCTTTGAAATGTCTGCTATTCATCTATAATGCAATTGATTTGATAAAAATTGTTAAAAGCTGGGGTTATTTGGTTTTAAATAGATGTGTAAAAACGGCGAATATGTGTCCCCCATTGACAAAACATCCGGAAATTTCAAACACCCTTTAATCTAACTTTTCAGATGATTTTCTTAAAACAAACCGGTTTTCAAGCTTAAGAATATTTTGCATTTGAAGCTATCTTCATATAGAAATATCAGTATACTTCAAAAACATTTAGACCTGAACATAAACTGTAGAAAACATGGAAAGATGTGGCGAAAATGAGCACCCCACTCTAGTACACTACACTGTGAAAATCTTTTTGAGAAAGAGCAGGTGCGATTTTTTTAATTTGAATTTATTGTCTAAAAGAAATGCACTACGAAATAACTGTGTTCTCGGGCCAATAGGAACATTTCTGTGTTCAAATTGTATCAAGTAGGGTGTAAGCACTAAACTATTTTTCTATCTTTTTCACGAAATTCTGATCTTGTCATTTGGCACGTGGCGGAACCGTCCTTAAATTTCAAAAAGGTTATCGGCCATAACATATGATTAATTTGGTTGTTAAAACATATCGGTGATAAAAGCTACTATGATAAGAAACCGTATTGCTTGAGAGAAGACAAGTACGTGATAGAAACGCAAAAAGAAGAAAACAATATCAAGTTTTTATACGTTGAAACCTGCAACTATTTCGCTATTTACAAGAAATATCACATTTTTCATATCAGCCCTATAAATAAGTGTCTACTACTGAATCTTTTTACCACAAATACTGTTTTGAAGAACACGAAAAACTATTATTTACCGAAGTCTTGATGATCAGGTTAAGAGATATGTTCTATGATCTTCTATTTTGCTATCATAGTGATTATAACTAGTTTGTGAAAATTTTCAGTCTAGTTTGATGTTTTATACCTCACATAAACCATGATTATTCATTTTCACTTATAAAATAAACGTTGAAGCTTCCGAAAATATAGCAGTAGTCATCTGTAATATACCATATATCTTTTTTCTTATAAGCAGGTTTTTTTTTCGGACGTTTGTTTCAACGAATTTTAAAATCTCTTTGTTTGAAATGGTTACTTATATGTCTAAAATATTATATGCATGTCACATTAGATTATCCCTACATTTATGACACGCGATTGTGTTTATAGGAAAAGCGTCCATAAAGCAATTAATTAAAACATTTTTCAACAGTTTTTGCGTTTCTGTTCAGACCTATACCATTTTCTTGCGACGAGCTTAGTCCTGACTAATGTTATACTTATCATGAAAGCATGCAATCGAAATGAATGAATTTAAAAAAATTATTATGCTAGAAAATCATATATAAGGAAATAGCTCAGCAACTGTTGAAAAGCAAGATTTACGTCAAATTTTCTGACGTATAGGTCTAAAAAAATGTCTAAAATTATATCTGACTCTTGCGCCGATCCCCACTTAGCCAACTTGATTTTCCTATGCCGTGATGAATACTGGGTCATTGCTTCAGTGGACACTGGCCTTTGGGACTCGCAATGCCAATTTCAAAATTACAATCAATACTAAGTCTTATTGATATAGGTTATCAGGTTTAATGAAAGATAACTGCTCCTTCTAATTAAAGATTTTATTGAGATACTTGGTGGCTTTAAAATTACCGTCGACAGTTTACGGCAGCAGCAGATACTTTAGCTGGCATCCGGATCCTATCTCTAATAAACTTTGGTCGAACAGAGAGCCATTGTCCGAAGCTTAAGATATTATAACAAATTCACAGACTGTTAATATGAGTTCTCTTGTGGATAGGATAGATTTTTTCTGTAATTTTAATATAAGACTCGTAAACTTTTATGGTACCCCATTAATAAAGGAATTCGTTTTGTTGTGTAATACAGATGGAAAATTATCACTAGGAATGATCAATTAGTTTCGTATCCTTGTCATCGCTTCATCTTGTCTACGTTAAAGCTTATCAGTACATTGGTGGTAAGGTGACCTGGCGATAGCATGCAATAATTTGCTTCAGAAGATGTCTTTAATTGTGTTTTTTATTTTCATATTCTACTTAATACAAGGTTTCAAAAATGTCTTTAAAAACTCCTGGATGATTCGCAGCGTGTTTCATTAGTTACTCTACGTTATAAAAATGATAAAATCAACGTTATCAAAATGTTTTGTCGTTTGAAGAAATTCGAATAGAGCACGTGCGCTTTTAACATATCGTCTGTACGTTTCATTTGGATGAAATGTTATTGGAATTTCGAAGTGCCCATAATTATTTGTTTTCAGTTTGCAGCTGCAGGGCTTGGATATTTTAGCATATATTCTTTTCGGTATCTTTATCAAGATATAGCATAATAAACTTTTAAAAAGGTACATTTCGTTTGATGATCACAGAAGAACTTAATAAATCAATATAGTACATCTTTAGAGAGCTATTTTCAAGAATAAATTTCCTAATTATATAGGAAACTTCATTAAAGTTTTTAATTGAACAATTTTACACGTGTGCAAACATTAAAGTTTGTTTTAAACATTTGAAGATAATGGTAACTGCTTCCTAACAAGTTAATGCAGCAGTTTTATTACTTCTCTCAATTGAACGACAATAAAAATGAAATCATTTAGTTCAAAGAAAATATAAAATGTATTTATATAATATAGTTCTTACACTTGTTTTACGGATGATGACAGCATTTTAATTTTGTATACTAATAAGTCATACATACTGCATTTCATATATTGTGAGTGGTACAGATGAGACGCTCGAATATGTTTCGGTTTTTTTTACACATATAGGGGTAATTGCCTGCTTAGTCCTATCACAAATAGACCAGGTTGTCACCATTTGAAAACAGTCTATTTATTCTGTGGCATCTTTTCGCATTCTTTTTTTTTTTTTTTTAATTTAAGTATTTTAACACTCAAGACTCCTAAGTTTTGGAAAATACGTCCATAATATTGTCAATATTGTCTGTCTAATGTTTGAATATACATTTTAACAGTGGTATGTTTAGAAAAGGTGTGTATCATGCACCCGTTGAAGTTGTGTATTTATGACATTTTTTAAGTCTATTACGGTTGCTCTATTATATATTTTGATTTGTTTTGATGTGTTGTTTTCATTTTGTGTTTTTATCTCTTCATCTGCATATCATCATTCATAAGAATATTTGTTATGTAATTATTAATTATTGCGGCTAATTTGCATGAAATACAGTATACGTAACCTATAAATATGCACATGACTTTTACTGTCCAGTCATCTTCTTTTACTTTTTTTCAACAGCAAAACCTGTATAATTGACTTCATAATATATGGTTTTTAGCTAATTGTGTTATTTGTTTTATTCGTGGGAATTCATATGGTAAAATGTATCAATGTATACACAATTTGTAACAATAAGTTAATTAACTGGCTTTATTGTTATAATTATACCATTTCAGTTACCAGTTTATTTATTAAAGTAATTTTCATCATCATTTTTAACGTTTAAAAAAAATTTGTTATTTCTTAGTTTTGTAATTTTGTTTTGGAACGCCTTACTTCAGCTAAAGACTTATTGAAAACTCATTAGAGTTCGTATTGGGAGTGATCATATTGCCTAAATCAACAAACGCGTGTCAAAGTGTTTATTTTGGATTGTTATATTGGTATATAAGAAAAGTATTTGGTGATAGCTTATTTACTTTTTTATCACCAATTTCCTCTTATTAGCCCCTCATTAATAACGAGAGACGGCTGACAAACATTCAGTTACTTCTTATTAAAACTTCTTCTTTCGCCAGAAATCCAGATGTTTCTGATCCCCTTATCAAATTAAGATGATTCCTCGTTTTCAAAATAATAAAAAAGAAATATATTTTATATTTAGCAATTGTCAGGTTTTGATTTGGATGAATTCTGATGAGATTTTATCAACATGAAAGAATACACGCGGTGCTTATTACATACAAGTGAAAAATTAATATGCAAACGTAGTAAGCTACTTTACAAAGAATTCTTGTTTTATTTTCTATACAATTTTTGAGATTTTAGATATATGAAGTATTGAAATGCCTTGCAGCATTTGGTTGCTGTTCGGGTTAAACTTGGAACTGACGCAAGCTCGATATATAAGTTAATTTGGACGTAAGCGAGTTTAGTTGTTCCGTATCTTAGACTGTCTGTTTAATGGTCAATTCTAATAACACTGCACTTCATCGAAGTAGTTGACTCTTTTCGGACATTGGACAAAAATGTGCAGCAGTTCAATAGAAATGATGTGTTGTATACATTCTTTTGCAAATGCCCTTTAGACTAACTTTGGTGTTTCATTAAACAATTATTGTAAACAAATGTGTTTTTTGAGTGTCTGAACTTGTCAAATATATGTCATAATTTGTACTCAACTGATACTTTTGCTGGGTAACCCAAATAACAATGAAACTTTGACCATCAGGTGACTAGTTAAAGGTTACTTGTTATGAATTAATAACTCGTCGTTGTTTAGTTCAAACTTCAAAAAAATAGACACTTGGAGTCAAAAAGACAATTAAGTTGTAAAACAAGGCTGTAATAGCAATAATTGGCCTGGCTAATGTTATTAAGATAATTGAAGCTTAACCCACAGCATTGTTTAAACTGAAATCTGCTAAAGTATGAAATATGATCGATAAAATGACTAGAGGCTCCAAGGAGCATGTGTCGCTCACATGATATTTTTATTTACAATTGATGCATGAAGTAATGCAACCGCTATGCTTTTGCTCTAGTTTCAGAGAAAAAAGTCAGAATTAAACTGCATTTTCCCCCTATGTTCTATCTTAAGCCATGTCGGCCATGTTGGTGTTATTTATGACCAAGTTTATTTTAATTTTTCTCAGTTGTTTCAGGAGAAGACTTTTGTAAAAGAATACAAAAATTTACGAAACATTGTAAAATTTGACTTTAAAGGGCAATAACTCTTAATGAGGTCAATTGACCATTTTGATCATGTTGACTTATTTGTAGATCTTACTTTGCTGAACATTATTGCTGTTTATAGTTTATCTTTGTTTTTATAAAAAAAATACAAAATAATAACCAAAAACAATAAAATTTCCTTAAAATTACTAATTCAGGGGCAGCAACCTAACAACAGTTCTGATTCGTCTGAAAATTGTAGGACAAATATATCTTTGCCTGATGTACATTTTTACTACTCTATGTCAAATTTGCACTAAATGCTTTAATCTAGAGATATAAGCCAAAAACTGCATGTTACCCCTATGTTCTATTTTAGCTATGTCGGCCATGTTGGTTGGCTAATGGGTTCATCGGACACATTTTTAAACTAGATACCCTAATAATGATTTTAACCAAGTATGGCTTAATGTGTCTCAGTAGTTTCAGAGGAGAAGATATTTGTACAAGATTTTACAAAAAATTGGTAAAAATTTACTATAAAGGACAAAAACTCCTTAAGCGGTCAATTGACCATTTTGGTAATGTTGACTTATTTTTAGAAATTACTTTGCTGAACATTATTGCTTTTTACAGTTGATCTCTATCTATAATAATAATCAAGATAATGTGCAAAAAACGGCGAAATATCGTTAAAATAACAAATTCAAGGGCAGCAACCAAACAACGGGTTGTCCTATTCGTCTGCAAATTTCAGGACAGATAGATCCTTCCCTGATGAACAATTTTAATTCTGTAAGATATGCTCTAAATGCTTTGGTTTCAGAGAAATAAGCCAAAATCTACATTTTACACCTATGTTCTATTTTTAGCCATGGCGGCCATTTTGGTTGGTTGGCCGGTTCATCGAACACATTTTTAAACTAAATACCCCAAATGGTTGTGGCCAAGTTTGGATAAATTTGGCCTAGTGGTTTCAGGGGAGAAATTTGTAAAAGATAACAGACGACGACGGACGACAGACGCCAAGTGATGAACAAAAATGTAACTCCTTATCTGGGAAATTTTATATTTTGAAAAGTACTGTAGGACGGGTTCTATTTAATGCATCCGTTAATCGTGTTAGATAAACTCAAGTTAAACATCAGAAAAGGATGAATACAAAGCGGAGGTGTACAGGAATTTCCGAAACAAAAACAGCTTTGCCTAAAAAAAAATATAGCGAATTAAGTATTGCCGATTTTATAATGTGGTCGCTGGTAGGATATTCAATGCAAACCGTCAGTATAACGTTTAACCATACAGAAACGTTGAATTGTTAAGCATTGCAAAATGGGGATGATTTTGATAGCATTCAGACACAAAATTTACCATTTTTTTAAGTATAAGAATATGAACCTATATAAAATCATAATCAAGCAAGATAACATTTTAAATGTTGTTACCTCCATAGACTCATTGAAGAAAGTGAAGAAATCAAACCTAAAAAAAGTTATTAACTTAATAACTACATAAAACCACATTATTTCGTCTGTTCAAATTCATGTCGAACTAAACTATATGCACTAAAAATTAAATGTCGTCCAATTCCAAAAGAGAAATATTACAATTGCGAACTTTATTGAAGAAACGAAATATAAAAATATTATATCTAAAATACAATTTAACAATCTGAACCTATTAGGTACAACGACTAAATATTACATAAAATATCAAAACATAGATACAGCTATACATAATAATATCAGTCTTCGAGTATTAAAATATAGGCACAAGTTCATACATGAGTCCATTTAAAGCACTTCTGGTTGTCATATTTCAGATAGTGTCCATGTAAAGCACTTGTGGTTGTCATATTTCAGATATATGCTGCCTTCTTTAGCGAAAAATATGTATTGTAGTGTCCCTTTCACCGTCACCGCACTATCGTCCGAAAACAGGTTATGCGTCAATTCGTGTTTCCTTTTATCCATATTTGCATAGTTTTAGTCCAATCAACAACGTGTATCATTTACAATGGCCGGTCAGCAGACGACATAGTGTTTAAGTTCATAGATGATGCTGCGTTTGGGCTGATACTTTCTACTATTAATGACAGACAGTCCAGACTTGACACGCTGCTGGAGTGTTGTTGTTGCTGTTGTTGGTCATATGCTGTAAAAATAAACACGTTCGTGAATAACAATAATTCAATATAAGAAGATGTGGTATGAGTGCCAATGAGACTCCATCCAAGTCACAATTTGTAAAAGTATACCATTGTAGATCAAAATACGGTCTTTCAACATGGAACATTGGCTCACACCGAACAGCAAGCTATATAAGTTTTTTTTTTTTTGTTTTTGGTAAAAATATCAAAAGAATTATTTTCAGAAACCAAAACGTATTCAGGTTAATAAATGAAATTAAGACAACGTAGTATATCGCTGTTCAAATCATAAATCGATTGAGAGAAAACAAAACACGTTTACAAACTAAAACCAAGGGAAACACATTAACTATATATAGAGGAAAACCACGAAACAACAGAACACTGAAGTCAACATGGTCGTGTATACATGTACATGTAACAACAAGTTATATATTTGATGTAAAACCATTTTGCTTTATTTTGGTAAACATAACAAAGAATTATTTTAGAAACAAAAACAAAATCTTGTTACAGGATAAGGTATTGAATTTGATAATTGACTCCCTATGAAAAGAAAATATGAAACTTTAAAAAGTCAGGCGTATCATTTCAGTAGTAATACAGGCAATATAATTAGACCCCCTAATGATTTCACTGTTTGATCATAATGTTTTGCACTCAAATTGTGAACCAGGTGTGAAGAAAGTGATCAGAGTAAATCCCATAATACATCTGGACTACCTCCCAGCATCCTTCTTGCACGTGGTTAATTTACAAATATGAAAATATTTTTAATTATTGATAAGATCGTTGTATCTGTAACTGGCACTGAGTGCCCGATGGTATTACATGATGAAACTAGTTACTTCTAGTGCAAAGAATCACCAAGACGAGGCTAATTTGCTTTTAATTAATTCTAGCACTTTTGGTTTTAAAAAAATGAGTGCTACAAAGTTAAATTTTGATTAGGTTTTTACGGGCTTCAAAACATTAGATTAAACAAAACGGCCAATAAATAGTCACCAATAAGTTTAGATTTGTTCTTGACATGGATTCGTCACAGAAAGTTGATTAATACAATAATAAATAAAATTCGTTTTCGTTTCTTTTTAACGTTGTTTAACATAAAAAAAATCAATTTGAATTCTTTGAGAATAGAAAAATAAAAAAAAAAAAGATTTATACATGGTTTTTTTTTTAAGCAAGCATTTTGCATGATTTCAATTTTGAATGTTTTTGATAAAAAGCTTGTTGTCTTTAAATTATAGTTGATCAGATGCGGCTTTGGTGACTTGTTAATTTTGTGGTACGCAAGTCTGAAACTGTATCATTTTACTTTATACTTTCATTATGTTAGGTTTAGAGCTTTCAGTTCCATAAAAAAGCCTTTTCTCATTATTTACATCTGAAACAACCAGATGTTCCTGCAATGTCATTTTATTTAAAGTGCATAATTAAACAGCATATTACGTCTTAAATCCTTATCAGACCAAATATTTCATCTTTTATATACTTTTAATAAGATCCACATAACATTCATCTTTTCATCATTTTATGCAAGATTAAATGTAAAGATAATAATATTTAAAAAATATGTTATGTTCAGAACACGTTTTCTATTCTATTTCTCTTTTTTTTGGTTGTTGCTTCTTATACGTTTTTAAGAGTTGGCGTTAACTCGTTGTATTCACTTCGCTGTCTAGTAATGTAGAACAAGTGATAATTTGAAAATGGTAAAACTAACAAGAAAAGCAGCCAAAACAAATTATCACTATGAACTATTCATATTATTTTACAGTTCCCGTTGACAACTTAAGCTGAATCTGTTATTCTTTGACAAACAATTTGTCATACTGTTGCAAAGGGAAAAAAGCATCTAAGTTTACTGACATTTTACATTTCTCTTAAACGACAAACTGGGGTTAAATTGTTCTGTTGAATTATTGAATGTGTTCTGAATGTATTTGTAAATATACTTATCTAAAAAATGTGCAAGTCCTATCTCAAATTCCCCCAATTTGACGGTTAAAACCACAGTATGATGTATCGTTCCCCATACCAAGCATGGCGAACTATTCATCATGTTCGCACGTATTACTTCAAGATTTCTCTTTATTTTGAAAGAAGCCATAAAGAAAACTGGAAAATTAATTCAAATGTTGATATTTAGCGAAAGAATATTCACTAAAATGTTTTGCAATAAATAACACGTACAGACCCTCCCTTGCTATAAACTGCTGAGGTATCAATAACAGAATTTCTCTACAAGTACAACCTTATGTGATTTGAAATATGTCTAGCTTGCATTATAGTTATTGTCAACTATGAACTGTTATAGATGTAAAAGAAGTTGCATGGATTCTCTAAATATACTACGGGCACTTGTCGCTAAAAAAAAGCTATATACCTTTACATACACGTTTATATGATATTTTATATTTGTCTGTGACTATAAAGATAAAAAAAAACAAATTACTTTCATGACTAGCTGTTTGGTCTGTGCGATGTATGGAAGAATTACAAAGATTGACTAATACTAAAAACAATGAAAATTGAAATTAAGAATTACCTCTGTTTTGTCCAAAGTTGTTCTGTGATTCTCCCATCTGATGGAATTTGTCCTGATAATAATGTGGACTGTTTACTGTCTGGAAAAAATAAAGGCTACGATTATAAGATTACCTAAGTTCGGATTTGTTAGGTGATAATTTACATGGAGAGACAGATTAGAAATACAATATATTTTTTTTTTTAAACAGATGAAGATGTGACACCAACATGATCAAAAGGTACACGATCTTGAAATTCAAGGAAAATAACCAAATCTCAAAATATACTTAATTTCAAAAGACAAAAATGTGCCAATTATATTGGTAAAATAATTTATCTTTTTTCTGATACACATGTATCACTTGTTAAAATAAATACCAGTGAAATGTGTGTCTGTTTTATTTTTTAGTGGTTTTATCGAACCTTTTTTTTTAAAACTATAACCATGACCATCTTCTCGCCAATACAAAAAAATCTATTGTTTTTTTAACGCCTGCATTCTTATTCTAATGTGAGTATAGTCTTTTATACTATGGAGTTTAAGATTCTTGGATTACACGAAAAAGAGCAAGTATGAATAATAATCTGCATCAAACACATTTAATTCGAACAATTTAGCAAATGTGAAAGAGGTCTAATGAGGGAAAAGGACAGTCATGCATGTAGTGGGTTGATTTTCTTTTTGTTCCATTAATTCAAAAAGTCCACCCGCTACATGTCAACATATATACCATGGTCTACAATGACCGGGTCAAAGTTATATATAAAATTGATACCATGCACAAATGTCATGTAAATACAAATGTACAAACATATTCCTAGAGAATTTACCGATATGTTTGATTTGCGTTCGTTTCTCTAAAATTTGTCTTATCGTGTACTTTAAATGAAAATCTTACTTCATGTACATAAGAAGATAACGAAAAATTGTGAATTATTCATTGAGCATATTTTATTATTTTTAAATTATGGAAATATTCAGTACATATTGCAAAAACTCAAAAGATAAGATAATATCAACTATTTTGACAACTTGGATCAAATTTTAATTTAATTTTACCATTTATAACAATCAACTTATGACAGTTAACATATTCCATGCACAGGTACGAAATTGATTAATCATTATAGTTTATACAATTTATTTTACATTGAAGATGTTATCATTGATGGACTGGACGACGCTACTTTGTTTATTTTTACTTTTAGCATGAAAATGTGCAACTAGTGCAATATTTTGCGAATTTGCTTTTTACATACAGTGGAAATGCGATGTTTTTAGAGTCATGAAGCCTTGTTATAGAAAACAATAACTTAATTATATGTTTGAGCAGTAACAAATCTAACAAGAACATATTGGTATGTTCTAACAAAAATATTTATACAGGACACCATGTCCGCACTACCACATCGAACCTTCGCAATGAAGATTGAAATTTTTGAGAAAATCCGAGTTTGGCATATATTTTTAGATCATATGTTTAATATCCTCACAAATGATTAGACTATAACTTCAGCGTACATGAAAGCTACATGTATATTAAACAATATATATATATATATATATATACTCAAATCAAAATTTTAACCAAGGTGAAAAGTCTCATTTGGCATAGATTTTTAAAAGCTAAGTTATAAACACGTACATTAAATTTCGGGTTAATTAGCATTTCGACTTCATTGTAATCTTTAGATCGCAATATTTGAATTTTGGACCTTTAAGAAATTTGTTTTGTATTTATCAACTTAAAATCGTTCCATTCCCTGTGATGTCCGCGCTTTTCGTGTCAGACTTGCATAGATTTATATTGCCCTCTCTGATAAGTCATACAACCTTCTACATGTTTTACAATAGATTTTATTTCTCACTAAGCATGCTCACGTAACAGGGCAATCTCAAGTAATTTTATGACTTTTTTCAAACATTTAGAGCTGGTACAACTTCATTAGAACATCGACAAAATAATTCAAGTATTCACAAATAGAGCAAAGTGATTATTTTGTAGAAAGTAGTACAAATGTATTCGACAAACATATGCATATCGCAAAAAATATTGCACAATTCAACTTTAATAAGCTTTTATCAAAACTTTTTCTAATAAATTTCATTTAAGATACGATACTGTTTCTACAAGTTCTGTTTTTATTTATATGAAATTGAAAGAGTATCGCCAAATTCGTTTATAACTAAATCATTTAAAGTGTATCTGAAATATCTTGAAACGAAGAAAAATACAATTTCGAACCGTTTCGGATTCATGCTTTTTTTCTCTTATCTTATCTAAAAAACAAAATTAAAAAAATTTGTTGACCACTATTTATATAAACTTAACATAAATAAAACAGAATTTTAGGTAGAAACTACATAACGTTTTTAAAGGGGACATGAGCTTTTATGATTTGTCCATGGAAACATGTAAATTGTTCCTCCGGAACTTTATGTGATTTGGATCGATGTTTCAATATGTTATAAATAAAAATGAGAGCTACTCAAATAAACATGGATTTGGCTGCAAATATGAAAAAGAAGTCGTACGAATGCCAATAAGACAACTCTCCACAAGAGACCAAAATGACACAGAAATTAACAACTACAGATCACCGTATACGGCCTTCAACAATGAGCAAAGCCCATAGCGCATTTTCAGCCGATATACCACTTTAAGAGAATTCATCAGACATAATTTCGAGAAATAATCATTAGGCAATGCAGTTGAAAGTAAAACTTAGAGAAGATTTTTGCTAAACTGACGCGTATTTGATACATAGAAATTCTTTTTTATGACTTTTTTATTTGCCTATATATAAATATACATCTTGTAATATTTAAAATTTGCTGAACCATTTTCGTTATTCATAAAATTAACATTATGATTTTTGTATGAATTTTATAACTTGTAATACAAAATAAAAATATATTATAGATGTTGAAATAGACATCCAGAAATTATATATAGAATTTGATGAAAATAAATATGACTACGAACTTTTAAATCAGCCTATCAATTTAACTTTTGTCATGTTTTATATAAGTTTTAATAATTTACATAAGAGTAACATTTATTCTGGACATATCGAAACAATGTTTAAAAAGAGGAAAACAATTGTAAGTTTAATGATATCATAATCATGCATTTCTGATTTTGTTTCATGATTTCGCGGTCTTTTAAATAGTCTGGGTACATAATAAGGTTATCATTTGGACTAAAGAGTGTAAAATCACGAAAAGGTATGTCTTGACGAAACCTTTTCCTCCGATCTGATATACAACGCCTTCACTTCTTTTTCAACTCAAAGAGTTTTCGAAAAAAAATTTACTGATATGTTTTTTGACTGTACAAAGATTTTATTTTTACTTCGTTCCTCCATATGTGACAAATATTATGGGCGTGTTTTGTAGGGAGAGTGTGGATATACATGTACATGTACATATATGTTTCCACTCAAATCTAAGAACTTTCCATTATGAAAAAAGATACGATTTTGGTTTTTAACTTGGCAATACTTATATATTTTTCGAATGAGGTAAATGAAGCATATGATATGGACTAACTAAATAATTCAAAATTGTTTTTCCTGCTCTGACACACAAATGAATATGTTTATCATGAATTCTGAATTAAGTGCAATCGTTATTTGTACATATCCATAATACTTAATGTTTGTGCACTCCCTTGCACAAGATAAATTTTGCCAAATATATTTAAGGGACGGTCTTGGTTTTTGTAACCCATAATACTTCCGTATTCTCTCTCTTTCTTCGGCTTTTTTTTTTAAATTCATTTCAAATTTCAGTACTAATCTACTATTTTCTAAAAAATTTACAAGACATGCAGTATTCGTCTACATAATAGTTTTTTATAAGTATTACTTTTACATGTATTTTAATGTTTATGCTATTTGTCATATTGTTATTGCTAATTGTAGCAAAATGCTGTATTTTCTGTTTGGTTTTATCGGTTTCTCTCTTTCAGTTTTGTGCAAGAGTTGGGTTTTTTCTATATTATTTTTTTTTCTCACATTCTGCATACCTTTCAAGATAGGAAAACATGTTCTTGTCGAGAAGATTACATAAAATAAGTACTTTTAAAAGTCCTAGAAAGTAATGTGTAAATGATGATATATAGGTTAAGTGTACTGTAAACAATAATGAATAAATAACTTTATTTTAAGATAAAGGTTGAGAGTTATAATAATGCAAATTCATATTTAATTGTGTGAAAATGATATAATTTTGTCAGAACAAAGTGCCTTATCTTATGGTCGTACCTGCCTCTAGGAAATATCTGTAGAAGCTTTGATGAATTCAACAGCATAGTTGTTATGTGAAAAAGATGTGTTAAACTTACAAACATTCCCATGAATGTATTTGTGAGAACACGGTTCTCTTTTACATCACACGAGCTTATCCTATAATTATAGAGGACTGCAAACACTTTGAAAATTAATAGAAAAATCTGACAGTAATGCATTCAATTAATATAACATAAGAGTAGAAATATTTATGATGATTTTAAGAGAATCAAAGAGAGCAAATATATTCTTGATTGGTTTTGATTCCGTATCAAAATTGTTTCGCCGTTGGGTAGGTTCATGGTAAGATTGCATGTTAAGAAACCGAGTATTTAATTGATATGGGAAAGTTATGTTTTGTTATGTTTTCCGTTTGAATCGTCAATAGTTGAAAAGGCTTCTTTTGTAAATCTCAATATAGATTTTAAAACGACAAACTGCTTGTTTGAAAGGTTAAGACCAGTAGCAAGTATTTCATATATATTCAGGATCGGAGCATGACGATTGTTCGATTGTGATTATAAGGAGTATCAAGCATTTGGGAGGCAAACCATTTGGTCTATAAGTCGGATTCAAGAACAAAAATAGGGAATGTGATAAGGTCATACACATCTCTAAAAGTGTCTTATTTTGACTCGTGTCATGATTCAGAGAAACTAAGATCCCACTGAATAAAATCGGTATAATTGTGTGCTGAGACACGAAACCTTTCTACGCAATGGTGTAAATACATAAGGAAACTTCCAAGCATTCAAATTTTATAAACATGTACCCACATTGTTAGATCTATTCAAAATACTTTTGAATTGTAGGTTTATTTATAAAGATATACGAATTTTGCCTTGTAATATTTTAAAATCAAAATGATTGATATTAATTATTTCATTTGAACTACAAAGAAAAATCTATAAAGATCCCTAATGTGTTCATTTTCTAAAAACACGTGTACTTTTTTGTCAATTAATGTTTGTAACGAGCAACAAATTGTACGATTTCTAAAGAAGTTCGCCGTCTATAAAATATTCCAGTACAGATTCACAGCAAGAGACAATAAAATTACGATTTTAATAGATTTTACAGAAAAATATTATTATAAAGATATGAAAGCCTTTTGACAGCATGATATAATGTAAGAAACAGATCTCATTAAAAGCATTACCATCAACTATTAGGAGTTTTTTCATAGCTCTTGACCATAACTTTGTAAGATTAGACCTCAATACTTCCATCAAAGAAGCCTCCTGGTGCCTGTTTGATATTGACCCCTAGAGAGAAACATGACCCATATATTCTAGCTCATAATATGTCTCGGTAAATATCGAAAAAGCACATGGTGAAGATAAGGTTGCGCCACACGAAAAAGATACAATTTGAAGATTATCACTGATAATATCTGATAGACTGATAGCAAGAACACACTTCCTTAGTCGAATTCGATGATTTAAAGTTAGATTTATGTGTTTGACACGTCGACTAAGTGTTGAAATCTTGAAAAGTTAGATTAAACGTATAGTAACTTATCATTAAAAATAAGTAGCAATTTCTTTGTCATCGTATGTCACTTTTTCCACGTGTTATTCGAATAGAAAAAAACAGATAAAAGACAAAATTCTCTACACCAACTCTAAATACCTGTAGACTTTACGTATATTACTTCCAGAATAAATGACATAACGCATTAGGTTTACCAGATTTAGATGGGATTGGGTATGTACATAGATACACATAGTGATGGCAATATTGATGTACATAGATCCACATAGTGATGGCAATATTGAAGCCCTTTTTACGCATTTTAAAGTTTCCATGCACTTCGATTTTCATAGAGATATTCATGTTTTTATATTGTCAATCACATTCCTTAAAATGTTCTTAGATATTAATAGTTGTAAATAGGATTCATAAATAATTAACTAGGACATGTAATTCGGGCACTTTGATGATATTAAATGGTACTTTGAAATATACCTTTTTTTAAGTATAGCACGACCAGAAACAAGAACTTCGAATTCTACTTTTCGGTAAAATTAAAGATATTCTAAATCAAATTGTTATTTTCCTCTCCTTCTCATGTATTTAGTTATATGTATGCGGGTTTTTTTTCTCGAGGAAGAAAGGACATTTCCATCAATTATTACATATAGAAAGGTGAAATGGTTTCATATGTTGCTGTGAAATCCAACCTAAGCTCATGATTCTAAGCAATATCAATAGAGAAGTGATAGTTGAAATACAAACCATAACAATATTTGATCGAATTTGTATGAAAAAGAAAATAACACGTTATATATATATATAAATTTGGTGCATCCGAATCCATTTTCTGGGTTATGTTTTACCAGTAAATTTTTGAAAGTCAATAGTGTTTATCAATCTATTAGAAATTGAGGAGCTATATGACCTAAAGGGACATTAAAAGAATATTAGTCAAATCCGTCTAAGGTCAACCGTATTTGTAATATTTGTAACAATGGTTACATCAAGGCATGTGAATACATCCATGTCGAATAACATGTCTTGGTTGAGTTTATTTATTTTACACTACAATTAACTCTTCCAACCTTTTTGTGTATGAATCTTCGAATATATTAAGTAGTTCTGTTTATATCAAAAGAAATTAAATTCTGTGCATCCAATTATATTTTTTTAAAGTCTTGTTTACAAAGCTATTCTATACTTGTTATTATTTTGTATTTTCTTCAGTAAACTATAGCAATGTTTTCTAGTAACATGACAAGCTAACGATTGTAAATAAGCAGCATCTCTATCTATCAACACTTCTGGTCAATATTCCCAATTAAGCAGTTGTAAATTGTCATTTAGTGATGTGAAAGAGGTGCTAAATAGCTCCTGTAATCACCTAAATGTTATACATCTGTCAATATAAGTTATAATTATTCACACAATTCTTTTGGAAGTCTTGCTATTCATTAAAAGTTTGTTACTATTCGCACTTGCAATGCATATATGTGACCGACTTGTTTTCTTCAAATAAATTCTATTTTATGTTTTTTAATCCTATCTGTCAATTTCACAGTTTTTTAAATTATTTTTCATTTTTTTTCTCTTAATATCTTCATGTTGTTTTTGTAAATTATAACTTTTTATTCTAAATCTTTCTGTACATGCATATGGTTTACAATATTTATTTTTTACTGCTATGCTAGTATTTTTTATAACCTGTCGAATAATTATAAATTATGTACGTATTTTATTAATTGTTCCTGAAGGAGTAATTGTAACTAAAGTTAAGGGAATTTCCTCCACTTTTCCAACACTAAAAATTTTGAATACAAAATAGGAAAGGTTTACTCACATGTTTATAATTCGTCTCTGTTTGTTATTTATAATAAATGTAACAGTAGGACAGAATTTCCTAACAAATTCCATTCGACATTAAACGTACAAACGTGTTTATAACTATTTTATTACATCAAATTATAAACCCAAATAAATCATCTTAATTGAAAACAAATTTTTACGAAATTCGAGGATTTCTTATGTTATAATAATGTGCAAAAACTTTTGAGTTGTGGTAGGTTAGAATTTCAGGATCTTTTCAACGTGAGAAATCTTTATTTACAAACTTAGTTTATTATACCCCAGGGAGGTTGATAACTTGACAGCTCATACTAATCAAAATACTACCAATACATTATTTTTTATGAAAATTTAACACATGTTCATGTAATGTCAACAGGTTAATAAGTTCAGTTTGTTTATTATGATCCAACAGACTTATTTAAAATAAATAAATGTACAATCTTTAAAAAATAAACATGGGAATAACAGTAAAATAAGAAACACCATTTTAAATGTACCTTAAAACTGACTATCAAACTTACATGTACCTCTTTATATAAATACAAACTATTGTAAATGTTTTTTTTAACTTGATACAAATAATACATTTTCTCTTTTTGACAAATGTTCGAAAATTCATATTTTTGTGTCTGAAGTACACGTAAAGATATATACAAAAATACATGCATTTCATCTGTACTTACCATATAGTCGGAACCACTGCTTGTTGATCCGTTGTCATTTATATGTTCATCTACATTTCTTCCCATTCTGTTGCCATGTAACATTTCTTCCAAACTTTCTATATAATCGATGGCATTTCGTAAGATCTCTACTTTCGGAAGTCTTTGGTTCGGATTTGGACATGTTCGTCGTTTTAATGTTTCAAAAGCTTCATTCACTTTCCGCAATCTCCGTCTTTCTCTCATTGTAGCTGCTTTTCGACGATCAATTGTTACTGTCTTGCGTTTGCAAGCTTTGCAGGCCCACAAAAGACATCTCCTGTTTGGTCCATGAAATCCTGGTGCTAAAACATGTTGAACAGGGTCTTCGCCATCTTCGGAGGTATTTAAATCCATATCATCATCTCCACACAACGACGAAGAATTTGAATTTTCGTTCACAATGTTATGATTTTTATCTAGTTCGCTTTCGTTTCTTTCTTCCTTAATCATCATTTTTGGGTCGGACTCCTGTCTTTTTTGTTCCGTTTGTTTTTCTTTTGCAGACGACAGACAGCGCGTGCGATTAACGTGCGAGTTAAAGTAGTTCCTTGAAGTGTTGTTGGCAGTGTTTTGATATGGAGAATAATGATCGGTGTAGGGACGCTCAAATGGACGATTGTGATATGATAAGGAAGCGGAATTGTAGAATTCATGAGTTGAACTACCATGGGAATAAGATAAATCAGTTAAATGTCTAGATTCCGATAAATTAGTGTTACTACCAGCAGACGAGCTTCCAAAGGAGGCAAAATTATTAGGTTCATATCGACAGCTTCTGTACTCTGCCGTCATCATCATCATGAAATGTTTTATTTTTTCGAAATTAATATGAAAATGTTTATTCAATGCGATAAAATCAAACTTTACCTAAGAATCAAACGGTAGTTTTTGTCTACTTAAACTCGTAGCATTCCATTTTTAAATCATATCGAAGCACGATGACCTCCCGTAGTTACGATGAATGCCTTCACTTTATATCACAAAAAGATAACGACAAAACAAACTTAGAAATTAACTTGTACAAATGTCAACAAATTCTGTTTTAAAAAGATCAAAATCTTCAAATCTGTTAGGCGCACTTGGCAAAACTTTCACTGTAATTGATTAAAAGTGGATTTTTTTCAAAAGTACTGCGTGTCAGCTCTTGGCACTCCACTTTACAATTCTGATTGTCCTATAGAGAAGTTTGATAGTGATTTGCCATATTAATAAGTATTGCAACATGTTATATATGATTGCTATGTTTTCATGAGCTGTTGACAAGAGAAACCTCCCCTCTCATTAGGATGTTAGTCGACCAATCATTTTTCAATATTAGCCAGATGATGAGAATTTCAAAGACACCCACCCCAATATTGGCTTCAAATACTTTCTCACATAAAATGAATTATGAGAAACTTTTAAGGTTAAAGTTGCAGGGTCACCGACTGCAGTCAATTGAAAACACATGTGTTCCCGCCAAATTGAAATCTGAAATGCATTCGGAACTAAATGTAATACACTATTTTGAAATGTCTTTTGCAAAAAGTAAAAACTTTGGTGATGCAACTTTAATTAGAAAAAATGTAAAATTGTAAATGAAATATGTCATGCTTTATTAAGTGTCCGCGAGCGTAAAATTAACTCTCAGTATTACATTAACCAAAGATATATTATATATGTTTTGTAAAAGATGAAAGACATTAAACGAAGCAGAAAAGGCGACTCAATGATGGAAGCCTAATGATAAAGACAGTTTTCTAAATTATACGCACATGCTGATGTGAGAGGGAATCTTCCAGTTTCGAGTGGACCCCTTCAAACTAATGATATTGGCAACTTAACCCAAATCGTCCCATAATTCATTGCTATAGACAACTTATTTTGTCCAACATTCATTCATGTATTGTATATTTCTTCAATAATTAATTCCAGAATTCCTCTCTTGTTTCATAATTACGAAAGGTCGTCTTATTTTTCATCTATTATCTTTGATCTTTGCTAAATGATATTGCCCATCTTTGATATATGAACACGTTAATCATAATTTGTATATAATACATAGATAATAGAATATTTTATAACGTAGAATATTTCTAGAAAAAGTCTTTGAATACCTTGTGTATGAACAGTAAGCCTTGTGATAAAGTTATCAGTAAAAGATAAGAATGATTTATTAGAAGGAGTCAAACTTTTGACTTTGAGGAATCAAGGAAAAGTTACCAATATTTACTTTACGGTTTGTTTATTTAGATATGACAAAGCAGGCAACTCTACTAAAAAAAAATGTTGATATTCAATTTTATTCTGAAAAGTAATTACCTTCACAATAAACTGCTGTTGTAATAACAAATACAAACTGCGAGTTAAGCACATTTTTGTTTTGTTTTTAGCGTATTGCAAATTTAGATTTACAGTTAGGCAATATAATAACTTTCCTTTACATATTTCACATTGTTCATAATCATGATACTTTACACGACATTGCATATCATTGATGAATCATTTGTACAATGCACTGATGAAAATTTTACGTTAACGTCACCTGTAAAGTTTGTGCATGCAGCTTGCAGGATTTCATGCAATGACAAAATAAGACACAGTTGATTACGGTCAGTAGTTCATTAGTGTCATTTAATTAAACTGTGACCAAATATATTGATAAGATAAAACTATCTGACCATACGGGTTTTATATATTCCTAAATCCCAAAGAGCCAAAGAATTATCATACCGTAACAAGTCTCTTGAGATTGAGCCTGGTTCTCTTGAGGCAGGGACTACAGTAAAATGAAAATAACACTTTCTATGTCAAATATTTTATTGGACAAAGCACATATGATACAATGCGTATATAGTAACATTTGAGTTCATCAAACTTTCCATCAAGCAACTTGTTATTTTTTCGAATGTCGGAGACCCGCTTGACAGTCTCCCGAATGACCAAAATATCAAAAAAATAGTACAGTTCTGTTCCCACTCTGTTGAACATGACTATATAAATATTGTTCAGACTTTTCAGATCAAATGATATTTTAAGACTATCTACAAATGATATAAGAAAATGTTTCGGAGGTGATACGTCGTATGATGATATCGTGATGGATTGTGTTGAGCTATATACTGTAACACACGATATATACAGAACTCTTGAAAAATCTTTATTGGTTCCAAAAGGTTGGTCTGTCGTATATGGTAAAATGTCTATCTTATCAATATAAATACCATTTCCTACTGCGTTATGGAATCAAATCACTCATTTATATCAGACTTCATTTTCGGTTTTTGAATAATAGAAGTCCGAGAAACCTAAAAAAAAATAGGGTCCAATATCACTATAGTATTCTTATATTATGTTATAGTTATATGGATGCTAAGGTATATTGTTTTATTCAGCCTAACCTCCATTTTAAACAAGTATTTGAAAATATTGAAAGCAGCATTTTTAAATTTTCGTAAACTTTCCCGATTGTATTAAAAAATGTACCTCAGACTTCAGATATTTATAATAAAAGGAAAATGCATAGAAAGAAGATTTTCAAAAAGGACATACAATAGTCATCCTACAGTATCTTCATTACTGTTTCTCAATTGCGTATTACACATCTCTTTTTATCTATATTTAATAACAACACACAAGTGTCTTTACATATACTAATTGCAAGCATGCACTAAAGTGCCCAACGTAAGGTCAATTTGTTTTAAATTTTTACGGAGACTAAAACACATGGGAATGCAAATAAGAATAATTTTAAGCTTTCACTGTTATTATTCCTGGGTATTAAATGGGCACTCTGAATTCAAGAGCTTTCATGTATTAAATCTTAAAGTATAATCCAAAGGAACATTTGCTTAAGTTGTACTTAAAAAATTGGCAATATTATGATATTTGAAAATGTTGAGTACCTATTATCTTATAATTCATTGTAGATAGAAATTGTTAAAACAGAAGTTATCATTAAGGCAAGATTTACAAATACATTTATTTTAAAACTGAAATTGTTATGACTTATTGCCTCGATGGCAATTTTTTTCAACCATAATTGTATGCATTTTTGTTTCAAAGAAGTCTCCTCTTCTAAGATAGGCAAATCTTAAATTATACTTATTGTCCAATTTGAGCATTATTGCCTAAAATCTTGAAAACTACCTGTACATATATATTGTGCATGTTGTTTGCCTGGTGTCTAGTGGTATATATTTTATGCATACTCAAGATAAACTATAATTGTTAGGTAGACACAAACTGTGAACTGCAATAATGCAAGATATCCGACAACAACAAAAAATCACAAAAATACTGAACTCCGAGGAAAATTCAAAACGGAAAGTCCCTAACCAAATAGCAAAATCAAAAGTTCAAACAGATCAAACGAATGGATAACAATTGTCCAAAGATATATATTGTTGATGACCGTAAAGATATATGTTGACCCTTAGATTTTTATGACGATTGGTATTGAACCATTGACGTATTTATGCCACATTTAAATTTCAAATTAAAATACAGAAACCGTATCCGCGCACCGCTTATGCTTATATAAGTAACTGCCAACTTTGTTTTAGAAACACTGCATTTTATTTTTAAATATGTTTAGGCAAGCCAGAAGCCTGTTAGTTCAGTGGTTGTCTTTGGTCAATATTTGTTTTTCGTAAATGGGTTTGTTAAAAATTAGGCTGTTATGTTCCCGATTGAATTGTTTCATATTTTTTAATGTCGGGGGCTTTTATAGCCGACCATTGTTGAAAACCGTACGGTTGCCTATAATTGTCTAAATACGATTCATTTGAACTTGGGCAGATAGTTGTCTCATTGGCAATAATACTGCATCTCCCTATTTTGTAAATGCAGTTCAAAGTCTAAATTTGGTTTACTATGAAGTACATGTACATGATCGGGTTCTGTTGTTTCAAATATTTATCCCTAGTATTGCTCTAAAGTATATAGTTTAAAGTCACTGAAGGAAAAGAATTAATTACTTAAAATTTACTACTTCTAAATGAACTATAATGAAAATTCCCTTGTGTAGTAAGTTTTAGTTTTTCATATACTACGCTTATATACAAATTTAGCATTTGTAAAAGATTGATAAATGATACAATTTGTGATTCCAAAAGAGAAATTTATTTGTAATGTGAGTGTGAGGTAAAAAAAATATGTGTCATAATTGACATTTTTTACAAATAATTGCACTTTCACATGAAGTTTCTGTAAATATTTTAGTAAAATTAAATGTGAGCATATTTCATACCCTTATAAACATATCAGTCTCGTATAACATCTCTGTGAAAAATACTTTGTGGCTAAAAGACGTTTTCGTATGTGGGGCTGCAATTTGAAACCCTATATCAAACATGAAGCGAAACTTATATTGTAGTTGGTATCCGACATATTTATTAAAAACTAAATGTTTTTCCGTCTAGAAAAAAATGTGCGCGCGGGTACGTCGAACAAGGAACTAATTTGGTGTGACCTAATATAATTATTATCATATTTTGCAAGAAATGAAAGTACGTTTTTTGACATATCAGGGAGACAGATTGATATAAGGGAAACCTTGTTTCTGAATCCCTTTGTATTAATGTATTACTGTATTTATATGTGTATTTCATGTACATAATTTTTTGAAATATGTTTAAAATAGATATCAGAGAACAAAACTGGAGCTCGTTATTCCCATGAATTATATAAAGTAAAGAATTAAACCTTGCTATGACATAAGTTTCTTTTTTCTGTATTACATGTAAGGATGTCCTAGGTGAGGTTTTGGAATTCGTGTCAAATGTTCGGACTCCTTGGTGTTTTCACATACAATACTAAGTAAAATATTTCGCCACATAACACCCATTTATTTTTTCATATAAGACCTAATAGCTCATGAAAGGTCATATACCAAAATTTTAGAAGATTCTTGATTTTCTTTCTTTTGTTTTGAGACCCAAATAATATCTATGTAAATTTAAGGTAAAAGTCCGAGTCAGCCTTTTCCCGCCATATTTTAAATCCTAAATCCCAAATATCTCGAAAAGGAGGTCCATGACCTATCAATATTTTTAGCCTATTTTTATCCTTAACGGATGCTCTACCAGCTCATAGTATCAATTCTAAATTCTTGATTTATTAATTTTCACCTAACCTCACCTAAGTATATCCTTAATATATATAACTGTTACTGTACAACTGTTTGACTCTTTAGAGTGAACCGTTCTTTATAAAAATATTCAAAGAGAAAAAAATGTACTCCAGGATATAATTGGTAAAAATTCTTTGTATAGACGACTCACCGTCATATGTTCGGTTTTTAAGTCAAATGGTCAGTGCATAATGACCTTCAAAGGACCATTTAAATCGGACATTATTCTCTTTTCGTTTGGACCACTTACGAATTGGTTTTATACAAGTTATATTTGGGACCCTTTATAGCTTGCTGTTCTGTGTGAACCTAAATACCTTACCTTGACCTATAATGGTTTACTTTTATAATTGTGGCATTGGATGAAGAGTTATATCTTGGATGAAGAGTTGTCTCATTGGCATTCATAAATATCTTCCTATACATGTATCTACTTACGATTTAGACAAAGCCTATAGAGAATTATAGGTATGACAATGTAGAAAAGGAACTAGTTTGTGTATTGTGGTATGTATACGTGTTAGTCTTAAACTCATTTAAAATCGACTGTAACAGTATATGTGTCACAGAGCACCAGTACCGAACACAGGCGCATCCGTTTTGTAAAGGTGATAAGAAATTCAGAAATAAGATAATAGCTCATTCTGAAAGAAGGTGGCATGTTTATATAATTTATTCCTGAATACCTCCAAAGTTAGACATGTTTCAAATTGTGTCATCTAGACGCAGATGTTTCTTGTAAAGTGTGGTAACTTGTAAAGAGTGATGATATATACTAGTATCACTTCTGAAAGCAGCAAAGTAAAATAGATACAAACAATTGTTAAAAAAATGTAACATTGCAAAAAAACAGGTCTTCCATGTCAAATTTACTTGAGGAAAATGAAAATAAAACGTAATAAATTCGGTGGGTCCGACGCGTTTTTGTGGTATTTACTCTTATCAGGAACGATGGCACTCAACACTATTATAGCCTTTTTGACTTGAAGGAAGCTAAAACTTTAAATATTGTTTGAGTTTATAATAGCTTCAAATTCTTTACAATAAGAAACCTTAATTCATAATACAGTACAGTAAGAGAATTGTCAAATTTAATCAATTATAGCTTTATGATACAGGTGAGATAAGAATTAAGGTTTAGACAGCGTTTTCAAGTACTTACCGATAGGCAATTATGAAAGCTATTTGACATGCTAATTTTACCATTGAATGAAAACCTCTATGAAGACGTCAAGAAAAGATATACAATGCTCATGATGATTAGGGTATTTAACGCATCAGTTGTATGAAAATAAGCATTGAAAAGTTATTTTTCGAAGTTCAGTGGAATCACTGCACGCTTTTATGACAACAGAGTACAGTTTCATATAGCATGAAAGTGACAACATCTTTTATATAATAGGCTCAGGGTGCAGTTTTATTTATTGAAAACCAACATATTTTCACACGTAACAATCTAATTAGATCCGAGTAAGATATATTTCTCCTTGGTCTCTAGAAATAATAATTTACCATCAAATGAAGATTGTAATCTTCACGTTTAAGTTGGAATAAGATAAATATCAAATCGTGTACTTTATTTTCTACAAGAAAATGAGTCTGGAGGTGTTCAGTAGAACAGTACTAAATGGTTTGATGTAGTACGGAATTATATGGCGTCAATGTGCAGTTCTCCCTCCTTTTTTAATTCTTGTTTTTACGATAAAAAAAAACTCCAAAACTTTAGGGGCTTTTGAATTAGATATATCTACATCTACAAAGGCGTTGACCGGATTTGTTGTATATTATTTGCACAAAGTCATTATTGTAAATGCAGAATGATAGTTTTCAATGATTTAGAATGCCATTGGGGTCCTCCAGCGATCGCTATTTGACCATATGCAATTGAAAAGCATGATAAATGCAGGGTATCAAATTACATTTGCTGGATTGATGGATGTTCGTTTACGTAGTGATTTGGCTTTATATGCTTGGAAGTCGTGTTCTAATGCCGTCATGTCCATATACCAGGATTTTATGGTCGAAAACTATGTCCATTGGAAGTTAATTAAACTTAACCTCCCATTTTGTTTTATTATACTAAATTTTATTTTATTTCCAAAGTTTTATTTACCAATACAAATAAAAAGTCATTTGTATTGGTAAATAAAACTTTAGAAATAAAATAAAATTGAAGTGGGTATATTGGTGACCCTACACCTACAAATAATCCGTTGAAAGATGCAGATTTACTGTGGTACTGAATATTAGCCTTAAAAGAGATGTGACTTGTTTAATCAATAAATGGTATAAAAACCATATCAAGATTGAGTTGAAATTGCAATATTCGGACTGATTTTCTGCCTTTTTGAAATTTTGATTTAACGGCCGTTACTGTCTTATTCATTTTTTTGGTTTCTCGATATATCGCCTTATTGTTCGCTGGCTATTGTTCGCTAGCTTCAGTCTGCCTGGTATGACTTTGTCACATGTTTGTCGTTGTTTTGTCTGTCTGTTTTTTTTTTAGATATTGTTTTACGGTAAGTACAACAAATTTTTGAAAGATTAAAACTAATAAATGTTGTTTTTTTTTCCAGCTAATATCAAGGTATATTGTCTTTTCTTTATTGGTATAGGTTGAATAAATATCTTTTAAACATTGGCGAAGGACATGTAGAAAAATTCGCCCGTTCGGAACAAATAATTTCTTAAAGAAGTTTTATATATACGGTCCCAGATTTTGAACATGCCCATAAAGTATGTGGCTTGCTCTATCTGGCTAGGATCCATTTACTTCCCTTACATTAGACCGTGCTTCAAACTGTAAAAACTCATCGTAAAAGGAAAGAACACATCAAACCTGTTCTTAGTACAGTTAGGGAGCTACCATTTGATTTTTATGGGGGGCTAGGATGAACAATTTTGTCCTGCATTTTTTTTTCGTTGTAATCTCTGTCCTGCCTTTTTATTTTTCACTCTATTCGGTCCTGCCTTTTTTTTATTAGTTTGTCCTGACTTTTTTTCATAAAATGTCATCCTGCCTTTTTTTTTTGGCAAAGTGTCTCATCCTGCCTTTTTTTTTTTACTCAGAACTCCTGTCCTGCCTATTTTTTTCAAATTTCATCCTAGCCCCCCCCCCCCCCCCCCCCCATAAAAATCAAATGGTAGCTCCCTTACATCTAAAGAAATGCCTTATGCTATAAAAGAGTACATCAATATAGAAAAAGATCTTACTTTTCTTACATACTTGGAGTTGAACTTACATGTACCTATAGTGTAAAAATGTCATTAACAGCATAAGAAAAGTACAATCAAAACGGAAATAAGAATTAAGACCACAAGTGATATGAACGCGATAACGTGAAATATGTTTTTATTTAATTGTTGGTAACAAGCAAATAACATATTCCTAAATTTAATTACATATTATACTGTGGTTTAAAATGTTTTGTACCAATGAGCACAATATCACTATTTAAAAAAGTCAATGTACTTAATAAAATATACTTATTGAAAATGTATCCCATTTAACGTGGAAATAAGTTAATTTCAGGGGGCGAAATTAAAATACCAACCATTCCCACTTTTACAGAATTTTATTTTTAGTATTCAAACTTCTGAATTTTTGTTAATATCACACATACATGTACGTCGGTTATTGCGCACGGAAGCTCGTCTTTCGAGTATTGGTATACTTTTCAAAAAAGAGAATATAGCCTTCTTTTTTTTTCAACAAAAGCGATTCCGATCTTTTTCATCTGATATTTTGAAATAAATAAATGGTATCTATGTATGAAAGGGACCTCATTTTTCAAAGATTTCGTTACCAAAATAATTTAAAAAATATTCGTTTTAAAATGTAGGTTTAATAAAATAGGTTTAGTGCATTTTTAATTACAAGACAATAAATTCACGTATTCTGTTCGGAGCTATACTGTATTGCTTGATACTCTATTCAATGAAAACTTATATATCATAGAATGTTGAACAAACACTGAAGCATTGAAAGCCGAAACGAAAGGGTTAAGAGTATTCTTATTTGCTTGTATTTCCTTTAGTTTGCACCGTTGCTTTCCTTTAAACAGCTACCCAATCAAAATTTAAAAAACGCAAGATAAAGAAAAACGAGCAACATCATCAAATGAAAAAGACGAACAAGTGAAGAAAAATATTAAACGGCACCAATTGTAATGCACCACATGTGACACTAAATGTCTCTCCAATGATGTTAGACACCAAAGCATTAGAAAATACAATACATAATAACAACGTCTGAAGTTAACAATTTACAAACGACTAACAGAAAAGATAAAATTTAAAAGCAAAACGAACCCCGGCAAAAATCAACAAGGTACTCGTATCATGTGCTCTGGAAGGGAAAGCAGTTTTTGCTCTCTTCGCTTACAACAAAAATCAACACATGCAATATTAAAAAAAAAATCAATCTGTTATTATATTATATGACGTCCGACGTGTTGTCGGGGTGGGTGGGGTTTTGGATTGGGGGAGACGTTCATTAAACACCCTGGTAGTAGTCAAATGTAAAAATGGATAGAAATAAAAAAAAAAAAGTAATTATATTTGCCAATATTTTGACTGGACATCATGCCTATCAATAAACTTATATTAAAGTTTGTCATGGGTCAGAGTTTGATTTATTGTCGATGGTATTATCTATTTAGCATGCACGTGGAACCAATCGTTGTAAAATACAATCTCCTGTCACTCAAAGTCGATGAAAAGAGCACCTGTCCGTTGCTCTCATTCATGAATTCATGAACTACAAATACGTGCCACGCGATACATACTTTCGATATCTGCAATTAGAAAATCTTTTCGTCAACTAGACAAAATTAACTGATATACCACGAATATATACACTGATACAACTAAATTATCGCATTTTTTATAAACAATATGTCTTGTATATTGTTCATCGTTTGATAGAAAGATGAGAAAACAGTTAATCAAACCTGAAGGGTTTTTTTTTGCACTTTAAAATGTTAAGTTAGTTAGACTTTTGTTTTGCATACGAAACAGAAAGTCATTGTCGAACATTTGATCAACACCCTGCCATTCTTCTAATCCTTTTTTTTTAAATTTAAAAAAAAAGATAATTTTCTTATTTCTTTGCTAAAAGTGTAATCTTTTAATTTCCTGCAATGCTTATTTCTTCTCCCTTTTATTTCTATTCGATATTGATATATCATATCAATCTAGCTGTCAACACGTCTGGGTGTATAAGAATTTCTTAAAATTGAACGTGAAAAGTGGTGATTGTCAATTCATAATAAATAAACGTTTTAGACAACCAGTTTCAAAGTTTGAAGTTAATTACATTTAAGTATTCTTTATCATATTCAAAATCATTCATTTCAGACAAATTACGTCGCTTATCAATAATAGTTACACGTAACCGATATCATATGTTGATTTTTTAGTATACAAAAAATACGAAACTAAATCTTTCTGTTTTCCAATTCGATGGTATCGAAAGTCGCCATCAGGGATTCGGTAAAGTGACGTTGGTTTTCCGGTCCACTTGAATCGACGATTCTGCGATAAGTACATGTCTTTATGGCCAAACACAAATCCAGAGACTAAGTTTGGCAGCTTTGAAGTGGAGACGAGATAGATTTTATCAACAGGAGAGTTGACAGAGTATAATTGAAATTTAGAAACATTATAATTTATAACGTTCAACACAAAGGTAATGGCCGATACCACATTTTGTTTTTCTGCAACTATAAAGTTCTTATCTACTATAATATCAAAACTAATTCATGTTTTACTGCAGAGAAAATACTAAACTAAATTCTAAAAGCAGTCTGAACAATAAATGTCACTTGAGATAAATGTAATTATTTTCATACAGATTTCCTTCATTTATTATATCTTGTAAAATTAAATGACTAAAATGTCTATTTTTTGTTAGTGAATGAGTTCATTCATGGGAACAATTCAAGTCAAACTATCATTTATAAAATCAGAATATATGTTATGATTGCCAATGTGACAACTCTCTTCCAGAGACCAAATGACGTATCCAATTTTTGTTTGTATACTGGCGGGGATTAGAACTCATATATATACATGTAAGATGTGTTTGATATTTTGGGAATATCTATCTTAATGTTGCGATAGGCGACAGAAATACAACAAATATTTCACACATTAACATTATCATGAACTGAAATTCCATACTTAATATTAGAGTATTACATCATTGTAATTGGTAGTTTAATATATGTGCTATCTTTTTTTGCATATCTCCGTTTTGTTGTACTAAAACACTTATTCTAGCTTGATTTGAGACACTCAGAAATCAGTGACAAAAATGTTCCAATTGTGAACTGTATCCGGTATACAATCCTACTAGTACCTCGTAACTCGATCATAATTATAATTGTTGTGTTATATATGTAACACTCAGAAACGTGTCCTTTCCCCCAAACTTGTCCGATACTCCCAAATGTGTCCACATCGACGTCACTGAACTACAAAACATGTCTAGTTGTAAAAAGGGCGTCAAAGCGTGTCATTTGTATTATGCAAACGCCTAAACGTGTCCATTTTTTTAATAACACCCAAACGTGCCCAATCCTTCAAACGTGCTCAATTCCCCAAACTTGTCCTATAATATAAAGGGAAATAAAAGATTGTTATACTGATATTCCGTAAAAATAAAACTGTTCTTTTCCGCTCCAAAAAAATATAATTTAATTCCTAGTTACGATTAGTCAGTAAATTCCTAATAACCGTAAAGCGTAAATTCTTATAACTGTACACATTCAGGCCTAATCCCAAATTCCCGGAATAATTAAGGTACAATCCAAGAGTTCCGGCAAATATTCTTCCGCATGTCATAATATAACTTATCCAAAGTATGTTGTCGTCCTGTCCATGCATGAAATATTTGCCACTAGACGTAATGTCTCTTGTTTGCGTGTATTTAAGTGATGCTCGAAACCAAAAGTTCATAATGTGAAACCTTACTACCAGTTTATAATTTTAAGAGTTTTTTTTCAATTTTTTTAGAGAATCAAATAGTTTCTTAGTGAAGTTATAAAATTTCGGTCTTTACTGGCTCTTAAGATTTTTAAGTTTAACTAATGTTAATCCCGAATAATCGTAAACAAATTTAGGCCCAATCCTAAATCCCCGGTATGATAATAAAATATCAGAACTGTTGAAAAAAAAGGAAGTCAATCCTTTTAAAAGCCCGCCGTGCAGCATTCGCTGATTACAGCTGATTTCCTAATGCTTTCAAAGTAAAACGTTGTTAGGCTTGCTTGCATTGTTTGTATAATTGATAATACAAGCTTTGTAAATAAGATTGGAATCTTTAAACAATATATATAGGCATTGTTCAACCTGAATATATTGTATTTGAATTTAATTGGGTGTTATCCTATGGGTTGTACAATATAAAATCCAAGCAAGCAAGCTAACCAAAGTTTTGTTCTACATGCATTAGGAAATTAGCTGTAATATAAAAGACATCATCGGAGTTTATTAGTACAGAATAATTACATAGTAAACGATTTATTCAACTGAACTAGAATTGTTTGTACATGTATGTGCGCTCTAAACGAGCATAATACTTGCAACTGGAATATCAATAAGCAATTTCAGTCAAAAGTTGATTTAGATGTTACAGGTTAAATTTGCAATAACAACCGGCATTGAACCAACTAAAACTAATAAATGACCACTTTATCAACTGTGCCCCCATTATAGAATTGCCGTAAACGTTATTGATTTTATTCATGTATTAGCGCTAAAAGACGTGAGACGTCCTGGCGTTTAATATGGGGACGAAGTCCCCAATAACAGTAGAAAATTCAATAAAAAAAAAAAAATACGGGAAAATTTCCCGAATTTTTCATTGTAAGGTCTAATGAACTCAAAATCGTTCAAATCTTTTTTTGTCGCCTTTTTGAAATCCCGGACCGGCGCAGAAATCTACAATATACTTCCTTTTTCCGGTCTCGTTATGAATCTTTGAGTAAAATATATATTTATCAGTCTAGTATAAATAGGAAGGAACGCAATACCAATTTCATTTTTTAAAATAATTCTTTCATATGAAAAAACGTTACCTGATGAAAGCGTTTCTTTTTTTACATTGCATATGACGTCATAATTTAAATAACGTCACAACTAAAATCCCTAACAACAGAACCAAAATCGGAAACGTTACGGTATTTCCGTTTTATTTTTTTAACAAATATTAAAGTTACAAAAAATAATGCATACAGACTTCGTCCCCATTTACAGGTAATGCCTGCCTCATATTAGTGGACACGTTTTGGCGAATAACAATTATCGGACACGTTTGGGGGTTATAAAATCGGACACGTTTGGGGAATATTGGATACTACGGACACGTTTCGGGAGATTAGACACGTTTAGGGGAATCGGACACGTTTGGGGGACAGGACACGTTTGGGAGTGTTACATATATAATGTTATATATATACATTTGAAATGAAATTCAATGTTCAGTCTATTAATCATGTACAGAAGTTAACTAAATCTAGTGTGTCTAATGTTGTCACGTACGTAGGAAATCATTTCACTAATTATGTGTGTAGGCACATTGCAGTTTAAATGCGTGTTTAACCCTACCTACCACATGCCATATGTGTCAGTCCCAAGTGAAGAGTCTGTAATTCAGTGGCTGTATAACATATTTTTTTCTTCGTTCATTATTTTTATGACATAAATTCTTTCGTGACCTTTTATAGTTGACCCTGTGGTATAGGCTTTGCTCATTGTTGTAGGCCGTAAGTGATTTATAGTTACATGCATTTGTCATTTTGGTCTCTTGTGGACAGTTTTCTCATTTATATGCTACCACATATCCTTTTTATAATCTAAAGATTGAGTTATATCGTCACATAATTTTTAGCTGGAACGTAACTGGTGAAGATGATTTTAGAAACACGTGCTTTATTTTTTTCATACATGTACGGGTTTACTTAGAATCTTTAATTATTTTTTTTTTAGATCAAACATGATTTCTACGTCATATTATAGATAAAACTTTGATGTCATTTTCTAACAACACTCAGTTCTGGAGTGCTTTCATTTGACTATATCCTAAAGAATATCCAAAGTGAACACTCTAGTCTTATAAAGAATGTTGATCATCTTTTATTTCATATAAAGAATGTTGATCATCTTTTATTTCATACCTTAACAACTGAAGTGTTTTTCTACATAGCTTTAAATTTACTGTTTTAATTTACATGATAAAATTAATCCACAACTTTCCAATATGGTATTTTTTGACCGGTCTTGATTTTTTTATCCGAATAATTTTTCATGGAATTACGCTCAATCCGGTGCGTTAAACCACAAAATCAACTTTTAGTGTTTTCTGTTAAAATACAAAGTACATAAACAGAAGGTGTATTTGAGGTATAGAATTACATTTTCCGATTTTATTTACTGGAAATCAAGCTTTTTTTCAACTCTTCATTTACAAAGAATTATGATGTGAGAAAACTGTTATTGTGTATTGAGAATGAAAATTTTTAGAACACAATGGCATTTTTCAGCTTAACTGGTCATTATAAAAAAGAAAATGTGGTATGATTGCCAATGAGACAACCGTCAACAAGAGACCAAAATGACACAGAAATTAACAACTATAGGCCGTATAAGTCAACGTACGGCCTTCAACAATGAGCAAAGCCCATACCGCATAGTCAGCTATAAACGGCCCCGAAATGACAATGTAAAACAATTCAAACGAGAAAACTAAAACTAAATTGTATGTTCAGGACATTTTAACATTAAGTCTGTGAACAATTTTTACATGGATTTTTGTTATTTTTAGTTGTTGTTGCAAGCTTACAAAAGGTAAGTCCTTATATATCTGACTGTGCAGTACTGGCTTCGCTCATGGTTGAAGGTCCTACGTTGACCAATAGTTGTCAATTGGTCTCTTGTGAAGAGTAATCATATTGGCAATCATACCACACCTTCTCTTTTATATAAGAAAATGTTTGGAAAAGTAATCAATGCACTTTTATTTCTTTCTCTGGTACGAGAATGTGAAACATCTAGTTTTCATGATAATATCGTGAAATTGTTTTAATTTTTTGCTTGTTATGTAATTATATGTTTATATAGTATGCAGACATCATACATAAGCCTACTATAAAACTCTGTATGTTCCTTGTCAAAACTATAAATTGTCTCAATCGAGAGTGTGTTCTATTTTAAATATACAGCATTCATACTAAATGACTATTATTGCTTCTTCATATGGTCCAAGGAGTAACAATAAACCATATAAAAAACTTATTGTAACTTTGAAATCAAAACAAGAAGATGTGATATGAATGCCAATAAGACAACTACCCACTAGAGTTCATTCAAAGAAAACGGATGTCCGATTTTACATATATTAACCATGTTTTCTTTTTATATTCGATGTAAAATTATGATAAGAAATATTATTTAATTTATTCATTATAAACATCTTTAGAAACTATTCAAAGCAATCCAGCACATTTGATATGACGTGGGTGTACACACGTGAATAAGACATCGCCCTTTGGTCTGTGGTGGATGGTTGTCCCAACGGCAATCATGTATACCAAATTTCCTTAATTATTTGTTTATATGTAAGGATGTTTAAACTTCTTAAAGTATTCTCATTCATGAAATATCAATTCAATTAAGGATAAAATGCATATTTAAAAAGTAGCACAAAAAGTAAAACTAACAGACCAGCACATAAATAAATGACACTGCATACCAATAAATCATGTGTCTTTTAAAACATAACCAAAATTACACAAAAAGGGTATGCATTTAGTATAAGGGAATATGACTGGATGTGGGTGTGGTTGTGTGTGTTTAAGGGTGGAATTTGTTTAATTGTCATAAACTTCATATACAAAGTTTGATCAACAGTATACTATATAGCATGTTTTTCTGTCATATTTGTTTTACTATCTATATGAATAAGCTCGATAGGTTTCTCGTTTGACTTGTTCGTCATTTGGTCACGCCGAGACATTTTACACTAGATGTATGGGTTTTATTCGTCGTTGGAGACCGTGTTGTTACCTTAAGTTGCTAGTTTCACCATCATTTCGACTCTGGTGGATCTTTGGTTGGGATCGCCAATGGGGACGGTTTCAACGACTAAATATTAATGTCTTTAGTGCTGTTTGTAATTTATTGAATTTAAATCAGGTAATTCTCTTTTTTATGAAATGTGTATTTTTTTCAAAAAGTCATATTTCGATTCCTTCTGAAATTGTTTAGACGTTAGAGAGTTTCTGATAAATTGTTTTATTTGTCTTCTGGTTGCACTATTTTGAAAGTATTTATACATTTCTGGTGTATGTCAATCTTTACTCGAAGCCTATTGAATCCGATTCAGATCAAAATCACAATAAAAAAATGAAAGCGGAATAACTCAAATTATAATCCACACTATACTTTACCATAAAAATCGTATGCTATTTACTGGCTATCTAAAATACAAGTAAAATGGTAGTCAACATAGAACCAAACTACAATTGCATGTATATTCGATATATATGCGATAATAATAGAAACAAACAAAAACTTCCTTAGCACTTTTATTTTTTGTTTTCACGCTAAAAACGAAAGTTATTATTTAATTTTCCAGAAAGATGACTTTATCTGTAAGGTGAAATTTTAATTACAACTAAGAACATGTATAATTATCTGTACGTCCTTTGATGTATCTTTCACTTCAATAAATCAGTAGGCTTTCTTAATTATTGCAAAAAGTTCATATGTGTAATTAAAACCTTTTCTCAGTTTATATTAATTCACGTACGTTCTTGTCTACTTATTTTCATACTTAATTGGGTGTTAACTTTACCCTACCATGCTTTGATATTTCGAACCCTCTTGAAAACTTTAGTTCATGCACGTGCAGAAGAAAAGATTTAATTGATCATATAGGAAATCAACACTCGTGTCGAAAATTTTGAAAGTGAATAACGATACGTAATAAAATATTTAAATTGAAACGTTAAAAGCAATATAACGAAAAACACGACGTTTGTCAAATAATTCTTTCATATTTTCTCGGTAAATGCATTTTCTCATTATAAAAGAATACACTTTTAGATTATGGATCTTTAATATACTGTCTTTAAGATATGTCATCAATTATACAGCTTTGGTCGAGTCTCTTAAAACGTAAGTGGTTTGCATGTGTATCCACTCGAATCCAAGAACGGTTCGAGTGTTTCTCGTGTTCAAACAAGATCATTTCTCTTTTCGTCCATATTACTGCACAGACTCTAATTTTAAATTCGTTTCGCTAGTTATTGCTTTACATTTTGTACGAACGCATTTAACATGGACAAACCTTTGAAATATTTAATCATACACTCGTTCATAAGTACAAAGAACTTATCTACAACCCATCTTAAGTTATGTAACTTTGTACTACAAACGGCTAGTAATGCATCAAAAGAGGAGCGACTTCAAAATAAAATCTACACCTAAAAAAATCTATCATTTTTTTTAATTAGTAAATAATTGTCTAAGAACCCAACTAGACATTATATATGGTTCTTTGATCTTCAATTTAACCGCAAGGTTGCAAGATTATACATGTCGCCACTGCATTCAGTAAGTACTTAGACTTTTCTTTTAGATACTGTCTTTAAAAAGCACAAAAACCTTAATAACATAAAGGTAAAATCTGTGTTCCAAGTCAGGTTAAATATTACAAATAAAACCTACAGAATAATGCATATCTTGGCATATTTTCGTATATCTATACGACTTTATGAGATATGATGCTATAAACCTCCTTTTCCTTCTGTTAACGATTCTATCGGTTTTAAAGTCTCTCTTATTTCATCTCTCTGTCTATAATGTATATATTATTTGCTCGACAGATAGTTATTTTTATACTTTATACTTCTATAATTTCCAAAAGATATAGACAAGAAAATCGCCAAAATGGTATTAAATCAGTTTCTGATTTATTTTCAGTTTGATTCCAGATATGAATTATAATTGTTAGACGAATGAGAGTGGAAATTCTCGTCTTTCATTCCGGGAGACCTACTGTGACGAACCTATACAGTTGGGATAAGTTCATACCTCTATGTACATCTAGAAGGAACCATCGGGATAATTGTTCTTCAGCAGTTTCTTTAACACTTCTAGCGACTCCTTTTGAACAGATCCTAACGGAAGATGTTTCGTCCTATAGATAAAGGCAACAGTAGTATACCGCTGTTCAAAACTCATAAATCCATGGACAAAAAACAAAATCGGGGTAACAAACTAAAACTGAGGGAAACGCATTAAATATAAGAGGAGAACAACGACACATTAAAATGTAACACACACAGAAACGGACTAAGCATTAGAAAAAACCCAATGAGAATAATAAATATAACATCAAAACCAAATACATGAATTTGGGATAGATAAGTACCGTGTCACGTCTTATAGTAATGTGAACTCACACTCAAAAATTAGAGAAAACAAACGACACCACGGAAACACAACGTTAAAATGTAACACACACAGAAACGAACTATAATATAACAATGGCCATATTCCTGACTTGGCACAGGACATTTTTAAAGGAAAAAATGGTGGGTTGAACTTGGTTTTGTGGCATGCCAAACCTCCCTCTTTTATAGATGGTTTTTATCTTTATAACATTTGTATCTGCTTTAGTATATACATGTATATAATTCTTCATTTTATTAATTTATAATTAGATATAGGAAAATGTGGTATGAGTGTCAATGAGACAACTCTCCATCCAAATAACAATTTATAAAAGTAAACTATTATAGGTCAAGGTACGGCCTTTAACAAGGAGCCTTGACTCACGCCGAACAACAAGCTATGAATGGCCTCAAAATTACTAGTGTAAAACCATTCAAACGGGAAAACCAACGGTCTAATATATATAAAAAACGAGAAACACGTATAATTATATATAAATTATATAAACAATCTACAACTACTGTACATCAGATTCATGACTTAGGATAACTCTAGTTTTTACATTTTATTCATGTATTATTACTTATCACTTTTGTTGTGTATTTTGCTGGGAAAAGTTCTATGACGGACTATTATGAAAGTTCCCTGAAAAAATGAAAAGAGCAATTAAAAAAAAGATACATCAGAGGCGGTTTTTCTGGGAAAAGGCGGAGATACATATGAACAATCAAGTATAAAAAAATATAAGAAAAAATACAATACCACGGTTAAGGGAAAAATCAATTACGAAAAATTACATCGACAGCTAAAGATAATTCAACACAAACCCCATCAAAAACAAGGATTAAACTCATTTTTGTTTTTGCAGTGATTGAATAGTAACACAATTTCGTTAGTTTCCTCTTACGATTATTCCCTTATTATGGCATATGCATTGGTGATTTAAGACAACAGTTTCACCATCGTATATACATTAAGATATCATAATACATGTACGTCAAAAAAAACAGTTTCCAACGACTTAAACAAAAACAACACTTCTATATTTTTTTATTCATAATTATGGGTTTTAATGATTTGTGTATTAATTTCTAACATATAATTATCGAAGAACCTTTCAAAAAACTTACTTTTCTTTCTCTTTATAAAAAGAAAAGATGTGGTGTGATTGCCAAAGAGACAAAATTCAAATAAAAATAGAAGTATGAAAAATAAATAAAAAGTGAAATCACAACAATACTGAACTCAAGAGAAAATTCAAAACGGAAAGTCCCTAATCAAATGACAAAATCAAAAGCTCAAACACATCAAACGAATGGATAAAAACACTCTTATTCCTGACTTGGAACAGACATTTTCTTAACCTGGTTTCATAGCTAGCTAAACCTCTCACTTGTATGAAAGTCGCATCAAATTCCATTTTCCTGACAACGATGCGTGAACAAAACAAACAGACATAATAGATAAAAATGTCAAATATACAGCTGTCAACATTGTTTTATAATCTTAATCACTTAAAAAATATGTAGCAAAGAAGTACAAAATTACATACATTTGCCATAGAACAATAACACAATGACGGGATGTATAAGTACAGAGCCACGTCAAATATGTAACGAAGAAACATAAAAAGTCATATATATATAAAAAAAAAGCTCAAAGCAAAAATTAAAGACAAGTAACAAACTAGTTTTACAATGGTACAATAACTGGATGTATAATTACAGAGCCACGCCACATGCATACGAAAATACCACAAACAAAAAGGATTGGACGTTCAAGTACCACAATTTTAAAAACATTTTATTCTTATCACAACAACAATAAAATATGTAACAAAGAAGCACACAAAGGCACATATCAAACTTAACCTCACCCATCGCTTTTCCATTTTTGAATTTGGTCTATGCCAAATCGACACATAAACGACTGAAAGTCTAAAAGTACTTGGACCAAATGGCTAGATTAGCATTGACTCTAACGTAGTATCGTGTGTTTGACGTCAGAATGTAAACGTCAAACAGGTAGATATATAAATTATTTTTGTTGTTCAAAGTATGAAAATATTATAGTCGTCCTTTTTTCTTTAGGCATATCCTTTGAAAAATTAAAATTAAAAGTTTACCTTTCCTTCTTGCCGCGTGTCTATATGCTTATTGTGTTCATGTATTTCTTCTATAAAAAAGGAGCCGCGTCATTATGTATAAAAGATACACAAAAGTGCATATAAGCAAAGCATTAGCAAATATGAAAGACCAGAATACAAAAATCATAATAGAACAATAACACAATAGCGGAATGTTTAATTATACAGAGCCACGTGACTTGTATAAAATACACACAAAAAGTCACACGAACAATTCAATTATGAACGATAATGCAAACAACACAATGACGGGATGTATAAGGACATAGCCACGTCAAATGGATATCACCAAGAACAGACCAAACAGAAAAGTAATATTAATAAAGACAAATAAAAGAGCACTATATATAACACGCATTTTATTAAGATGATAAACAATTAACGTCAGTACTCAGAATCTATACGTCTAGACCGTCGAGTTATAGGCAACCGTGTGGCGTTCAACAATGTAAAAACCCCATACCGTTTTGTCGGCTATAAAAACCCCTGACATGAAAATTTTGAAACAGTTCAATTTCGGAAATTAATGGCCTAATTCATGACAAAAAATTTACGAAAAAACTAATATCATGACAAACATGAACCAATAATAACCACTGAACTACAGGCTCCTGACGTGGGACATGAACATATAATAGTTTCTGCGGGTTAAACTAGTTTCTGCGACCAAACCATCCCCTTAACCTGGGTCAGTGATGTAACAATATTACATAAGAACAAACAATAAAAATCAGACAAAAAGGGATTTTGAAGTCGTCAGATCGATACAAAGCAGAAAACACACAACGAAAAAGCAGACCTTCCTTCTTCCTAGTGCGTTAACTTTTTTAGACCTGTGGTCTCATCTGTAATGTCTTTTTTTGTAGGACGAAATCAGAGATCAGAAGACAAACAACAATATAATAAAAAAAAACATAGAAAACTAAAGACTGAGCAATAAAACACAACCAAAAGGTGGGGGATCTCGGGTGCTCTAGCTGGAAGGGTTAAAAAGATCTGGCTCCACATGTGACACCTGTCGTATTGCTCCTGTAAGTACAAACCACGTGATAAGTCTGATCTCATAGATCACATACGGGTAAATGGAGGATAAAAACTGTGGTTGCGACGATTGGAACATATCCGTCGTCATCTGTCAAACATGTATTCCATATTTACAAATGTAGATTAACCAACTCGTATATGATGGCGTTTATATAATATTTGTAGGATGATTTCACCATTTGGAACTGTTGATTCAATAGCTACCTTGTAATACACAACCTCTTCTAAAGAAATCATGAAAGAAAAATTGGGTGGTGTATCAAATGGGAGATGAATACTCTATATATAGGCTCTGCTTGAATGTAACTACATAGAAATGAAAAATTCACAATTGGAAAGCTAAGACCAACTCCTTTCTATTTGTCTTGTAGTTTGGAATGAGGAATACCGGTAACTGCGATGTGTGTAGGAAATTCAAAAGTTTTAATACTATTGCAAGACTTTGTATTTCTTATCAGTGTTCAGTTCCGTCTTTCCCATTCATTGTATAGTTTGCCCATGAACAAAAAACTAGTTTTAGTGAGTATAACCTTCACTATCTACACTCCTGACAAAACAATTTTTGTTATACTTTATTACCTCAAATAAGGTCTACTGAATTGAATAGATTAATAGCTTTGTACTTATTTGAGCAACACAACGGGTGTCACATGTGGAGCATGTGTGACGAAATTATTCAGTTACCTTAATGATATTAGGAAGTTCTAAGTTTATCTGTTAGGAAGTCGGCAAATGTTTAAATCCTTTGACTTTCGTTTCTTAATGAAGTACATTAATTACGGTTGTAATACGGAAAACGATTTCCGAAGTTTGGGTACTGGTTCCGATCCTATCTAGTTGGAAAAGTAAGTGCTTGATATTAAATTACTATAGACGTTATATTAAAACGTAACAGTAATACGGAATATATTCATTTCTGTTTAGAGATTATATGCATTTTGGTTAGAGATTATTCTAGTATATAAGTAGAGTTTCTCGCAACGTTAATCAGTTCGGGCGTCAGAGCTCCCAGAGTGAAGACTAAAGGAAAGGTAATTATAACTATTTTTGAATAAGAAGTAGCTTACCAAGGACCTTTGGTTAAACTTTTATAAGCAAGAGCCAATTGTACTATCTGAATAAGGTGGTGACATATTGTCCTGTGGTATATAATTAAGGTGACAACGTGATACTGTCCCTTTAGACCAGTGACACCTTGGCCCTGAATAAGGACCAGGGGCGCACTGGAAACCATAATTCCTTATTACCTTTGAATCAAAGAACTAGAGTACTGTAAGGCAAATAGGTTATAGTCATATATCAAATTTTGAATTAAGGTTAAGTCACAGCTCCAATTAAGCGTTCCTTGTGTTGTACTCCATTGTTAGGTTAAAGGTTCCATTTTGTATTCTTACCGGAAGTAATCTTTTGTTACTTGTTGTTAGGCTTTTATATCTAAGGTTGAATTAGTTTAGAAAACACGTTACCATTTGTAAGGGTTAGCCAACGATACCCAACAAATCCAGGGAAGTAACCCTGGTACGGATCTACGGGTACACAAAGTACCATCTGACGTGTAGGACCCCCTGCACGTTACATCAGTCAGTATAGTCATACATCATTTTGTTTTATTAATATGGACAAAGCCTTCGTCAGCCCAATTGTCTAGGCTTGAGAAAGATCTTCAGGACACCTTGTCAAGAAGTCGTCATTCACATTCTACACCAATTCCTGGGTTTGCAAGTGACTCAGGGATTATTACTCCACAACGTAATGACAAAACGTCTGTTGACAAAACAACCCCGATTCATAGTACCCCAGTTGGTCCACATCATATAGGCATTGGTGCAAGACCAAAGGTCTTCAAAGATATAGAAGTCTCAAATCCGTTGAAACCTCATGACATTCAAATTGTTAAGGAAAACCACGTCAACTTGTCCTATAAGAAGTCACCAGGGAAAGGCCCAGGGACAAGCATGAGTAAGCGTAGAGATATTAAGGTTGCAACGTACGATGGGTCAGGTGATTGGAATGACTACCGGTCGCATTTTGAGGCTTGTCCCTCTATTAACAGTTGGGATAACCTAGAGAAAGGGTTCTACTTAGCTGCTTCCCTTAGAGATCAAGCTCAAGGTGTTCTTGGGGATTTATCAGATGACAAGAAAAGTCATTTTGACCAGTTGGTGCGATCTCTAGAAGAGAGGTTTGCTCCCCCAAATCAGTCAGAGTTGTACCGGGTACAATTGAAAGAAAGGAGGAGGGACTTTCTATACTAACATAGAAAGTCCCTGACAGAATACAGAGAGTCTCTATATATTAAAGTAGTAAACGCCGAAAATAATTGTCCTCTCTAAGGAGGTATAATAGTTGTGATTCTTGCGATCTAAACACCATGATATGGAGAACGGTCTGAATGGCTTATTTATTTTTCATTTTTGTTATTTATCATACGTTTGGTTGTACTTGTGTCACATGTTTTACTTATTTTAATATATATGCAACTGGTATGACCCTTTAGATAGTAAACGTTAACATTTCAAAGAAAACAGTAGACAGAATACAGAGAGTCTTTATATATTGAATTAGTATAATCTTAGTTTACATGTAGATAAACACGAAAAATAATGGTCCTCTATAAGGAGGTATAATAGGTGTGGTTCTTGCGATCTAAACACCATTATATTGAGAACGCTCTTATTGGCTTATTTATTTTTTATTTTTGTTATCTATGATACGATTGGTTGTATTTGTGCATGTTTCAAACCGGAAGTCTTATCTATGACTAAAATTCAGTCTGATGACGGAATCATATCCGGACTCCTTTTTTGTGGTTTTTCTCCCAAAATAACTCAATCTGAATAATCATAAGAATGGATGACAAATGCGACTATGCATGTTACCTATAGGACACAGAGGCATGATGATTGATTTATTGTAGAAGGAAGAGAAGCGACACACAAAATGAGGTCTTCTCGTTTAATAGTATAGAAGGCAACATGTCTGGGCCAGTTGATAGGTCAAAATTTCTTTGCTATAATTGTGGTAAACTCGGCCACATGGCTAGAAATTGTAATGCTCCTAGAAATAGGAGACAGAACAACCAAGGATCACCAGGACCTTCGGTTAGGCGTACGAACAACCATAGTGGTAAATGGAAACGTAAATCTTTGTACCTCGGCTCAAATACTCTTAACAATGAGGCAGGGCTCTATTAGAGTTATTTATAAATGGAATCCCTGCCAAGTTTCTTATTGATACAGGAGCTACAGTTAGTTTGGTGTCGGATACTCTTTTTGAGAAATTGAAGTCCCGTGATAGGCTAAGTTTACGGCAGGTCACCCAGGAAATAATAGCAGCTAATGGAGAGTCTTTAAAAATCATTGGTAAGGCACTGTTTTCTGTTAAGCTTGGTAGTTTTCACACTGTCATTGAAGGTGTTATAGCAGGTTTGTCAGTGGAAGCTATTCTTGGACTAGATTTTCTGAAAACAAACAGTTGTAAAGTTGATTTAGGCAATAAAGTAATGGAAAGGATAATCAACATATACCTTTGTTACTACAGGGAAAGTTAGGCGTTTATCGGGTGGCAGTTAAAGATGAAGTTAGCATAGCTCCAAGGTCCGAGATATTTATCCAGGGTGAAGTACTGAAATATGATTCAGCTGTTCAGGTGACTGGCATTATTGAACCCAGTGAAGAATTTCTTGATCGAGGAAAGGCTCTTGTAGGGAAGTCTGTTGTAATGTCTGATAAAACAGTTCCTGTTAGGCTGTTGAATTTAAGTGACAGTGTTCAAGTATTAAATGTCGGCACTGTGGTCAGAAATCTCAGTGGAGCGGAAGTGGATAGTCAAGTAGACAATCACAAGGATTATGCTCTTAGTAATCAATTGGAAAAATATTAGATAGGTCTTGTGAGAATCTTGGACATGGACAAAAAGACAAGGTCACAGAGTTGTTATTGGAATTTAAGCATCTTTTTGCCGTATTAGATTCGGATCATGGACAAACAAATATTGTGAAACACATGATTGACACTGGTGCTGCAAGGCCAATAAAGCAGCAACCACGGCGCACCCCAATAGGTATTAGGGAAGAGGTAGATCAACGTATTAACGATATGTTGGAAAGAAACATTATTGAGCCCTCGGAAGGACCATGGTCCTCCGGGATAGTTTTGGTGAGAAAGAAAAACCACTAGGTGTTGCGTAGACTATAGACAGTTAAACGCATGTGCTATCAAAGACGCGTATCCTTTGCCCCGATGATTCGCTGGAGCATTTGTCAGGAAAGAAATGGTTTTCAACTTTGGATTTATGTTCTGGATATTGGCAGGTAGAAGTAGAGTCATCAGATCGCCCTAAAACAGCCTTTGCCACACGGAAGGGTCTTTATCAGTTTCACTGTATGCCATTTGGTCTGGTAAACGCCCCTGTCACCTTTGAGCGTCTAATGGAGAATGTTATGGCAGGGCTTCAATGGGACATTTGTCTCATATATCTAGATGACATCATAGTTATGGCTAGGAATTTTGACGAAATGATACATAATTTACGCAAGGTTTTTGTAAAGTTACAAGGGGCAGGGCTTAAACTCAAACCCAAAAAGTGTCATTCGTTTGCTAAAAAAGTTACTTTTCTCGGACATGTTGTTTCAGAATCGGGTGTTGCTACCGACCCCGATAAAATTAAGTGTATAAAGGAATGGCCAGTTCCCCAGAACGTGACAGAGCTGAGATCCTTCTTGGGTTTGTGTGGTTATTATCGCCGGTACATAATGAATTTCTCAGATACGGCTAAGAGCTTACACCAAATGACCGAAAAGGGTCGCGAATTTCTGTGAACAATTGATAGTCAGGAGGCCTTTGAAAAGTCCTCAGTCATCCCGACTTCTCCCAAACATTTATTCTTGATACGGATGCAAGTAACAGAGCGATAGGTGGTATTTTATCACAGGTTATTGATGGTGAGGAACATGTTATTGCATATGGGAGTCGGACCCTTTCAAAAACAGAGCACCGGTATTGTGTTACAAGGCAGGAACTGCCAGCTGTGGTCCATTTTGATTAACATTTTCGGCATTTCTTGTACGGTAGGCGGTTTATTGTAAGGACAGATCACAGCTTTTTACAATGGCTCATTAGATTCAAAAACCCAGAGGGTCAACTAGCCCGTTGGCTGGAAGTTATAAGTTCATACGATATGGTTATTAAACATAGACCAGGTATTACTCGATTTATTTCACTTGATTGGGCGGGGTTTAACTGGTTCGCTCATAATAAACCAGTCCATCTATAGATGGGTGTTTTAGGATAAACTCATCAATGAAGTGTCCAGTCATTCTTTTGTAAATTTCTTTGATGACACTGATAGGTGATTAGAAATCAACAATAATTATAACGGCAATCATCCTTATCACACACATCTTCAAATAGACTGTCCTAATGCAAATTAAAACGTAAGCTCCGCCCGATCAGTTTAAATGACATTGGTAATACCCTACATCGCAATGCGGATGCTTCGAGTCGTTTCCCTTGTAAGCAGTGTGGCTTTGTTGAGAACTAGGAAGCAGTTGGCTTAGTCAATATGATACAATTTCAGGGGGAACAGGATGATGATGTTGAGCTAAATATAAGACAATTGCAAGAAACAGACAAGGACTTGCAGACTGTCATAGGATGGTTGACTACTGGCTTCAAACCTTCATACTCACTAACCGGCAAACATCGTTATGTTATCAAGTCCCTTTGGTCCCAATGGAATATTATGAAGGTTCAAGATGGTATATTGTTTAGTGCGAGGTTTGACATGCCACAAAACCAGTGCGAGGATTGTCATGCCACAAAACCAGGTTCAACCCACCATTTTTTTCTTTAAAAATGTCCTGTACCAAGTCAGGAATATGGCCATTGTTATATCATAGTTCGTTTCTGTGTGTGTAACATTTTTACGTTGTGTTTCCGTTGTGTCGTTTGTTTTCTCCTATATTTGGGTGTGAATTCACATTACTATAAGACGTGTCACGGTACTTGTCTATCCCAAATTCATGTATTTGGTTTTGATGTTATATTGGTTATTCTCATCGGATTTTGTCTAATGCTTAGTACGTTGCTATGTGTGTTACATTTGAATGTTGTGTCGTTGTTCTCTTATATTTAATGCGTTTCCCTCAGTGTTAGTTTGTTTCCCCGATTTTGTTTTTTGTCCATATATTTACGATTTTTGAACAGCGGTATACTACTGTTGCCTTTGTTTAGGGAAGACCTGGAAACAAATTTGAAACAAGTTGTCGTACCAATGAAGGAAAGACGTAAAATTCTTGAGTTTGCTCATGATAATAGGACAGCTGCTCAACTGGGCATTAAGAAAACTTTAGATAGGATTAAGGAAAAATTTTATTGGCCAGGTGTTAGGGGTGATACTTGGAGTTACATTGCTAGTTGTTCAATATGTAATAAGAGAAAGAAACCAATTCCTAAGAGAAAGGCCCCAATGCAAGTTAAAGAGTCAGGTTATCACATGGAGAGAATTGCCATGGATATCCTTGGGGAACTCCCAGCAAGTGAAAAAGGCAACAAATATATCTTAGTTATAAGTGACTATTATACTAAGTGGACAGAGAGTCATCCCATGCCCAACATGGAGGCAACTACAGTTGCAAATATTCTTATGACTGAGGTTATTTCTAGGTCCGGGGTACCAACTATTATCCATTCTGATCAAGGTAGTCAATTCGAGAGCCACTTGTTTAAGGAAATGTGCAAGTTGCTTCAGATAGAAAAGACCAGGACGACTCCTTATCACCAGAAATCTGACGGGATGGTTGAACGTTTCAATAAAACTCTTGCTACCATGCTCACGGGGTATGTAAATGAATATCACTCCAATTGGGACGTATTACTACCTTATGTCATGATGGCTTATAGGTCCTCTCAACATGAGACCACTGGTTACACTCCCAATAGATTAATGTTGGGAAGGGAAGTGTCTACCCCCTAGACTTAATATATAAGTTACCATCCCAAGTTAAGGAAATACCTCAGAATCAGTGGGCATGGGAATTACAAGAACACATGGAAGAGGCACATCAGATTGTTCAGAGACATGTCTCTGGTCAAATGTTAAGGCAAAAGAAAAACCATGACATAAATGTCAGTTGGGCTAAATTTTAACCTGGCAACATGGTTTATGTATACTTTCCCCTTAGAACCCCGGGTTTGTCACCAAAGTTCACTAACTAGTGGCGTGGTCTATATAAAGTGATGAAGATAAACTCAAGTGTCACATACACCGTCAATTGTGGGCATAAGGGTGCGGGTCAAGAAATACATGTTGATAGGATGCGCCCTTGTCCCCAACAAATACTAAGGGGAGACTTGTTGACGAACAAAGTCCTGAGAAAACAGGAGAGCTAGAATCAGAAATTCAAAACGAAGACGTTATCATTGACTCTTTGCCTTTATTAGATCGAGATGATCATGAGGATGTAGACAATGATCGCCCAAGGAGGTTTAGAAAAGGACTACGAACGGTAAATTGAGTGTTTTGAGTTGTAAATAGACAGTGTAAATATGTTTTATTATTTTAGATCTAAATTTGAAATATGGTAAATACAAAGACAACGCCAGGAAAATCCTCACAGGAGATTTACAGATGTCCTGTCTGTGGTGATAGGTTTGCTACAGCCAAAGAGTGGGTGACCATATAATTACATGTTGTGAGGAAAAGCGGGTGTCAACCTCATTCATTTGCAAAGAACCGGCGTGCACCTATGCAGCACTCCTGGAAAGAGATCTTAGAAGGCACAGTAAGAGAAAACACCAGAAATCTGCAGCAGCAGAAAGTGATACGGATTCAGATGAAATTCAGTTTAGCCAGAGACCTACTGCGTAATCTTGCGTTGATGTAACATCGGTCACTCCAGAGGTCGCAACAAGCCCGCAGATAGCACCAGTGAGGAAGCCAACCAAACCTCTGCCAGTGTTTGGCTCGACCAAGAAGAAGCAGCTAATGGAGGCCTGGCAGATAGTGTGGTACCTGTTAAAGTTCCAAGGACTACTGCCACCGCAGTTAGAAGTAATTTGTTAGTGGCTTCTTCTATAACTTCACCAGTATTATTCACAAGTCCAGTGGCACAAACACGTGTAACTTCGTCGATTGGAGATGGCGTGTTTCTTCAGCCGACATATGGTCTGGTTGTTCCTGCCAGGAGGACGATTGAAACCCAAACCCCTGGGGTGATTGCTCATCACCATCTTAGAAGGACCGGTAGAACGTGGTATGAGGAAGGAGTAAAGGTGGAGGAGACCACAGAAGAAACTTGGGACGATTGAGTAATTAGTATACAATGTGTGTGCATACATTCTACATGGAAGCCAAGGAGGCTGGATGTCATTACTTCGTGCCTATGCATGTGGAGAAGTCAGTTATAAGTTTAGAACGTTTGAATGTTTAGTTATCAGGCTGTGAGAGGACACATTATTTGATTTTAAGTGTACTATATGGTAAAAGATACTCGATATTATTATTGTGTTTTTGTTTTCATTTTATGGTATGTCCGTCCGGTCGGACCGGGGACGTTAAATCCGATGCCCGTGTACAAGAAATGTCACATTGTAGAGTTCGTTAAGAGTAGGCTCCTAGGGGCCGCTACATACGCTAAATTTTGCAACCAGGATTATTTCGAAAGATTAATTTGGCAGTTAGTTTAAATTGATGTATCCCTCTGGTATTCAGATTTCATATAGTAAGGGTAGGATATTAACTTAAGTAGTCTTGTTAGGAATTCATTACCCATTGGTAGTAGTATTAGTAGGAGCTGGTTGAAATCTGAGCATATGGTAGATGTATTGTCTACGAGCTGATAAGGTGAACATTTATTTTGTTTGGTTAATTTTGTCTAGTACCATGGAGAGTACTTTTGATTTTGAGAACATGCTCAGTGGTTACTGTCGAATAGATATGTGATAGAGTTTGGGTCTGAAAAAGGTCGATGATTTAGCTCGAGTATTGTAAATGCGGGGTGCATTTTTGTTGAGGCGTGGGTAATGTGCCGAAAATTATTCAGTTACTTTAATGATATTAAGAAGTTCTAAGTTTATCTGTTAGGAAGTCGACAAATGTTTAAATCCTTTCACTTTCGTTTCTTATTGAAGTAAGTTAATTACGGTTGTAATACCGAAAACGATTTCCGAAGTTTGGGTACTGGTTCCGATCCTATCTAGTTGAAAAGTAAGTGCTTGATATTAAATTACTATAGACGTTATATTAAAACGTAACAGTAATACGAAATATATTCATTTCTGTTTAGAGATTATATGCATTTTGGTTAGAGATTATTCTAGTATATAAGTAGAGTTTCTCGCAACGTTAATCAGTTCGGTCGTCAGAGCTCCCAGAGTGAAGACTAAAGAAAAGGTAATTATAGCTATTTCTGAATAAGAAGTAGCTTACCAAGGACCTTTGGTTAAGCTTTTATAAGCAAGAGCCAATTGTACTATCTGAATAAGGCGGTGACATATTGTCCTGTGGTATATAATTAAGGTGACAACGTGATACTGTCCCTTTGGACCATTGACACCTTGGCCCTGAATAAGGACCAGGGGCGCACTGGAAACCGATAATTCCTTATTACCTTTGAATCGAAAGAACTAAAGTACTGTATGTCAAATAGGTTATAGTCATATATCAAATTTTGAATTAAGGTTAAGTCACAGCTCCAATTAAGCGTCTCTTGTGTTTTACTCTATTGTTAGGTTAAGGGTTCCATTTTGTATACTTACCGGAAGTAATCTTTTGTTACTTGTTGTTAGGCTTTTATATCTAAGGTTGAATTAGTTCAGAAAACACGTTACCATTTGTAAGGGTTAGCCAACGATACCCAACAAATCCAGGGAAGTAACCCTGGTACGGATCTACGGGTACACAAAGTACCATCTGGCGTGTAGGACCCCCTGCACGTTACAGAATTTGATGGCAGTGGTGGGATTTGTTCGTTGTATAGTTGGTTAGTTGGATATATCAGTCAGTATAGTCATACATCATTTTGTTTTATTAATATGGACAAAGCCGAAAATTTGTCAGCCCAATTGTCTAGGCTTCAGAAAGATCTTCGGGACACCTTGTCAAGAAGTCGTCATTCACATTCTACACCAATTCCTGGGTTTGCAAGTGACTCAGGGATTATTACTACACAACGTAATGCCAAAACGTCTGTTGACAAAATAACCCCGATTCATAGTACCCCAGTTGGTCCACATCATATAGGCATTGGTGTAAGACCAAAGGTCTTCAAAGATATAGTAGTCTCAAATCCGTTGAAACCTCATGACATTCAAATTGTTAAGAAAAACCCCGTCAACTTGTCCGATAAGAAGTCACCAGGGAAAGGCCCAGGGACAAGCATGAGTAAGCGTAGAGATATTAAGGATGCAACGTACGATGGGTCAGGTGATTGGAATGACTACCGGTCGCATTTTGAGGCTTGTTCCTCTATTAACGGTTGGGATAACCTAGAGAAAGGGTTGTACTTAGCGGCTTCCCTTAGAGGTCAAGCTCGAGGTTTAGCCAACGATACACAACAAATCCAGGGAAGTAACCCTGGTACGCATCTACGGGTACACAAAGTACCATCTGGCGTGTAGGACCCCTGCACGTTACACATGATCTGCTCATCAATTTGCAATTGGTGCACCTAATATCCTCGTCTTTGAATGGGTCCGTGTTGCTTGGTTTGTAGTTTTCTATGTTGAGATTTGTACAGTTGTTTGTCTTTTTAGTCGTTTTTGGGGTGGTTGTTTTTTGCCATTACGTATACATTTTCAGATCTTTTTCGACTAAAGCAATTGATTAACCATTATGTATCTTTCGCCTCATTATTGAGATCATTAAAAGAAAAATGGTTAAAATTACCAAAACTGTCAGAACTAAACTTAGACTGTAAGAGTTTCAACCTTAGAAGCAGAACAATAACAACAAAATTATTTTTTATTTAGATCTTTCAAATATGAAAACAAAATAATCTTTGTAAATATTTCCAAGACGGAAGCAAAAGAAACTTTAAAAATACTTCAAATATGAATGAGCTTGGTACTGGAAGATAGTCCATCAGCAGTAGTATCAACCAAGAAGTAGTAAACTTAAAGATGGGATTTCCGGGATACTTTATATCGACTTATTACATATTTAATCTTATACAACAATTAACAATGCCAAGAAGGAACAGTTCCAATAACCAGCTACCGCTGTGCAGTGAAATCTTTAAATAAAAATAGCTACAACACGTCAAAATTTGATAGAGGGGGAACAATCCATACTTATTAGATTAAGTCTTGAGTAAGGCATTTAGAGTTGCTCTTTTTCAAGTTTCACTCACTACCTGAAGCCCGAACGAAGCGTGGATGTAAGCAACTATAGATCGCCTTACGACTTTCACCATTGAGCACAATCTATGCATTTTTGCGCCTGTCCCAAGTCAGGAGCCTCTGGCCTTTGTTAGTCTTGTATTATTTTAATTTTAGTTTCTTGTGTACAATTTGGAAATTAGTATGGCGTTCATTATCACTGGACCAGTATATATTTGTTTAGGGGCCAGCTGAAGGACGCCTCCGGGTGCGGGAATTTCTCGCTACATTGAAGACCTGTTGGTGACCTTCTGCTGTTGTTTTTTGTTTGGGCGGGTTGTTGTCTCTTTGACACATTCCCCATTTCCATTCTCAATTTTATAGTAAGCTATAAAAGACCAGATATGACATGTAAAACAATTCTTATAAAAAAAAACAGGCTTCATTTACGATAAAACAAAAAGCTAAACACAAATAAGGAAGACAAAAACCGACGACATGATGTATGATGGAAAAGGAAAAAAGAGATACCACAGGAAGATAAAAAAAAATCAGAAGTCAAAGAGACCTACTAAATCAGAGCGCAAAAAAAACCAACTAAAACAATACAAACACAACTTATAAAATATAAAGCACAACAAAAGCATTAGACTGGACAATACGAACCCAACAAATAAAGAGCGAGTAATCTCAGGTGCTCCAGAAGGGTAAGCATGATTTTCCATATCCACATGTGACTCATGGAATGTACGACATGGTATAATAAAACTGGAAATTTAACTTTAACGAACTTGAAATTAACAGACAACTACATATAGTCTACCAGCATAGCGGTAACACAAAATTGTAAATAGAAATTTACGTGTGCACAATATCTGTTTCTTGTATAACCTTCATCAGGTACATATAAGCAATATTATTTTACAAAAATCTAAGATGTAACCACAGATAGTTTCAGATTCTCCGTAGGAATGTATGAGCAAGTTCCTGCTCCTTAATTAACATCCTTCATGTAACTCCTGTAAAATGTCTATTGTCAGACCAGATATCTTTTTATTCATTTTTTTTGTAATCAGATAGCAATGAAACCATAATGTTCCTTTGTTATCACCCTTCGTGTAACTCCTGTAAAATTATGTTGTTGGAACATATCATTGCTAGAAGATCGTTAAATGTCTATTTTCAGACCAAATATCTTTTTATTCATTTTTTTGTAACCAGATAGCAATGAAACCATACGTGCAAAAACTCATTTTTTCGTTCTATTTTCTGTTATTAATTCACAATATGTTAGCTAAGGATAGTAATGAATTATTTTAATAAAATAAATTAAGGCAAGCATTAAACATAGCTACATGTATTTCGTTTAGATCATCAATGTGGCAATGACGAAAATCTTGTAAATGGTTTGTGGAAATAAGTTACAATGGCATTTGAAATAATAAGAACGAAAAAAAGCCAAAACACACCAGAAACAAAACCATATAAAAAAAAAACTTTACGGTAATGAGTATAGAAGCGAATATCCCCAGTTTGCATAAAATGTAAATGTTTCGTCCTTTACGATCTTGATGTATGGTTTAACAGATCATGATCACTTGTTTATTAAATATTATGGTTGAGGACATAATTGACACTCTTTTTAAGATGTTCAGACTTGATGGGTTTTGATTGTACAATGGTAACTTCTAACTTTTGTTTTTACATTGTATTCATATATATTGAATTTATGTTATATTGCATTTGTTACATTCACATTGTTCAATGTAGGGGCGTTAAAATCACATATATATATTTATTTATATCATCATTGCATGAAAGGACACAAATCTTTTCCACTCATTTAAATATAACATAACGTTAAAAGAGAGATAACTCAGATGTAACGTGCAGTTTGTATGTGCTTCAAAAATGTTTATCTTTTTATCCGTCCGTTGTGGTATATTTGAATCTATGTTCCATGTGTGTTCATGAAAGACCGTTTTATATTAAAGCATAAAACCACTAATTTAGTTTGATGATTCTTCTTAAAAAAATCACTAAAAAAACACCTTTCCTGTAATGCATCATCTTCGCTAGCTAAGGGTTACGATCCACTCCCGTGAAGAGAACGGTGAAGAGAACGGGAGTGGATCGTAATCCTTGACTAGCGAAGATGGAAATGCATACATCGTGGATCATTGTAGCATGTGAATATAATTTAAGTTCTGTAAATATTTTATATATGTTATTAATTATCCATGACTAGTAACTGTCATTTACTGTCAGAGATTTTAATCAAATTATTCGGAAGTCGGATCATATTCGCAGACATTTGAATAATAAAAAGTGGCATGTTGCACCTATTCATAAAAAATTCAACGAAAGGTACCAAGACCTTGTTGATAAATATTACGTATCTACTTCACACGATTGTCTTGAAGTAAAAATACTGTGTACTGACGTTGTTTATCACCTTTATTATAGTATTCTTTTAGCTGTCTTACTACTTACTAGTAATTTTGCTGTTTGGTCTGTTTTTGGTAATATCCATTTAACGTGTCTCTGTACTTATGCATCCCGTCATTGTGTTGTTTGTATTTTCTTTCATATTTGCTTTCATCGTGTGACATTTGGTGTTTCTTTGATACATATGCCATGGCTTTGTACTTTAACAACACGCTATTGTATTATTGATCTATTATAATTTTGTTTTTTGTTCTTAATATTTTCTAATGCTTTGCCTATATGCCTTTTTGTGTTTCTTTTAAACATAATGACGTGGCTCTTTTTTTTTCAGAAGAAAAACACAATAAACAAATAGACAAGCGGCAAGAAGGAAACGTTAACTCCTAATTTACAATCTGCAGAGGATATGCATAAGAACTATTGACTATTTTCTTTTCATACTTTAAAAGACAAAATTATTTTTTATCTCTTCATGTGTGACGTTTACATTCTGACGTCAAACGCGCGATTCTACGTTAGAGTCGATGTTTATCTAATCATTCGGTTCCAGTACTTACAATCTTTCAAACGTTTTTGGGTGGATTTAAATAACCCAAATAAAATTCATAAATAAGAAAGCAATGAATGAAGTTGTTAACTTTGATATATGCCATGGGTGCTTCTTTGTAAAATATTTGTTTGTTTTATTGTGTTTTAGATACTTGAGGTACTTGTTCATCCTGTCAATATTGTTAATGATATTCTCGTCTTCTTGTCTTTCATCTTTGCTAATGTGCTTTGTCTAAATGCCTTTTGGTGTTACTTGACTTCTTTACATATTGCGTAGCTCTGTACTTAAAACTCCCGTTATTGTGCTATTGTAAAACATAGTTGTTGCTTGTCATTCATTTTTGCTATGTGCTTTGTCTATTATATATGCCTTTTTATGCTTCTTTGTTACATACATAATGTATGACGTGGCTCTGTACTTATACATCCCGTTAATGTACTATGGTAAAATTGTGTATTCTTGTCTTTGATTTTTGCTAATGTGCTAGGTCTATATGCCATTCTTGTGCTTCTTTTTTACTCTTATTTTTTAGTGATTGTGATTGTAACACAATGTTGACTGTTGTATTTTTAACATTTTTATCTATTATGTCTGTTTGTTTTGTTTGCGCATCGTTTTTAATATGATGAAACTTGATGCGACTGACATTCACGTGAGAGGTTTTATAGCTATGATCTATAAAACCAGGTACAATCCACCATTTTCTACATAAAAAAATGCTTGTACCAAGTCAGGAATATGACAGTTGTTATCCATTCTTTTGATGTGTTTGAGTTTTCGATTTTGTCATTTGATTCGGAACTTTCCGTTTTGAATTTTCCTCGGAGTTCAGTATTTTTGTGATTTTACTTTTTTTTAGCATAAAATTAAAGCAAATAAAAGCTAAAATAGTTAAAGCATTTATTTTCAGTGTGAGATGACACGAAGTCTTCAGCAATAAGTAGTGTGTACTTGAAAGCAGAATTACTTAAAACCATCTTTCAAATACTGAGAGCACTATTTGGTACAGTAACAAAGGCCCGGATAGTGTATTACATGTGATTTAAGAGATTTAATATACTCGAAATCTTATTTGTTTTGACATGCACAGATATTTTTATGAGAAAAGGGGTGTTGATCGCATGATATTTGGTTATCTCATAATTGGTTTAGACTCGGGGAGGGGGGGGGGGTAATATCTTGCCAATCATTGATACCAATCTTCATAATTTAATGCACAATCTAGCCTTTTTACTAAATGGGTACGAAATTTGGGGTTCTTGTTATTTTAAATCACAAAATATTGATTCGCATGACCGAGAGCAAAAGTATAATAAATTTTCTTGCGAAAATTTTCGTTTGTTGCTGTGATACATATATGATTTTCGTTCATTAGTGTTGAACAAATCAAGCCATTATAGTCTTCACGTTTGAATTGTTTTACATTTGTCATTTCGGGGCCTTTTATAAAGCTTAATATGCGGTATGGGATTGGCTCATTGTTGAAGGCTGTACGGTGACTTATAGTTGTTTAGTTCTGGTTATTTGTTCTCTTGTGAAGAGTTGTCTCATTGTCAATCCTACAAAATCTTCTTTTTTATATAAAATAAATGTAAAAGTCAACCAAAAAACTTCTCAGAAAACTAAATATGAACACACGAACTCTACTGTAAGAAAAAAAATTAATAGAAACTTGAAAATAGAATTAAATAAAATAAATTATGAATATAAGGACATTTTGAGTCTAAAGTGCATACGACACAAAAAAATAAATACAAATAAAACACATCATGTCGGCATACGAAATATAACACATTTCTTTTTTTTATATGGAGTCTGGTACTATACGTCAGAAACTAAAACGTCACCGAGTCTATGGTGTTGTAAATAAATGTAATTGAGACTATTCAAGATTTGCCAGCAATACTTAATAGTAAGTACTATCTTAACACACACTTTGGAAATTGTAATTCATAAAACGATTTTGTGCCTACAAATAACCTTAACCCAGCTAAAGTCTTGCCTGAAAATGTTACAACAGAAGTAATTGTAAAGAAATAATAACAAAGACATCGAGTTATAAATCCCTTTTTATAAGTTGATGTAACAGTACAAGTGTGAATTTTCATCACAGATAAAACCATCAAATTGCATGAATGTGATGTTTACTGATAAATAAGAGAGTGCATTATGATTTTGTATACTGTTGTGTATGGTGATCATTTTCTTGATTTATAAGTGCAACAGTCTACAAACGTCTGTCATCACATATGATGGTAATTAACGTGCGGTTTGATAGTCTTAAGGAAGTATAATTATTAAACTGACTCGGACCAGATGTAATCTATTCCAGACGTTAATTTAAGGAGTACTGTAAAACAACAATATGGTTTTTGGAGTGGAGTGGTAAACTGGTTTGAAGAGTATTACTTTTATATTTATAACAAATACATGTTAACTGTATATATAGATTGATATAAGTATTAGCTTTAAACCTGCATTAAAATATATATAAAAAAACATTTTGAACACAGTTATCTGTGGAAGCTCGCAACTGAATGAATAGGATAACATTAAATCTAACATTTTGTTGGAATAATTACCAATATAGAAAAAATATACGAAAATCAAGAAGTAACACTGCTCAATTTACAAAATTTAATTTACGTTACCCTGTACAAAAATACACAGCAATATTCAATTACGAAACTTTTAATAAGATAACTGAAAGGTTAATAACTGAACTTCAAAGTATTAATACAGAAACTGAAAAAAATCCTTTTCGAAAATATCACAGGTAGATAATTATTGATAGCTATCGAGGGCAAATGTTTTCCTTTCCAGTATCTAAGATCAAGCTGTAGTATGTAATACAAGTAATCCTTCCAAAAATAAAATGCATATACATCAAAACAAGCAAGCTTCATTCAGTCGATGGTTATATATATGTACACAACAAGCGCAAAGACAATAAACCATATTTGTCTCTTAGACTAACTCTGTCAATCAATCCTCTATGAATATGCAACAACATTGTGAATGAAACATACACAGGTGGTTTCAGCCAGACATGTGCCAGAACGACAACATTGAAACTCGTTCTGCTGTCATTGATTAAATAAGATTGAAAATTGAAATGGGGATTATGCCCAAGAGAAAGCAACCCGACCAAAGAGCAGATAACAGCAGAAGGCCACCATAAAGACTATGCAACATTCAGCATCACAAAGGGTCAACCAGGACGATTAATCCCATTGTTTGTAGTTTTTTTTATTTTTAAAAAGATGTGTCTTATATCTTTGAAAAAAAAATACCTTATGGTTCCAACTGAAAAGAAATGTATCTTATATCGTAATTATATATATTGACCTCTTTAGTAAATTGTAAGACCTAATTATGAATCTCAGGGCTTTTTTCGTCATGTCCAAAAAAAGGAAAAATCTTCTTACAGGAAACTGTCCCATTTATTGTAAAGTCTCCACACGTGATGTTGATCTTAATCATTAAAATCATTGATTTCTCGTATACAGTTGTTTTTTTCTCTTAAAATCTTTAGATTACTGATAATTTACATAATAAAATAACATTGCATTTCTTATAATTCACAGCAACATTAGATAGTAAACTCCGATGACTAACGAAAGTCACTAATTGTTATCCATGTTGTAATGTCTGTCCCAGTTTTACACTATGCCAAAGCGATCTTTTTCATGTTGCATTCCAATCATAAACATGGAAGTCGTTTTCTAATTTTCTTATTACAAATAAATATTTTTTAGTTGTATACACATAAATCGTTTCTTGATTGAAGTGTTCGGGTGTCAAAAATTCAAGGATTTTGAGATATGAACTGGATATGTATTGAATTAAACAAGAAAGTTAACAGAAGCACGTGAGATGCTAGAAAGAATGTGATTGTTCTATTTTCACTTTCGGATAATCAGAGGATGCATTCTTGAAATTTGTAGGTTTGTAGTGAGAGAATCAGTAATTAGTCTACATTAAGCGTGTAATACAAAAACAATAAATCGAAATGCATATTTACGACTCAAAAATATTAAAATGGGCCAAAATGTGGTGAAACGTGAAGTTAAAAAAGGTTTGGAACTTTATGAATTACGGAAACTAGAAAGTGCAATTGATGAATGGAATAAAGCGTTACACAGACTGAATGGAGCTGGAGATAATCCTACTAAATTTGTCATTCTAGGTCATGTTTGTTGTGCTTATTTTGATATGGGAAAGTATAGGTGTATAATAACGTATGCAAGAAAACAACTTGAAGTTGCAGAAACAATAGAACAGGAAACGGAAGCCTGTTTAAATTTATCTAGAGCATACGAACGTTTAGGGGAGTATAGTATAGCGGAGGAATACTGCAAAAAATGTCTCAGTCGTGACACGAAGGACTCCAAGTGGGTCAAATATGCGTTTTTATTATACGGGAGACTTTATTTTAAACAGTGCCAATTTTACAAAGGACTTAAGAATCTTGAAGACGCTAAAGCTTTTGAAAAGTTGAGTGATGATATCGCATTTAGGATACTTGTAAATATATCATATGGGCAGTTTTACACATTTGTAAATGATATGGAGACCGGGTGTATGTACATACTTAAATGCATTGAAATTTTAGAACCAAATTCAGATTCATACATCACTAAGAAATTTCATAAAAGTATACAGTTGGAACTCGCAAAGATTCATTTAGAAAATTCACGATTGAACGAAGCATTAGACACATGTGAGGTTAGTATTTTGTACTGAGTAGCTTGTATTTTCTGTCATGCCTATGTGTTTCAAATTTCACCCCCCCCACCCCCCCCCACCCCCCGCCCAAATGGTAGCTCCCTTACCCTCGCAGAAAAATAACGTCTTATGTGTATTGATTAAAACATACCCGTCTCTTTTTTACATGTCACGAATGCATTAAAGACAACATCTAAGCTCGGTGTATAAATTAGAAGTCGCTTTAATGTAAAGAATCTGACTCAGCACATTGAAGTACAAAGACAGAAAGTGTTATGTAGAATTGATTTACACAACACAAATTTCTGGCATTCTTTCATTCACATCTTGTGGTTAATTTCACCTGCTGGCAGATTTCGTTGCATGAAATGATCCTTGACAGACGATCGATGATAAACATTTACTATAGTCATTCTGCCTTCTCTCATTTAGAACAAAAGTGTTAATTGTGCAATGTAGACTTGCATTCTGTTTGTCATTAATAGTTGTTATACATTATTATGTGTTTTACTTGGACTATCTACTTATCAACAAATGCTATTAGTTTTCTATACTATGAAACTTTTAAGATATAGTTATCTATGGTTGTTAGTAGTCGTTGTCCATTTATGGACAGTATGTTAATACATTATTGAAAATTGCATTTGTAGGCGAAACAACGTTCAATTAACATGATTAATGCATTTTCAAAGAAATTTAAAAAAAAAAACTGCCATTGTTATTCGAAAAAGAATTTGTTTTGTTGTTCGTATGATTTAGTCATCATAGCTGAATATTTTGTTTGCTAATTTTATTTTTGTTTATTTGTTTTCTATTCTAATTGTTTTTGTTGGTGTTATTTTGTTTTTTTATGTTTGTTTGCTGATCTTGTTCAAATTGAAAGCTTTCAAAATAGATATGAAGGATACACGAGGGACACTGAAACTCAAAGTCGAAACAAAACAGACAACGTAATGTCTAAAAGACAAAAATACCAACAGACAAACAATAATACTCAAAAAACACAACACAGAAAACTAAAAATACAATATAATTGGGTGGAGGGGGAGGTCGTTCAACAATTTACCCTTATTAAATGATAAAGTTAGACAAAATGCAGGATATCTAATTGTACATGTAATGCCATCATTGTTTAAGGATGTACTTAGGTGAGGTTTTGGAATTTGTGTCAAATGTTCGGACTCCTTGGTGTTTTTCCATACAGTACAATGTAAAATATTTTGCCCCATAACACCCATTTATTTTTTGATATAAGACTAAATAGCTCATGAAAGGTCATTTACCCAATTTTTAGAAGATTCTTAATTTTTTTTCTTTTGTTTTGAGACCTATTAATACCAATGCAAATATAAGGTAAAAGTCAGAGTCAGCCATTTCCCGCCATTTTTTAAATTTCAAGTATCTCGAAAAGGAGGTCCATGACCTATCAATATTTTTAGCTTATTTTTATCCTTAATTGATGTTCTACCAGCTTATAGTATCAATTTTAACTTCTTAATTTATTAATTTTCACCTAACCTCACCTAAGTACATCCTTAAGTACATTTGTACATGAAGTAAATGTCAGACGAATAAAAATAACTAGTTTCTGGCACCAATTTTCATATATGATGCATTGCAAATAAAATTTTCCCTAGAGTGTATTGTTTGCAGATTTCAAACACACTGCCTCTGGTTAATATTGTATATCATTGCCTGACATCTGGTGCTACAGAATGCGCATCGTTGTATGTGTTGCATCTCGCTAAAGTTATTTACATATTATTATGTACATATGGAGCAGTAGATATAAACGGAAAGCTAGATAATTGAGGGCATTCTACTTTTGAAACTTAGTAGAAATAAATAAGAAGGATACGTAATTGAAACTTTAACCCGAAACTATGGAAAGCTTTGACATTTTGTGTTTATTGTCAAATATTAGAGTAAATGGTATATCTTTAAACGCATCTGTTATTTTTAGAATGTAATGAAGGATGCTATAGAAAGTCGAGATCGACAACTTCAGGGGGAATGTTTGTATGTCTTTGCTGAAATCCACAGAAGAAGCAGAAGTTTTGAGGTATACACATTTGATAATTTTTACATCAGTGAAGAAGAGACCAAAGAAGTCTTAGACTACCCTATAATAAAGGACAAGGTGCACTTGCCAAAGACAATAACAATCAAAACCACGGAGTAAACAAAGACTCACAAAACCAAAAGACATTTACATCAACAGTTATAAATAAGAAACAAGACGAACTCCACTAAAAACTGGGAGTGAAATCAGGTGCTCAAAAATATAAACTTTATCATAAAACACCACTAAAAAAGGTCACAATTTGGTTCGTATCTGGGTCTTTTTCAAAAGCCTTATTGCTAAATAAATCAGTTTTTCATCATAAAATATTATATACTCGAAAGAAAGGCATTTTGAAAATTACTTTGCACAAGAGGCAAAAGATTGTTCTTTCAAAACAAAATTAAAAAAAGCTTCATTTTGCTATCTCCATATTCATAACAATCAAAACGTGCTGTAAACTTTATCAGGAAAATACATTAATATACAGTAATATTGGTCTTTTTTAGAGAGCAAGTCCTAGATATGAATCAGCATATGCCATATTCACAGAAATAGGAGATAGATATGGTCTTATGCAAGTCTTATATGGAATGGCTAAAACCACGTGTCTTCAGCAAGATTTTGATCAGGTATACATGTATCTATTCGTTTCTTCTTTAACATTTTTTAATATGTTTTGTTCGGTGTAGTCACTAAAAAGAATCTTACTAGGTAGGTTTGTTTTTATCATTTTATCCAAACTATGGTACAGTTGCAGTTGGAGGAAGATATCGAATGTTATAGTCTACAAGATCATCTTTATCTGCTACTACTTGTTAACTAGTTGTTACAGCTATCCCGTCCCTCTCTTTCACTGTGTCCGCTTTTCTGCAGTATTCTACAGTATATACTTTAAAGGTTTTCTCATCCGAAGTTAGGTCCAACGTAATGTTAGAGTGTTTGGATATACATTTTTATATGCTTCATTACTTTGTATACAGCATGCTTTAAGAAAAGAATAAAAGATTGAATAGCTTGAGGTTCAGCGCAAAAACTGCTGACTCGGGAGAATTAGACTTACAAACGGGGGGATAGCTTCTTGATAAGAATATTTGTTACTGTGATTCCTCTTAAAACAAAACAATTTTAATGGCAATATAATGAAAATACGATACACGATATCTTGATAATATGTAATATTTCACTTCAGAAACACATATGCGTGCACTTACTGTTCAAAAAGAGTAAACTTATTTTAAAATCGTGTACATGCATTAAGAAAATGTTACGTAAATACAGATGCAGACGCTGCATTAGATGAAGACATTCTGTCGTCGAAGGAACGATATATCAGTATAACAAGAATATAGCAAACAGCGGTTGTAAATTACCTAATCACATATCTCAATCAACTCCTCAGTATACGGTAATTAATCACTGCTACCTTCTCCAATCTGGCAGTGAAAAAAGTACAGTTATCAAATCATGCAACGGCATGTTAGCTGCATGTTAACTGTTTTTGTGGGTACAAATCGCAGGGGAAATATTGTAAAATTCTTGATTGCTATGTTTAATTAGTAAAAGTATACAGTAAATGAATTAAATTGAAATTTGTGATATTCTTATTACCCAACTTTAATATTTTATTTCAAAGTAAAGAAAGTTTAAATACATTAAACAAAATCATCTGTTGTTTTCATATAAATTCATATTGCAATATCGTCACTACCAATTCTCACAATAAAATAAATCTGTCCTTAGTCCAAAATGAATATGGGAATACACCTTATATCGGAGGTGGGTTAGCTGGGGTTTCCTTTAAAAAAAAAGGAAAAAAAAAGCGAAAAAGACAAACAGCATACAAAACACACCATATAAAACTAAAGACTGAGCAACACGAACCCCAATAAAAACTCGGGATGATCTCAGGTGATTCTGCTCCACTAATGTCAACCATACATCTATAGATGTGTCAACCATACATTTATGTGTCAACCATACATCTATGTGTCAACCATACATCTATGTGTCAACCATTCGTGTTGCTTGAGCAAGTACTGATATCCGAAGATAAATCTTATCCGAAATACTTGCCACGGTTTGATTAATGATTTAGAAATAACTGTCAATTTTGAATGTAAATTACTTTTTTAGGCCGTTGATCTGTTTAAGAAGACGTTGGATGCAGCCCAGGAAATCGGAAATAAGGTAAGTTTATTCTAATTTAGGCTGAATGTTCCAATTATTAATATAAACCTTTGAACATTTATTCTCTCTTCTTTTGCTGTTGGTTATAACAGAAACTATCTCATATAAAACTTCAAACAGAAAGTTACTTGTTAATTGACACTTAACAGCAGTACAAACATTTACTCAAAAATTTGATAGTATCGTAAAGCAGAGTTCTTCAAACGAGAACGTATGGCATTCTGTCTTAATACCAAAACTGGTTGCACTTATAGCTAGTACATTTTGGTTCTAAAATTCTGTTTACTTTGTAGTGTTAAATTATTTTGGGGTTCACAAACCTATCTGAATCAATGGGATCTTCTGTTTAATGATACTCAGTAGAAATAAATTAAACCGTAGAATTTATAAACATAATATGAAAACTTGTTTTATAGAATATTAAGACAACTTCATCTTTTCTGTAGATGTATGCCGTTAAATGTTGTGTGAACTTGATAGATTTGTGTGACACTGGGTCAATCGAGTCTACACAATCGTATGAGCAATTGTTAGATGACCTTCTAGAACAAATGGGATTATACTGTGGTGTCTGTAGCGAGGCTATAGGCAAAACAAAGGAACAATTAGACATGCTGCCATGTTGTCATCTCATTCATACCAGGTACACTACTCCTTATTCGTTATTTCTTGTGCGTGATCAAATTTTCAGATCAGTTGGTAGAATTTTTTTGTTGCTTTTAGCGTTTACATATATCAAATTTATATCCTGTTAAAGCTAAGGCTAAACAATTAAGGTTAAATGACTCTTATTAAGAGTCTACTAACAATTTCTGATAGATCTTGTCTTGCTGGGCTTTTAAAAATCTAAAGTGTATAATTTTCACTGACCTCGTACATAATTTACCGGATGCGGGATTGTCTCGCTGTTTTGAAAACCAATTGATCAAGTTGTCTCTGTTGAAATCTTTTCACAAAATCCATCTGATAATGTTATGAATGATAGAAGTCTGGGATAACATGATTTATTCATAATAGTAATATATGGTCCTTGAAAAACATTTTTTTACCAATATTTGTCTTTCTGTTGAAATTATAAAAGCAAGAGAGAAATAGTAGAGACATCAAAGAAATTCAGTAAAATAAGATCTACAAATAAGGCAAAAAAAGGTCAGCAAATAAAATCAGATAATCCGAAATTGGCAATTGAACAATTCGCTATAGAACACAGTTTTAACTTATTTTGTTGTTTTATTACGAATAATTAAAAAAAAAAAAAAACGCCAAAGCTTTCTCAAAAGATTTTTGCAGTGTTTTTGTCTGCTTTTGAGACAAATAACATCATCATTATACACAACTTCATTAGTTCCTGAACAAACAAGATGCGTGAATAGTTTGTGTATATGTGCATTAAAACACAGAATGCTAAATGTGGCTTCGGTACTGGCGAGCACCAAGACGTTGCTGATAATAATGAACAGTCAATCTTTGATAATTATAACAATGTTAATAATCAACTTGAAAAATCAGTTGTTGTTTTTTTTCGATTATAGATGTGCCTGTCATTTAGCTAGATACACTTGGGGAAGGAAGGAAAAAATGAGACCTTGTCCAACATGCAGGAAATTGTCTTCATCAAATCCTATGTTGTGAATATTGTAAAATGTTATACATCGTTAAACGGTTTAAGTGTTTAACCGTGTAGATTTGGGACCAACTGATTTGATATCATTCCGGACTATCTTGATGAGAAGGAAAAGCGCACACAAAATTACTCTAATGTATTTTTGATATCGTAATCTGACGTATATTGTATTGGTGTTTTTTAAAAAGTCTGCAATAAAGTGTGTGATGTAACCATTATACATACATGAAATTGTTTATACAGTGATAAAACTGTAAATAAGCTAAAACCATTTCTTACAATGAATGAACAATGCCATGTACAAGACTCCGTATACATTCATCAAACAGTCTCTTAAGATACAAAGGCTTCATTAGTACTAGGTCAAACAAGTTATAAGAAACACAGTTTTTAGTCCGGTGCGTTACTTTTGTGCATATTGGCCTTACATTTTGTGCCAAACCATTTTTCATTTGCCCCACAAATCATATTTTGTTTGTGCCAAATATGTATATATTTTTTGCTCGAATGAAATATAACCTTATAGCGCAAATGCAATGGGCCCATTTAATCATATGTTTTCATTCTGAAGTTATTTATAGCTTTATAATTTATATAGACACCTGACTACTGTTGAAATCATTGACCGAAAAATGTTTAATTCTCTTTTGTTTTATTGCGGTCTTAAGTAACGAATGACGTGATTTCGACTGCAGATTGAAAAAAATAATAATAACTTTAAGATTGGTTCTTCTCCGCAGCAAATGCGGCATTAATGAGTCCGTAAGCAGAAAGCAATTTTCTCGGTAAAAGGATAAATATACTATTTCGGTAGCCTTAACCTTCTGATTTCAATTGATATCAAAGTTGTAAGGTGTATGATCGATAATAAGTTTGATATCTGAGTTGATCATTTTCGGATGGACTTTGGACCGAACGAACTTCCGTTTAGATAGAAGTAAGTATAACATATGATTGTGGATCTAGCATTATTATGTATACCACTGATACACTGATTGGTCAAAGAGTACGGATATCGATGAACTAGATGGCAGATACATAAATAATTTGACTCTGCACGTGCGACCTTAATTGTTTTATGGTGACCTCTATACAGTGCCAAAGGTTGCTTATATATTGGAGCATCCACATCCTATGCTGCTTACAAGTTCGGCACTGCTCCATTTTAAGTCATTATTATTATGGATCACGCATTGATCTCCATTTAGCTTGGTAACGTCACAGAGTCATCAATCATTGACTCATTGGTGTATTATACCCCTTATCAACTTTTGTTTACATGCTCAAACAGTTAGAAAGTTAGATATTTTACACTTTGGGCATACTAGATGCAGTTTCATGACTTTCTGACAATTACGTCTTTTACTACGGGGAATGTTTTTTTTTATATATTAATATTGAATTGCTTCCGTAATGGATTTGCTAAAAATTTAAGTTTCAAGAACATCCGCAGAAAAATTGATGGCATCGAATTTTAAATCACTTTGAAATTACCCTACAACTGTATTTCATACCCTTGACGATCACAATGAATTCTAAAAATGTTTGAAAATCACATCACTGCATGCAACAAAATACAAACAACGTATATGTTCAACGAAGCTTTGTACTTTACTTTAGTAACAATTAACTTCATTTATAAATGATGTACATTAACATAGATTAAAAAAAAAACAAATAATATATTAACAAATCTTACTATTGATTTAACACATTGTTTTACACGTTTTTATAAATGCATAAGTTGTATGATATTTTCGTTGTTGACTAGAAAAATAGATAGTTAATTTTCACTTAATCATCACTGAAATTGGCAAGAAAAAAATACTGATTTCATTCATCTGTTCTTTGACTGATGAACGTTTTTACTTTGTTTTGTACAAATTCTTGGCGCCCTTCGTTTATTTTTACCTTTAGCTCATGGATACTTTGTCTCTTTGCAGACACGCTCATAGGCGCTGAACTTAATCGATTTTGAATGAGTTGATTTTTCCAAGCACTGGCTGATAAAGTCGGCTGAGGTTGATTGAGAATTTCTGATATTCCAGCATTTCGCCTGAGACCACCAGAATGTGAATTGTCTTTCTTATTAGAATCTGGATTTTCTAGAGCTTGTAACTGTACAGTTAAGGAGCTTAAATCAATTCCTGCACTATGACGACGAATTTTTCTCTGTCTTTCATGTAAACCACGTTTAAACACCGGCACACCTTCTTTGGCTTTTAATAGTTTTTTAGTGAGTGCATTAGTTTGATCCATCCATGCTGGTTTAGAACTAGTTGTGCTCCCGGAAGAACTACTTAAAGTTACATCTGAAATACAACTCTCAGCGTCGGAGTCTTTAATTTGACCATTGAGTCCTCTGCGCACAGGACTGCTCTGTGGTCGAATTTGTACGGAAGCTAGTGATGCTGAAAAGTCGCTATCTGATTTGCGACGTCTTGATCCGGCATACATTGCTGATTGTGGCCGTTTTATACGGCGTCGTTTACGACTAATAATCCGTTGACCATACATAAAGAAAGGCCCTTCGTCCTCTTTTTCTTTTATCATTTCTTCCTTAGGCGCTAGTCCTTCAGGACTATGACCACTGCATGAATTGATATAATCCAACGTCAGAGATATAAGCCGGATATCTTGATTTGTCACTCTAACAGCATGTAGCTTTTCTTTCTCTAACAAATGAAGTTTTCCCTGTAAACGTGTATTTTCAATGTTATTAATGCGATAAGCACGTTGCATCCGAGATGAATTATAATTTGGATTTTCGTTCGACGGCATGGTGTTTTAGTATCACTTTTTTGTTGTTTTTCTTATTGAGTACAAAGTTTAATGTTTTAAAGATTTGATCACTTCGATTATTAATTGCCTTACACTGAACATTGTAATTGTCTTTAGAAACAAAACACCACTGTTAGCCAGATATATATCCAAATCTGTTTTCATTCAATCATGTCTGAAAAAGATAATAAAATAAGTAAATCCCCGAATTGTTGAACTTCTGGAGTATTTACATTCCAAATAGTCTACTGATTTATATCCACTTATCTAGTCCATAAATAGTACATATTGCATTTTGACACTCCAGTCTGTTATAGTTACCAGGCATCAGAGAACACAAATCACTTAAAAAATACCCACATGCGTAGCTCTGCAGATCGATTCATCCTTTTTAGTAACCAATTCTATAAGTCTTATGTCATTCAGATGAAAGGAATAAAAACCTACGATTAATGATATACTGGTATTTATCTTTCAAATCCAATATACCTTTTAAAAGTATTGACCTGTTTTCTGTCAAGAAATCGACTGGTTTTCCTGATGTTGTTGAGATGACATCAATAAAAATATAATTTGTTAACCATCAACAATCAATTAATGTTAGATTTGTAAAATAATTGCATTGAAAAATATCTAAAATTACATAATCATCTGCGTTGATTTGTGTTGTCATGTTTGGAGCTAGTTATCTTCCATGTTTTTACGGTAGATGCATTGTTTGTGTTCGCAATGTAAAAGAATGCTCAATAAGCTCGTTGGATCATAATAACTTATAGTTTTATAAGTAAACTTTAATTATTGTTAGTATTTTGAATAATGAGTTTTTTGTTATTAATGTTGGTTTGTTTGTATGCAACAGTAGCTATATCTCAGGGGCGTATCCAGGATTTTTGAAAGGGGACGTAAAACCATAAAACCGTAAAGAAATACAGCCGGTCTTAGCGAAGCGGAAAAATTCTGAACGATTTCATACTAAAATTTTAATGTTTTCAAATGAAGTTTTTTTTAAAGGGGTGTACGCCCTCTACGCCCCTCGAATCTGCCACTGTATATACTTGTGTCTTAGAGGAGATTCCTCTTCATGTATGTAGTACTGGTAGGTACAATCATATACTGTTTTGTTTGCTGTGGATTACCTGTTCTCATATTAAGTAGTTATGTCAACAAATCTGTCTTTTAAAGTGTCTCAATTCAATTTTATTATTTACGATGCAAAACGTGTGCAAATAATAATGAATAGAGCTGCAATGTATATTGGCATTCAATTAAATAATACAAATGTTCACATTATTGAGGCTTGTGAACGACAACATTGTTTATCATTGTAACCAATTTCTACAAAGTTTTCGTATATATACAGTGATAGCTATATATACGCATTTGACCTTTGTACTCAAATCACTTTTATTTATTTTATTGAAGAAAAAGTCATTTGATGTGAGTGAAAAGCCTATAAACGCTGGTATCGTTTATTAGATTTTAAAGTAAGTTGATTTTAATTGAAACTGAACTGTGAAATTCATTCGCCAGTTTCATTCAATATATATTACTTAATATTTTCCACCCCTTACTTTTTATTGATTAAAATTTGTAAAAAATACGTTTCATGCGCTTTAAATGCAAATTAGATATTGCGTTTATTTCTGGTGCATTTGTATATTTCATTGAAAGAAGTTACATAATCTTTGCGCATGTTTCTGTATGAAACGGCGATAGCTGAAGCAGAGGTTTTATAGTGAATGTTTACTTTTTTTAAATTTTAGAAGCTAACCACTTGTGTATCTGTATTAATTATAACTGACTTGTTTTGTTTATTATCCTTTTAAAAATTATCACTCTTCATCTCGATATCCGAAGAGATTAGTTGGTTTGGTAAATTTTTGAATTTAGTAGAGGTCAACCAAGATTAGTGCGATATTGCTCTGTAACGTGTAAGGACTTTAGATGTTTGACGTCAGATCTCAGTTCATAGAGAAAGGTAGAGAAAAGATGGAAACAGGCGCCTTCGAACGAGTTTAACCTCGCAACATTCTGTATGTGGCTGCTCAAAGTCAGGAACCTGTTATTCGGTAGTCGTTGTTTGTTGCTGTGTAACATACTAGTATTTGTTTTTCGTTCATTATTTTGTACAAAAAATGAGGTCGTTTGTTTTCTCGTTTAATTGTTTAAAACATTGTCATTTCGGGACATGCAATGACTATGCGGTTAGTGTGATGTGGTCTCTTGTGTATAGTTGTCTCATTGGCAATAATACCACATCCATTTATTTTTATACTAAACACTACGTTGTATATCGCCATCTTGCTAAACTTTTCTTTTCCTTTTTGTCTTCGACTTTTATTTTTTTTTTTAAATACATGGACATCTCCAACTGAAAGACGAGGTGCTACATCCTCATTTTTCATACGAAACATAAATTTACAAAGCATTTTTCACATTAATACACATGTTTATTTAGGAGCCAGTTTAGGACCACCTCTGGATGCGGGATGTTCTCGCTGCGATGAAGAACCATTTGTGGCTATCGGCTTTTGTCTGCCCTTTTGTCGGGTTGTCGTCTTTGACATTTTCCCCATTTCCATTTTATGACTAGATTATTATTTTCTTTATGTGTACATGTATGTATTCTTCATTGCAATCATTTGCATGATAGATATAATAATTATATATCTCTGGTTGCAGTATACATGTTTGTACATTTTATTGCAGATCTTAATAAAAATATACCAATCAACAATGATATGATGTCTCTTACTGAAAACTTAACAACAACAAGCCCCCTTTTGAAGTGAGGATTTAAATCGAACATAATGTTATGAAGACTATAAGCTAATTAGAATTTTAACTGTACAACAAATTCATATTTACCCGTAAACATCCTGCGCCACTAATGCAATATACTATAGAATTTTCACGTCTCTATGCATTACTGTGATGATTTTAATATATCCTTTTGATCATTTAAAACCTTCATCGATTTTCATATTGAAATATAATCCAACAAACAACAGAAATGTCAATTGTTTACGGCAAATGTAAGTTTATAATCCTCTTTTATCAAAATCGATTTTACTTTATAAACAAACGAACGTAAACGCAATATTTTGATTTAGTAGAAATTAAAATTAGTCCACTAGACCATATAATCAGTAACGTATAACAAGTAATTTATTGTTCATTCAAAAGTTTAAATATCATTTTTCAATTAGCAAAATATCAAACTTAGCGACAGATTTACGATTATTGATTTCCGTAAAATGTTTTCCTGATTGCTCTGTTTGAACAGACATTTTCTATATATCAGAGACATATTATACAGTATTATAATGTCTCTGTTTATACAAACTGTTAATTGGATTATAAGATTAAATTTAAAACTCTGAAAGTGATCGTTTAAGCGATGCGAACCGTCGTATTTAGACGAATCAAACATGAATATTTACGAATAGAATGTTTTTATAAATACTTGTAGTTGATATTCAAATTTATGAATATATTTTTTTTTTAAATATTTTGAAATTGATGATCGAAAGAATGTCCCAAACAACGGCTATCATGGAACTGAGATAATAAAACAATAGACATAGACTATTCAATGGTTTGCTGTTCGTTGCTTAACTCCCAGTGGCAAATATTACATGCATCTTTTAGACGATAGGTATTATTGAAGAACACATATCAATTATATATAGTACATACATTGTACATGTAGCTAACGAGCTCATGAAGGGTGGACAGTAACTGGTCCTGTTCCTCAAAAAGTACCGATTATGTTTCTAACGACACATACAAGAATCAAGAACGAAGAAAAGGAATGGACTCCTGACTATAACACATAAAAATGTTCATGGTAATTGGTGAAAAATATTGAGTAACGGTCTACAAGATCATGATGTTGAAAGTTAGCATGTGAATTTAGAATTTGTCTATTCAACTCTACCATGTGGAGAAACCCTAAGTACTATTTGCTCAGTAGCTTCATTGTTAGCAATTACCAATCTATCAAGGATATTCTGATCATATTAAGTCAATTCATTATATGTGCATCGGTATTCAACAAAAGTCAACTGTCTGGACTATATCAGTCAAAAAAAATTCACTGCAATCCAAAATGTATTTCATAAGTTATATCCAAAGACAGTCACTGATGAGGTTCCAAATCGAAACACGTATATTATTCACAATATCGAAATGTTTCCGTGAGTAATTTCAATTGATAACTTAATCAATACATTCCGGTAAATGTTCGCAACTAAGAAATTCATCAATACTTTCAAATCAATACAATTAATTCCCTCTTATCCCATGTGCAGAAGAATCTAGAAATATTGCCTTTTAACCTAGTATCTTCGTATACCTGTCCTTTTGACTGATTGGAATGTATATATGTCATATGTTATGTCCAGACTGACTGGTTACATTATGAATCATGTACATGTAGCTTGTAAGAGCCTTATATGAAATTTATTTTAATATAGTTACATAAAAGTGTACTTCGTATATATCTCTTTGAGTAGCGTGTATGCAGTAAAAGTGTTCATTTCTACTTCTATGTTGATTCAGGAAGTTCAATATTTACAAAGTTCAAATATCATCGCCAATGAGATTAACATGATAAATACTTTGAATAAAGATGGCAGGCAATGCTAGACGCACATGTATCTCTTACCGACGCCACATCCCTCTGCATTTTGTATGTTTATTGTCAAAAAACAATATTTTATTAGAAATGGAATATTGGATAAAAAATTGAGAATTGACATCGGGAATGTGTTAAAGAGACAATAAACCGACCAAATTGCAGAAAATAGCTCAAAGCCAACAACGGATCTTCAACCCAGCGAAAATTTCCCGCACCCGGAGGCGGGCTTCAGGTGGCCCATAAACAAAAATGTGTACTATTTCAGTGAAAATGGACGATATGAATATTTTAATTCTTACCTGCACTAACGAACTCATTACAGAAATCCAAATGTATATGTTACAGCATCAATCATGCACAGAAATTACTATGCAAAAAGACTGTAGTTAGATTTTACTTATTTGTTTGTGTAGTTAAATTCGTAATCGGTTGTTAAGAACATGTAGTTTCGAGTCTCATAACTTCCCTTCAGTTTTATCAGGTACACTTTGACGTATTTAGATAAGCGAAACAAACCTTCCGTACGTGATTTAACCGTTTAAATGTGTGTTAGTTTAAGAGAGTTCGCAAAGATTTAAATTATAGATATTTCTGTTATGTTCAAATATGAACCAGATTGAAACAGAAAATTACTGAGGTTTCCTCTTTATATATTACTGCATTTTTCTGAATAGCCTTTTGTACTTCATTCAAAATTGACAAATTACTAGGTTGAATGGCAAATGAAATTAACAAAGAATAATATAACATGTCACACTATTCCGTTTCATTGTGAAAACAACATCAAACATATGAGGTTAAAAAATTGGCAGCAAACAATTTTCAGTCAATACAATTGTTAAAGGTTAAATTGCTCAAATCAGAAAAGAAATAATTGATAGGAGTAAAAAGTCAGAGTATGTCAATATAATCTGGTGAATATTCAATAACGGATAGTTATTTTATTTAAAAAATTGGATTAAAATAGGTATTCCTAAGGATAATGGATAAGTAAACACTCTTTGCTTATTCCTATACGTCGACACTCTTCCTTTAAACATTAAACAGACTTAAAGGAAGAAGTTAGTTGCGCAACCTATTTGTAAAGTCATATACATGTATTACATGTAAGTTAAGTTAAAAAAACTGACCTTAAAGGAAACATTAAGTTAATGTATATTATTTTTTATTTATTGTTTGCTGAACATAATATGTGGTATGATTGCCAATGAGACAACTCTCAACAAGAGACCAAATGACACAGAAATTAACAACAATATATTACTGTACGGCCTTCAAAAATGAGCAAAGCCCATACCGCATAGTCAGCTATAAAAGACCCCGAAATGACAAATGTAAAACAATTCAAACGAGAAAACTAACGGCCTAATTCATGTACAAAAAATAAACAAAAAACAAAATATATATCACATCAACAAATGACAACCACTCATGACTGAACTACAGGCTCCTGACTTGAGCCAGGCACATACATCAGAATGTGGCGGGGTTAAACATGTTAGCGGGAACCCAACCATCCCCTAACCTGGGACAATGTTGTAACATTACAACATAAGAACGAACTATAAAAATCAGTTGAAAAAGGCTTAACTCATCAGATGGAAACAAATAGAATAACTACACTAAGTGGATGTGGCCGGGTACTTGTATATGTATATCCTAACAACAAAAAGACACCAAGTACAGATGAATGGTCATTATTCAATATTCCTTTGATAAACAGTGATTCAGGAACAATACTATGCGTCATGATAATGAATGAGACAAATATAGCTTCAAGGTTTATATAAATCTATTCATGAACCAAATTGGCAATATTTGTATAGGACGCAGCAACAACGTTCCTGATATTGTATCACATGTAAATATTTCATAAATTAGAATCTCTGTCATAATTAGAGACACTAGACATAAGGTAGGATAGATGATTGATATTTGAATTTTTAGCATCCAGTGCCATTTGTAGAAGGCATGTATTCTATTGAATGCCAACCCCAAACAACAGTCTTTAGGGAAGAACTTAAGAAAAAGACATTCAAAATTCTGGCTTTCATTTTGTAATATTATGTTGTAAGGTTCATTAAACGGATACAAACCATGCTACAATCTGGAGTTAACATATACTTATATATTTATATTGTGTGGTGGGTATATCTGTCATTGATATATAGTCAGTCAATGATATATAGCTCCGCATCTTCCTTCATTCATGTACGAAATGTTTATATATTCTTAAGGAAGAGTTTACAAGAATATTATTTTATCTATTGGCAAAATGTATTATTATTATTCTAGTCCAAAGTAGAAATAAAAACTTTAAAAGAAATGAAAAAAGAGCTATTAACTTACCTTCAAACATTTAACATTGAAAAGAATAAACAAAACCGTTTTATCATTCAGCATAAATAAGGTTTCTTCTCATCCACGACGTTATTACGTTAAAAGGATGAATCCAATTTAAATGTGAAACCAAACGTGATATTTAACCACTTATATTCTCGTCAACAAAGTGAAACTGATCGTAAATTCTACTTTTATGTCAAAAATGGATATCTAAGTGAATTTATAACCTGCAATATAACTGCCATATTTAAACATTTTCATTCCTTTAAACATACATAAAAAAAAGAGTCATTGTAATTTTATTTAACTTTTGCTTGATTTGAAGTGAGAAAGTTATGAAATTAAACTTTTAAATAGGTATGTATATTCTTAAACTGGTCCAAATCTTAAAGGTCTATGCAAAATTTATTGCCTTTTACCCTGCCGGAGGACACACTAAATTGTTAATTGGGTTGCTTTCTTGAAGTTTGCATTCGATAATTCACTGTGTATGCTGTATGCAATGATCTTAATTGTGTTTTATTTCGTCTTGAAAATATTTTAATTTTAATTTTCGGATGCTGATAATTTATTTGTACCGATAGTTTACTCATTGATTGTTTAGAAATATTATAGTAATGAACTTCTGGTAAAGTGTATAGTAATTATTAAATGACTTTCTGAACTATAGATATTGTACGTCACTAGCATTGTATCTAAGTTGATTCCCGATTTTAGGTGGAGTAAATATTACTCAGTTGAAGTTTTTCTTGGTAGTTTTTGATGACAGTTGTTTGTCTTTAATTATAAAATTAGGAAGATGTGGTATGATTGCCAATGAGATAACTCTCAACATGTGACCAAATGACACAGATATTAAAATAGGTCAGCATACTAGCTTCAACAATGAATACAACCGTACCGCATATTCAGCTATAAAAGTACCCGAAATGAAAAATGACAAATAATTTAAACAAGAAATATAACAGCCTGATTTATGTAGAAATAATGAACAAAAACAACAAACGATATCCATTGAAATTATAGGCTCCTGACTTGGGACAGGCACATACACAATGTGGCAGGATTAAACTAGTTTGAAGGCGCGCCAATATTTCCCATCCTATAACAGCGAGGGAGCAGTACATTAAAACATATTTTTAAGCATACGTTTTTTGTTTGTTTGATCAGGTTGTTGCACGTCCTTCATTGAGTTTTGAATTTTGCTTGCCCCTTCAAAATCTTTTCAAATTCTTTTTAAAAGAGCTGCTGTAAAACCACTTGGTCGTTTGATTCCGCTGCATGTACTGTTATTCTTGAGGAATTATTTTTATTGTAGCTCGTTCGCCTCGAAGATATAAGGTCAAAGGTTTGGTCCTCTGCGAGGTCAATCCAAAGACTTTAACATGATTGGTATTTGCTACATTGCATCAAGAAATCCGACTCGTACGCATGTCCAAAACACAATGTTTAATGATACTTTATAACCATGTTAAAATGCATGTTTTATTTCCCGCGACACATCAGATTAATCCATCGTTATGTTCTAGACTTCCGCACTATCAAAATTCAACATTTAGTATTTTTTTCAATGAAATAATTCATTTTTTTCTTTTTCACTTGTCATGGTCTCTGATTTATGATTATATAATGGTTGTCTTCTTACTTTTTTACGCTTTGAAAATATTTTGATCATTACTTCATTTTGCTAGTATGTAAAACAAATGCTTCAATTCAGGTTCTCCTCAAACATTTTAAAATATACATTAGGATAATTCTACTTTTAGCGTGCACAAATAATGAATCAAGGTTTCAACTGTCAAAGTAAATATTATTTCTTCCTAGCTTCATTTGTTCTTTCATTTTGATTGAATGTTACATTTACTCAATGTTCAGGAAATATATGTGGACGCTTATGATGTTATAATATTCGATGGGATCTTTTGACATCTGATTCCATTAGGTACTTTAATATACAAATGTATATGATTTGAGTGAAATGTGTGTTCCCGCATTAATTCTTGTACTACACGAGTTACGCCATATTAATTTTGCAACCTGATTCTTCGTCCGATTTCTTAAGCTACGGTTTATTATGTCTTCCTTAATGCCGAGATATGCTGTAGCCAATTTTGTAACACTGTTTATAAATCTTTCTATATATATCGAATATAAATCATTAAACGACAATTTATGTACGATAAACACACAATGATTCCTTACCTTAAGTGTCTACCTGAGCATTCCAATATATTGCAGAAAAAGTAATAAATTGAGAAAGAAAATCACATTCCTCATTCGTCAAATGAATAAGAAATCGATATGTAACATGTATTAGAAAACAATTTCATTAAATATCAGTTAAAAGATACACAATAGTGTATACAAGTACATAACAAAAGGACACAAAAAAGATTTTTTACAGAGAATTTACTACTTTGCATACGAATAATCAATCTTATAACATTAACTTTGTAATTCATCAGGAATTTTTTTTATCTGGATCAGTTTCAAACAAATATCATCACCTCTGCCAATTGAAGATGGTTAGTTCCGTTGATGTATACTTTAACATATTGACCGCTCATATTCTTATTACAATGAAATACCAGGTGCTCACCGGTCTTACCCGGACCTTTGTAGTGAATGCACAATGACATGTCATTTAGAGGTCTTGTAGACGGGCACCTGTATAAAGAAAAGGAAATTTTGAATTCAAAAACTTTTTAACTTAATGCTATGGACCAAAAACCTTTTAAAGCTCATAGCTACAATATAAAAACTGCCAGAGTAGTAAATAAATAGCCATTTAACACAAATATAGAACATAGTTGTATCTATTTCGTTTATTCAAAGGAAATATTGACTCGTTTAATATAATTAGAAGTCACAAAGGAGCATCGGAATCACAAGTCGTGGATGAACCCAACAGCCCCCATACGAGTGAAGATTGGGATTGGGATAACTATTAATGAACATGTCCATACTACATGTAAAGATCATTAACAATCATATATCAATAACTTTCGAGTTCGATGCATTTCCGTCAAAAAAAACTTTGGTTTTAGTGAACATCCTTTATGCGTTTAAGGGCATCGCCACTTCCGTTCCCATGTTGAGCCAGTGGTTGGAAAACTATGATGCTATATTACACGAATTATTTGGCAAATTGAATTCTCATAATTGACAATTAGCACTGCTGTCATAAGGGACCTTTGATAAAGTACCTACAGAACAAACACAACTTCTAGTTTATCCTGCAGAGACGGCATGCATAAAGCTGAGTCCACAAACGTAACGTCTTCAAATGACTAAACTCATTTACGACGTCGGCATTCTCCGACTTGGTTTTGTGGCATGCCAAACATCCCGCTTGTATGGCAATGTTAAATATGACATTAAATAGACAACAGTACACGACAGAACTGTATACAATACAAATAAATGGAAGAACCCTTAGGACAGAGAATTTACAATTATTCATATTTTTGCAAACAGTAAAGTTTTATACAATGACTATATGATAGATATACATGATAAAACCGAAGTGACGACTTACTACAGGATACAAACGGATACATAAAACATCCTAAACCAGCACATAAAAATTCACAGCCGAGTTAGCCAAAGTGATAAACGCACAACGTGACATCACATTTGAAATTCTATAAATTTCCCAAAAATAGGATAGCATTAGGATAAAATTCAAGACTTGTGGTAGTAATTAAATAATTAATTGTATTATCTAGCTATGTCGTTGTTTCTTCTAAATCAAACTGTAAACCAAATATACTCGAAAGTGGTCTATTCATATTGGAATCCGTAAACTGTTTGAATACTATTTCAATATTTTATCTTTATCATACAAGACATTAGTTTAATAACATCATCAGAAGCGACGACCATCTATATATGAAAATGCCAGCTTTAGAATTTTGTTTCGACTAGAAGATATATCTGCATATTGCAGGTGATGCCAGAATATTGATATAAAGAATATATAGTTCAGTAATGGGAAAGTTAAAGTCCTCTCTTGTTGTAATCGGCTTTACTAATTTTTAGAAGTGAGAAACAGACATAACTATATTAGTGGCGCTTAAATCAAAACTGTCGAAATGACAAACATTTGCTATATTTAAAAGCATTAGACATCAAATATCCAAAAACAAATATCAATACAGAATTGATGAGTACTGGGCTGATGATACCATCGGGGAACCGAACTCACGAAGTGGTATTAAATCGACCCCGTTATTATAAAACTCAATTGTATAGTGTGTGATAACGTTTTGATTGCTATACATGTACGACTCCATTTGAACGCACATTAGGACAATACCAGGAAAGTAATCAATGGTGTTTGTAGAAATAAACTTTGTGTCCATGTATCATTCATGAAAGGGCGAATTTTCGGTATAAAGTCAATAATTTTGTACACTTTTGAAGTCCAAACTTTCTATTGCTTTAACATAAAGAAAAATATAAAATATGATTTGTTTTTGTTCAATCAATAATGAAAGTGAAATACAAATTCGCTTTAAGCAGCCAGATTAAAACAAGTCTGCAAAGCACAACAAAGAAAACTAAACTTTATCAAAACAAACCCCACCATCAATCGGGGATGATCTAAGGCGCTCCGGATGGGTAAGTAGTTCCTGATCTACACGAATCATTCGTCGAGTAGATCATACAAAAACAAGAGAGATTAATGATACCAAAGGTACATAGCAGTAAACTAACTCGTGATTGCGTCAGTAAAATATTGTGAGGAATTATTGCAACTTCTTCACTTTGGACTCTTGCTTAAATATCATTGTAAGCAGCAGACCTTCATCAAAGAAATCATGGTAGACATTGCAGTCTCTTATATATCAACTTGGAGATATATACTCCATGTGCAAGCGCTGCCGGAATTTTGATATACAGAAATATAGAGCTCACAATTGGGTAGTTAAAATGGCCTATCGTGTCATGAAGCTTTGTTCTCAACCGACTCTCATTAGCAACCCTTAAATTTAAAATAATGAGATATGGTATGAAGAGTTCTTGTATGGAATCAACCTCATTTGAATAAAAGAACAACTCGTCAAGAAAAGAATACAGTTGAGTACTATGGGAATTCCGATGTTTTTTTTTAAGTGTTCCGAACCTTACAAGTATGTTGTCAATACTAAAAACAAACAATAATCTTGATAGCATTGATTCAGATAGTTTTTTTGTTTGAAAATAGGTGATGTTTTACAATGTACGATTGATCCCTTTTTAAGATAATATACCTTTATCTACGTTTGCCATTCTTTTTAATGTCACGTGCATAAGGTCAATTTCTATCAAACACTGCTCAATTTATCATTTCAAAGGCAGAAATGACAAACCTCCTTTTACTGTAATTAATTTGCCTTAACATTGATACTAATATTCAAATTGTACATCACAATGACTCAATTTGTACTGGAGTTTTTACAGGTATTCATCTCTGTTAGAAGCATGTATCATAACGTGTTCGCTCACCTTATTTTATTCCATACAATTTACTCACCACAACAATCAGGTCTGTTAATTATTTCAATCCATTTAATGTTATATATGAGCCCAGTATGGTAGATATTCAAATCTGGTACTCGAGAAAGTAGCTTGGTTTCCATCAATTGCATAGTCTGTAGAGCAGCATGTATTGTTTCCCCAGGAAGTTGCGTTATTCCAGAGGGAACTTTGATTACTTCGTTTTAGTAGTGCAACGTTTGTAAGACCATCATATTGTCCTTGCAAGTCTACGAAATGTTAAAATGAGAAAAAAATAAAAGGATATTTGCAACTTAATAAAATATTATTTTCATGATTCATCAAACCATGCATTCATCAAAGTAATTTTTACCGGGAAATCTTAATTCCCTGGTTTTTTTCACTGGATATATGTTTTCACCAATTTCATCAATTTTACAAAGAAGTTTCTGTTATTAATTTCATGAAAAACTTAATAATGTTATTTCTGTCATTCATCTATATGATTTTACCTGAACCCTCTGCTCAATCAACATGTGGATGTTAAATCCGAATCTTTACGTAGGCTCCCATAAGAAAGAATACCTTGCAAAACGTCTTTCAAGGAAAACATGTATTCCCCTATTCATTAAACAAATCCTTATTTCCAGTAATATTTCAAAGGAGTAAGTGTTGTGAGGGCCTTAATTGGCTCTTATTTCAAATCTTTGATTTGAGTGTGAACACATTTTACCTTTTAATAAAATTTGATAATGTAAAATGTACCGATTTTTTAAAAACAATTGTTCTATTGATTTGTAATAAATAAGCAATTAATTTGGATGGAAATAAGAATGCAACTAGTAAAGATGATGACTTTTTACGACAAGAAGATGAAGATGCATTACTCTTTAATAAACCCAAAACAGTTTACAACTAGGTCGAAAACTGTCAAAGTGTTGTTCAAGCCTGCTGCTAAGAGTAAGCCCCTTTCTCGAGTAAGCTGTCTAGTTATAAAACTAAGTGTGAAGTTATTAAGTGATGAAGAATATGATTTGGATGAAAATCAGTCTGAGTGTTATCATTACGCTAATGACGATGTCCAAGAAGACAATGAAATAAGAGACGTTCCCCCTTGAAAAAAAATTCCGACTCTTGTGAAGAGACGAGAAATTCATGTCTGGTAGAAATAGTTGCCAGAATTATAATTTAATACGCAAGACACGCGTTTCGTCTTCATAAGACTCATCAGTGACGCTCATATAAAAAAAGTTAAAAAGCAAAACAAGTAATGTTGAAGAGCATTAAGGAATAAAAAATTTAAAAAATTGTGCCAAATACGGCTAAGGTGATCTACTCCTGGGATAAGAAAATCCTTAGTTTTTTGAAAAATTAAAAGTTTTGTCAACAGTTAATTTACAAAAATTACCACATAATTGATATTCATTTCAACACCGCAGTGCTGACTACTGGGCTGGTGATACCCTGGGGAACGAAACATCCACCAGCCTGTGACATCGACCCAGTGGTGTAAAATAGTTATCAAAGAAAGGTACCAGGATTATAACTTAATACGCAAAGAAAGGTACCAGGATTATAATTTAATACGCAAAGAAAGGTACCAGGATTATAATTTAATACGCAAAAAAGGTACCAGGATTATAATTTAATACGCAAAACACGCGTTTCGTCTTCATGAGACTTATTAGTGACGATCATATCAAAACAGTTAAAAAGCCAAAGGACCCCAAACTCCAAAAAGTTGTGCAAAATACGGCTAAGGTAATCTACTCCTGGGATAAGAAAACCCTACTTTTTCGAAAAGTTCAAAGTTTTGTTGATAGTTAATAATAAAAATTACCACATAATTGATATTCATGTCAACACCGAAGTGCTGACTACTAGGCTGGTGATACCCTGGGGGACGAAACGTCCACCAGCAGTGGCATCGACCCAGTGGTGTAAAATGTTTTTCAAAGAAAGGCACCAGGATTATAATTTAATACGCCAGACACGCTTTTTGTCTTCATAAGACTTATTAGTGACACTCATATCAAAACAGTTAAAAAGCCAAACAAGTACTTGTTAAAGAGCATTAAGGACCCCAAATTCCAAAAGGTTGTGCCAAAATACGGCTAAGGTAATCTACTCCTGGGATCAGAAAATCCTTAGTATTTCGAAAATTCAAAGTTTTGTAAACAGTAAATTTATAAAGATCACCACATAATTGATAATCATGTCAACACCGAAGTGCTGACTACTGGGCTGGTGATACCCTGGTGGACGATACGTCCACCAGCAGTGGCATCGACCCAGCGGTGTAAAATAGTTATCAAAGGTACCAGGATTATAATTTAATACGCCAGACACGCGTTTCATCTTCATAAGACTCATTAGTGACGCTCATATCAAAACAGTTAAAAAGCCAAACAAGTAAATTTTAAAGATCATTAAGGAATCAAAATTTCCAAAAGTTTGTTCCAAAAACGGCTTAGGTAATCTACTCCTGGGATAAGAAAATCCTTAGTTTTTCGAAACATTAAAGGTTTTGTCAACAGTTAATTTATAATAATTACCACATAATTGATATTCATGTCAACACCGTAGTGCTGACTACTGGGCTGGTGATACACTGGGGGACGAAACGTCCACCGGCAGTGACATCGACCCAGTGGTGTAAAAAAGTTATCAAAGAAAGGAACCAGGATTATAATTTAATACGCAAGACACGCGGATCGTCTTCATAAGACTTACTAGTGACGATCATATCAAAACAGTTAAAAAGCCAAAACGATAAATGTTGAGGAGCATTAAGGACCCCAAATTCCAAAAAGTTGTGCCAAATACGGCTAAGGTTATTTACTCCTGGGATGAGAAAATCCTTAGTTTTTTGAAAAATTTAGTTTTGTCAACAGTTAATTTATAAAAATTACCACATAATTGATATTCATGTCAACACCGAAGTGCTGACTACTGGCTTGGTGATACCCTGGGGGACGAAACGTCCACCAGCAGTGACATCGATCCAGTGGTGTAAAACAGTTATCAAAGAAAGGTACCAGGATTATAATTTAATACGCAAAGAAAGGTACCATGATTTATAATTTAATACGCAAGACACGCGTTTTGTCTTTATGCAAATGTAAGACTTATTAGTGACGCTCATATCAAAACAGTTAAAAGCCAAACAAGTACATGTTGAAGAGAATTAAGGACCCAAAATTTCAAAAAGTTGTGCCAAATACAGCTACGGTAATCTACTCCTGGGATAAGAAAACCCTTAGTTTTTCGAAAAATTCAAAGTTTTGTCATCAGTTAATTTATAAAAATTACCTTTTAATTCATATTCATGTAAACACCGAAATGCTAACTACTGGGCTGGTGATACCCTGGGGGACGAAAAGTACACCAGCTGTGGCATCGACCCAGTGGTGTAAAATAGTTATCAAAGAAATGGACCAGGATTATAATTTAATACGCCAGACACGCGTTTCGTCTTCATATGACTCATCAGTGACGCTCATATCAAAACAGTTAAAAAGCCAAACAAGTAAACGTTGAAGATCATTAAGGAATCAAAATTCCAAAAAGTTTGTTCCAAAAACGGCTTAGGTAATCTACTCCTGGTATAAGAAAATCCTTAGTTTTTCGAAAAATTCAAAGTTTTGTCAACAGTTAATTTATAATAATTAACACATATTCATGTCAACACCGAAGTGCCGACTACTGGGCTGGTGATACACTGGGGGACGAAACGTCCACCTGCAGTGACATCGACCCAGTGGTGTAAAATAGTTATCAAAGAAAGGAACCAGATTATAATTTAATACGCAAGACACGCGGATCGTCTTCATAAGACTTATTAGTGACGATCATATCAAAACAGTTAAAAAGCCAAACAAGTAAATGTTGAGGAGCATTAAGGACCCCAAATTCCAAAAAGTTGTGCCAAATACGGCTCAAGTGATCTACTCCTGGGATAAGAAAATCCTTAGTTTTTTGAAAAATTCAAAGTTTTGTCAACAGTTAATTCATAAAAATTACCACATAATTGATATGCATGTCAACACCGAAGTGCTGACTACTGGGCTGGTGATTCCCTGGGGGACGAAACGTCCACCAGCAGTGACATCGACCCAGTGGTGTAAAACAGTTATCAAAGAAAGGTACCAGGACTATAATTTAATACGCAAAGAAAGGTACCATGATTATAATTTAATACGCCAGACACGCGTTTCGTCTTCATAAGACTCATCAGTGACGCTCATATCAAAACAGTTAAAAAGTCAAACAAGTAAATGTTGAAGAGCATTAAGGAACCTAAATTTCAAAAAGTTTGTTCAAAAACGGCTTAGGTAATCTACTCCTGGTATAAGAAAATCCTTAGTTTTTCGAAAAATTCAAAGTTTTGTAAACAGTAAATTTATAAAAAATAACCACATAATTGATATTCATGTCAACACCGAAGTGCTGAAAAGTGTCCCCACCAATAAATGATAATTTGTTAATGAATATATCTGAATGTAAAATTAAATGACCGGGCATCTTTGATCTTCTTGTTTTTCACATGTGTCTAATGGAATTTCGATTCATATAAAAATAAGAAGAGGTCGACAAGGAGAGGCGCACATTTCCTTCCCATAGGAATGCTGACAATTTGTTGAAAAAGTCAACCTCCAAGTTCAACAAATATGTTGACAATAAGAAAACGTAAGGTGTCCTAAAAGTAATAAATTTATAGCGTATTGTGGATCATTTCTTTTAGACGATTTTTCAATTTCACATGGGGAATGGTGGTATACAGGGTTGAAAAATCAAAAGTTTTGACATTACTAATAGAATTGATAGATAGTAAATTAACGTTGCTTGGTTCATCTTATAGCTACTAGTTTAATTAACATCTGATATCAAAATCCGATAAATTTTGCAGATTGTTTGTTTTGCATTTCGAAAAAAAAATAGTGTTCTTCAAAGTCGGTAAAGTCCAAAATGTAACATGTAGCCATGTGCAAACATCATTTTAATGCCATTAGTATGATGATATGATAGTGACGTATTATAGATATTAGTCTTATCAGCTGGTTAGGGGACACCTGCTATTTCAGAGGACGCCGTGTCCTTGGTGATGTCTATTTCAAACATTTTGTACTCGAACTGTGCGACAAAATTCATTGACGACACAACCTCAAATATTACGGCCTTTAAGGTCAAGTTACAGTAAATGGGCTTTTCACACTTTTTCTTTAAATTTGGAACACACTTTTCACTCGTTGAACTGCAACTGAAAATCGAAGAAATACTGCCTTTTTTCTGAAATACTGTTGGTTTACTTCTTTCAAAATAGGTGTTCATTTGTCTAAAAAATGAAAATTTAGTTTAAATTATCAAATTTCACCCGTACTAGTTGAAAAACATACATTTGGGACAACGTTCAGTAAACGTTTTTTTCGTCTGTTCATATGCATCTTTCGATACCTACATGTATATTCATTATACCTTTATTCTTTCTTTATCATAATAGGAAGTATATAATTTGACATATGTATTTTAGCAATTCGTGTCCCGTTAATAAAATTGAGAAACTTACTTCGCGCTATTTTTTGTAGTAGTAATATCTAAACTTGCGTCTGATATCTCATCGATTTGATCTAGGGTTTGATACAGAGGTTGCTGCGTTATAAACAGCAAAGCTGTGGAAGGTTTGAACTGTTTCTATTTTGTTTTTAATTTCTCAGCGCGCAAAGGCACCCCGACATATAAAATTTGTATGCACCATTTTGTTTATTATTATTTACATGCAATGAAATGTAGTGTGAAATTTTCCCTGTAGCACTGGAAAGGATTAAACTTTATACATGCAAAGTATTTATTTGGAAAATAAATGGAGGTATTACACCTTTTGAACCTGGTACCTTTTGTTAGTTATCATTCGTGTGTTTCTCTGTCCTATATGTTCTCCCATTTATTTGTATTGTAGTCCTGTCATGTAATGTTGTCATTTAATGTTAAATTAAACATTGCCTTCTGTTACGGGAACTATATTATTATTATTATTATTATTATTATTATTATTATTATTATTATTATTATTATTATTATTATTATTATTATTACTATTATTATTATTATTATTATTATTATTATTATTATTATTATTATTATTATTATTATTATTATTACATGTAGCAGAGCCTTCTGTTACGGTAACTATATTATTATTATTATCATTATTATTATTATTACATGTAGCAGAGCCTTCTGTTACGGTAACTATATTATTATTATTATTATTATTATTATTATTATTATTATTATTATTATTATTATTATTATTATTATTACATGTAGCAGAGCCTTCTGTTACGGTAACTATATTATTATTATTATTATTATTATTATTATTATTATTATTATTATTATTATTATTATTATTATTATTATTATTATTATTATTATTATGTATACTTACCAATTCTATAACATGTAGCAGAGCTTTTAATTGCTGTACCTGTATAACTGTTCAATGCTGTAGTATCCATAATACATTCGGTTGTATTTTTGTTATATGCGACAACTCTGCAAAAACCTTTCTTAAAGCATTCATCGAGACACTGTATCAAAGATATCTCCTTTATAGAGAGCACATTTATTGACGTCAATGCACAGTCGCCAACAGTTTCAAAGTTTGCGAAGTGCAATAAACACTCCGACATATACAAGTTGAGAACAAATAGATGAATACTTTCAAGATACTTCATTTTTTTACACCCATAAAATACTATTATATTTTCTATAACAGTGAATAATTGTCACTGTGTTACAGACTATTAAAGAAATTTCGATTAGCCAATCAAATCAATTTCCCGCATTAAATGAAAACATTTTAGTAAATGTACATAATATCAGATTCAGGGGCGGATTTAGGCGGGGGCGTGCGCCCCTCCCTAAAATTTGCAAAGTATGGGTTGTCCGCACGTAATAAGTATCCGAAGAGACGACGAAAGCTAGCCTAATGTCGTCGCATTCAATCTGTTTTAACATTCAAACAAGTATTACTATATAAAACAGTAATTTAACAGAATTATTTAACGTGATTACTAATCAACTGACCTATTGTTTATTTAAGTTCTATAAACATGTTACACTTCAAAGGAAGGTGTCAAACGCGCGTTTGATGACAATCATAGGCTTTCAGCAGTTAGAATAAAACAATTGTGACATTGTAGTTGCAGTTTTAATAAACAATTTCTTTGATAATCGAAGTTCAAAAACATCCCTACATCACTTTCTCACGAAGAAGGTGGAAGTGCCCTACCCACTATTTGGGTTATTTCATCATGGCACGACCAGGAAAGCAGTCTAAGTTAGATTCTTTCTTAAGGAAAGATAAAGATTATGGTTCAAGCGAGAGGTTAGCTAGTTAATTTGACTCATTATTTAATATCTCTGTGACAATATATGATACTCACTTGCAACATATAAATTTTGCCGAAGCATGCATAAACGGCCAAGGACCAAACCCGTAGGTACTACAGTATAACATGGGATCCCAAGAAAATAAGCACAATTTTTTAAGGTTCTCATTTTGATTTTAGTGGTTAGCGGCCATTTTTTTTTTTTACAGAATTGAAAAGTCTAGCACGACCTCCGAAAAAAAAAAAACAAAAAAAACCACGTATTATGAATTGACAAATATTGTACCAGTAATAATTTTCGTTTTCAAAATCTTATATTGGTCAGATGAAAAATCGTCATTTGCTTCGTCTCACTTTGCGTCTGTCGGTCCGCCTGTCTATGTGTCAACTCTTCACATTATGGTTAATGTAGATTGTCATTAAAATTATGCGGTTTTAGATTGAAACTTTAATTTCTCGCTCATTTTACCACAAATGTTTCTCGCCACACTTCGCTTGGCAAGATATCTATCTACATTGCACCCACTCTAGAAGAATATTTCAATAACTTTGATTATTTTAACCTCAAAAAAATTTTAGCCGAGCGGAGCGAGGCGAAATTTTATTCTGCGCCCCCCCCCCCCCCCCCCCCCCCCCTAACGTCTAATCCTGTATCCGCCCCTGAGATTAACAAAAGATAAATGAAAAAAACGGAAATTGGTTTTAAGTCTGTTATATTTTATGTATGGAAACGGAAATATGAATCCATTATTTGAGATAAATACTCACGTTCTCCTTCTTGATTTGGTACTATTTTGTTTTATCAAGTTTAGAACAAGGAAGTTGTGTTATAAGCTACAGCGTTTGTCTGAAGTTTTTTTACTCATAACTGTCCTTTTACGTCGTTTTTTATGAGAAAAAAAATCAGAATCGCTATACATTTCAAATTATTGGGTTAAGTTTTCAATATTACATGTACATTTTTCTTTTGCTTATAAAATTGTAGGTTTGTTTTTACCATGTATGCTTTATTACGTTGTTCCTATTAAAGTTGAATTGTTTTCCTCGATTTTGGTTTGTAATCGGGATTTGTTTTTCTCTCAATCGAAAAATGACTCTTGAACACAGGTATACCACTGTTGCCTTTGTTTACATTTAAGTGCAAGTTCCTATTGGTGTATCCTCTCAAATTGCACTGATTAAACCTGGTTGGTAATATGTGGCCATTTTAATAAACAGTTTCAATACTAAAAAATTTCTCAAGACCATCTGTGGATTGCTGTGTTATAAGCAAATACTATGGTCCAGTACGACTCTCCAAAAGTGCATTACAAACACAGCTTAAGGCCACACGATACAGTTTTGATACCACGTTGATTTTATTTTACAAACATGTGCATATAAGCTCTTTTTTACCTAGTTAATTTAAGAACGTAATAAGCACGAGGCTGTCGAGTAACAGCAAACTGTGTTTTTCCTGCAGAGGTCAAATCCTGAGCAGTTGCGCAAGTATGGACACTACATTTAAGCTTAAAACAGCTCTGCATTTGGATTGTTAATGAACATTCAAAACAGATTATAATCTAATTAATAAAGAAAATTATATTAGCAAATCTGAACCACAAACACGATTATGTAAAAAATAAACATAAACAACAAAAATATGATACCATATAGCAACTATGACATCTACCTCAATTTAACACACATGACTTTAAAAATGGTTATTATTACTGGTTCATGGGGTAAGTTCATGAGTTATTTTCCTTTGAACATAAATATGGTTTTACATAGTACATTTACATTAGATATGATAAAATCAATAAAAATAGTCTAAAATTAGATATGATGTAATACAATGTATATCTATTTTCGAATTATAATCAAATATGATAGTTCCAAATATTTTTCTTTCTTTTATCGCACACTAATATAGATGTCACCGACTTAATCTACCCAATGTAAATATAATTTCAACCGTTTGAAGGAACTGAATTAGATTGAAATTAATTTCTTCTAGTTGTTTCCCATAGACCGTTAGTTGTTTTCCCGCGCTTCATGGGATATAGCCATTCAGCACGACAGGGCTGACTCGACTAACCGTGTTTCTCAGTTAAATTTTTTATCTTGCTTATGTGAATTTATTTGATGTTATATGAAATGTTTTGATTTCAGTAGTAATTATGAATTACTTGACTATATTTTGTCGACGTGATATTATGTATCATAATGTGCAATTAAAATCAGCACATGGCACTGTCGTGTGGGTATTCAATTTGAACTTTAGTTTGGTTTCTATTAGTCTTATGTGCTTAGAGTTGGGTAGTCTATGGGCGTAGTTATTGTAGAAGAATGTAATGAAATATATTCTTTAATAAAATATATTATTATCTAAATAAAAGAATACACTTCATAATCAGAGCTCTGCTTCATAATTTTTTATCCATATATGTATAGCATTCTGAAAATTTGTGTTTACAGAATACCAAACAATCCGACCAAAATTCTTAAACAAATTACCAAAGTGAATGGAAAAACATCAAAAATGTCATTTATCATTAATACGATGTCTTTTAAAAATCTTTTAAATTCCTTGGAAAGGGCCATAACTCAACAACGAGAAAAGCATAAATCGTAAAAATTGAATTTGATCTTCATTTAGTCACAGGAAACAAAACATATACACTAAAAAAAATCTTCAAAGCGTTTTCATGTCCATGAAAGGACACTGTTTGGCAAAAGGCTCGCCTGCCCAATCGCCCGCCCGCCCGATCGCCCGCCCACCAGCCTTGCATCCCCAAATCAATAACCGATTATTTTTTACTTCGATAATCCAGTTAAAATTATGACTTCATTTGCTTCGTTTAAAGATAAATTGGATAAAAAATTAAGGTTTCTACTCAATTTTTTTTACATTTCTATTCTTTGAATAAACATACAAAACTTTTTTTTCAAAAGATAAACACATTTTTTTAAACATTTGGAATAAAAACTGGTTTTTGTATTGTTTATTTTTCTTATTTCAAAACAATTCGTCGTTGACTTTTTCATCAACATTTGTACAAATACTATCTCCATATGTAATCAAACCTAATGTTATTTGTAAAAAGAGGGGTCCATGAAATCGTTTTCAAGGTAAATCAGTCCGACTGATAAAAATCAGTTGAGAAAATGCATCATTTCCCGGTATGTAGTGTGGTAGTTCTCTTATATTTGATGTGTTTGCCTCAGTTTTAGTGTGTAACCCGGATTTGTTTTTTTCTCAATCGATTTATGAATTTCGAAAAGAGGTATACTACTGTTGCCTTTATTTATGTCATAGTTTGACGTCCCGAAAAATAACAATTTATTTTTGCCACGTAATTAGCTCCACTGTGGCTGTATCGTATGCCAAATTCACAAACTATAATTGTTTGACGTCAGTTTAAAACCTATTTTAGAAATACCTCGTGATCTTAAATCTGTTTTTTATAAATAAGAGAAAATACACTTGAAATACTAGAGTTGTCCTTCTTGTCATACTAATAATTCACGATAACATTCAAATAATGACAACAATACTACATTGAAACAGGAGTCAACTAAATATTAACATCTCACTTGTGCATGGAAATAGTTGCGTTAAATAGGTAGCACTCGCACTCGCAAAGTAGAAAGCGATTACGATAAGTTGCAATAACTTGTTTCCCAATCCACTATAAATAAACATGTTTAAAACAATATGTGATTTGGTAAGCACATGTACACATTATGAGAATAACGGACATACGTTTGAGTACTGCTTCTGCTTCCTATAATTCAGAGTCTCCAATAGGATAAGTTAATTAACACTGCTTCCTATATTTCAGGGTCACCAGTAGGATAAGGTAGTTAACACTGCTTCCTATATTTCAGAGTCTCCAGTAGGATAAGGTAATTAACACTGCTTCCTATATTTCAGAGTCTCCAGTAATATTATATAATTAACACTGCTTCCTATATTTCAGAGTCTCCAGGAGGATAAAGTAATTAACACTGTTTCCTATATTTCAGAGTCTCCAGGAGGATAAGGTAATTAACACAGCTTCCAATATTTCAGAGTCTCCAGTAGGATAAGGTAATTAACACTGCTTCCTATATTTCGGAGTCATCAGGAGGATAAGGTAATTAACACTGCTTCCTATATTTCGGAGTGTCCTTTTTATATTTTAAGGTTGCCTAGGATTTGGTTATCAAAACTGCTTCCTGTATTTCAGTTTGTTCTAGATAATTAGGTAATTAATGACGCGTCCTTTATTTCAGAGTGTCCTGGAGTATAAGGTAATTAACACTGCATTCTATATTTCAGAATGTCCTTGTGATAATAGGTAACCTAACAGCACTGACTACACTATCTATAGCCACACCCAAGGGATATGTTGCAGCACGCTAATCAAGAGAGTAGCGGACAGACTGTAACGTTAAAAGTAATGTATCGCACGGACGCAATGTAAGACTTTATATAGGTTATTGGTGTTCAACCTAACGATATCAAGATGGTCAGGATATCACATAGTATTACTAGTCGCAGATGAACTCAAAACAAATTAAAAAAAAAAACACCCACGCAAAAACTATATGTTTAGATAAACAGGGCAACAACAGTTCAGTAGATAAATTTAAGTTATTTGAGGGCGACTGTTTAGATTCATAATAATTTATTCTACATGGATGAAGCTTTAATTTGTGTTCCCAACTTTGAAGGATGTTTGAATTTTATCAAAGAAGGAAAGATGAATGCACGTTATAAGCCAAGTAGCGGACACAGGGCTATAGCAATATATATATGCAACAATCAGATCAAGTACTTGTTTACAATTGGATAATATCAGTGCGTGGGTGTTTCGTTAAAGTTTACCGTTTGAAAACAGTATATTATGAACAGTAATAGACATATTGAATATATCTGTTTCATCCAAATTTTACTACTTTCACTGACAAATTATTTAATTTTTCATATAAAGTCTGAAAAAGATTAAAAGGTTTTGATTTTTGATAATATTTGCTCTTATGGTAGATATAGTTGTACTTTGTCGTTTTTGGCTCTGTACTATAGGGTTATTGCATGAATATTGGGGAATATTGTCCCGAGTAGAATTTTATATTGCACGAGCTTGCGAGTGTAATATATGTTCTTCGAGGGACAATATTCCCCAATATTCATGCAATAACCCTTTTATTGTATAGCAATATAATATTTGAAAGTAAAAATTGGTTTAAACTTAGATTTAAACGTTGATGACGTCATGAATTTTGAATATGTATTGCACTAGTGCAATATTAGAATTTATTGCACGCCAACTTTTGGTTACGTTTTGTGGGAAATATTATATTACTATACAATAATTTTTGTTATTGTACTTAGCTAAATTTGTGTATTCTTGTCTTTATTGTTTTACTTATATGCTTGGTCTATATTCCAGTTTGTGCTTCTTTGATACATATGTTGACTGCTTATTTTTGACATTTTTATCTATTATGTCTGGGGGTTTTTTGTACACACATTGTTGCCAATATAATGGAAATTTAAGCAACTCTCATACAAGTTATAGGTTTGGCTAGCTGTAAAACTAGGTTCAACCCATCATTTTTTTCTTAAAATGTCATGTACCACGTCAGGAAAATGGCAGTTGTTATCTTATAGTTCGTTTCTGTGTGTTACATTGTCGTTTGTTTTTTTGTTGCACTTTAGTGTTTCTGTTGTTTTTTGTTTCTCTCCAAAAGTTGATGTGTTTCCGTCGGTTTCAGTTTTTAACCCATATTTGTTTTCTCTCTATCCATTTATTACTTGCGAACAGCGGTATACTACTGTGGCTTTTATTAATGCATCATTTTCTACTTAAGAAAATGCCCGTACCAAGTCAGGAATAAGACAGTTGCCATCCATTCGTTTGATGTGTTTAAGTTCTTGATTTTTCCATTTGATTAGGGACTTTCCATTTTGTATTTTCCTCGGAGTTCAGTAATTGTGTGATTTTACTTTTTATATGTTCTTTCAAAACAGTATACACACGTCTGGAGGAAAGCTCACAGATTTACATCTCTGTTCTTAAATCCTGGTCTAGACATCTAAATGGAAAACAAATTCATTCCTCAATTTTTCCATATAGTCAACACCTAAAAGTTTTGGTGTTTGTACGCGAGTAGCATTTTTTAATGCTTTCAACATAACGGGCTTTTTGGAAATGCCTATACCAAGTCACGAAGCACCAAGTCGGGAATATGACAGTTGTTATCAATTCGTTTGATGTGTTTGAGCTTTTGATTAGGGACTTCCCTTTTTGAATTACGTGATTTTACTTTTTTCTGCATACGGAATATACATTTTCTAATTCATTCGGTATACAGGAGCTCGCAACTGCTGCTCGAACTTAGTAAATCCACACCAGTGTCTGCACAGAAAGTTGATGACCAAGGGTTGTTTCAAAGAACGTCTCGTCCTTTTTCTAAAATTTAAAGGAAGATACCAAGACTTTGTTGTTAAATACTCCGTTTCAACTTCACAAATAATACACGATGATCTTGAAGTACAAATGTATAAATTCTAGTTAGTAACGTTATGTATCATTCTAATTACGCTATATTGTTCTTTCTTTTTATCTTTTACTGTTTAGTCTATTTTTGGTAAAAATAAAATCCATTTGACTTGGCTCGGTAAATATACATCACTTCATTGTGTTTATATTGTGATGTCGTATTTTTTTATTCCTGTATTTCGATTTGTTCATGTGCTTTGTCTATCTTTTCAGTGTTGACATAGTTATTTGTTTTGTTAAGATTGAAACACAATGTTGACTGCTGTACCCCTATTTTGCCAATGTAACCTATTATGTCTGAGGTTTTTTTCACACATTGTTATCAATATAATGTAATTGTATGCGACTGTCATACAATTGAGGGGTTTCGCTATCTATTAAACCTGGTTTAATCCACCATTTTATACACAAAAAAAATGCATGTAGTACTAAGTCAGGAATATGACAGTTGTTATCCATTCGTTTGATGTGTTTGAGCTTTTGATTTTGCCATTTGATAATGGACTTCCCATTTTAAATTTTACTCGAAGTTTATTATTTTTGTTATTTTTGTTATCTTTATATCTGTTATTCATTTATCAAAGATACTTTGCTTATAAACGCTATATATTTCAAATTTTTTTAACTTTGAAAATCAACATCAAGTTCACAATTCAATATTAATATTGCGTGTACATTTTCCTTCTGCTTTTAAATTATAGGGTTTATTTTACCATATATGCTTATTAAATGTGTTTTATTAAATAAAGGTCCTCTTGTTGTATCCTGTAAAATTCAACTGATTAATCCAGTTGATTATCTGTGACCTTTTAAGCAAATCAATTTCAATGCTAGGACATTTCAAAAGACCATTTTCGGATAGCTCTGTTATTATATAAATAACACATAGCTGAGAGGGTGATAGAGCAGATTGTTATCCCGAGAAAACATTGTCAACCGCGGCGAAGCCAAGGTTGACTATACTTTTTCCAGGGGTACCAATCTGCTCTATCACCCTCTCAGCTATGCGTTTATCAATTTATTATACTGAATGTCCTATCATGATTATAGTCCTTTACAGATTACTTTTATGTTAAAAGTAGTTTCTATGACGTAACGTACATAACAACGTTTCGGGTATTAATGATGCCCTTTATGGGTTCTTGATTAGATTAATAAAATTCTTATCTTTATCTTTATCTTAATTAGAAAAAACAACAAAAGTCGGGCCTTCTCGAAGTTTCTATCAGAACTGCCGTATTTTTTGTTATTTTAATCTTTATAGAGAGTGAATCAAATTGGTCGAAAAAAATAGGGGTCCCGGACCATTTAAGCTCAATGAAAATATTACTTTTAAAGAAGTATGTAAAAGGGACCTTTTTCAATGAAATGATAGGGAAAATAGAGGTGTTGACGTATTTTTATCGAAATATCCAAAAAACCTTCTATGACACTTGGTCTAAAACTGTAATATGAAAAGTTGAAATATTGCTTCAAAAAATGAGCAAATAAAAAACATAGGTCCCGATAAGGAAAAACAAATATTTGGCCTTAAACCCAAAATTTTTGCGGGAAAATGGTGAAATTGGGTGAAATGTCATTTTGAGTCTTTCACAGATACACATAATAACGATAATAATTTGTTAGGGACAAAAATACTATAATTTATCATCTTTAATCAATTAAAAATTAAAAAAAAAATAATAGTGAATTTACAACACGTACCGTTCGTGTGCATGCGTGAAATTATGCGCAGTCGAATAGTCCCGAGCCACCTTAAGCATTGTATTTAATTATTAAGTATAATAAAAGCAAATATCATATCGTCCGGAATGACGACGGAAGGACGAGTTAACACACTTTCCATTGTTGAAACCTATTTTTTGAACTATGTAAGAAATACATTGTAATTTCTAAAAAGTTGCGGCACCGACAATCTAAAAATGCATTTCAAAATGCTAGAGTTGTCCTTCTTGTCATACTAACAATATGATATGATAACAAACAAAGATTTTCTAAAAGGTATATTTAATCATAATACAGTTCAAGATAACTTCCAAAAGAACAGTTATAACTATCCAGAATGAATGAATATTACATTGAAACAGCACTCCACCAAACATTTACATACAAATGTATGTAATAATGGCATTTTTGTTTTTGGTACTGACTTTATCAGCAAAAACATTAAGTGAGCCCGCTAGGGCGAGCTGATTTTCGAGCTGATGAAGTCAGTATCAAAATATAAAATGCCATTATTCTTTTTTTTTCGGCAATTTAAAAAAAATAACATGGAGTATCATACTTACTGCACGGCTACGTACTACTGTATAGACTATGGGTTTTCTACCCATCGATATCGTGAAAGCCAGCCGCTAGCCACAATTTTAACCATTTCGTTATGCGCAGCGAACAAGCGTAATGCTTCATATTGTATCGAGCAGCTGTCTTATGTGTCTCTACAGCTACATGTACATGTATGTTACCAAACCATATCTCCTTTTTTTATAAGGGTACAATAACAGATATTCACTAGTAGAAGATGAACATAAAACAAAAGCAAAACAAACCACTTACACAAGAATTATATGTTAAGCTAAATAGGACAACAACAGTCCATTTGCTAGATTTAGATTAATGTGTGCGCATGGAAATTGTATATGTTCATATCCTCATGAATTGTTGTTTCTAAATTTGAAGGATGTTTGAATTCAATTAAAGTAAAAAAAAAAGTCTGGGTTGTTGATAAATGCACGTCATAGGGACACTAGCGGACACGTGGCTATATCACTGCATCTAGGCAACTGCCTTAGATTGAGTACCTTTATCTAATTTGATAATATCACTGCTTGTGTGTTTCGGAAACCATACCTTTTGTAAACAGTTAATTGTTCAAATTATTAACAGTAATGCAAATATTAAATATATCTATTTCATACAAATTTTATTACTTCCACTAAAAAAATAGTTTCATTTTTCATATAAAGTTGGTAGATTATAATCTTCGAGAAAAACTGAGTCATCGTCATTTTGCTGTGTTCTTTTCCACATTCTAACGTTTCTCATTAGTATTTCCTCAACATGCTGATCACAATCAGTAATGTGATCTAGATAGGTAGATGGTATAGTTGAGATAGACTTTGGTCTCTGTGACTCTGGAACTGACAACTGTCTTTGTATTAAAGTGTTATCTTCATACTTATATTCGCTATTACTACTTCTAATTGAATCATCGCATGTTGACAACGAGCCGGAATCTGAAAAAAACAGTCAGTTAGGTATACAGATGTCAGTCCATATTTCAAAGTAGTTTCTTTCCATTTATGTATAGAACCTTTATGGTTCTATCTAGGTAGGAAGTTATATATCGCATTAGTAAACTATATAATTTGACTTAGTGAACAAACGTAAAGCTTCAGATTGTATCGAGCAGCTGTCTTATGTGTCTCAATTACCCGGCCACGTCCACTTGTATTTTTGTCCATCTGATGAGTTAAGCCTTTTTCAACTGACTTGTATAGTTCGTTCTTATCATGAACTGTTATACAACTGTCCCAGGCTAGGGGAGGGTTGGGATCCGGCTAACATGTTTAAGCCCGCCATGTATGTATGAATGTGTCTGTCCCAAGTCAGGAGCCTGTAATTCAATTGTTGTCGTTTGTTTATGTGTTATATAATTGTTTTTCGTTCATTTTTTTATATGAATAAGGCAGTTAGTTTTCTCGTTTGAATTGTTTTACATTGTCATTTCGGGACCTTTTATAGCTGACTATGCGGTATGGGTTCTGCTCATTGTTGAAGGTCATACGGTGACCTATAGTTAATTTCTGTGTCATTTTGGTCTCTTGTGGACAGTTGTCTCATTGGCAATCATACCACATATTCTTTTTTTATAATTAGAGAGGCGAGTGATACGTGTACCAAAGAGATAACCAAACTCATAAGACGAAAACTAACTTACAATGACGAACAATGAAAAACAACTCAAAGAGATACATCAAATCACAAAACATCATATAGAACATTAAAGACTGAGTAACACGAATAACACTAAAAACTGATGTCAGGTGCTCCGGAAAGTCAATAGATCTTGCTCCAAATAAAACATCCGTCGTGAAAGATAAAACTAAACTTAACATTTCGACAAAATAGACAAAAATGAATATCGTTGTTGCACTATGACTTCTGCTACATTGTTGGAGACCGTATCACTGTTTCTACATTTAATTCTTCATGTGTAGAAACGCTGTGTTGTGTTTTTGAATTGCTGTATTACCAAATATTCGTAGTAAATATTATAAAGACAAACGCATGTTATAAAAACCAAAACAATATCTAGAAAAGAAGTAAAATAAGTATGATTTAAATAAATATACCTTCAATACTTGATAGTGATGACGAATCCAACTTGTTCATTCTACAGTAAGTAGGAACACTTTGTTGTCTGATTAATGGTGTCTCTATTTTTACCGACAGAGAGGCTGGGTTAATGAACATCAACACATGACTAAGGTAGCCTTTTGCATTAAACAAAGGCCTCTGTTGTATCTGACGTTTAGAAATCTGTTGTATTGTGTCGCTTATTTGAATCAATTGTTTCATAAGTTTGATGTCTTGATTCCGTAACTGAACCTGAATAAAAGGTGTAATTATTAACATATACATGCATTGCTACAATGGTGTAAAGTGATGAACCTCATTGGTCGATTTAACAGATGAATATTAAAATTAAAACTTTAAAATATGATTTCATTTATTGTTACACAAGAATATGACCTTCCTTTTGGTTTAATTCAGTAATTCGAAGGATACAATGCTTGTATGGATGTTGTTTTAATATAAATGCATGGTGCTATCAACATGATAAAAAAAGAACCTTTTAAATAATCTTGTAAAATTTCACTTATTATTTGTCTACGATATTGTCCTATTATTGTTTACAATCCATTTTCTCTGTTCTTAAGGCTTTCACAATACCAGCAATTCGTTATAATTAAAGATAGAGAGTTATAAACAGGACCGATTTTTAAGATACCAAATCGTTAAGTTGAAAACTTATAAACTTATACAACGCCTAGGTAAAAAAGAAAAGATATAAAGAAAGAAACACAGCAGTAAACTATCATAGGAGGTATCTCCATAAAAGAAATATATTTACATTTTTAAACATTAGCAAAATATTAGTATGTTAAACCTACCAGATCCGACTTGATAGTTTCTATTGTCGTGTCAAGTCTAACCGATGCAATCATCAACTCATCCATAGTCGATCGTTATATATTCTCTAGCTAGTATATATTCTACACTTTTAATGTCTGCGGTATGAACATTGTTTACAGTCCAGATTTCTTGTCCTTGGTGAGACACCCTTAAAATATTTCTCACCTATAACTACATATTTTTAAATACTACATGGAAATTAACATTTTATTTCAAAAATGTAAAATACGAACGACTAATATTTTGATTAGGCGTTTAATTTAATCACCCAAATTGCTTTGAGATATAAAAGGAGTAAAATATTGACACAAATTATAGCTGCGTACAAGTATTATGATTTTTGAATTACATTGTCTTACTTGACCTAGTAAAATTATTAATAAATGATTCAAGGTTTTAGTATTTTGTTCAAAATCTGAAGAATTTACAATTTGAAGTGGTTATTTAAAATTAATTTGCCCAGGTGGTCGGTGGTTTGACAATCAGAACACTAATTGGCGCATATTATTACTTTTAATGACTTTTAATAAGCAAACTTATGAAAGGACTGAACTTCTTAATTTCATATTTTACGCGGGGTATTGAATTTCTTGATTTAATTTTAAAACCAGAGTTCTTGATAATATTATATTGACAATGTTCGGTGTTAATTTCTTAACATATTTAACATAATTTATTTCCATATTTATTTTCATAATAAACAAAGAAAAAAAAATAGAGGCTCTAAATAGCCTCTGTCGCTCACCTTGGTCTAAATGCATATTCATTAAAGGACATTCTTCAACATTGTAGACGATACTATATTTTGTTTATCTTGTACTGCTGATAATTGAAGTCTGTTTAGTTTCTCTCTATCTTATTTAGATTTTTTTACTGCTCCAAACACAAAAGAATAAATTTAATTTTTGTCAGATTTGCTTTAGTTTCAGAGATATAATCCAAAAACTGCCATTTACAATTTTGTGTACCCCTATGTTCAATTTTTAGTCATGTTGGTCATCTTTGTTGAAAGGCGGGGACGTCAGATACATTTTTTTAAACTAAACACCCCAATGTTGATTGTGGCCAAGTTTGGTTCGTTTTGGCCCAGTAATTTCAGAGGAGAAGATTTTTGTAAAAAGTTAACGACGCACGACGGACGACGAATAACGGCAAGTGATGAGGTAAGCTCATTTGGACCTATTGACCAGGTGAACTAAAACGAAATGATTTTATTGAGCAGCAACTTATCCTTAACGTAACAAACGATCATGTTGGCAGATTGGAGACTATAAAGTCATCGATAGATGTTTTCTTGAAGTTTGAATCCTTTATTATTAGTTTGACTATTTTAGTACACACATTTTCATTGTCGGAAAGATTGAGGGTAGAAAGTAAAACGATATCTTAAAACTCATAAAAAAGGACACGCAATCCATCAACAAAATCAACAAAACACTACTCAGAAAACTAAACAATGAGTTACGTTACACAAATTAAAATAATGGATGATCAACTTAGGTCTCCAGAACAATTCAACAAGTGAAATCGTGATTCTTACGATACAGTTGAGTTAGTTGGTGATGATGAAATCAAAGTTCAAATTTAGTACAATGAATTTTAGATTTGGACATGGCAAAACTAACAACTGATTCATCTAAATGTTTAAATATTTTGCATTGAAGTGTTTTTTTCTTCATAAAATTCAGCGATAACATAATCAAAGAGATAGGTATGGAACTAATTAGATATATTAAAGTAAAGAAGCAACATGCACTCCAATGTTTCCAGGTTCTATCAGACATATAATGCATTTGAATGGGCAATCGAACAAAAATGAGAAAGCATGCCTGGTTATGGCATTGTTCATGTGTTTTCTAACAGTTACCATAAGTTTAATCCCAATGTGTTATCATTTGTAAGAGAATAGTTTAGATGTTATGATAATAGTTGCACTTGATTCATCTTTCCGTTTCTTGTTTAGTTACAAAACAGGCCCTTTGGGTTTTTCGTTTGAATTGTTTTATATTTTAAGCTCACCTGGTCCACATGGCCATGTGAGCTTTTCTCGTCACCTTCAGTCCGTCGTCTGTTAACTTTTACAAAACTCTTCTCCTCTGAAATTACTGGACCAAATGAAACCATACTGTCACTCTGTATAGGAGTGAAATGCCCTTAAATGAGGATTTGTTTACCCTCTTTTGTGTTTTGAGCAAAGACTATAGAATTAAAAGAAAAACTAAACAGACAAAACGATCGGCAATACTAAATCAACAAAAAGGACATTTTGTCATGAATTCTATTCTTGTCTACAATGTAACAGTTGGTGAGAGTCCATTGTTGAATATGCATATAGACCTAGATTAGTGACAACGGTTTTAAGAGCCTGTAGTTTCATGTAGGGCTTGTTATAGCTGAATAAACGGTATGATTTTTGCTCTTTATCGAAGGTTGACCTTAAGTTGCTTAAATCCATTTCCTTTTACTGTTTACCTCTGTTGGATAATCACACCTCATCTCTTTATTTTATATTGAATGATTACCTATAAATATTGTTCGATGGAAAACAATTGTTTTTCTTGTGAACACACACTTTAATGTCTGGTGTATCTCTTGTGTTAAAGCATTTCTATTGTAATGGGTACAAAGTCTAACCTGTTGTAGATCCTATATGTACTTTACATGTAATGGGTATCTAGGCGAAACAAATCTTCCCAAGACCATCCAAATATTTTTTTATCTTTAAAATTTTTGATAAAAAGCCAGTATTGAAACTCTATTCTCACCCATGTGTGTATTGGATAACGGGTCTATTTACATAATGTACTGTTAGTGTATTGTCCATTGGTACATTGACTGATCTGTTACAAAGATATAGTTATCAGACCACAAAGACATATTTGTTGACAGATTAGTTTGTTTTGAAATATGATATAAGGTCATGGATCAGTCTTATTTACCAAATAAAGATAAGCTCAACACCTTGTGTCAATCTTTAAATGGTCAGATCAGAAAGATAAATCTCTAACACGCATTAAATAATGGTCAGATCAGAAAGATAAATCTCTAACACGCATTAAATAATGCAAATGTTCATTTATGAAAACTTTTTACAAGGATATATTCTATAAAATATTTTTTTTCCGTGTGATTTCAAATTTTTAAATCTAAGTCAAATATTTCTGTATTATTACCAAAACGCGCAGGTTTTAAAGGGTGTATGCGTGTTATGGGAAGAATGTAATCTTTCTTAATGAGAAAAATGTACAAATTCTAGTTAGATGTACTCTGTGATTTTAAATTGAATATTTTCTCCTGTACTAGTACTGCATTGTAGATGAAATAAATTTTCAATTTCTTATAAAGGGGCTGTCATTCAGTGGTTGTCGTTTGTTGCTGTGTATCATGTGCGCTTTTCGTTTTTTGTTTTGTACAGAAATCAGGCCGTTTGTATTCCCCATTTGGATTTTTGTTACAGTTGTCATGTTGGGGTGTTTGGTTTAGCTTGCAATGTGGTATGGGTGTTGACGGTTGTCCGGGGCTTATATTTGCTCCTTTTTTCTTTACGTTATTTTCTCTCTGATATAATGGTGTCTCACATTACACGGGTTATGTTCTTCTCATATATTTTATGATAGTATGATACTAAACCCCTAACGGGAGGGATTGTGCCTGATAATCATAATTATGATAAAGACATAATCTTTCAATCAGTTTAATTGAGGTCTGGAGTTGGACTCCTCTTGAACTTAATTTTAATGTTTGTAATCTTATGCGTTTACTTTTCCACATTAGCTAGAGGTATTAGGAGGGGGGTTGAGATCTCATAAACATGTTTAACCCCACCGCAATTTTGCGCCTGTCCCAAGTCAGGAGCCTCTGGCCTTTGTTAGTCTTGTATGATTTTTAATTTTAGTTTCTTGTGTATAATTTTGGAGTTTAGTATGACGTCCATTATCACTGTACTAGTATACATATTTTTTAAGGGGCCATCTTAAGACCGCCTCCGGGTGCGGGAGTTTCTCGCTACATTGCAAACCCATTGGTGGCATTCGGCTGTTGTCTGCTCTATGGTCGGGTTGTTGTCGCTTTGACACATTCCCCATTTCCTTTCTCAATTTTATCATTGGGATTTATACCCGATCGTTCTTATTTTTATCATCACGCTACTCAAAATAACTGCAAAGTCAGCACGAGTGCTTCGGAGGGGTACACAGTTGTATACCAATCAAGTATTAGTTTAGGTTTAAGACTTGGGAAGTGAAAAAAGAAGAACCACATGAACTTCAAGTTGTTTTTAAAGTAGTTAGTGACTGCAATATTAAAAGATTTGGGAAAATCAAACACATTTTAAAAGATATTGCGACCATGGAAAACACAACAAACTATCTTGAAGCTTACCGTTAGCAGTTATATCTGATAAAATTGAGTCTTATAATTATTGTATGGAACAATTATAATCTTCTTATATTTCTCGGCTACATTACGATCTGTCCTCGAAATAAAAGTTTTGTACTTTACTTTCGAAGTTAAATCATTTAAAAATATAGATTCAAAATACGACATGATTATAATAGTATTACTATAAAACAAGGTGAATTCAACAAACAAGGTACCAGTTGTTTTTATTCGAAATTGTATTGCCTAAAAATCGCATTTGATAGTATCTGTGACCACTTTAATTAGAAGACTACATTGACTTATCTTATGAAATTTTAAAAGAAACTTTTACTTAAAGATAGAATTTGATAAAAACCCAAGATATTAGTTTATGACTCAAAAAATGTTTATTGTAGTGAAATGTAGGAATAATTGCCTACAACTGTCAAATTCAAGGAAATATTTGTATCACCCTTTTTCGTTTGGAACTGGGTGTGACATACACAACCGGGTGTGATGTACCATGAATTGGTGATATGATATTACACCTAGGCTACAATTGCTATAACTGTGGTAACTAAACGTAGATGGCGTGTTGCAATGCTCTTGTCCAACATACCCTCGTGTCGCGTTTTTCAGTGACAGTCTTCATTTACTATCTTTATCCCGGTCGAAGTACTGTGCACAACGTGTAATATCTACTGGATTGATTGTTTATACCTTCTCGTTCTGCCAATGCATAATATATTGCCTTTTGACTTTAACATACTACAAACAACTAATTAATTTTGAAAGTTAATTTTGTTCTTCTCTGAGATTGCTCTGACGACTGACGTCCTTTTTGAGGACTTGCCGAGGTCGAGGGACGATTATTGAGTGATTGCTATGACGTCTGTGCGCATTTGTTTTCACTAATTGGCAGTTGTTTTCACTAATTGCTTAGTCCCCAGCAAGCCTAATACGTCAGAGCAATTTCGGACTATTTTTGTTCTTCAAATAAACTGAAATTATTGAATCTAGACAATTTATTCAAATAGGTAGAAAAGGTTGCAAGTCGTTTAAATTCAAATAAGTCTGCTGATTAGTTAATATTTTTCATGCCCTAAGTGGGGCATTATGTTTTTCGGTCTGTGCGTACGTTCGTCCGTACGTCCTTTCGTTTGTACCACTTCAAGTTAAAGATTTTGGTCAAGGTAGCTTTTGATGAAGTTTGAGTCAAACAACTTGAAACTTAGTTCACATGTTCCCTAAGATATGATCCTTCAAATTGTAATGCGAACTTGAGAGTTTTTACCCAAATTGCACGGTCCACTGAACTTAGAAAATGATAGTGCGAGTGAGGCATCCATGTACTATGAACACATTCTTGTATTTTTATAAATCTACTAGAACACACTCGCGAAATCGCGGGCAAATACAGCTTGTAAACTGTTGTAGGTTGATTTTTTGTAAAATGATTATGTCTGGAGGATTTCATATAAGGTATCAAAAGCTCTCTCCCTTTTTTCCAAAGTCCGTTATTTGTTTCCTTTCTGTTATATTCAATTATTTTCGTGTTTCTGACCTTATACCACAATTATTCTCCTCTTTGCTACAATGCATTTTTCGGTAAAGGTCAAATTAAATTAAAAATTTGCACCGCTTCAAATATGAAATAAATGAAACTGCTTATAGACCATTATTATTCTGATAAAATATGCTTCTATGACAATCCATATGTGCTTTTCCTTTTGAGAACCCTTTTAACATATGACAATGGTAGGATTTGAATCTTGTATAAAATGACTAAGTCTAATTTGAGGGGTGGTCGGAGTGCCCTGATCCCGAAATCCAGAGCTTAAAAACATGAAATCCCGAGGTGCGTATTTTAACGAAATTCATATCCCGACATCCCGAAATTCGAAAAAAAATATTCCCGGATCCCGTAAGGATTAATCCCGAAATCCCGAGCTTAAAAACACCCGTTCCCGACGTCCCGAAAAAGTCCTGCCTCCCTTTAATCTCTACCCTACTTTCATTTTGGACAAATCACTACTTTCGCTTTTAACAATATTTTTTTATGCTCCATTTATGGGCATTATGTTTTCTAGTCTGTGTGTCCGTTCGTTCGTTCGTCCGTCCGTCTGTCCCGCTTCAGGTTAAAGTTTATGTCGAGGTAGTTTTTGATGAAGTTGAAGTCCAATCAACTCGAAACTTAGTAAATATGTTCCCTATGATATGATCTTTCTAATTTCAAATTAGAGATTTTACACCATTTCACGATCAATTGAACATAGAAAATGATAGTGCCGATGTGGCGTCCGTATACTATGGACACATTCTTGTTTCCACATGTTTTACTTATTTCAATATATATGCAACTTGTATAACCCCTTAGATATTTCAAAGAATACAGTAGACAGAATACAGAGAGTCTCTATATATTATAGTAGTATAATCTTAGTTTACATGTGGATAAACGCGAAAAATTATTGCCTCTAAGGAGGTATAATAGTTGTGGTTCTTGAGATCTAAAAACCATGATATGGAGAACGCTCTGATTGGCTTATTTAGTTTTCATTTTTGTAATCTATCATACGATTGGTTGTTCTTGTGCATGTTTAAAACCGGATGTTATCTATGACTAAAAGGCAGTCGGCCCAAGACCACAATTAATGACCCCGCTTTTCGTTGTCCACGAAATAATAGTTCCTTTTGATTAGAGTGTATTTTTCCTTAATTTTTTTTCTTTCCTTTCCTCACTCATTCCTTAAATCTTTTTGGGTGGAAATGAAAGAAGAGAGGTCAAATAAATTTTTGGAGGTTGTATTTTAACTGATTTTGATATGGAATGAGTGATTAGGTCAAGTGCAAAAAGGTGATATTTACAGTTTTCGGAACATCTCTTGACTTGTCAATAGGGGTATGGATGTGTATTGGCTAAATTTGTAAAAGTGATTGCTTCAATCTTTCTGAATTTTGGATATATATTTGGACTAGGACAATACATTACACACACAAAAAATTGGACAAAAGTGCATGGTGCAATTTTTTTAATGATGCAAAAGGTTATAAAGAACTGATAGAGGAATTAATTGTGGTCTGTGGCCAGTCTGATGACAGGAACAATATCCGAACACCTATTTTGTCGTTTTTATCCCAAAATAACTCAATCTGAATAATCATAAGAATGTATGACAAATGCAACTATGCATGTTACCTATAGAACACAGAGGCATGATGATTAATTTATTGTGGAAGGAAGAGAAGCGACACACAAAATGAGGTCTTCTCGTTTAATAGTATAGATGATATGCAAATTTGAGACAGGGTGTCCTTTTTTGTGCCGATGTAGTGTCAAATCCACGATACCGTTTCATTTTAACGTATTTTAACAGCACAATGGGGTAGAAAAATATGTGTTTTTTCTTAACTGTAAAAGAGTTCCCTTCATATCGATCTTTTATTGTATCTCGTTTTTATTTCGATTATGAAGTGGCAATGTTATATATTGATCAGCGGTCTATAATATATAACACAGCAGTCTTATGAGAAAATATCATTACAATACATTAAAGAACTTAGTCCTGTATTACACCTCTCCTGCAAAGAATATTATTTTAGAAATTAATTTAGACAACGTTATTTGTTACTTTATCATTCTAACACCATTAATTGAAGTATCCTCACGCTGTGTTTGGGATCAAACAGTAAGTGTTTTTAAACATTCTCCTACGTTGAAATGGTCGTTTTACTAGTGACTTATTGTCAGATATCAGTACTTTATTAAACTTACGAGAAAAGTTATTGTCAATGCTGTCTTGTATATTGACGGTTACCTAACAATTTATGCCTCACATGTAGTTGTTCATTAAACACCTGTTTGAGTACTAAAAGTCATGGATTAGGATAAATTTCGTTGACACATGTATTGGTTATTAAAAACTTGTTTGTTACCTAGCTTCATTGCATATGTATTGTAACTTCAACATACGGAAATTGAATAGAGGCAAATGGTGGATCAGGAAACAAGATTTTTATAAATTTAAAACTTAACGCACATGTTAAATGAACAAAAGTTTATTTTGTATTTTTTTTTTGTCAGGGTACAATAATATCTTAATAGAAGAAAATACATCAATTGTATGCATTTTGGTTTAGAAGAAATAAAGTTTAATAATGCGTGTTTGACGGTAAAACTTAACAGTAGAAGATAGTAAAACCTGATAAACATTATGTCTTTAAACATGCAAAGAATTTACTGTATAAAAAACCCAAACAGAACCAGGAATTCCTCATACTTATTAAGTTCGTTCATGGAGAAGAAGAAATTATACATGGTGTCACGTGTAATTTGGTTTTTCTTTGGATTTTTATGCAAGACTTAATGATGACAACAAAATGCAAACAAAATCTCAACAGCACAATGCAATTTATTTTCCGTGCAACGATATAAATAATTTTGTATGTGCTTTTGTGTTTTGTTCAGATTTAAGTCTTTCGTTAAAAAATGTCCTGTAATTTGTTAATCTAAACAACCTGAAATGTTAAGACTACCGGAAAAGCCAACCGTAATCATTACATTAAATGAAACGACCATTCTGTTTAATGGTCTCATCTGGCTTCTCGAAGACTGTAACTTAAAACTACTAACTTTTGGATAAGAAACTCTTTCATCAAAGAGAGACGAAAGATACCAAAGGGACAGTCAAACTCATAAATCTAAAACAAACTGACAACGCCATGGCTAAAAATGAAAAAGACAAACAAACAACAGCACACACGACACAACATAGAAAACTAAAGAATAAACAACACGAACCCCACCAAAAAACTAGGGGTGATCTCAGGTGCCCCGGAAGGGTAAGCAGATCCTGCTCCACATGCGGCAGCCGTCGTGTTGCTTATGTGATAACAAATCCGGTAAATAGTCTAATTCGGTAGGTCACATTCATGGAAGGGATGGGATTGTAGTTACGACGTAAGGAACATATCCGATATCATTTGTGAAACGGTTATTCCATAACGGTCAACCAAATGTGCAAATAGAATATTTGGAAAATTTGCATTTAAGCAAAACAAATTATAATACCATAGTCACAAGACGTAATAGAACAAAACAGTAGTTGGAGTTTTTGGTTTATTTTTTTATAACAATTGTAAAATAACAAGTAAAAATAAAATGCTGACCAACAATTGAGAATAAACGACTCTAGAGGAAATGTTATACAAGGAAGAAAGCGTTCTTCGTCGTCGATGTTATAGATTAATAACAATAAATAATTCATTAGAAATACTTGTAACGCACATACACTGAACATTCCACATTTTTCAGTGGACAGCGTCGTATATCAGAATAAATTAGCATTTTACAACACGGACACGTGTCAAGTTCTGTGTTAGAATAAGTTAGCATCTTACAACACGGAAACGTGTCAAGTTCTGTTAATTTTATATCAAACACTATGTCACTTGAAAACAGTTCCTCTCCCACAAGTCGCGACACTGATGAATGTATTGCACACACTGAGTATGTTGTGTCTTCTATTCATTTATATATATCGGTAGTAACGGCGTCCTGAGTGTAATTTACTGAGCGATACCAACATGGTATTTTGTCGAAGTGTACTAAGCTTTCAATAAAGCTTTTTGTCGTCCAAGTCAAACTTAATCACTATCGCTGTCACTACTTTGGGAATATTTCCACAATTTTACATTTGTCCGGAAGAGTCCTTTGTCTGCACATTCATCATTATCGCCTTCGCTGTCGGATGAACTGCTAGATACATCTGAAATAGTACATAAATATTTTTACAATAAATTCGTGTAATTAAAGATACAATGTTTTGGCTATTTTTTATTTGATCTCTTCCATATATTTTCATGTTGCTATGATACAGGGAATACATGGGTACTATCAGTTTTAGCATAATTAATGTTGAAATAAGAATTTCCCCCTTTTTTAATCTTATAACTTACAAAATATGAACAACTAAACACGGATGAAAGAAGTTGAACGAAACATCAATTCCACCTCTTACTGAAATACAAACTGCTTTTGAAAAGACGAATATTTATTTTAACAGAATGCACAAATAATTGTTATATTAGTCAACATATACAAAAGAGTATATATAAGCGTAGATACCTTCGTCAATTTTGGTCAGCTCCGCCGTCTTGAAAGCATCTGATAGTAATGGACGGCGCCCCCTGTGGCTTACTCGTACCCGTTTAGTACTTTTATTTTTCTTGCTGAGTTGCTGTATACTGTTGTTGATATTTAACAGCTGTTTCATCAGCTGTACGTCCTGGTTTCTCATTTCACTCAGCTCGTTTCTCAGCACAGCCAGAGCACTGGTAACTCTCTCTGTAGCATTGTCGTTGGCCATTTTAAGTCGTTAGTATACTAACTTTGTCTTAGTTTAAATAGTCTTTCGTGATCAGTAGCGGATTTTCTACTGAACTAAGCGGATTCCCGTTTATATACTTGCAGAACAATAGTTAGCTATTAGCTGATTATTCTATCTTACCACGTGACTTACTAATTGTCAATTTAAAACGGGTTTACAATAAATTTACATTGAATATAAAGGCCTTCTAATTTTATGGAAAACTTTTTTATGCTCTACGCCTTAGAGAGGTCATGAACACAATTAGATAATGTTTCTGAACATATTAAATTTTATTCTTTTGACTAAGATGTGTAATATTATACATTGTTATCAAACTAAATACCCTTTATCAAAATATTTTGGCCATAAATTAAACCATCATCATCAGTTTTAATTGTTGGTAGATTTTTTTTTACACAAGACGCTACCCAAAAAAATACTTGCAATCGATCCAATACGTGACTTTTTCATATTCTGTTTTTGTGTGTTTACACTTTATATTGAATTTAATCTGCCATACAGAAAATAACTAAATAAAAATCTGCACAATTTGAAATTAGATTTTTTCACATGTAGACGATATTCTTGGTATTTTACACAACATTTTCAATACCGTAAGCTTACTCCCAAATCGGAAATATTTCAAAAGACCACTTCATTATTGAAACGATATGTATCTTGTTTTTTTCTTCTATTTTTTTTTTTTGTGTTAAAGTCTTTGAAAGTAGTAAGTTTTTGACTTGTGTTGGTTCATTGATTATATAAATAATATTCTCGCTATATGAAAGTCAATTTAGTAATAATTTTCTTTCCCAATCTTGTTAGTTGATATCATATGCAGTGTATTTGATTTTTTATAGGATAAAGACATATATATCAGTAGCTTTGTTATATAAAAAAAGAAGATGTGGTATGATTGCCAATTAGACAACTATCCACAAAAGCCCAAAATGAATCAGACATTAACAACTATAGGTCACCGTACGGCCTTCAACAATGAGCAAAGCCCATACCGCATAGTCAGCTATTAAAGGCCCCAATAAGACAATGTAAAACAATTCAGACGAGAAAACTAACGGCCTTATTTATGTAAAAAAATGAAGCTCATTATTCTTTGCAACAGTAGCCTTAAAAGATCGACAAGTTTACCAAGGTTCTTTGTTGTATATTTATGAATGTAAAATATTCGGTGCTATATTCGCAACTTTGAATTTACTTTCACGAGGACCATTTCACCGCAAGAGTGTCTCATTAACAAAACACCATAGATTTTGATTAACATGTATGTTGATTAAAACATTAATGTATTCCAAGATGATAACATTAGTTGGAAAGAAATATTTTTTTTTTACATGTATTTGAAATAATTAAATACCCTAATTTCGAGTGATTGTATTTCAAGGTGCATTATACCCGTATAGATTTTTTGTTGTTGTTAAAAGTGTTTATCACTTTATTATGTATATTATGGACTACGAAGAAGACGGCACTAAATGATAAAGTACATCTTTGTAAATTTATAATTATTTAATCTTTAATTGATTATAACAATTGTAAAAACAATAACGTAAGTCAAGTGCAATTGACTGTAAAATAAAAAAAAATGTTTTTGGTAGGAAAGCCTACGACTGCAGTGTAAAATAATAAATTGTCTTTGGTAGGAAAGCCCACGACTGCACCTCCGTCTCATAAATTCCTGTTAAAAGATTCAGGTCTTTTAATAGCACCATATATAGTCATAATATTGCACGTTTATAGTTCTTGACATATCTCCAATCTCTTAGATTCCTGTGAACGCGGATCTCATACGGTTTAACATATTGTCACTCTAAACTCAAATGTCCTAGTCTCTTTGGAATGTTTTCTAATCCGCTTAGTTTACCCGGAACTCAGATGTATCATACATCCTGTATTCTTTGTATTTTCAGATTCTGAATTGTAAATAAGTGTGTCTATTTACTGTCCACTGATTTGGCATACTTCCATAATTTCACGTTTGTTTTAAACACGTCTTCATCTGAACTTGAACAGCTATCGTCGTCACTCTCAGACATTACTGAATCTGGAAAGATAAAAGAATGAAACAATTAAAATTCAGTTCAACCATATTGAATGTTTTTTTTTCAAAATAATGTTTACAATTTGTACTTTTACTTTTAAAAATTATATTCTACGATCAGTATACTTTTTTCTAATTGTTGTCCAAGCTTATGTTACTGTAGGAAATTGACAACAGACAACGATAAAACAAAATATAACTTGATTCTATTTTACAAAAAGTTCAACAACACTTTACCTTAAAAAAAAAGTTAAAAAGAAAATATTGTTAAACGAAAAAATTATCAAAGTTTTAATTACCTTCATTTATTTTTGACATCGTTGATGATCTCATGAGTTCCTTTAATGTAGCCTTTCGATTTCTGCTTGAAGATTTGCTCTTTTTTTGTTTCTTAGTCAGTTGTTGAATACTGCTGTTGAGGTAAAGTAACTGTTTCATTAACTGGACATCCTGACTTCTCACCTCATTCAGTTCTGTTCTCAGGACAGCCAATGCACTGCTTACTCTATCTGTTGCCATTTTACTTAATATATATTTTCCCTTTTAATGTTATTAGTTAGCTTTCAAATGTAGATATGATTAAATGATCGATTCACCTGTGCCTTATATACCCATAGACACAATACTACAGCTAGGGGTATATCACTGGTTGATCGAATTTCACCTATTTGTCAGACCACCACTGTTACTATTAATTTCTAAGGCCAATAGAGAGATTATTGTTTAAATGCCACATCGATGAAATAATGTAACACCCGTGAGGATATTAGGAGGTCTGTACACTGTATGACCGGTCAATGATATCATTTATTGATAGAACAGAAAATATATGATTACTGTACGTGTATTTATTCATTAAAAACGACATTGGGATAAACTATTTATTTTTCATATATACACGTCTAATGATATCATTTATAGATAGGACAGAAAGTATATATGGATACTGTATCTGTATTTATTCCTTTAACAACGACATCAGGATAAACTATATATTTTTCATATATAAACGCCTTGTGTGTATTACATCAAACCTCTTCCATATGTCAAAAGATACTTATTCATTTTCATCGTTTAATATATTTAGAGGAAGACAGTGCAAATTAAAGTAAAACGCAATTTCGACAACTGTGGATGTTTTTAATTGGAGTCCTGTTATACCAACTTTACAGAACACACGTAGATTTATAATTATTTATTGTTCGTCATTATTATTCAAGACACATTTGTTACTAATTGTTAGCAAGTTACAATCCAACAATCATTCTTCCTATATCTACTAACGTGCGGATTAAAGCTCCATAGGATGTGTATGCCTTATGTTGGCACCTCCATTTATTCTTTCTCCCCTTATGATTTCAAATCTGACCAAAATGACTCGTTCTGTGCATTTCAAAACCATGCAATTTACAAACGTTACATTTGCCATATACGAACACATCATAAGACCCAATTTACCAATAATGGTAGATATAATAACACTTATATTTTAAAAGAGTGAACGAGAGTTATGTGTTCTAGGTAAACATACTATTAGAATCCTATCAACAAGCACGATTCTGATTCTGATTTATAGGACTATAATTGGAATTTTAATTGCCAACATTGATTGATAGTTGGTTGATAAACGTCCAGTGGCAAATAGTTCATGTATGTTCAGGGCGATGACTTTAGTCGTTTACTCGTTTTATATCGCCTTACTTTTTTTAAAGCATGTTATTTCCCTTAGCAGAATACTCTACAAAATTAGTATTCGACGAACTGACCGCTAACATGTTAAATCCAGCCACATTCTGTATGTATATGCCTTTCCCAAATCAGGGCTTGTCATTGAGCGGTTGTCGATTGTTGATATGTTACATGTTTGTTTTTCGTTCATTTTTTGTACCTAAAATTTGGCCGTTAGTTTTCTTGTTTGAATTTTTTTACATTTGTCATTTCAGGGCCTTTTAGCTTTATATGCGGTATGGACTTTGCTCATTGATGAAGGCCGTACGGTGACCTATAGTTTTTATTTTTTTGTCATGTTGGTCTCTAGTGGAGAGTTGTCTCATTTGAAATGATACCAAATCTTGTTTTTTTATATTGACGCTGCCGTTGCGTTTTATATGACCAAATGGTTAACTGAACAAAACATGTATTGCATTTACAGAAGATGTATCCACGAAGTTTTAGATATTAGTGGACGATCATTTGATTTCCAAGAGGGAAGCTGTTGCAGCATGATGATTTTGTAAATGATACTCCTGATCTGCCTAGAGCTGAAAATATATAACCTTGCGCGAGACAGACTGAAAATTTAAATTATGCGACACAAAATGAAGGAATAAGTTGAATACAAACGTAAAATAGAATAGTCAATCCGCAAAAAATTCCATCTGGTCATCTCTTCCCCAAAATATACCAAATGGTCGTCCACTTACTATAGCTACAAAACGTTTGGAAATAATATACATTTGTACGTATGACCGTCTTCAATAGTAGTGTTCTATATGTAAGAAGAATTCATGAATTAGAGAAGAAAAAAAAACGTATGTCTGATCTCTTTTTTTTCAACACATACAATAATAATTAACATGCGTTTTACGTGAAACCAATATAATGTTTCTTTTTCCTATTTCAGTATTACGCCAGAGTTTATTCAATATTGAATAACCACTTTCTCCCCTGCTACGAATTCTTTACTTGTGTCGAACAGTCCTCCATTGTTCCGTTCCATTAGGTCTTTAAGGACAGAACTCTAATTTTGTCTCTTGTGGAGTATTATGTTTCAATGTTTACAATCTGCTTTGTTTTGATATATTTCTTTGTTTTAAGTAAATACGATAAATTGATATCATTTAAAAGTGTTTCATCTACATTGTTTATTTCTGTTTACTGATTTTTTCTGTTTGTATTTTATTTTGAAATATTTGATAATGTATTTTTTTAGCACATTTATTCAGTTTTGTGAAGTTGCACAAATTTGTATCTTCCGTATTGTTTTTTGGGAGCATGTTTATGCACAACTCTAGAAATATTACCAATTTCACAGAACCAACTCATGACCAGAATATTTGATGAATGTAATCCCTAAAACGAGTACATAAACCATGTTGAACAAATGTAAATTTGCATTTATGAAAGATGGAAAATAAAATAAGATTTTAAGATAGCTGACAGGACATTAAATTAACGATTTTGAACGAACTGGCAAACTATAAAATACTTTTTTAGCATTGTGGACTCAAGCTGAGACCATCGATCTCAGTTGGTTTTGATGGGTTGCCCCAGGTCTCCTTTAGTATACACATGATATTACTTCTTGATGATCTACATATACTGTACAGTAGACCTCCAAAACACTGAAAGTTCGTTGTCAATTTGTTTTGTTTCTTCCTGGCGTGAATACTTCAATGAAACATTTGGCAACGAGACAGTAAGTAAATATTGAAATAGAAAACAAATAAAAAACAAAAACCAACAGGAGTTAATGACACTAAGAGGTGATAAATCAAACATTGAAATTATACTTAGGAACAGTATTGAAAACATAGATATACATGTAAATTTCAAATAAATTTAATATATTAAAGTCATGATAACAATTGTATAAAGTTAACAATCAAGTAGTCGATTTGACTATGTGTCGGTAAAATAAATACAATTAGAGATAACGTAACGAATAGAAAATAATGTCAATTCATCATTTCGATATTGAATGTTATTTCAAGCATTTTTTTGTTATTATCCAGTAGTCTGATTTGAGTTCTTTGATTTCAAATACGCACTATGTCCTATAAATACGATTTCTCTCTTTTGTAACAGCACCATTTAATGTTTATTGCACAATGTCTTGAGCGATAGGCAGTAGATCTGAATATCATCAGAAAACTCGTCTTCTTGCGATACTAATTTATGTATCTTGTTAGTTTGGCAGTGTATATAATGTTTGTTAAATGTCTAATCACTGTCTTCCGATGACTGTGAATATTTCCACAATTTAACGTTTGTTCTGAAGATTTCTTCATCTGAACTTGTATCGCTTTCATAGTCACTTTCCGATGAGCTTGTTGTAGTATCTGAAAATAGAAATAGGGACAACTATTAAGTCACAGTTCTTTTAAATATAAATTTTAATATTTTTTTCATAATTATTTTTCAATATAAAAGTATAAAATGAATGTTTACATTATCATATACTAGTAAATTAAAAAGTTGATTGATAAAATGTTTTAAATTCTTATTTTTTTAATTTTTAATTTTTTATAATTTTATTGAAGTATAGATATTGAACGATAATTACCTTCATCAATTTTGCTGAGTGTTGATGTTCGGATCATTTCTCTGAAGTTTGCTTTCTGACTTTTTGATCCTTTACTTCTTTTAGTAGATTTTTGTTTCTTTGTCAGCTGTTGAATGCTGTTGTTGATGTTCATTAGTTGTTTCATCAATTGTACATCTTGGTTTCGCATGTCACTCAACTCAGTTCTCAAGGCAGCAAGAGCTGTATTTACTCTCTCTGTAGCGTTTGCCATTGTTCTTCTGTAATGTTTTTCTTGACGTGTATATGTAGACGTAAAATGTAATAATAACAAGTTAGAAGAAATTTGCCCCTTTTATACTTTCAGGAACAATAGACCACTATGGGGTATATTCAGTTGTTTTGGATGATTAAATTTCACTCGCCACCTCTGAGACTATCGATTTCGTAGGCCAACAGGAACCCGATTGTCATTATACCCCCTTGGCTAATAGCACTTACATCGGCGAGAGGTTAAAGTGTGTGATTCTGAAAGTAAACATATACATTTAGTATGTTTTGTTTAATAATTACATATCTGTTTACGGATATGTAATTAATCGCTTCACACCTTATTTTAATGTGATGTTTTACTTGATTATTTTATATTTTACCCTACAGCGCCTTAATAATAATTTGTATAAAATATATACTCACGAAATGCAGATTTTATGATATATTTTTATACTGCAGGGGTAACATGACATTTGTTTATTTAATTTGTGGGAAGGTAGAAAGGATAGAGACATCACGTACAACAATGTAAATTCCCATTAATATTTCGTTTGTTGCAGGTATATTATTATAGTTTACGATGTAGTTTTCTACATCCTGATAATAATAAATGCTCATGATATCCGTATGTATAAAATAATATGATCCGGATTTTTTTTATAATTTTACAAACTGAAGTTATTCCTTGCTTCATTTTTTCAAATGCGTCTTTATTTATTATATGCAGTTAAATAGCAAGTTGAAATGTATATGACCGTATAACTCTTATACAACTTTTAAATAAAAGCATTTATATCATATTTTGACTTTTATACACTGTGTACAGGCAAGTATTTTACCTTAAGCACACATGCTATTATTTATAAAAAAAATTACATATGAAGTTAGTTTCAATTTGATACACTGATACATTAAGATAAAAGTAGTGTACCAAAGGGAACACATATACCAAGAGGAAATAGTTAACGACTGGAGACAAGATACCAAGAGTAAACAAAACAATGTAAAACAACAAAAATAAAAATCTGAAACATTTCAAACGTATGGAAAACAAATCAACAAAAGAAGCCTCTGGTGTCCGATATTCTCGCTGTGTTGAAAATCAAATGGTTTTTGTCTCTGTTGGAGAGTTGTGTCATTGGAAATCATTCATATCTTATATGTATACTGTCATTTCAAAAATTTGCAATGTTTAATTCCGATCTGATATCATAACTCAATAAAACCACTTCACGAAAAGATGTGTATCTCTACATTTTGTTTAAATAGAAGGTAAAATAAGGCCCTTGAATGATATTGAGGGGGAACATGTCATTGGATGCAATTTTGGCAGTCGCAGTTTTACATGGCAACTCGGAAGTTCACAGACCGAGAGATAACTTTCAGGACCCAATCTTGGTACATCATTATTAAAAGAAATGATCATCACATTCATAATAAACTCTGCGAACTAACTTGTATAAAGTTGATTTAGCATGATTTAGATTTCATGTTATGAGACTCTAGTTATTATTTGTAAATAAGAATACATTGCATACATCTTACTGACTTACTTGTCTAGGATGTTAAATACTATTGTATCTAGTACACAACACAAAGAACACATTGGCCCTAATATTTGCCATATGTCTTCATGTGTATGATATACTATATCATTTTCTCTCCTAGTGTGCATTCCTATCATATAGAACAACCAGCTATTCAATGTGTTCATGATCCATACACTTCCCTTTCACAATACTTTAATTAATTAGAACATTTTAAAGTTATATTTTATTTGTAATATTGAAAAACGTGGTCTATTTGCTATTTTCGTTTTATGATTTCTAATTATAAATCTGGTTTTGGTTTAGTAGCATACAAATATTTGACCTTGACCCATATCATGACCATACTTTGAAATGGAACATTTATTCTTACTGGAAAAATACCAGTTCATAAATATTTTTTTTCCATTTAAGAAAGTCATTTATAAGCTACGCTTCTCGCGATTGTTTGAAACTTGTTTGGTTTTTGTATTTTTGTAATTTGTGTTTTTTTTTTTCTTGTTGTCAGCACCATTTACAGTTGACTATATGATATACTTCTTGTGCTGTTTGTCGCGAAAGACCCTATGTTTTAATGCTTTTTTGACATTCATGTTTTGTTAGTCGGTTTTTTCTTGCTATTTCTTTATACTATATTATGTAAGGCACATCCTTCATGCATATTATAAACTGCATTCATAAAAACGTCATATTAGAACAAGTTTATTTAATGAAATTTACACGACATTTGTTCATGTCGGAGCCTTTTATAACCGATTGTATTTTCTCGTTGATCGAGGCCAAACATTAACCTTCAACTACTTATATCCTTTTTAAACATTTTTTTCAATATAATGGTTTAGTTAGCTATAAAACCAGATTTCATCCACCATATTTAACATATGAAAACGCCTGATCTATGTCAGGAATATAAAAATAGTTTTTCCATTCGTTTAATGTGTTAGAGGTTTTGATTTTGCCGTTGGTTAAAGGACTGATCGTTCTAAACTTTTTGTGGAGGACGTACTTTTTGTCATTTTACTTTTTTCATTAAAATTGTGGTAAACACCTTTCTCAATTGCAATCATTTCACATATCCTTATTTTTCTTTCACTATTATAAAATTTAAAAATTCCATAATGGTACGAAAAAATTTAGCAACTGTCAGCAAAGAGAAAACAAAAACAACACCGGAGTACACTAACAAGAAGTCGAATACATGTTCTTGAAGAAGAAAACAGTATTTTGTTGCAGTCGACGAGACAAACTCAGGGTTAAAACGTGACAAGATCTAAACAAAGATGAATATACTGTGCTATTATGTTATAAAAAAATACCCCAACTATGCTAAACAATATATACAAAGAAACATTAAACTACATGGAACAAATGAAATGAATTCATCACAAAATGTATACAAATATTCGTTAGTAAAGGTCGTTATTTCTAGTGATACAAGTTTAGAACCAATAAGGTAGATATCATATAGGTTTTAGTAACCTGGACGTAAAGGAAGTCTTAAATAAAACCAAAGCATTATTAAGTTATTTTAGATTTTATTGCAAGAAATCCAGCTATTGGAGCTTTCATCGGAAGTTCAATTGAGGTAGCGTTTCGTTTAGTCCGTCATATATCTCAGTAAGTACATGGACACCATTTTAGTATCAGTCGAATTTGTTATTTCGCTTTGTAACAAATATCATTTGAGTAGCATCTCTCAAACACATATCCTTGATGTACATAATTGTCTTGGGCAGATACGTTTATGATCAGTTGTCTGTCTATTATTTTGTAAACTAATAACGGTACGTGTTCAATCATTATCGTGAGACCTGGAGAATTTCCATAATTTTATATTTGTCTTAAGAATCTCTTCATCTGAACTTTCATCGCCTTCATTGTCACTCAAAGGAAGAATAGAGACTATGCTATTACGTAACGGAAAACCATTGGATTTGGAAAATGTTTCATCTTCTGTATCGGAATAATCACTTATGTCTTCTGAAATGTCTGCAATAGTAACTCAAATACATTACAAAAAATCACATAATATACTAGCTTACTTAAATGAGAATTGTAACAATGTTTTTTTTTTATATAACTAATATAATTTTACTCGATTTAAGAAAATTATTGTTTTTGTTTTCCAATATTGCATCTCTAAACATAGTGTAATTGTTGTAGGGTTATGTTTAAATTGCAAACGATTAATGTCTTTTATTCTTATAAAACTTTTGTGTATTTACTATTTTAAAAGACAACCTAGTAGACGCAATTTGAATTAAGAGTCTACACCTGTATTTGAGGTAAAATATTTTCCCCCTGCTTATGCACAAACATACCTTTTCACAAAAAGCGATCAATAAATCATTTAACGATTTTTTTAAATTTTAATACTATATTTGGACTGCTGAAGATACATATCGATTACGTATTGCTGTACATATTACAAGGATGACTGTGTCGTTATAAAATAATGTATTCCTAATTATAATAGTTTAAGCTCTTCTGTAAATTGTGAACCAAAAATGATATACTATCTGTTCCTTTTGGATTCAATATTCCAAATTCTCTATTACATAAGTACAAATACATACAGTGTTGTTTCTCAAGTGGAAACATATATTCCAAAAACGTTATTTCAATTTGAACTTTTATTAAAAAGGAACATATATTCCATTGCAGTAATTTTTAAAGAATAGAAAATAACAAATGTTGGTTTGTTATTGGTAATTGTTGGTAACAATAAATTTAGGTATAACGAGTATGCAAAATTAAACGAATATTGGTTAGAACAAATGAAACTGTTCATTTAGGAATTTTAGGTACATTTACATGTATTAATTAATGTTACAAGTATCGTGTGTGGAAACATACATAAAACATACCTTCAGAGCTTGAACTAGATCCAATGTTGTCCTTGTGAAGCCACATAAAAGGTGGCACACTTTGTTGGCGTTTTGGTATATGATTATTGGTACATGGTGTTATCACCTGACAACGTCTTTTATTGGTCATTTTCTGTATCGTTACATTGATATGTAATAGCTGTTTCATTAGTTGTACATCTTGATTTCTCATCTCAAGCTAAAACAACATCAAAATCGTGTTTTTTCTTTTATATATCAAAATCATTTATATTATTTTAATGTATTTTGTCAAACGTTAAATGCGTTTTGTACTAACTGTGTAACGTTTTGCGAGGATATGCGTTTAATACAATTCAGTAACAATAAGTAAAGTTGCATCACGTTAATTTTTTTCTCCAATTCTGCACAATTTTATACAGTATCAACAATAGATGAACAAAAAAATAATAAAACATACCACGAATCACATAGATATCAAACGTCAAACATATAACCTACCAAATCATTGCGTAGGGTAGCAATAGCCATATTTACTCTTTCCGCACCATTATGCTCCATCGTCTAACACTGTATTACAAAAAAGTGTACAATTATGTCGATGACATTGATTTCAGTCACGTGGACAAACTGAAAACAAAGGCCGAACATTTAATACTTTTAATCTTTAAACAACGGGGCTTCTAATATTACCTCTCCTGCTTACAATTTTTTTTACAGATATTTGCTTTGGGAAATTAAGTCACAGTGACACGACGAATAAGTTAGTTTTAAAAAAGACAACACAGTTGCTATCTTTGGAAATATCAAACATGGAATTTGTATTTAAAAAAAGTGATTTAAATATTTGAACAATGTTGGATTGTTCATAGGTGGACATGACTGATTTTTGTTGATTTTGTTCTTGTTTATTTGTTTTGTTTTTGTTATAAATACAGAAGACAAACACTACGCATCAAAGTTTTTAAGAAATAGTTTTGTAACTTCTGTTTATACATCTTATATAATGTGATCTAAAGAAGGTATTCTTTAATTATGATACCCATTTTAACACAATTAAGTCAGGAACATCTGAATCATAGACAAGACCAGAACATAGACTTATTTTTTTTTTATTTGGTTGTAATTTTCTTGACAGAAATGGTTTTTTGTTTTGCAATTCTTATTCTAGTTATATACATATTGATCTTAAAAAAACAAATTGGTAGTAAAATGAAAGGTTGCCAGATTTCCATAAAATGCTTTTTCTTTACATATCTCCTGCATAGAAATTCCACGATGAAATTGATACGACCATGGGAGACATTGAAAGTAAGGGGTCGAAAATTAAAGTCGAAATGTACGTTACGTAAATACTAACCATTATAGGGTCATGGAATAAATATAATAATAGTGTATTATTAGTGTGCTCGAAATTAAAATATTATTTCTAATATATTTATTGGTGTTCTTTGTAGCTTGTACATTTGTAGAATGCTGTCTTTTATCATTTTCCATTTTCTGACCTTCATCATAAGGAATTGGTTGATGTTTCCAATATTCTTTTTTTCGGAGAAGACTTTACAAAGTTGAAAAACTTAAGTATAATTCTCTAATTCGTATGTCATATTTGAACAATAAAATATGTTTAAACTAAAGAATTTCTTTCTTCCAAAAAATATATCTGTCTCTAAACATATCTAGCAAGATATTGATTTTCTGGATATATGAAATATACATTTTTTTTTTTACAGACAATTCTATCTATTTAAGCAGAGGTTCGATTTTAGTGCATTTTCATGAACATTCTGTTAATTTCAAAACATACACCTTTTCGATGATGCTGGATAATTGCGAAAACAACCCAATAACAAAACACACAGTTATTAAATTTACATGAAATATGCTAATCAGAAAAGGACAATCAAGCATATATTAACCAAATTAACCTTCAATTGCTTTTATTCACGTTATTTGAGCTTTCATTGATAGTGTAAACGACAATCATACTACAATTCCTTATTTTATAAGAAGCGAAACAGTGCTGCCCGGAAATTCAGTAAATGTAATGAAACTGAAAACAAACCTCGATCATGTCGATTACAAGGACTACCAGAACAGCTCACACGACAACTGATACTTTTGAAACTCTGAATTAAACTCGTATAATTTCATAAAATGAAATGTACTTAACAGCCCAAATCGAATCCTAGAGATGAAGATTTGTTGAAGGATTCAGAATTATGCATGTCATATATTTTAGATGAACCAGCGATCTAGAACAGTCTCTTTTTAAGTGAAAATTATTTCTTAGTAGACCGCAATTTTTTAAGTCGTGAACACCAACTGCATATTCTCTATTTTCAAGGGTATTTTAACCATTTGTTAAAATGAGAAAAAAAAACCATCTGAAGGTTTTATTCTACGTAACATTTCAGTTATCTTGATGTTAGCATATTTAAAGACAGAAATATGTGTAGATATCAATCGCTTACTTTGTATCAAACCCTTTTTCGTGTTTTATAATTCCCTTAAAGACACTATATACACTATATCAAAAGGAAATTCAATTTGTGTATATAGAAGTACAAACTATAAAGTACGTTTATAGATTTTTTTATTTTAGAATATAAATTTACAGTAAATATGTCATATGTTTAAACTGTGCTTCCGGTTGCACTTTGTCATTGTTTTTGTTGTAGTTCCGTCATTCATTGTCGTATCCTCTTATGTCTTCATTTACACTAAGAGTATATTCATAATGTCTAAGCCCTGTTTCTCTTCTATATTCCTGGATTTTAGGTTTATAATCGTAAACCATTCTCCTGCGAACTTAAGTATTTCATTCCCACCGCAGTCTGCATACTTTCATAACAGTTGATTAATACTTATATGGAGTATTAATATTTGATCCGTGTTAATCAAATGTAATAATGTTCAAATGTGGTCAAATACATTTTCATCGTCTGATGTTTTGTCTTTAAACACGTCGCAATCGCTGTCAGAAAAATCGTTGATCTCGTCATCTGAAGATTCATAGTCTGAACCTGAGCCAGTGCTATTTATAGACAGAGCTCTGAATGCTGCAAGTGTTCCTTTAAGTGGCATCGGTGTATCAATTTTACGCATGTCTGATGCAGAAATGATTCTCTTTCCTCTGCAGTTTGTACTTCCACATGAACAGAACAGCTGACTGCATCTTTTAGATGGGTTAGTTGTCAACTTCTTTATAGTTGCGTTGATATTTAAGAGTTGCCTCATTAGTTGATCATCCTGATTTCTGACTTTCATCTGAAAAATAAACATTTACCGTAAATAAGCTTTTTAGTGCATCATAGAAATACTGCATAAATACATAAATATTAAGACGGTTTTTTAAATTTGTTACTTTGATCCTTTGATTTTACCTCTTTAAAAAAAATATAACTGAAAACTAACAGTAAGGTATAGCGTTATCCCAGCAAATGGATTAGAAGAACATTTAAATGAAAATCTTACCAGATCATATTTAACGGTTTCCAGTGCCTCGCTAACTCTTTCTGTTGCTGCTTCGTATTGGTATTCCATTTTCACAGACTTTTTTTAAAAGACTTCTTTGTTTTGATGCGTGTGTTGTCAATGTAAAAATACTTATGAAGATACGTTATGTTTCAGTCCTTATTTATACTATTTAGGAATGTAAACAAAGTCAGCATGGGGTAATGACATATCTTTTACTTGATTATTAGTTTGTTGTGAGCACGAACAATAAAATGCTTTCCCTTCGGAGTATCAAGTTTCACATGTATTGTTTTTGTTGTAGACCGTTGTCTATTGCTCGGCATGAGATTCTCAGTGTGAGATTTTATACAAAAGTCACAGAAGTACACTGCCACAATGCTTTAAAATAGAAATTCCAATTGCTAAAAATAAATATTAGTATCTTGAAAGTAGAGATGGTTAGCACAAATCTCTCTTTCGTGTTTTTAGTAAGAAAATACATCTCTGCAATCCAATCGACTTATTTTGGCAATTAGGTCAAACAAAAGGAGATGAGGGTATATGTTGATGATAGATCTAATACATAAAATATTAAAGGGTATTGTTCTCTTTGAGTCTACATTAATAATATATTTTTGTACAGTCTTTGTTTTTCCAGGACAGTTCTGAAGTTTGAATTGTTCTTAATGAAATTATTGCGATGATCATTAACATTGTTATGTTGACAAGGATCGAAAAGAAACAACAATTTTTAAAAACTAATAAGTACAAGGGAGACTGAAAAAATAATAAGAATAAAAACTACGAAGAGAAAAACACTAGTCTACAAACAAATATAAAAAAGAGACTTAGCTATATGAACCCAACTAAAGCCAGAAGGATTATCAAAATTGATCATGTTCAACATATACTTTGCATAGGTAATCATTCGAGTTTGCTTGTAAGCTAATTCAACCGTCTTTCATTTAAGATAACAGCAATCATTTTTTTCAAAAGTAAAACAAATTTGAAAAATTAAAATTTTGAAATAGTCTAATATTTAAGACAGAATTATCAAAACACACATAATAGTCAATATAGTTTTGTGTGCTACGATTTTTTTGTAGCTATACAATACATTATATAGTTTTTATCGTTTCAAAGGAGTAAGCACGACAAGATAAACGTTTTGACCTCTGAAGTCGCAAAACGGAATTTTTTGTAGCTATACAATACATTATATAGTTGTTATCGTTTCAAAGGAGTAAGCACGACAAGATAAACGTTTTGACCTCTGAAGTCGCAAAACGGAAGATTGTTTTTGTCTTTAAAAAAGGGTAAATGTTAGAAATGAATTATAATTTGTTAATGAAGTAGGCTCAGTTGAATCAATAATGTCATATGTCCCAGCAAGAAAATGACATCCAACAATATATCTTTTTAAGACAAGTTTGACTTATGATAGTTGGCATAGTGAGGGATGCTTGAGTCGGAGTTCGATGCGATTCTCTCAGTGTTTGTGTGTGTTACATTGATTTGTCATGTCGCATTACGAGATTTGAGCATCTGTAAACTACTGTCACGTGAACTTATTTATAAATATGAGTAACAGAGGTAACAACAAAAGTTGTTCTCTTACATCATAACTTCATATGAAAAAATATGTATTCTTTCAAGAAGTCTAATGTGTATGACTAATATCTGACAAACTAATGTAAATTTGAGAAAAACCAAAGAGCAGACAACAGCCGAAAGTCACAAAATGGGTCTTCAACGCAGTGAGAAAATCCAGCACCAGGGGGTGGTCATCAGCTGGCCCCTAGATAAAATAAGAGTTAATGGTGTACTAGTTCAGTCGTCACACTAAAATCCGAAACATATAATGAAATAAAAATTAAAATCAAAATACAAGACTAACAAAGGCCAGAGGCACCTGACTCGGGACAGACGCAAACATCCGGTCGGGTTTAACAAGTGTTGGAAGATCTCAACCCTACTCCTATACCTCCAGCCAAGTAGAATAAGGAAAAACACAGCAATAGGCACAGTAAAACTCAATTTAAAAGAAGTCTGATACCAGAATAGTTACAAAAGAAACTAAGCCTAAGCAAAATGACAATGATATACAAATTAACAAAGGACTTATAGCAATTACTGACAAGCAAGCTCCATCCCTGAATTAAATTGAGTGAAAGTTTATGTCTTCATCATATTAAAGTCATATATAATCCCTCCAATTAGGGGTTTAGTATCAAACCATCATAAAATATCTGAGAAGAACATAACCCGTAATCATGACAACAATTGGTTTTAGAATAAATGTGAATCTATATTATTTCGGAATATCTTGTTTCTTTTAGATTGATTATATTTTGTTATTTATAAATTTAAAGTGCCAAAGTTAGCCTTACAATATTGTCCTTTCAAACTCTAGTATTCCGTTTATGACACGAAAACAAGACAATGTAATATTCGACCTGGCTGTAGTGCAATACTATTCATAGATATGTATATACTTCATAACAATGTTGTTTTGACATGGCAAATGTATAAGGTTTCATACATTCTATTATTGAACAGTTTTATATATCAAAGTCCCCCGATGCATTATTAACCTTTAATTTGATATATTTGTTTTGGTAAACATGTCATAGATATCTTTGACGTTTTTATAAATGACCAAAAGTATTGATTTTTTCATCGTGTCATAATCGTGTTACACGTATTACATTTTGCAGCTTCTTCACAGAATCTATAAATATAAGATGAGTACCATATGATAAATATGTCCATTATTTTTTTTTTTGTATCGGACATTGTTTATGGGGGGACTGATGTCCCGAATTTAATGATTTTTTACATTTAAGACTTCAAAATTCTAAAAACTTATATTCCTCAATTGCTTCTATACAGCAGAAAGTACAACGTTCGATAACAAATATCAATGTTCGACAAACTAAAAACATCCAAACACATTCATTATTTGTAGTGTTTTTAGATTTCATTAATGAAAATTCACATAATTTGCTACATTTCAAGACTGCCTGTACAAAGTCAGAATGATGACAGTTCTTATCCATTTGGTTGATGTTTGAACTTTTGAGTTTGCCATTCCATAAGGGACTTTCCGTTTTAAAATTTAGTTAAAAGGTTAGTATTTTTGTGATTTTACTTTTTCGTACAATAATATTTTGCAGTCAATGTATGAACATCGGTTAACTATGGATGAAACTTATTTAATTTACATATACTTTAAGTAAAATTAATTTTAAATCATGAACAAATATAATAAATTAGAACGCACTTCTTGCTTTAAAAGTGGTAGTTTATGTTTGGTTATAATAGTTATCAAAGGTACCAGGATTGTAATTTAGTACGCCAGACGCGCGTTTCATCTACATAAGACTCACCAGTGACGCTCATATCATAAAGTAGCGTTCACGCATTTATGAATGAATTTATAAACATGCCATTAGATTTTACAAATTTCATAGTGTAAGGTCACGTTTTCTGCACCAAAGAACAGGGTTTCTACCATTGTCTCAAGCTTATTACTTCCTTTAATTGGACATTCATATTAAAACATTTTGATTTATTTATGTTTTACTGTTTTAATATGTATACATAATTCATTATAATGTTTTCTATTGGTGGACGATTTTAAAGTCCACCTCTTTTTTCAGTGAGACACAAGGCAGCGATTTGTGCACCTTACGTGTCTTATTACGTCATTTTTATAACAGTAAATGCAATTTTCAAACACTTCCTTTTATGTTTTGATAACAATTTCCGTCCATTTGTAATTAATGACATGTATTACATATTGCTGTTCTCTTATAGATTTCCATTACAAGTAGGTTTCTTGATATGACAGATGTTTGTATTGACCTGATATGTATCTCTCTTCAAGTATCATATTTTTAAAGAACAATATTACTTTAAGTTGTTGTGAATACTATCTCCAATTTAAAATATATTGATATAGCTCTTATCAATTTAATGAATTGCAGTTAATTGAATATCTATATTAAATGTACATACAGGGGGGTTTTGTGGATATAAATTGATTTAAAGATAGGCGCAAGAACCAAAAGATAGTTACAGGGTACAAAATATACTTACAGCTAAATACATTCATTTGGTTATGTTAGCTTTTGATGAACTCAATTTCAAAATAAAAATATGTGGTTTGATATCTAATGAGAAAATTCTCCATTGGAGTCAAAATAATCATCTACAGATCCCCATACGGCCTAAAAAAATCAAGGAAAACCGTTGCACATACCAAGGTATAAAAGAATTAATAATATTGTAATATAATATTTATATAAATAATAATGTTTAAAAAAAGGTTTATGTGGTCATTTTAGAATAGTAAAAGTGACTAGATACACATTAATTATAAATGTTACAAAGGAATACGCCTTAGAAATGAACAATATTCTAAGATTGTTTAAAGTGACTGAACAACCATTTTTTTCTATTTTGAAAATGCAATTCTAAAGGACATATTAGATTAATCCGAGTCTTATGTCTTTACAATGTTTTAGTATTAAGGAATGTTCCTATTCTGAGGAAGTTCAATTAACGTAAACAGAACCAATGGGAGATAACTCCGATTTATTAATTAAAAACTAAAATTATTGACTTCTGGGAATTAGTTTGTAACCAGGGTTGATACGCTCGTTTGATATCCATGACTTTCTATTCTTTTCACTTTTTTATAAAGCTTCACATTACACACATTCACACAAATAAACATTTGAGTACATAGAGATATATTTTAAGTAATAGATACGGAAAATTAGATTATTAAAAATACAATTGTCTATGTAGCAGCTAATTTTATATTATTCTTCAAATTGCTAGACGACTGTCAAGTATTTTGTCTATACATGATTGAAAATATTTGACAATGAGGTTTGTATAATACATACATTATAAATTATCGGTATAATGCAATTAATTTTCTTGAAAAAATGATTTAGAATTATATAGGTTTGATCTCGTATTGTTTAAATGAATGAGGATGAAAACACTCTGGACTTCAAAATATAATTAATTCATCAAGTAAAATAACACCTATCGCTAGTTAATCTACGTCAAAGACCGAAAGTACCCCTTTTCTGCATTGATTTGGATTTTTCTATTTCACAAGAGCTCTATATCAAAACTGACCACTTGAATTTTTCGCTTTTGCTTTTCAATCATCCCTTTGACGACAGTCAGTATCTTTTGACCTAATAGTCCCGCGTTTAAGGACCTTTGCAATCTCCTTACTTATACACAACGAAGGTATCAAGAACGGCTTATTGAAAAAGATTTAAGTGATAATGATCGAAATTAAAACGAGACAATATATTGTAATGAGCCTTATATTATATTGTTTGGGCTTCATTAAAAAGCGATAAATAATATTTTTAGCACATTACATTGACCACGTTCTGGCAAAAGTGTTTCTATTTATGGTCATGTTAATGCCAATTGACTGATTTGTTAGTCATAAATTAAAGTGCGTACTTAATTGAGATAATGAATGTGTAGATTGATGTCTATATAATCAATTAACTTGTACCTAGTACATGATCAAATCATACATCATTTTCATACTGTTTTTTATTTGATTGCATAATTTAACTTATGAAAATAGTTTAAATCATTGTCTGTGTGTGCATATTTTACACCTACATCTTTTTGTATGTTAATTTATGAATATATTGATAATAAATTTAATACTTTATAGAATATTATGTGTGAACACTGCGAACGTGATTTCTCCCTCAATCGTTTTCTATCATTTCTAAAAACAGAAAAAATCTGCATATTAAATGCGTCTTTGTCGGATCATTTCAAGGGGTCAAATATACCTAGTGTCTAGTATTTACCATTATCACACTTAACAGTATTCAATGACAGTTGTTTTTCATTTATTTGATGTGTTTGAGCATGCCATTTGGTAAGGGAATTTTGTTTTGAATTTTTCTTGGTGTTTTTGTTATTTTACTTTTATTAACTTACTAAAGAATTGTTATGCAAAACTAAAATATAGCAAATGAATTATTCAAAGTCCCCCTTACTTTATAACAATACCGAACAAACAAACAAAACAACGATTTGAAGTTCCCATTTTCCTTTACATACTGTTTAAAGTGAAATCATAAAAATACTGAAGTCAATGGAAAATTCAAAATTAAAAGTCTCTTAATGAAATGGCAGAACCAATAGCTCTACACACACTAAAAAGAATGACAAACAACGGTCCTATTCCCGGGTTTTAATAGTAAAGAAAGGACCTAGTAAACGTAGATGAAATGTTAATCAACATACATGTAGACTAAACACAGGCATACGTTTTCGTTATTTGCAAAACTTAAACGATCTGCTCAATACGTGAAATGGCTTTTAGCACTCACTAATACAACATATCAGATTTATATAGATGATTATGCACTCATTAAAGGGCAAGTAGAAATGATATATCTGAAAAAGAATAGTATATATATATATATTTTTTTTCATTTTTATAAATTACTTACTACATATAAATGAATATGTGTGCTCTATACAGTATACTTCAAGTAATCATATAATGCATTTACATGTGCTCTAATGTTGCCTTTTAAATGAAATTTTATATTCTGAATCCTCTCTGAATATTAACTGATAAATATGTATTCGTAAGTGCCATTCACATATTATCTTTCAATTATGTTCTGAAGTGGTAGTTGACAAGGCGGGGAAAAGAAATTTATAAATAAAGGGTATTAAAAAGTATAATAAAAACAATTAAACTTCAAACAATATCAAGAGCTCAAACCTATCAAAAGTATGGAAATAAACTCATCATAGATACAAGGATTAAAATTTCATGACTTGGTACACGCTTTCCTTATGTGGTGGATTAAACCCACAGTTATAGCAAGCAGAACCAGTGTCAAAGAGTTCAAAATAGTCAGAAGGAGTTTTCGGCGGGGTTGTAATTTATGCATTTTTAACAGATGTGAACCTCATTTTATAGACATTTCTTGGTGAATTGGGTATATTTCAAGGTGTTGGAACTAAGCATATTCTCAATATCAGTATTGCTGAAGAATAATCAATGTTTGCAATGAATCTACACGTTTTCAATAATCAGACAAAGCCAATACCGCTGTTCATTGACAATCATACCACATCTTCTTTTTTATGTTTAAATTTTCAAGTATGTTTGTATATGTATTGCCAAAAACACCGAGCCCTGAGTACACCTATAAAAAACATCACCAGAGAATACCATAAACGGTACCTTTTCAAAACAACAGCTGTGCATTTTGACGATTAAAGTCTCTAAAATGATGCTTGAGGCGGAAATATTTAACAATCCAAATCTAATGAAACGTCAATGAACTGACTAAACCAAACAGAAAAATGTAGTTTCATTAGTTTGTTGCAACAGTAGATATATGTAGATACTACGTTCAACTTTCCTTATTCAAAGTTATGTGTGCATCGGAATCAAATTTTCATAGATATCGTGATTAAATTTATGTGCGACAGACGCGTGTTTCGTCGAAAAAGTCTGATCAGTTACGCTCGAAAAACAAAAGTGTGAAAAGGCAAAATGTAGATTAAAAGTTGAAGAGCATTGATTGTACCATATATATCAATCCTACGAGACAGTAGCCACCTGACTTAATCTGAGGTATTATATTTGAATTATTTTGTTTAGAAAATAGCAAATGTAATACCTTAGAAGAAAAAAACCTTAACTCATAATTCAGACGTTAAATTCCGCTGATCTTCGATGACTGCATTAACACGTAGGAGAAATTGGACATGGGGAGGGATTGAATTATTCGAGTAAGAAAAACGTTAGTATTTCACACGACTTTCATGTTCATGATCACTAAATTATTCGGATATGACGCTGAACAGTACATACACAAACATGGTATTTTAAGCCAGACCTCACAAGTTACCAACAGTGGCATAGACCCAGTGGTTGTAAAAACTCATCATAGATACCAGGTTTATAAACTTGAGCGCAAGACACGCGTTTAATCTATATTCGACTGATTTATGGCGATCTAATCATAGCAATTGCTAGAAACCAGTACACTAAATGTAATTACATTACTCAAATGTTTACTATCAACATTAATACTATTCACAAAATGAATTATTCATATTAATTTGAGTCAAATAAAATACTTTTTGGAGCCTGTCTCCTTTTAATTAATGTGATTTTACTAATCATTTATAATTAGATTATATACATATTTTTGTGTTTTTTCAAATCAATTGTCATTTATATTTAGATATTATACAAATATTTTTTATGTGGTTTTGTAAAAGTCAAATTAAATAGTTCATTGTCCTTGCCATTTGATATTTATTATATTTTGTTTTACAAAATATGTTTGCTGATATTTTTGTTAAAGGATATTGGATAATTCTAATATCACAACTATATTTGTAATTAAAAAAAGGAAAACATAAATAAACAATTTCCTGTTTTATCAAGAATGAAATTAAACTAACATAGGATCAAATTTAATCCTATTGGTTGATTGTTGGTTTGAAAGCAGAGATTTTTTAAATGATGCATTTTTTTACATTTCCGATAGTTATGCGTAATTAGAATTTTAAGAAAAATCCGGAAGGAATCTTAAGCATTTTAACTTGTGAATGTTAGGCTTAAGATTTGACTTGTTTTTGTAAAAGCAAAAGTATATGTTAATAGCACTAAATGATTATAAAATACTAACAAATAGGCAAACATTAAAAGTTTGTTAAATTGTACCCGGACCTTTTAGCACAAACAGATAGGAACAGTTTTATCTTAATCTTCCCTTCAAAGTTACATTCCAAATTCCATAAGTCCTAGTTTAATATTTTTCTTCATCCCATCTGACGTATTTCTTTCAATACCTTCTGAGGGCTTGGTTGTTGAAAGATGCTTCATCTATACTTTACCAAGAAAATGTATACTATATACGGTACTGACAATCAATTACAAATATTTTTTTAATCGCTCTTTGTCAATTCAATATCAACTACAAACACATTTGTTTTTGGCGTCTTTGTCAAGGTATCTATCAACGACAATCTGGTTTTTTTTGCGTCTTTGCTAGAATCATTTGTATGTTTCTTTGAATTTGAAGGCAGTTGTTTGGGAAATTTGTGATGTGTGTTTACACAGATTTGGGTGATGAATCCCACTTATTGCAACATTAACCTTTTATGTCTGTTTCAGTTGCTCACCCTATTTTGTCAATATAACGACCTGTGGATAATTTTACAAATAAATACACTATCTATCTGGATTGAATATGTTCAGTTTGTCGAAACCCGGGCTCTAAATTATATAGACCTACATGTGGTCAAAAACAGGAAGTTTGTCAACTCTCAACATAATCTCTATGTTTTTGCATATTTGAGGAGTGAATTTCAGTACTTAACGAAAGAAAAGCTCAAAACAAATTCCGTGTTCTCACTATTATACGTCTAAAACACTTTTTCCTATGATTTTAATGGACTTAATGTGGATAGAGAGAGTGGGAAAAACGAGGTTAAATCGCAGCTGCATTTAATTTTTTGATTTGAAACCTTTTTAATAAACATTAACAATCACTGCATGTGTATAATGCAATTTGAGTTAGTTCACATCATAAAAACTATGACAATAATTCCAAACTCTAATTCAAAAAGAGGAAACAATAAAAAAAAAAAAACCTGACCAAACCAAAGTATATCAACAAACGGAATGTAAAAACAACCATCGTATTCATTACTCGGAACAGGAATTTTAGAATTTTGTTTTAGTGTTGAAGCTAGTTCGACCTCCCACTTGTATGCCTGTTGCTTATAGTTGCGTTATATTGACAAAACATGTGTGAGAATCCAAACAGACATAAGATGTTTATGTGGCAGTTACTTGGATCCAGCCGCCAAGACAAACAGCTCAGTTAGATATTTTAAATGATAAACTAGGACCAGGAGCCATATTAAGGCCGTATGGAACTTGTTCTTTCAATCAGTAATACCTTTCATTGTCGGATAGACAGAGTATTATATGGATTTAGGGTCGTTCTCCTGCTTGATATGTTTTCAAACAAACTTCAAATAAACAATGATTTGCACTCCACTGAAACTGACTGAGTTTATGAGATGCTAGCTCAAAAGTCGCAATTTAACAAACATGGCTAACTTTTGAAATATCATAGACGTTAACATAATAACAATTAGTTTGAAAATACCATTCGCGTTTGTGTTTTTTTGGAGAATACCATCAATTGTTCGTCGATTTTATTTGTTTTACTGCCTATTTGCGTTAAGAAAACTACAAATAACACGGACGATGTCTAATACATTATGGTATAACTTCGTTTTTTTTTGTACGTGAATGTTTTTCCAATAAAAAACCAATATCAAAAATGTGAATTTATGGGAAATTACCAACGAAAACATATATCAGTGATTTCCGTTGAATTATTTTTTGTATTATCCATTGTAGTCGTGAAACTTTGATGATATTGTTAAAAATACGTAACCACATTTTTCGTCTAATAATAAAACGTATATTAACCACCCTAAACCTTGAACAGTACTGGTTACGACTACAACGTTTTTGTGTACTCTGATAATATATCGATGAATGAACTCCTGTGCACTCCTGGAGCATGCTGCACTAATTTTACTTGGGAGGTATCTTGTGATCAAATTGCAAAATTTCAATTCTAAGTTCAGATGTTCACGAACCAATATATAGTATTTATTGCAGAGGGCTATCAAATCTCGGAGCAACCTTGATTTTTTTCGTTTCAACAAAAACAAAAATAACATCAACATATATCGTTTAATTCTAATGATATCAAATGAATTCATACAGTTACATTAATATTCCGTCCACGCTAATATTGAGATAAAACAATTTAAAGTGTAATAAGGTTGTCATATGAAACAAATTGGTTTTTTTGTGTTTTTGCAAGAAAACATTTCTAAGGATCTTACAATATCATCTTGAGCAAAGATATTTATGAACTCTAAATGAGTCACGCATTTCAAGATATAAAAACTGCATTTATCAAAACCAAATACATTTTGTAGTATGGTTATGTCAATATTTAAGCAAATTAACAAGCTGTTTAAAATACGAAGAGACTTCGCAGGTTCTTCATAAAACAATAGATTATACATTTTTAAAATACGTAAGAACTGAAAAGACAGTCATATAAGAATAAGATGTGGTATTAATAGTCTCCGGGAAAAGTTGAGTGCAAAAGTTGTCACCTGAATTTTTGGAGGTAGTTCAAAATAAACTTGATTACTTGTCTGGTATTCGTTCCCTGATTTTTTTTATCCTCTCAGGAAATTTGTAATAAAAAGGCATAATGTTTTAAACAGTGGTGTTAGAGTGAATTTATTGTAGGACAAATATCAGGGAACCAATACCAACCAAGTTATACACTTCATTTTGACCAAATATTTAAGGTAGCAACTTTTGCACTCAGTGGAATCGCAAACTTGTCCCGGAGACTGTTAAATACTGTTAAATAACAAATGACACAACTGTCCACCAATTACTTAACGACGAAGGTGCAAATAACTATCCATGTCATCGTTTAGCCTTCAACGATGATCAAAACTCATATTGTTAAGGTATAGCGTAAGCATGAAAAGCAATAACAATTATGAATAACTACAATCATCGACATTGTGGTGTTTGTAATATATATATCGAAATTCATTTATCGAATGGAAATTTAACATCAACAAGGAATCTTGATATTTTGCAGCTATAGTATCCAACACCAGAGAAAACGGATAAGATGTTATCAAATATTTCACAAGATAGAAATTAGTTGGTTGATTAAACTAACCTTATTAAACTGATTAACCCCGCCAAATTCTTTATATGTCCGTCCTAAGTCAGGAGACTGTCGCTTAATGGTTGTCGTTATTTCATCTTTGTGCTATGTATTTTTTCGTAAACGTTTTTTTAATCAAATATTCTGTATGTTTTCTAATTGAATTATTTCATATTTTTCATGGCGTTGCATTTATAGCCGACCATAGATATGGATTTTTCTCATTGGCGAAGGCCGTACGGTTTCCTTAAATTGCTTACATTTACTCCATTTGAACATTGGTAGATAGTTGTCTCAACGACAATTATACCACATCTCCTTATTTTTTTATATTTATAAAGAAATAATAACAGATCGTATGTTTGCTTGGTAATATTAATGGTCAGTATACAGTTAAGCGTTAGAACTGAGAAAAGTACTTAGTGTGCCTTCTATTACATACCATGGTCTTTTATTGTGATAAATAGCAGTGTTCTAAGAATGATAAGAATTTATATGGGTGTAAAATATAAGCTGTGGGTCATCAATTCTTTTTATTAAATAAAACGATATTTAGAAATAATAAGAACTAAATTCAACGATAACAGTGGTCCCTCTTCTTAATATTGAATATTACTATTGTTAAGGTACTCTTCATTTCAAAATTTATATCTATATATTATCTCAGTTATGTGTCGACTTCTATTACATGTGAACAAAAACCTCATCAATTAACGAGTATTGAAATTTTGCATGCCTTACATCCAGTTTGTATACAAAAGATTCATCAAGCTCGCTCGAATAAAAAAAGCACAAAAGAGCACAATAGATTACGAAGTTATAGAGCATTGAGGACCCAAAACTCTTAAAGGTTTTGCTAAGTACAGCTGCGGTAACATTTGTAAACAGTAAAATGAGTACTCTTTACAGCTAGCCAGATAAAATATAAACTTTCCATTACTAAAATACATATTCATTTTGAAAATAACATATGGTGATAAAATTATAGTTACACTTGGTACAAAGAAATATGTTAGTCGTTAATTTATGTTATGACATGAAGATGATTGACGACCGTAAATATTTAATTTAAAAATGGAGAAAAAAAATTACAATTTTATTTTATAGTGAACGATTTAATATATTTGGTGCAACGCGTATAGCATAACAATAAGTTGAGACAATTTTTACATGCAGTATATTACTACCTGAAAAAAAGTGAAGTTAGCTATTTGTACAATAATTTTAAAGTGCTTCATATGAGCATTAATGAGTGTCGCTTTGAAATTGAATATTCTTGTTTTCCATGTAATTTTTATTTCGATATACCAATAGATTAAAGATGTCAAGACTTTATCATATTTGCATTCCCAAGTTGGCGTACGAGATTGTGATATAGAGTTCTGTTCCTTGTAAAATAGTGCAAAGCTTGTGCAATAACCTTATGGTCAACCAAGAGTTGCAAAATATAGAATTTAAAAAAAACCACCACACCTACCAATTATATTTAAATTGTGGTTTAAAGACTTCATCCAGACTGTGTATTATCATTTACAAGATGGAACCTTTAACACTTCGTAAAGGATACAACAAACACTGTTTGTAATATTTAACAGCACGTACTGAAAGTTAAGTTTCTTTGTTTCCTATTCAAAGAGGTATTTGTCTAAATCATGTCCTTATAGTGTTGTTTGTAAACTGTTTCATGGTCACCTTGAATGTTTACTCTTATAACAAAACAAATACCTCGTTCAAACAAGGATATTTCCAAACATTCTGGTTTATGTCGATTGGTTCAAGTTGTAAGTTTCGAGGTGGAATGAAAAATCCTATAAGAATTTATATCAACAATCATTACTTTCCCAAGGTTAAGGAATCAAAATTAAGTTCAAGGATTTAAATTAAGAGAAGTGCAAAGATCTATGTAAAATCCACTGTTACCAAGATACCTTTTTTTGGTTTACTTACATACTTGATTTATATTGTAGATCAAACTTAGTACAATTATCCTTTGGTTTTTTATAGATATTCATAATTTTAATTTACTTTTACAAAGTTCTTTGTACTTATATTATTACATCGTGCTTTGGCCTTCTGTTTGTCGTTGCACTAGTAAAATATGAGTTTGATTTTTGATTATGTGCTTCTTTTTTTAATAAAATGTTAAATTCTGAGATATATCTTTGTCTGTAAGAAAATATATTGCTTCTATTTTCTCTTCAAATTGAACATTTTTTCGTTCTATGAACATGTATAGGTACGGCAATCAATCTAACAATGTTAGAATGTATTACGATTTGTTGCGTCCTCCCTTAGAACACACCAATGCATATATCATCCAAAGCTGCAGTCCAGCTAATTGTACTCAAATCACTCAGAATTGTTGAACAGTTTCAACAGAGGGAAAATACCGAGTCAACTGGAAAAGCCGCTCGACCAAGGCTTTAAGAGACAGGGTTATAAACATTCGACTTTTCAAAAAAATCTTTTCGAAAAGTGGAGAGCATCCCATATTACTATACATTTTAAGATTTAAGAACATAAAAATTAAAATAAAAATAAAAAGTACGCATTATCAGGAAAAGTTTGTTACTATATATATTGTTTTTCTCAATCAATTTATGACTTTTGAACAGCGGTATACTACTGTTGCCCTTATGTGAAGAATGGCTGTACTTTTTAGCAATTAAAGAACAGTGGAAAGGACTTCAACATAAAGAACATATTGATAACAAAAAGATATCGTTTCAGAAATCTTTTATTCAATACGTATTCTTCAATTAGGATAAATTGATGCATTTATTACTACTAAACATTCTTAAAGGCGTATACAAAATGTAACTATACGTGTACGAATACACAATCAAGGTATATATATAGCCAAACATAAGTATTATTTATAAGTCATGACAGTGTTAATTTTGTTTGTAAAATGATGTACAAGAGTTCAAACACGGCAATTCAAATTAGCTTATATGTATGGATGTAGGAAATACAGACCCGGAAGATGTCTTGAGGTCAATATGCTGTTTTCAATAATAATATACGAGTGTTTATATTTACTGTCACAAAAGTAACGAGTCGTGAGTTTGAACTTCAATGCATCGTACAATGAAATACTAGTAGATAAGAAAAGTATAAAACTATTCAATGAAAAATATTCATTTCCAAAGTAGATGGAGATGATACAGAAAATCTGACCAAGATGGACACTGAAAATATAAGGTGTTGTTGAACACAGAGGGCAAATTTATTTACGGGAAAATTATGACATAAATCGGCACTTAAATCAAAATGTTTCGTATTTTAGGTTCTTATATCGGTTTTTTAATTTCGACTTTTTTCCGATTAAACGAATGGCTATGATGTAAACACATCATTCTGTAAGCATTAGATATTTTCTTTAAATGTATGCCTTGTATCCAATTTCATAATATGCGGTAGATTCATTGTCGTGTGTCGTTTCTTTAGTTGGCTAATATACAATAATTGCTCCCAGTTTGTAAAAGGTGCACGATTAATAGTTACCCGTCAGAAAGCTTTTAAAGAAACCCTCTCAATACAAAAAAAAAGTCTTTTAAAAAGTTTATACACTTTATATTTAAGATATATATTATGACAACATTTACTGTATTACATGGCCTGCGTCTACAAGTTCATTAATCCAGTAATAAAGATTTAAAGTATGTATTCTTAATTCGTTAAAACATAATATTATCAAAAAAAGGTCTGGGTATGAAATATCACTTTATTAAATTCGTGCAATTAGAATCATGCTTCTACAAGCAATCCCTACTGTTGGATATTTCTCAGTATGAACATAATAAATTTTTTACCAATTTGGAATGACATTCTATATATCTTTCGTAAAAGAAGTTGTTTATGACAGCATAACACAATGAATAATAATATTAGCTTCATGCACTCATAAGAATTTTCAACTCAACCACAGGGAAAACATAGAAATACATATACTTTAAAATGATATCACCACTCAACCACAGTGAAAACATAGATATACATGTACTATGAAATGATATCACTAAACATTCCACTCCAAGTACTCATCTGATATACAACAGGGTACAAATAAATGACTCAGTCCTTACTTTAGATGGAAATGGAAGTTTATTGCTATATAAAAAAAGAAGTAGGGGATCCAAACGATGGTATTATGCAATGATAATCATAAATATGTTTACTATTGGCATATATTGATTGATTAAGGAAAAGTTGCGGTTGCAAATGTCTTCTATCTATTTTTTTAATTTTTTAAGAAGAATAATAAGTTAAATACATCTTGCATTGTTGAAATTAATTTTTTTACAAGTCTTTTCGTCTGCTATTTTAATGGTATCACAGCTTATCTTTTAACGAGCTCAAACATAATGAGATTAACTGCATAATAATAAAGTCTTCATGCATTTACCTATGTAGACTATATTTGGCCGCCATTCATCAGAAATTGTGCACTTTTAAATGTAAATAGTTGCATATATTTTAAAGTTCAAAACCGATTTAAGATAACGGTTCCTTAATAATCTTAATTGGTTTAATAACCTGCCATATTGGTAAACAATACATTGTAGTACTGAATAAGTAAAGGTGTGGGTGTCTTAAAAAGATAGAATCTAAGAAACATAATGCATTCACTCCTCTCTATTTCAAAGTGCAATTAACATTACACAATTTATTTGCAATAAGTTATGGTACTAATATTGATATTGCTTGACAACATTTCTAGTAAATGGCCAATACGACTCATACATGTTGCGATGAATGAATACACTCTGACTACATGTACCTGTCTTTCATTTCTATTTATATTCTAACGCCCCAAAAGACAAGCATTTAGTAGATTTTGCGAGGTTAGCCGAGGTTTTGTCTGTAATTCGTGCCTCAATTTTACCAGCTTTGTAGGTTCAAATTTTGGTATCTGCAGTAATTGTTCATTATTTTCTATTTTTAACATTTTTAAAAGCTGTTAAATGTTTAAATTAATCCATTTCAACACTTATAGTTTTCTATCTACTGTATAGGATATAAAATACAAATACAAAATATACCACTATATTAAATTTATGCAATTAAAAATATACATTCCATCACTGCAACAAGTGTGTTACAATATTTCTACACTCGAGACCGTTAATTTTAAATTTACAAAGCGTCAGCTTTTGTAATAATTAAAATTCAACTGTTGAGAGTGGAGAAATATCGTAATACACGATTTATAGTGGTGGAATCTGTTTATCTAAGGATCTTTATCCTGCTTTTTCAAAGATTTGCAGAAAGTGGTGATCTTTATATGAGACGTCATCAGGCATTGTCGTATTTGTCAGGACGTTTCAATAGAAAATTCAGAAGAAATCAAGAAGATTTAACGTCATATCTAAATTTCGACCAATCATTTGCTGAGAACAGATATGTAGCTGTAGTGAGGAGTGATATTTTTCTCGAACCATTCAAGAAATGTAAAAATGACATCAAGATTACAGAATCATGCTTCCACAAGCAATCCTACTGTTGGATAGTATTCAGTATGAACATAATAAATATTTCATCAATTCAGGAATCTGTAAAGCTAGTAGTATCTGACAGTATTGAAATATGAAAAATAATAATAGCTTTATACACTCATAAATATTTTCTACTCAACCGCAGGGGAAACATAGATATACAAGTACTATGAAATGATATCACAAAACATTCCGCTCCAAGTAATCATCAGACATACAACAGGGTACAATAAATGACTAAGTCCTTAATTTAGATTGAAATGGAAGTTTATTGCGATTAAAAAAAATAGGGGGTCTTAACGATGACATTATGCAATGATAATTATAAATCTGATTTTTATTAACATATTTTGTTTGTTAAGGAAAAGTTGCTGTTGCAAATGTCTCTATCTCTTTTATAAAAGAAAATTAACTTCAATCAATCTTGCAAAGTTTACATATTTCAATTTTGTAAGTCTTTTCGTCTACTAGTTTAAGGGTATAACAACTTATCTTTTAACCGATGCGCTCGAATAAATTAAATCAACTGCATAATGATAAAGTCTGAATGAACCGTCACGGATTATCTTCATGCATTTAACTCTGTAGACTATATTTTGTCGCTAGTCATACGAATCTGTGCACTTTTAAATGTAAATAGTTGAATATATCTTTAAGTTCAAATCCGATTTAAGATAACGGTTCCTTAATAATCTTAATTGGTTTAATAACCTGGCACATTGGTAAACAATACATGGTAGTACTGAATGGGTAAAGGCGTGTGTGTCTTAAAAAGATAGAATCTAAACAACATATCCATTCACTCCTTTCTAGTTCAAAGTACAGTTAACATTACACAGTTTATTTGCAATAAGTTATGGTACTAATATTGATATTGCTTGAGAACATTTACAGTAAACTTTCAATCGGACTAAAGACTGTTGGCGATGAATGAACACGCTCTGATTACCTTCTTCCATTTTTATTTTTATTCAAACGGCCCGAACGACAAGTGATTAGTAAACTTAAAGAAGTTGGCCGAGGTTTATTATTGCATTCATGCCTCAAAATTATCAGCCGTGTAGGTTCAGTTTTTTGTATCTGCAGTAATTATCCATTATTTTCTATTTTCAACATTTAAGCTCTTCAATGATTAAATTAATCCATATCCGGACTAATTTTTTTTTCTATCTTATGTATAAGGGGAAAATTGGCCGAGTATTTAGTCTACTACTCTATTGCTAGCCTGTCAGGCAACACTGAAAATGTGAGTTCTAATCGAGGTGCGCTCGATTCCAATCTGAACTGACGAGGATTGTCCGTTTTCCTACTGAAGGTCTGTTGTTCTATCCAGCCACCGCGACTTTCTCCGTTAATAAAAGCTGACCCCCACAAAATAGCACAATAGTGCAGAATGTGGCGGTAAACATCTATCAATCAATATAACTAACCGACCTTAGTCTGACTTTTCAGTATTATGACATAACAAAATAAGAATAACAATTTTTATAGCCTGAAATGGTCACAATAGAAGTGTTACTTAATAACCAAACAAACACATATAAAACGATAGACAGAAAAAAATACAAACATGTAGCATTGAAAAAAGAATAAAAGTTATCATAAATATTTATCATAAAACGTTTTGACATCATGCATCCTCTATAAAAATCATTTCAAATATTTTAAAATTCAATATCTATTAAGAGTGTTGCAACCGTCTGTAAATCTTCGTCGTTTAAAGGATAAAATGAAGGAAAATTCAATAGATTCAGTATTATTTCCAGTAATAGGGTTGACATTAATTTTTACCCTCGCCATTCATAACGATTGTGAATTACGAAAGTTAAAGTTTCCCATCACTCCTTTAATATACGTTTATTTATTTAACATAAACCAAAATCAATATAAGGCAAGGCAGTGCTATGATCGCTAATATTAATTTTATAAATCTTATGTCGTCAGTTGATTTAAATGATTTAATTTCTGTCAAGGTGTTGACATTTATGGTGACGTTTCCTTTGATGTTATGCATTCAATAAACGTAAGACATGTTTTAGAAAGTAATAATTTCAGGCATCCATATATCAGATGTATTAATGAATGAGTTTATTATTTAGATGTGATTCGAGTGCGAAGTAGAGTGAAACCAATAATAGTATAATAAAATTTCAGGCGTTAGCGTGAAGTTACTGACAAATTACAAGTACACATCTACATAACTATAAAGTATGGAATCGAGTGTATGTAATTAATGTGTTCCTATTGCATAACATGTAACCTTAGCAAGTATATATGAATAAAACGAGATACATGCATGTTCTTTTTCAAGTAATAAATTATGTAAATTTTGTTAAATTTTATGTTTTTCTCAAAATGTTTTATAGCTCTATAGAAGTTGATCTTGACCCTAACCCTCTTATTTCTATTGCTACGTTTCCTACACAATGCATATTGAAATTATGTGGTTGTCTGTACCCATTTTAATGTCTTCCGGATCGTTTTCAATAGAAAGAGGGTTGTTTCTTTCATAATACTGTGTGTGCGTCATAGAAATAATTTGAAAAGATAACATGGTTTGAAAAGATTGTTTCTTACTAAACTGTGTTGAATTATTGAATATTCTCATCACACTTTATGTGCAGTAACACAGCTGATTAAAAATAGGAGAAAACCTAACAACTATTCAAGTCACACTGGAGTATGCTTAATATACAATTTCTGTTTGTCTATCTTCTCATGTGATGGATGTTCCTTCGTTATATGTTTATTGAAAAAAATATGTTAAAACGAATACATTTATGCAGTACCTAACACCGAAGTTACTAGAAATTCCTCAACAATGACAAAATTTGTCATTTTCATAACAAATTCAAATCATACAAAAATTTAAATGTAAATGAATAAATAAATAAAAGAATGAACAATTGAGTTTAGTTTATGTGTTTTCATTTTTCTTGATAAAAAATTGATCAAAGGTTGTTTATTATTTCTTTCATCCACTTCATTTGATCTTTGGTGGATACATGTAGTTGTCTCATTGGCAATCATACTATATCTCCTTGTTTTTACATTGATAGTCACAGTCTTGTAAACCAAGGAAAACATAAAATACTGAGTACAAAAAAAAAAAGACAAGTAAGCAAATAAACATGCTACCTTAGAAATATCAACAAACAAATACATAAACAATAAAGTGTGGTTGACTAAATGGTAAACCTCAAAAAACGTAAAAATCGCGCAAGAGAAGTTGCACTTCAATTCAAAGAGAGACAAAAGATACTAAAGAGATATTCGAAAAAAATACCATGGCAAACAACAATATATAAACCACAACAAAAAACACTAAAGACTGATACGCAAGAACCCTACCAAAAACCGGGATGATCCCAGGTGCTCCGTAAGGGTTGTCAAATCTTTTTCCAGTGTGACACCCGTCGTGTAACTACTATGCACTATGTTGATAAACCGTATCAAGTAAAATAGCATTGCACAGCATTATATTGATAATAGACTATTATCTAACCCTAAGACATCATTAAATTCTTGACCATCGGTCATGTAACTTTTTTTAACTTTGAAAGGGTGAAAAGTAAGGATTTGTGAACATTGATTGAAAGGATATACACAACTGTTACCGGTACAAACAACACAGACACTTGCAAATAATAAAGAGCAACATTTAAAACTAAAGCTAGAGAAACACGAACCCCTTTAATACCAAACTAAGGGTGATCTCATGTGCTCTTGAAGGCAAAGAAAATACTGACACAATCCCGTTTTAGTATTCGACTGATCCATGTAGCGGTATCAAACGGAAGGGTTGGTTGCTGAAAAAAAACTAGCTTAACTCAGTCATACATGCTTATATATGCAACTGATGTTCCATTTTGCTTTTGTTATTAAAAGAAGTTGGATTGGCGGCAAGTCTTTTTTAGTCAAAACTGGTCTAGATTCAGATCGTCTTAGGGTTTAAGGTATGTTAAAGAAAGACACTTTCCTACAGAGAAAAAGATACCAGTTTTCTTTGTGTTGTATCGTTGCTGTTTCACTGACATATACATACCATATAGTTATAAATCACATTAAATATAGGAACCTTTACTAATAATTGCATGTTGATGAATTCAAGTTTTTATTTTAAAGAGAAGAACTATCAAAGTTTGCTGTTTTTTTACATCCTCATGACAATGTGTCCATAAGCGAAATACCTTAGCATTAAACTAAATTATCAGGATTATTTTGAGTACTTCAGCAGAGATCTTTTAACCTCCATCTCAAGCTAGGAATCAACTGTCCAATTATGGTTGACGTATACGTTAGGATTAGTATGTATATTTTGCTTCAACATGAATCTGAATCATCTTTGTCATCGTACTCAGTTCCTGGAAAATGACCGATAAGGGAAGAACAATTAAAATTACTAATTACATTAATGTAATATTTGATAGTGCTTTAGGTTGTTATTACTCTCTTTCTATTAGTAATAACGTTAATACGGAGATATACCATTTGAAAAATGATGAATATATATTAGAATGTTTCCTTTGACTCAACTACTACAATCTATTATCACTAGCAGGTCTTTTGTTCGATTTTTTCTCTCAAAAAGCTCGAGACCGTCTACACGTGTTTGTCTTACGTCACAGGCCTCCTACACACTTGATTCCTAATTGTAACAATGGGTCTTACAAATGTCGGAAATAAAAACTTGACGGGCGGTGTATACGTTTAAAAATAAAGACATTTTGAACAGCAACATAAGAATGTTGATCGGATATTTAGTCATACATGTATTTACATTACGGTTGAAGTGTCACTTGATAATAATTTAATTAAATACTACAAACTATAGAGCTGACTAACAAGAAAGTATATTTATCACTGATAACATAAGTATCCAATAATACCATTAAAGTACATTCATTCATAAAGCCCATTAAATAAAGTACAAACAAAAACAAGTTTAAAACATTTATTTGATAAATAACGATAAGATTTACAATAGGGTTGCGAAGGGTGTGTCCCAACACCAAACAACTCTATGCATAACTGCACTCTTGCTCGTAAAGGTATTTAAACTATAGATACCTTGATGACCCCTCGTGATAAAAATTAAATTAGTTGTAGCATTTTAGTTTACGTCTTTGGGTCATGAAGTGCACATTTGTTAAAGACAATATACCGTAACTTGAACACATATCCGTCTACCTCTTGGTAATTGATTTTTAATGTCTTTTTAATTGAAAAAAGCATGATTAAAAGTTTCTAATTGAGCAAATGTTCAGGTGTGGAACAACTTTCGTGTTTCCTATCAATGCTGACATATATGATCACATACAGAAAGAATGTTTCAGAGGAAGAAAGCACACACAAAGAGGACTAGCAGTTTTACTCAATCATTTGAAGCATCAGTATGTATAGCTGAGAGAGCCTTCGTATTCAGTAAATATAAAACGCCTCATTTTGCTTCATTGCACAATTCAACTTTCGGCCTGCCTCGCCGTAATCATTTCGAACGTTCCTTGATAATTGCTTTCGCCCGAACTTCGAAATAGTATTGCTTCAGATATTTCTGACGATTTATTCTGATCAGCTACAGAGGTTTGATTTTGACAGTTTCCAAACACGGATATTTGTTCTCAAGATATCCTCATCACAAATGTCACTATCAGAATCCCTTATGAAGGACAAAGATGGTGGTCGAGATAATTTGGGTGATCTCGTTGATAAATCCTCTTCACTTTCGGAATATTCACTCATATCTTCAGAACAAACAGATCCTGAAATAAAAATAGAATAACATGTTGAAAATGATGAAATATTCAAAGTTTTTCACTAAATAAAAACAAATTGATACATTATGCAATCTATAAGCTACTGAATAATAAAATAAGGTTCTACATTATGCACATGATTTTCTGATATGTTTACAAAATTATACGAATGTATTAGTATTGACATGAAACAAAACACACATTATATTTGCATCTAGAAAGGGGACGTTTTTGTTGGCTAATTTAATTGAAATAATAAAATTAAGAACGATTACGGTAGATGTAGGTTTAACTCCCCTTAATGAGATTTTTCTCAACTTGTTTCCAGATCCCAAATTTGAATTCAAGGTAAACCTTATTTTTGTACTTTTCCATTAATAAATACTGTTTAAACTAACTCCACTGAGGTAGCAAGCAAACGAATAAATTAGCTTTAAACATCAGGAATGCAACATACGTTTTCAACATACGATGGTTGTATATACAAATGTCAGTTTTATTTAAATATAAAATTACCTTCTAAACTTGATGACGAGCCCATTGTATCTTCGAATATAGGAGCACTTAGTCTTCGTGTAAATGTTTTCTGTTCTATTTGATTGGTAGAGTTTGGAAGCGTATAACTACTCATACACCTTCTTTGGTGACCAGAAATGGTTCTAGCTTGCCGCTTGTGTCCTTGCCGTTTAGATAATGTTTGTATGGTATCGTTTATATTAAGAAGTTGCTTCATCAGTTTTACATCTTGGCTTCTGAGATCAAGCTGAAAAATAATGTAAAATAATCATTAAATTATATAAAACAAAATGTATTGTAAAACAATAAGTGTTTTTAAACATAAGTTAAAAAAAAAATATTAATGGGGGTTTGTTTTTAAAGTTTACGTATGAAACAAATAGTATATAGAAAACACTGTTCACTTTTGTACTGTTTATGGTAAACATGTATGATAGGGAGTTGTCTCATTGGCACTCATACCAATTCTTCTCATATCTATGTAGAAAAAGCTCCGGATTCGGGCTATTTATCCAGGTCTTAATAAAGATATTGAATAATGAATGTCTTTTTGACAAAGGAAGGATTTTTATAAACTAAAATAAAAATTATTTTAGAAATATTACAGAAAATCCTGAACATACATGATATCAACAATAGAAAAATAATGTCAACCATTTAAAATAGAAAAAAAACAACTTACCAGTTCATTTCTTAATGTATTCAAAGCTAACGTAATTCTATCATCCACATTATTCTGTTCCATGTTTACAATATAAAATATAAAGATCTTTACACGGTAAGTGTTCTACTATTAAATGATAATGTCAGTTCATTTCATCTCTTTTATACCTTTAACTGTTAACTATTTATCGGATCAGTAATTCCCAATTTACCACGCACCGTATAGGTTGTACGTTACCACCTCAGAGTCTTTCAAGTACGTTGCACTTGACGGTGTCAATATTTTAATAGGATGTAGTATTCGGTTATTGTAGAGATCAAGGTATTTTAAGGACTTTATATCTTATTAGACGGAAATTATCATTTATACAAATAAAAATATTCTTTATGAAAACAACATCTAGACAGTACATGTAGATTATATTTATTATGTACTTATTAAAAGTCGACAACGTTTTAATACGAGTTTAAAAAAATATAAAAATTTTAATCATATTACATTGACACTGCAACAGAGCATGTTAGCCTGTAAAATGACCTTAAATTTATTCACTTCATTTTTTAATACATGTTCTGTTTTGAGTAACTACAACTTTTGAACAATTATAGTTTACCCCAAAAACCGTGTCTTACTTATATATTGTAGGAGTCTTTTACTCTGTGTTGAAGGTCGTTGTAGTTTTGAGATGAAGCTTTGCTTTTTGTGTATTTTTGCTATTCATACATGTACTGATATTGTATCATGGATTGATACCCCATATCCTTTGTTTTTTCAATTACATTAGGTACTCAAAAATCAATGTATTAAATAACGTATTCGGAATACACGTTAAAGTATGACTTTTTAGAAAAAAAATATATCAATCATACTGACAGTACATGTAGAATAGTAAACAAAATAGCTTTTTTACTTAACTTTTGATATTTATTATTTTCTTTTTCATGAATATATCCAATTCTTTAACCTCTAAAGCCTCAATTTGTAATGATTTAGGTTGCAAATTGGTTGTTACTTCTTTTTCTTTTCGTGTGTGTGTGTTGAATTTTCTTTTCTATAAAACATTCACATAAAAGTTGTTTGAATAGAGATGTTATATTGTATTAATAATGCGTTTATGGGTATTCACTACTACATTTAAAATCTTATCATACTTAGTAAATAAGAGGTCATGAAGGACTAATTACTTATCTATTTTCTTTAAAAACGTATTTAATTATTTTTTAAAGACAAATTGTTTTAACGAAATCCTCGAATTACACATTTTGATAATATGTAAGGAGATATATACATGTGTGCACAGTCACATGCATGCGCTTCCACCGCCTCTAGGAATTGACACTTCAATGACTTAATTAGTTTTCCCTGTAATACTTACTAGTGGTTTTTCCAGACTGGATTTTTACAAATTTACTGTGGTTTATCATCAAAAGGTCATTTGTGGTTTTAAGGTCACTCTAATATACATAAAACATTTATTTAAAAAGTGAAGGTTTTCTTGCTTAATATTGTAGAGGTTGTGTCTTGTATGGATTTCTCTCGATCGATCGATCGATCGATCGATCGATCGATCGATCGATCGATCTTGATCTTGGAAAATGTTTGGTGTTATGGCAGTGCTTTCTTGAAGTCTCTGTCAAATCATTCACATCATTATAGACTCGGGGAGATTAAGGGCTAACTTATTTTGTGTTTTATGTCTTTCTTTGCATATTGTATGTTGAATTTTACATGCGTTCTGATCATGTTTTTTGTGTAGGTGAGGTTGTTTTTGTTTCGCGGACTTATACACCACATTTCCTTTTATCTATACCCGTAAGTTTTAAATGTTTACGTAAAACAATTTTAGTTTTAACTATTTTATGAATTTATTTAAAGAGACATCAGAACAGCAGATTTTGCAAGAACTCAAGCTATATCGGCCGAAACAAATTAATCACCATATATGACGACAAATTCCACTGGAACACACAGTGTATCGGCCGGTACACCTGGAACATCATCTTCATAAATGTGCTGAAATTAGTAACAATGCGTTCTGTACACCGTGGAACACATGCATAAAGTAACAGTTCCATCTCATAGTAGAGTCTATGCGCATTTTCTTTGTGGTGTTGCACCGATCCGCATAGAGACGACTTTTTGACAGACTATCCATTCAACAACGAATATTTTTGAACAGGTATAAAACATTGTTGAAACCGAGGTACTTGTATTGTTAGAATTTTGTTAGAACATACACACTTTTGAAAAGTTTCTATTGTTCTAGGCACTGCAGTGAATATGATTGTATTTCAATTTATTGTGCCAAAATGGGCATTTTTTAGATAGAATATGTCTTTTTTATATCGCTCAACTTTTAGTATTCATTTTAAAAGAAGTTTGCAAATTTAAATGAACATTGATATTCATTTTTTTTAAATTCCATTCGATCATTATTCTTTTTAGAATATCAATAATATTTTATATTATTTATAACATGAACGGAACTTATTTGGCTGCAGAAGATTCGGATTTTGACAATCAATGATAACACAAAATCCGTATTTTTATGCCAGTACCGAAGTATTATATATATAAATGTATTCATGTATATATTATGTTATGTTTTGTAAAATTAACGGTGAGAGGTAATTACACTATTTGTACTCCTACAGCTATAAATGATCGTTAAGTATTTATAAACAACCACAATAGAATAAAACATTCATTCTAAATTATTAAGATGTTTGTGATTTTTTTTTATCTCAATTTGACAGACGACCTGCACTTTTAAGTTTTCAATTGTATATAATCATAATGACCACCCTAAGGCCCTTTTACTGTACAAAGAATGTCATTATCATGCGTGCCCTTGATTATAAATGAAACGTCTGTAGAGGTAGAAATTCAAGGTTAAACTTTAATTTCAAGAGAATAAAAGACCACATCAGTGGCGGATTCAGAATTTTTCATAAGTGGGAGCCCACTGACTGCCTAATAGGGGGCCGCTCTAGTCATGCTTCAGGGATTCCCTATATAATCAACCAATTTTTTAACAAGTTTAAGATCTATATCAAGATATTTCATAAGAATAGCAATACAACTATACCAACTATTTTTGTTTAAACTATTTAGTGACCTAGAGACATTTAGGGCTTCAGAGAGAAGGATATCATCAGACTTTAATATATATTTATAATATCTAAACATATTTAAAATTACTTCAAGAAATAAGGGATATCTTCCTATTTCACCCAATACAGCTATATTTGTAGATTTTTTTACCTAAACCCATAGAAAATTTACAGAATTTGCAATGAATACTTTCTTGTTTCGTGTCCTTGCATAGTTTAAATAGGATCGTTGGTTGTATTGTTTTCTTATAAGCAGTTGCTCTCAAACGTGTATATAAAAATAATAGAATGTATCCATAGTACGCGGATGCCCAACTCGCACTATCAATTTTCTATGTTCAGTGAACCGTAAAATTAAGATCAAAGCTCTAATTTGGCATTAAAATTAGAAAGGTCATATCATATATAAGGAACATGTACTAAGTTTCAAATTGATTGGACTTCAACTTCAGCAAAAACTACCTTGACAATAAACTTTAACCTGAAGCGGGAATAACGAACGGACGGACGGACAAAGAAACGTACGCACAGACCGAAACACAACATGCACATAGACGGAACATGCAAAACAATTATTAGATTCAGTTTTTCATCCGTATATCTTGATTGAACTACCAATGAAATAATAGTCTGTGGAAGCAGTATAGCATATGTTTATAAAAATTATAAAAACGTGTGACACGATTTTGATTAGTTATGAGGGCCAGTAATAAGTTTTAGAGAACGCCAGTTGGCACCATTTGAAAAGTGTTGTTTTGAAAGATTTTTTGTGAGATATTTGAAATGAGTGCAAAGACTGACGCTACCACTACATAAGGTAAGATAGGATCAACTTTGATCGAATTGGAGTTACGCTATTGTACTAGGTTATTTGTCTCCTCATAAGTGCTTTTGGCGTCCTCATTCAAAAAAAGTCATTGATAATGAACACCTATGTTGTATATAATACTTCGATTGAAAGTGAAACCACGTTTCCTACGCCAAGGATAAATAATATCATACTTATATAAACAATTATCAAGTACAGTTTTTCTTCCGAATGGTACCTTTTCATCTTGATTGAACTGCTAATGAAAAGCTATACTTGTATAAAAAAGTGAACAACAAAATGAAGGGTCAGTAATACGTTTTAGAGAAAGCCAGTTGGCACTATTTGAAATGTTTTGCTTGAAAGATGTTTTATGAGATACTTGAAACGAGTGCAAACACTGAAGCTAACACTAAAAAAGGTTGGATGGGATTAACTTTATAGAATATCGAGTTACTCTATTGTAGGCTATTTGTCTCCTCAAAAGTACTATAGTCTATTGTCGTCCTCATCCAAAAAAGTCAATAATATTAAACACCTAATGCACCTATGTTGTAAATAATACTTCGATTGAAAGTGAAACCAAGTTTCCTACGCAAAGAAAAGTATTTCATGGCTGTCATAACTGATGATTGCATGTAATAATGAATAACAACATATAAGTTTACAGATATAATTACTTTTACCTACAAAGCATGGCGTTAACACAATGAATAGGGTGTAAATAAAAAAAAAGATGTTGGAAATACGTAAAAAGGGCAAACATTGTAGTATATATACATGTCAGCATCAGCTTGTCATATTTTAGGGTATTCCAAATAATGAAAATTATTACTCACAAGGAATACCAAACAATGATATTTTATATTATGTGGTTATGCCCACCAAAGTCTAGAGTTTATCCAGCAGTTATCCTAAATTAGCAACATCTTAAAATATTGGTATATCGTATCTTTTGAAATTGCTTATTTCTTAAAATAGAAATAAAACATGTTCAGTCATAAGTATTGACGTCAGATCATTGCAAGTCTCAGTTATTGTTTCTTTTTATATAGACTCTGGGTAATTAAGTATTTACATAATGTAATATTTTACAACAATAAGTTGAGCTTTAGGTATGTTTTGTTTTTTGTGTCGTTGGGTTGCTGTTGTATAGACGTATACTGCACATCTCAGTTTCGTCGTTACGTGTATATATTTTAACGATCACAATAAGGTTGCTGAAAAAAAACTACACCTCGTTATAAATTTTAAGCTATATTGATGTTAAAATTTTGAAACAAGATATCAATTGAAGAAACATATTTCTTACGAAAATGTCTGAAAAATGTATTTGTATAAATTATCTTTATATTGTATTCTTACGTTATTGTAAAAATTGAGTCAGCCGGGTTTGATACATACGCTTAAACATATGGGAATCGCGATAGAAAGAAAATTTGATATATGAATATTCGAAGCTGAATAGATTATTAATTTGGATTTCTGGTTCACATAGAGAAGATAGGCAATATATCAGGCTATCTTAGAACCAAACAAATACAACTAGAAAGTGAAACATATCCTAATATTTATTACAAACAATGCAATCAGGTAACATGAAAACTTTATTTATTCCAAACATATGGATTTCTTACGTAACACTTGACATTCATAAGGGTAAGTTCATAAACATGAAAAAACAGCGAACACTATACTTTCTTTCAAATGTAATTTCATCCTTCGAAAAACCTAGTAAAACTGTTTATTTTGAAGAAGAGGTTATTGTGTGGTAGACAAAAATGTGATTTTCTTCTGTGTCGTTTGTTTTGCAGTTTAATTAGAGTATTTCATTGTTCGTTTCTATTGATATCCCAATGTATCAGATGATGCTTCATGTTTACATTCGAAATCGTGCAAGTGGCTATGTTCACTTGTGTCAATATGTCTTTTGGTGGAGTTAATCCATTTCAATTGATATTTTATCTATCTATGTTGAGATGTTACGCTATTGTTTCGGGTACGGGTGAAGGTTGGTAACTATTAAAACGTTATAACCCGCTTCATTTATTTGCACCTGTCATAAGTCAGAAACCTAATTTTTAGGAGTTGTCGTTTGTTTATGTGGTTCATAAGTGTTTCTAGTTTCTCGCTTTTTATATAGATGAGACCGTTTTCCCGTTTGAATGGTTTTAGAGTAGTCATTTTGGAGGCCTTTATAGCTTGTTGTTCGGTGTAAGCTAATGCTCCGTGTTGAAGACCACACTTTGACTTATAATGGTTTTTCTTTTACAAATTGTGACTTGGTTAGAGAATTGTCTCATTGGCAATCATACCACATCTTTTTATATCTATTTTATTTTTTGTCCAATCATCTTGTATTTTCTTCAATGCATGATATAAACAAATGTTAGAAATAAAAAGAAAGTAAAGTTGACATTTAAAGCGACATTTTTCTCGTCCAATCCAATGAAAACTATTTGAATTATTTTATGAAAGTGCTCAAACTATGCAATGAAACCCATTTATGACAAAAAGGCACCCATCCCTATTTGTAAGCAGGTAGAAATATGTGACCCTGAAATCTGCCAAGTACGCTTATAAACTTACAAATTAAATCAGCTGTCTTTTTTTTAAACGAGATATGAGACAAACATATGTGAAATGAAACAAAGGTTGCTACTCATTCTGGCAGAGATGAACGTAAATGTATTCTGTTATTTTTGTTATGTTCATTTGTCTTTTTATCTTAAACTTTTGATTGGCTGAGCTACAGATCAGTGCGATGTACTAATCAACAACCATTTTCCCCTCCCACTGTGCTTCAGTCGATTAAGACTCAGAATTAAATTTTACACATTTTTATGATATACTCATTTGACACTGACATAATTTTAAGTATTGTTTTTATTAATTTTGTTAAACATTTACATCCTCGAACTTACCAATACCAGGCTTTATATATTATATAACTAATCCTATATAAACAGTTACTGAAACAATGTGCATATTTCAATTTTTATGCCCACCTACGATAGTAGAGGGGCATTATGTTTTCTGGTCTGTGCCTCCGTTCGTCCGTCCGTCCGTCCGTCTGTGCCTCCGTTCGTCCGTCCGCTTCAGGTTAAAGTTTTTGGTCAAGGTAGTTTTTGAAGAAGTTGAAGTCCAATCAACTTGAAACTTCGTACACTTGTTCCCCATGATATGATCTTTCTAATTTTAATTCCAAATTAAAGTTTTGACCCCAATTTCAAGGTCCACTGAACATAGAAAATGATAGTGAGAGTGGGGCATTCGTGTACTATGGACACATTCTTGTTTTATTAATTATTTTTGGTGATTAAACACAACTTTTAAGCACCGCGTTTGGGCTATTTCATGGCGGATTTTTTTGGGCGGAGGAGGCCATTGTGCCAGGAGAAAACAACCGAACTTCGATAGGAAAACTGACAATCCATGTTAATTAAGATTGGAGTCGAGTGCACCCACATGAGCGGAGTTCGAACTCACAACCTCGGTGTTGACTAGCTTGTGATTACAGAAGTAACTACTTAGACTACTCGGCCCTTATACATACTTTTTTGAGAAAAGAGGATAAAGAAACAAAAGGAATATTCAAACTAAGAAGTCGATGACAAGGACATGGCAAAATCAAATACAAACAAAAGACAAAAAACAGTATACAAAACACAATATAGAAAACAAACGAGTTGAGTCATATGCAATAACCCTCATGTCATAAACAAAAAAAGAGGATGTGTTAAAATGGGTCAATAATAAAAAGTAAAATCACAAAAATACTGAACTCAGAGGAAAATCAAATCGGAAAGTCCATAATCATGGCAAAATCAAATCACAAAACACATCAAAACCGAATGGACAACATCTGTCATATTCCTGACTTGGTACAGGCATTTTCAAATGTAGAAAACGTTCAATGTTTATGAAACAATTTTAAAATTTTCACATAGGCAATGTTAGCATACAGGGTTAAACAATCAAAAGTATGTAAGAATTAATTTCAGAAATAGACCGAGATTTAAAATTGTCCAAAAGATCTATGGAATTTATAAGAATCCTCAAATGGTTCATTCAAATACGTGATTAAATTATTTGACGTTTGTGGTTCAACGTATTTTCTTAATAACTTAACGTACTGCTTTGGATTTGAAAATTCCGTTGCTTTTAGTAAACAAGACGTAGTACGTCATGTATCAATAGCATGGATCTGAAGTCGAACTTCATTAAACATTAGAGCATGCTACCTTCAAATAAAATTTGTAATACTAAATTATGTGTTAATCAATAGTTATTGCTCTTTTGATTTTCAACTTGTCACAAAAGGAAAACAAACTCTTTTTCTGAGTAAATTTACTCTCCGACACTTAAATAAAGTTCAAAACAATAGATTTCGAAAAGTGTTATTCATACACTGGATTTGGACAACAGATAAAATAGACAATTTTTTATTCACAACCATTAAGCATTTTTTGTTTTTTATTTCCTTTGTGGATTATTTCTATCAATGTTGTGACAAGATTAACAATATGTGTCCAAGTGATATATGGCAACAACATTGCTAGAAATAATCCACAAAGGAAATTGAAAACAAAAAATGCTTAATGGTTGTGAATAAAAAATTTCATGGTGCAGATAAGTCCAATGTTCACCTTGTTAACCTTAACATTAAAAGAACATTTTGTTTATCTAACAATGACCTTGGACATACACGAACCCTGTCTTCTGACACACAAGAAAATCAAAGATCAAATATAATAACCATAATATGATAACTTGTAGATTAGTTATGTGTAAACTTGTAGATCTTTGATAATCCAATGTCAAAGAAAAAGAATTGAATAATTGAACTGAATCCAAAATAAAGGTTTATATAATGTATTAAAGACCGGTCGTGTGTTAACCTCTTGTGATGTCTCTTAGGTTTTATGTGTCGACGGGTTGGTTGTTTACTTGTTGACAAATACGCCAAACAATACTATATTTGTTGTAATGGTCAAGTTACGGCAATAATATAAAATCTCTTTTTTCGTTATTTTTATTTTCCATTGCGTGTGTTTGTGTGAGGCTGATGGAAAGGGGGATTCTCAAAATGAATTAGCGAGTCTTTATTTACACCAAGATGAAGAGGAACTGTGTGTGATCATTGATGTATATATGTTTTTAATTTAATTCTACTACAACTGATTAATAGATTATAAGGTTAGAGCAGCAAACAGTAAAGTGCAGTGTTTTTATAAGGTAATATCGGCGCAGTTCAAAATACTAATTTTGCTTGATGTGTTTTTGTTTTGTAACCACAAAGTAAAGAACGAGTCAAAAGAATAATACAGACAAACGTACAAGATGACAGAAAATCATCTGTTTAAAAAAAGCTACACACATGGCTAAGTTATATCAACAAAAACTTTCAATAAATCAGACGAGAGTTAAAGTTACCACATAAAGACAAGTAGTCGGCAGTGCTTCATTTGACTTATAACAAAATCTACAGTGATGCTTCCTAACCTCACGCATGCTTTGCATCAAAATTAAATTTCTTTGTTGTTGTATTAATACAGTAGATGATACTCGTTATTTACTTTATTTTCGACATATTGCTCACCGTTAAGATGTTTTCATTGACTTCCATTACCGGATTGTAACAGCATGTATCATGTTATATAGTGTGGTCGAAGTCTAGAGAGACAATTGCCTTTTTTGTAAATATTTGAAAACCACAAACTTTAAAGTAGATGTTTCAATATAATCAGTTATAAAATTATTTACACCACGAGGAAGGGGAAGATGAACTGTGTTGATATAAATAGCTTTTTCCCTCTAAATTACAGTTGTATGTTATTTTCTTAAAGGCAATACCTTTTTATTGTATCATTGATGTATATATGTTTTTTTTTTGTTTTTTTGTTTTTTTTACTGCTATATTTTATTGTTTCAATGCGATGTTTGTCTTATATCATAGCGATGTTTTTTTAATATCAAAAATTAATGAATGCGATACTTTTCTAGTATAACTGCTATAGTTTTCTAATGTAAAATGAATACGATGACACGTCACAATGCATGTCAAGAAAACCGCAAACATGATTCACAAACTTAGTTCATGACCGGCTTAATGTTTGAGGATCAATATCACTAAAATTTCGTATCTGTAACAAAATTAACGCTTATATGAACTTATCATTTTCGAAAATGTTGCTTGACCCTAATAGAAGAGCATTTGCATTATTCACGCATCCGAACACGTGCACGGATCGACGCACACGTATCGGACAGACCTGTCAACAACAATGATCCAACCCCGATCTCAATCAAAACCAAATGCATTATAAAATATTTTATGTATATATGTTTTTAATTAAATCCTATTACAACTCATTAAAAGATTATAAGGTTAGAGCAGCAAACCGTAAAGTGCAGTGTTTTTATAAGGTTATATCGGCGCAGTTCAAAATACTAATTTTGCTAGGTTTGAAGTGTTTTTTGTTTTGTAACCACAAAGTAAAGTACGAGTCAATAGAATAATACAGACAAAAGTACAAGATGACAAAAAGTCATCTGTTTAAACAACGCAGCATACAGGGCTAAAGTTATGTCACCAAAAAGTTCATTTAATCAGACGATATATAAAGTTACCACATAAAGACAAGTAGTCGGCAGCGTTTCCTTTTGATTTATAACAAAATCTAGGGTGATACTTCCTTACCTCACGCATGCTTTGCATCAAAATTAAATTTCTATGTTGTTGTATCAATACAGCAGATGATACTTGTTATTTACTTTATTTTCACGCAAACGACATATTGATAACCATAAGGATGTTTTCATTGACTTCCATTACCGGATTGTAACATTGTGTATCATGTTTTATAGTGCGGTCGAAGTCTAGAGAGACAATTGTCTTGTTTGAAATTTGAAAACCACAAAATTTAGAGTAGATGTATCAATATAAACAGTTAAAAAATCGTATCTCAATTTCTCTCTAAAAATAATGCCATGAAATTGGTTTTAAAATTCCTGACCACATCGAAATTAAAAAAAAGAACATATTCTGATAAACAACGCAAAATAAAATGACATACGCGTTTTTAATTATGGTCCCGCTAAAATCTACCCAAGGAAGTCATCTACTTCTAAGTCTTCTTAATTCAGATTTACAGAAAAAAACAAACCAATCAGAAAAAGAATCTCATTTGCAAATCCTGTAGCGATAACTCAAATTGCATTGACAATAAACTCATCATAAATACCAGGACTAAATTTAGTATATACGCCAGACGCGCGTTTCGTCCACAAAAGACTCATCAGTGACGCTCGAATCCAAAAAAGTTAAAAAGGCCAAATGAAGTACGAAGTATAAGAGCATTGAGGACCAAAATTTCTTAAAGATTTGCCAAATACAGCTAAGGTTATCTATGCCTGAGGTAGAAAAGCCTTAGTATTTCAAAAAATTCAAAAATTTTTAAACAGTAAATTTATAAATATAACCATATCAATGATAATTCATGTCAACACAAAAAGTGCTGACTACTAGGCTTGTGGTACCCTCTGGGAAATAAATCTTCACCAGCAGTGGCATCGACCAAGTGGTGGTAAAATTAACAAACATAGTTAAAATCTGAGATAACATTAAGTGATATTTTAAAGTCGTCTTTCGGCAAAATTACTATAATTATGTTGAACGTTTACATGTAATAAGAGTAGAAAACTAATTAATCTCAAAACAAGTTAATAAATAATCTAAATAAATGCTTACAAACTTGGAAGGAGACCTATAGCAAAGAGGAAATTAAAAGAAAACTGCAAAAACAGCAGATGCTTACAAGAGTTTGTAACGACGTATTTTTAAATAATATACTAAATTGTGGAACTATGTTTCTGGGTTAATCCTCGTCATGCATGCTTGAGACAGAACGTTTGGAAAGTGTCAAAATAAACCTTTTATGATCATACAAATCAAAGACCAGAACAGCTAACACTATATTAGTTCAGCTTGGAGAGTTGTCTTATTGGCAATCTTTTTTTTATATTTGTCTGATTAGTCAGCGAGAACAGTGGTGTACCGATATTGAAATCTCAGAAAATCATATGGAAGATACAAGTCAAGATATAAAACAACTGAGGAGTCACAACTTTAGCTGAAGCACCATCACTTCATTTTATTTGCCGCAATTTTAAAATAATTATATTATTTTAATCATACCAGAGCAAACACATTTTACTAGGTGGATGGTATCCTCGGGGTCTGATAATTCACCATCAGCCAACCCGACCAAAAAGAAGTAAACACGTATGAAACAGTGCATATTATATTGCAGAAAATATATATTTATTTTTCTATAACATATAAGCTATACATATTCAATATTTTAGCCCATGTGCTGGTGACTTTCGTGGTATTTTATAATAACTGCGACTTTTGTGACATTTATGAATTCGTATAACATGTACTGTGTCTATTTTGAAGAGGAAAGCAAACGCATTTTTTGTTATTCAACAATATTTTTTGTTCTGAGTACCCGTTTCCTTTTGATGATTAAGAAAATGCAAGTTGATACATGTTATGTAAGAAGTAGAATAACAAAAATACTGAAATCTGAGGAAGATTTAAAACAGAAAGTCCTTATTCAAATGACAAAATCAAAAACTCAACCACATCAAGCGAATGGATAACAACTGTCATATTCCTGATTTGGTATGTTTACCATTTATACATTAAGTCCAATGGATAATCAAAGAATTTATCATTTGATTTTGATAAATCTTTACAGCTTAATATACGTTTTACGTGGATAACCAAAAATGCGAAGTGTTTTTGCTTATTTTATTACCGTTATCTTATATTTTAAAGTTTCAATTTTGTTTCATTTGAAGGATACTCACATTACAAAAATATTAGTGCATCGGATTAATTATCAGGTGTTTGTTGTACAGAAACAATATAGGTGTGCGAATACTCCTTACGTTTAACACATTAAACATAAGGATTACTAAAGTGCCATTTTGGATTTGAAAGTAATCTTGCGTAAAGACAACACGCTCTTCCTTAATCGAGCTTGTAATGTCAAACCATAATTCCATTTGCCATTCTGTTACAGATCAGTTGAATTTTTGGTGCGTTTTGACAAAGCCACATTTTATTTAGGGTGCACTTATGTTACTGCACAGCAATTAATCAAACCTGAAAAGTTGACCGTATGCTAAAAAAACCAAAGATTTTCAACACAATCCAAAAATTACCATCACAACACAAATGCCACGAAAAAGTAATCGTAGGATATCTACCAATATAAAACATAGCTTTATTTAGTATCAAATAAACTTTTAATGTATCTATCAAAAAGCCGACGGTGCACAGCGGGTTCATGGCCACCTTGATGGCTTTATCTTATAAAAAATGTCATGTTTATCTAACAATGTCCTTGAACATAAATGAATACCTTATTCTGACACACAAGTAGTTCAAAGATCATATTAAACAGATATGTTGTGATAACTAGAAGATTAAGTGTCAGAATATTGCAATATAGCTAAAATCCGACGGAGAGTTTTGATAATCCAAATAAGTCAAATAAAAACAATACAAACAATACAGAATATATAAACTAAATGTCGTTGTTATCCATACTTGCCTCCAAAATATTTCGGAAGACTTGTATTTTACACTGCTGGTAAACATGGTGAACTGCTGACTACAGGATTATCAGGAGCTCAGTAGTGTGTGCTTCGGTTCTGACATAATTTAAAACATATTTTCCCACACCCACCCTTGACAAATTTAGATAATTACTAAGAAACTGAGTTTGATCTCACTTAGACAGTGTAGAACCATATATAATTTTTGATATTTGATTGTATGATTCCATTTTGGTTATTTACTACCAATGATTCTGCTTATTCATACATCTCTGGCTTTCCAATGTTTGGTAAATCTAGAAAAGTGCTTCTACAAAAAGACATTTTTTATGTGTAATATTGAATTTCATTTTTAAAAAGATTTAAAAATATTCCACTGCTTTACTGCATGCATGGTAATTGCACCCGAAAAGATAGTTAATATCCTGGTATCTAAGTTAATGGCTTCTCACTGCAGACATTATATCAGTTTTAATGAAAACATCTTTGTTAGAGAATCACAAGACTTGTTTTACAAACCCATAAGTTTACATTAGGGGTTCATAAGCATGCCTTTTATCAAATCTGCAATATGGCGACAGACCACTGACCAACAAAACAAGGTATATAGTATATATAAAACCTGTTTGATGGAAACAGCAGAAAAGCAAAAGGTTGCTGGTAAACTGTTCTGTCTCTTTCTGGATATAATGTATGTACTACTGTAATACTTTGTTTTTCCTTCCGTCTTTTAAAAACTTAAAGGAATACAATTTAACAACAACACCTTGAGCCATTCCAATATAATTTTTGACCAAGTTGAAAAACAGAAAATCTCTAATAAGATCTCAAGGAGTAACAAGGCTTATATATTTGCCCTGCTATAATTGAGTAAGTGTCTCTACTCACTCAAAATGAAGCTTAATGTATGTACTGATCAATTGTCACTCGGTGGATGTAGTGAACAATATTTCAAATTTACATTGTACTTAGTTATTTTGAGTTTTTTAAGGATTGAAAAGAATTTTTAACGATATTTAACTTTGAAATTTCTTTGCTGTAGATTACCCATTTTTAAAAAGTGAATGTCATTTCCTTAGTGTGCGTGCTACAGCGTGTTATTGTCATTTAATATGTATAATTTTGAAATGGTTTTTGTGCTAAAAATGCATGTCATTGCACTTATTAGATACCAGAACGATATAATATTGATGGTCAAATGCTTGTAATTATATTTCTTTTAAATATCATTCTTTACTGATCTATAATGATAAATTCAACGGGTTTTAAATCAAAGTGTAATCAATTGACACTACGTGATACTTTTTTTTCTAAGATATGCAGAATTATTTTGAAATGCGTATTCCTTGTTAAATTATTTTTTTGTTAGAAATGAATGGTTTTGAAAATGAAATACCAAGATTGTTGTATAGATAACCTCACTTGATATTCAATTTCAATTATCTGATCAGGAATTTATTTCAATTTTTGCTAAATAAAACTTAAAAACGTTAGCTGTTAAGATAGCATGTGAAAAAAGGTTTTTAAAATGTAAACAAAAGTACCCCTGCAACTATTTTAATTAACCAAATAAATAATTAATGCTACTTAACCATGAAATTATATCTTGATTAATATAGTATAGATTATAATCGTTTTAAGATCTTTTTATATATTGTACTTTTTTCACGAGAATTTAAAAACAAACTGATGTACTTGTAGACTGACAGGATATTGATACTATCAGTAAAATCTAAAGTCAGTAGGTCGGGTTGTGCAGTGCAGAAATGTTAAACTACCTGATTCCTTGACGCATATTAAATAAAGTTAATGCATATCAAAATATCATAGTGCTACATAATTACTGTTAAATGATCTTAAATAGTTGTCAAAAAGTCAAACAATATTTGAACATGTTCAGCACAAGCCAAATTCTGTGTATGCATGTCCCAAACAAAAGCCTGAAATCTGACGTTGGTTGTCCAGTTTAAATAGTTTCTCATTTTTTCAGTAATGATTGAAATTAAGGCGGTGCGTTGTCGATAATAACTGCATAGAATATGTGTTATTGTACTAATAACATTTAAAGTATCGATTATATACAGGTCGAATTCCAAACAAAATTTTAAAGTAACCAAAGCTTAGAAAAGATGTAATTTCACAGAAAATCATTGATATGACACTGATAATGAATTATATAAAAGCCAATATGCATCATAAACATAAAACAAAAACAAAAAACCACCGACGAGTTTGCTGACCTAAGATATCTATCTGATAAGCCCATTGACCATACATAAATTACCTTCTATATTATAATGGCTAGAGTTTAGTAAATTGTACTAAACAAAACCTATTTGCGAACTGACTATAAAGGTTCTTTTTGAAGATAATGTTTTCTTAGTACTAGTAAGTTTAAAATGTGAGAAGAAATACTCTTGCATGATGCCATTTTAATGGAGCCTGTGAAATGGACATACGTCCTCTCAATAAATACATCTTTGTATCAGTTATAAAATATAATTGTTGTGTAATGAGAGATAAGGCATAATGAAAATAATGTTGCCCCAATTACAAAATATGTTTTATTTTAAGTATGTTAATATTTAAATTTATAAGTACAAAAGAGAGTGATGTATTATCTCTTTGACTGTAGTTTCAGGTACAATTGTATTATCCACAATACAATATTTGTATAACAGATAACATTATGTTTCATAAAAGGTAACATTATAGATTACAAAATTGTAATTAAAGCTATTAATACAACAATACAAATGTAAGAAAATAAAAATCCGAGGGGTAATTGTAAGATAAAAACAAAATGAAATCCGAACCTTTGAAGGAACGGTGATCCCAACAATAGACTGATCTTAGATGCACCAGGACGGCGTTTTGCTCAGAACCAAGTACTAATGGTATCAACAATAATCGATCAAGAACAAACGGGACAAAATTAAATTAATCCTATATTAATGTACATGAAGTATAAGTAAAAGCTGCAAAAATATATCAAATGCGAGACAAACGACAACAGTGAGACATTCTATCTCATATGTCAAAAAAAGCGTAAAAAAGAAATATACCAACAAAAAACAATAGCACAACACACAAAATAGAAACTACACACTGATCGTCTAGAACCCCAACAAAACATGGAAGGGATAACAGGTGCTACGGAAGAGTAAGCAGATCCTGCTCCACATGTGGCACCCAGCGTTTTGCTCATGTTAGTACAAACCCGGTGAAAAGCTTATTCGGTAGGTCACATTCGGAAAAATTTGACGGGATTGTAGTTACTACATTAGAAAAATATCCTATATCATCGGGGAAACTCATATTTCATAAATCCGTATCAAATCGCGATGGCGTCGTTAAATCTTACATAGGAATGATTTAACTTATAAAATATCATTTAATATAGATATCTTTTAACTCTAATGTACCAGTTATAGTTGAAATATGATTTTCGTTTCAACCTTCATTGATACTAATAATACACGATAAAAGCTATTTTTACTGCAAAATTCTATGTGTCCGTGTAGATTACTGACCAGATCACATCCACCCATTCATAAAAACTGTCCGACATCTGTTCTTATTGAACGGAAAAATACGATAATAGTAGATTTTGTCTTAATCTTTTTAGATACATTTTAATATAATGATACTTGGACAAATATTTAAGATTTGATCAATCGTCCCGAAGTAGTTTTGTGTTGTTAAACACACATCGAATAGTATACCAAACGTACTTTGTACATCAACAGATGTTTGACAATGAGAGCTGAAATATCCCAAATAGATATGCTACTCTCTTTTCATAAGTCTCACGTAAAACCTATCAAATACATCAGTAACTGTTTTGTTGTACATGATTTTGTCAAAACAGTGATGGTTTTAATTCGCAATTATACTTTATAGGTTATCACAGGTATATGCCCTTATAAATATAAAAGTGAAGGATAAATACATAAAGTATATCGCATACAGGTCTGAATTTCTATCAAAATCTTGATGTCTCCCCAAGCTTATAAAGATGTAGATAAGTTTAACAAAAATATTAGTGATATGACATCGATAAAGAATTACCTATGATACAATATCTATTATCAAGGTACAAAAAAGGAAACAACCGACGAGGTTTCTGACCCAAGATATTTATGTGATAAATAGTTATAAGTGCATTGACCATAAATGGTTCTTTATTGCGATAATGTTCGCTTAATATTAGTAAGTTGAAAATGTGAAAAGAAATACTCTTCCATAGTTTCTTTTAAGGCTGCTTTTTGTAAGGCATGTAAAATCCGCATACGTCCTCTCTGTATATTCATCTTTTCATAAATAATTATACATAAATGGATTGTGGTGTAATGATAGGTATTGATGATATAATTTTGCTGCAATTGCATAATTCATACTTGTCAGTATTATGTCAATATTTATAGTGCAAAAAAGTCTCACAATTAATTTTGATCACTAACGTATTATCTCTATAACAGTAGTTTAAATTTAAAATTTTATCAACCAATAATAAATACCATTCTGATAGAGCATAGGTCGGAGCAAATACATGTAGCAAAAATAAGTTAATGCACCATGAGTGTAGATGCATATAACTAGAGATGTTAAAAAAAGTATATGTGGAAAGCGCTTAAGCATATTATTGCGCAAGTAATAATAAAAAAAATCAACAAAATATCGTCTAATGTAGGTAACTTTTTACTGTTGTGTACTAATTGTGTTTGATATTGCTCTCTTTCTTCAATAGTGTTTATAGTATACCATGAATTTATTTTACTACGACATTCTATGTATAAACGAATGTTGCTGACTAGATTACATCCACCCTTTTATAAAAACTCTCAGGAATTTGGGCAAATTAAACAGAACAGGGTAATGAATGAAGGGTTTGTCTTAATCGCATTAGATAAATTGTAATTAAATGGAGCTTACATTTATGAACACCCCCATATTTGATACACGTCAAAGAAACAGAAAATCTAAAATTTACTTGTACTGACAAAACTTCAGTCAATCAAACATTTTGAATTTGAAAATTCAAATATCTTGGTGATTTGGCAGTTACACCTTACAGCAAGTTAAGCAATACCAACTTTTTTTTCCAATAGTTATATAGAATTGAGAGCATTTCATACAATTCATGAAACTATAAACTATTGTCTACCCCCTAATATATTTTCAATTAATAAATATTTATCATTGTCTGATATGGTTCTTTGTTTTTAAAGATAAAGATCACTTGAGCAATCTTGTCCACCAAGAAAAAAATCAACAATGTGAAAGCGTAACAAAATATAACAACTGAAAACGAAGGTTTTTGTCTTTTAAATGTATGGCAAAAAATCTTAAAAGTAAGAGTAAATTAAACCATTTGGTATTCAAGTATCGCTATTTTCTTATTTGGTAAATTAAAGTATTCCGAGTAAGTATATCTATATATCTTTTTGTAATGTTTCTGAAAACTCAAGGTTTCTATGTTGAAAATGCATGTCATTGCATTTATTTGATGTCAGAAAGATACGAATTGATGACCACACGGTGTTATTCGTTATACAGGAGGTATTCTATATGTCGATCGAAACTTTGCTGGTGTTTTTTTTTTAAATATCAATTGTGAGTAATCTATTCATCGGACGTTTCTTGAATCTTTGATGTGGTAAAAAACACATTTCATTCAGAATGCCTCTATTATGGATTGAATTACAAGGCGATTGTATAACAAAACCGTTGTTCGATGTAGGGAACATTAATAACAATGTTTCTTATGTTCTATTTTACTTTTGTCAATTTGTATGTCAATACTCTTGATATAAAATGTATTCAGATGCACATTTTCAATTAATTTCAAAGACACTTTAACGTTGGCTGACACACATTGGAACTTTTCCATAAAAATGAATTGTGTTCGATATTTAATGAAACCATTGTGTTTATAAATTATGCAAAAAACAATTGTGGTAAAGTTTGGCAAAGTGTAATTGAATGACTTTTGTTTAATAAATGAATTATTATATAAAACAAGTTTTGATAGTTTCCGTAAAATACTCGAATTCTAAGTTTTAATGATGATGAGACCATGAAGCATCTGTATTGGACGTTATATTACAACAGTTAACATGAAAGCTTGAATGTGAATCATCCAAATTCCTACTAATGTTGTTTGTTGATGTGTTATATATTTAAGGAATGACTGTAATATTTTTTCTGTCTACGAAGAAATAACATAAAAAATGTGGTGCACACTGAATAACGCGCGTAGACAGAAAAAATATTACAGTCATTTCTTATAATTTAATTCTAAATTCCATTTTAAACCGTAGAAAACCATGAAAAACGTTGATGACGTCACGGTCACATTACTAAATTATGTCTATGGGCTCATAACAAAATAACGTCAGCCAATCAGAAGACGCGTTACATCCAAAATTAAATTATTTGTTTATATCGTTCATTATTTGTTCATACATTAGACCGTTAGTTTTCTCGTTTGAATTGTTTAATATTTGTCATTTCGGGGTCTTTTAGAGCTGAATTTACGGTGTGAACTTGACCTGAGGGCCGCACGGCGACCTATAGTCGTTAATTTCTGTTTCGTTTTGGTTGCTTATGGAGAGTTGTCTCATTGGCAATCATATAACATCTTTTGTTTATAAACACTTTTACATTGAACAGTGCCTTTATTTACCATAATGTATCCAATACTTTAATGAACCTTTCTTGTTGGTTTAATTTTAACGTAAATTTTACAGTTGAATCCTATGGAAACGCATATGGAACACCCCTTATGAAGTTATTTGTTGCTAATGAGTCGGAATTATTAGTTATGTTGTATGTTATGTATGGAAGCGCATATGGTACACCCCTTATAAAGTTATTTTGTTGCTAATAAGTCGGAATTATTAGTTATGTTGTATGTTATGAGCTGTAATCTAATCATCATGTGGAGTCAACTTTAAACCACTTTGTAACTTGTTTTTCAATATTTAGTTTGTTCATAGTATGGATGTAGCTTATTTACAATATGGTTTTTCCTCATTGTTGAATGTCGTGTAAGGTAACCAGTTTTTGTTCATAACCATGTACTTTTGTCTTTGGTCGATTACTGGCTCGTTGTCACGCACACAACACATCTTCTTATACGTATAGCAAGTTTGAAAACATAAGGTATGGAACGAATTTTCTTCATTTTTTGAAAACGTTATATTGATAAATGGTTATTAAAACTTTTGAACTAGAAATGAAAAAATCTGAAGAAGTTTACACATGAAAAAAACATATATTCGAAGTTTTTATCAAAGGGGTCTAAAACTTGCCATACGTTTACAGAAAATAGTTTTGTTTGAATAAAGATGAGCGATACTTTGTTGAAAACTTTAAGATATTAATGGGCTGAGAATTTATCGGAATGCACATATATGTGTAATAAATGCAATAAAAAAAAAAAAAATAAAAACTCAGATTATTAAGTAATTATTACAGGGTAAATTATACAATGGGGCGCAAAAAATAAAAAAAAAAAAAAACCAGCCAACTGGACCAAATTTGAGTAAATCCAAATAAAAGTGCATTCAAAGTTTTTTTTCTAGTCTACACTTCATCCAAGTGATATATTTGAAAAGAAAGTGATCAAGATCTCGTTAATCATTTGTTATTTAAAGAAAATGTATTTCCTTCCTTCGTATATCAATGTGTGTTTCCCTGTTTTTGATAAATTCGAGGTTTTTATTCTTAAAATGCATGTCATTGCATTTATTTGATTTCAAAGATACGATATTGAGTACCGAATGGTGTTCATTGTGTTTAAGTTTTTTTTTCTGTCAAAAATCGAAACTTTGAAGGTTTTTAAATTTAATTGTACTCAATTGAAGCTCCGTGAGACTATTTGGATGTTATTATTTTTTTTATTCCCCCGTACTAAATTAAACACAGGATTAAATGGCAATTGTATCACATCCCTATTGTTCGATGTGGGGAACATTTATAATAATTTTGTGTGTGTATTATCAAACTTTTGTCCTTTTTTATGTCAACAATTTTAACCGAAAATGTATTAATGTGCATATTTTCAATTAAATTTTAAACAAAAAACAAACAGAAACGTTGACTTACATAATTTAAATGTTAAAACATTTGAAATTAAGACTTCATTAATTTAAATGTTAGTGGCCATTCAAAGCAGCTAGCTTAAGTATGGCCTCGAGCATCACTGAAGAGACATTAATTGTCGAAATGTGTATCTGGTGCAGTAACATTGGTACGGTTAATGTTATTCTATTACAGTATACATGCAAAATTGTAAATGTGAAACATTAAACTCGTAACATCTATCATAGGTCATACAAATTCTTAAAATGTTCAAACAGTTTTGTTTTTATAAGGCTTTAAAATTCGAATACTTCCTGAGCTTTCAATTCTGAGGATGTTAGTTTAATGATCTTTCCATCAAATGTTTCATGCCTAATTTGATTATATTTTACTGCATTTCTTGATCAAAGAACTTAATTAAGACCGCACAGAGGCAAAACCTTCCACAACTAAATTATACTAAACTGTCTTGGATATAAACCTGAACTATTTTCAATCTCAGGTTATGTGCAAGTTAGCAGGTTATCAACCGGAAAATAATCAAACAAAGCCAGCTCAACAACACTTGCGACTTTGCCAAAGAATAATGCACCACTGGACGTTCAGGAACCAACAATCAGTAAATCCTATTATAGAAAATACCGTCTATTTATTATTTATAGAATTACATTCTTCGTTCGAATAACACTGTTGTAAAACCTTAAACGTAGTAAGTCATATATAACTAGATTGTAAATAACTTGTACTTGATTTGGCGTCCTAACGTTTTTGATCAATTGATAAATTGATTACCAGTAATTATTTAATTGATCAAGTTTCAATTTTGCCATCAATGCTACATTTTTAGGACAATTCGAGATGATGATCTATTGCGTCATGAAAGTATTGCCATTTCTATTTTAATTAAAACTAGCTATATATAGGTATTCCAACATCTTATTAGAATAACATTGAAAATAGTGATTCGAAAGACTATTTACAAAACAAGTATAACAATAATACTCAAAGGTATATTAAAAAAAGGGAAGTCTATAAAAACTAACGAAATTGAACGTTGGACTTTATCAACAATTTCAACGAATGGAAAACAACTGTAATGTTTCTGACCTGATGCATGCACAGTTGATCCACACGATGCAGCTGCTGACTTAATTTTAACCAAGAAAATGAATGGAGCAATCCCCATATACAGTCTAGCGATTGAAACGTTAAACACTGAAAATTTGAATTTTATGAATATTCAAAGATATTTCACTGCTATACAAAAAAAAAAAAAAAAAAAAAAATACGAATTGGTTATTGTCTAAGACAACTTCCAAGATTTGTGTTGCTTTTTTACAAAATTGGTGTAAATTGGGTAGTCGGCACAATTTTGATATTGTGACGTTTCATGTATTTGTTAGTGAAAAACGTTGAACAGATGCAAGTTAAAAAAACAATGATCGGTATTTCAGATGGATGCACATCATGGTTAATAATTTAGATATTTGCAGATGGTCTATATTTACTGGTCTTAAACCGTTTGAAAATTGACCGAATTCCATGAATGTTTACGAACACGTGTTGAAGGTCTTTTCATGATGTCACAATTACATGTATCTGATTTAATTGTGTAGTACGTTATACATGTTACAATTTGGAGTTTAGTATGGTGTTCATCATCACTGAACCAGTATATATTTGTTTAGGGGCCAGCTGAAGGACGCCTCCGGGTGCGAGAATTTCTCGTTGCATTGAAGACCTGTTGGTGACCTTCTGCTGTTGTCTGCTCTATGGTCGGGTTGTTGTCTCTTTGGTACATTTTCCATTTCCATTCTCAATTTTATTAGAAAATATAAGAACGTTTAAACTTGTTCAAGAACAATAAACAACAGATACATAATGATTTTTTCATAACATTTCAATTTTATTTTATTGTTTCAGGGAGAGAGGTAAAACATACCAAAGGCACATTCAAACTCGTCAGTCAAAAATAAACTGTCAACGCCATGGCTAAAAGTAAAACGACAAACATACAAATAAAAGTACTGTAAAAGCTCCTGTTAGAACAAACCCAGTAATAGGTCTAATTCGGAAAGTCGCATTCGGAAATGGTTGTGCATTACAGTTATGACATTGGGAACAGACAAATTAAAATCAGCTGCAAAACGAATATTCCATAACGGTCAATAAACTCGTGATAGCGTCCGTAAAACTAACGAAAGGATGATTTAAACTTAACCATTTTGAACTCAAGGAAATCATGAAAGGAAATACAAACATTTGCATATCGTATCAACTAGGAGATATATACTCTGTGTGCAGCCTTAGGTGGAATGTTGCTACATATAGAAATGGAAAATGAGGAAGCTGGAAAGATGTCTTATGCTTTTGAGTTTTTTAAACCAACCCTCACTGCCAATTTCTAGTTTTACGTCATGCTACGAGGCAGACTTAACTGCATACGTTGTATACTTTATTTATTGTTCGATAGGATATATGCGTATACCATAGTCACCAAAACCAAACCTTCATTTCTTTCTTCCTAAGAATTTCTTATATAAAATTAACCTCGTATGAATAAAGGAATAAGTTTGCCAAAAATAGTGGCACAGTTTGTGCCTATGAGAATACCGATTGTTTAAGAAAAAACGTCCTCCGAACGTCACAAATATGTTTGTAAAAATTACAAAATTATAGTCCGGTGGTATACGAAAATAAGATGACAAAAATATACTCTTGAGTTTGACAGTTGTAGATAATTGATTCTACCTTTCTTTGCAGTAAAACATTTCGGTGTCATCCACATATATTTCTGGTATTTCAAAGCACCATTATTTTTTATTTGGGTTTTTATAGAATATTTTGGTAACTTGAGGTTACATGGTTACTAAAGCTTGTACATAGTTAAAAAATTAGGTGAACATTTGATTGGTTAACTCCCAATGATGGTTATTTTCTTTTCTGCAATGTCAAAAGTACTGGACAGGATCAAAATTAACTCATGCCAATTTGGTTATTTTTTTATTTGAAACAAAGATAAATTCTGCAAAGTACTTTGAAAAGTCCAAATTTAACAAAGACTAATAGGGGAAAATACACCCGTTGTTTCTCATGAAATCTAGCATCTTGATAATGTAAGTTTCAGAGAATTGTTTGTTTGAATCAGCGTGAATCAGCGTGAACTTAGGAATTTCTCCTCCGTTAGACAAGACATTTGTCTCTACGATGGTCATGCTTTTAATGTTTATTATTTTGGAATGTGGAATACTTGTGTAAAGTGTAGAAAGGTCAAACGTTAATAATTTTTGAAACATGGAAGCGTCTTACATTGAATGTACTCTTCAAGATCTTTGAAATTTTTTCAGTCAAGTATATGTCTGACCTGACTTCCCTATTTTGCTTTTAATTCGGTAGAGAAATCGTTTCTTTTCATCCTGACTGATAGTATTGGATAGACGAAAGTCTACACAAACATTATGTAACAACATCCGGAAATCACGATCATTTGATGAAGATACTAAGTGGGAAATTAGAAATACAATCGTGTACTTCAGATAGGCTAGGAGATAACGTGTCAACTGTATAGCACCCGTCCACAGTTAAATATATTCGTTATGTATAATTAGTTAAACAAAATCACGCGTTCGTTACACAAATGCTGTTTTTCCGGGGAAATTTTGTCGGAACTATTATTTATACGACATGCACCCGTTTCAAGGGAAAACGGTACTATTTATTCTGCCATAGGCGACAATACTAACATTTTCTAATTTTAACACTTTTTATAATAAAAACCTTGATAAAACAGTTATGTGTGGTGTTAGTACTTTATTACTCTATTTTAAAAATTGAAGCCAAATAGTATCATGACCAATTTCCAACGGAGCTTGTTTATGTTATCCATGCCCACCGTCATTTTGCAGCAAAATTATAAAATTTTAAAAGCCTTTTCGATTAATTCTCTAGAAAATATTTCAATAGGTTTTAAAATTTATATTGTAAATATAAACACTGCAGTTATTCATAAATAAATAAAAAAATATATTGTACCCTTACATCCAATCACGGCGCTCCTAAATTGACTTCCTTCACCTGGCTTGGGTACACAAAAGGCCAACCTAACGCTAGGAAAATGTAATACTACCGTTTTCCCTCAAATGTCGATGAAATACATTAACTTTTGTAAAATTGGTGGGAGCTTTTATCAGTGATCAATTTTGTTTTAAATGCAGTTTAAATGTTTGACTTCCACTTAATTTAGAAAAATCGTACAACAAACTATACATCTTTAACTATGTAACTACAACATCATGAAGTAAAACTTCCCTTATTGTAGTAATTTGTCTGGATAAATCGTCAAGACGTAGACATAATATGACACTGTATACACAATTTATTGTGTCATGCTTCAGAATATAAAGTTTGTATTTTAACAGTGTTTACCAAATATACAATATTTACTAAGAAAATATACATGTAAAACAAAAATTGTCTTAGTTTTGTCTTTAATTCTTAAAGGTATTTTCCATCAGTCTTACATAATAAATAACATTGACAAAGCTTTGTTTTGTGTACTTTTCATTATAAATAAAACATATTTTTAATATATATTTTTTGATGATTATTGAATACTATTGAAGCAATAAAAACCAAAATGGACATACAATCAACTATCTAACAAACGGAAGTAATGCAATCATATAAATGTACTAAAATGTATTTATAAATTGGCCTAATATATAAGTAATGATAGACATGCAGTTTACTATACTTAGCCGTATATGGATAATTATCAGGTTTTGTCTATTTAATAACCAGACATTAAAGGTCACACTACGAGAAAGTAGTTATTTACAAGTGTTCGCATATATTCTTTAATTTACAAAGATGTACAAAATCTAAACACACAAAAAGTGGGAAAATAAAACAAGAACAATTAGCCAGAAGATATTGAAGGAAAAAATTATCTTATGTACAGGTCAGAGAATTCTATGAACAATTTTTAAAAAAGACAAATTTTCTTTCCGAAGATCACGGAAAAACAAAACATTAAGCAAAAAAACCTCCCGTAACACTTCATTTGAACTCGAGAATGGAAAAATTTAGATTATGTCCCACTTTTCGCTAACAACATATTCCAAACAAACAACGTGTGTTCCACTTACAGCTAATGCAGGAATGTTACTTAAACATAATTTATAAAGATAGTGATATTGTCGAAACGCACATTCTATATGTTAGTTCTTGTTCCCCTATGTGAACTGTCAGTATGCTCGTTTCAAGTAAAATCCGACTATATCGCAATTGGTCACATGAACGACTATTGAAATCGGGATATTAGTTATGACTAAAGGAATATGGTCATCTGTCACAGATATTCTGATATTCTATAACGATCAGTCAAAACGTGAATTCAGTAACAGTTTCTAAAAGATGGCTTAAACTGTACTAATAGGATTAGTTGGTTCTTTTGATTTCGTATAAGGAGTAGCTCTCAAAGGTGTATATAAAAATAATAGAATGTATCCATAGTACGCGGATTCCACACTCGCACTATCATTTTTCTATGTTCAATGAACCGTGAAATTTGGATCAAAGCTCTAATTTGGCATTAAAATTAGAAAGGTCATATCAAATATAAGGAACATGTACTAAGTTTCAAATTGTTTGGACTTCAACTCAGCAAAAAGTACCCTGCCAATAAACTTTAACCTGAAGTGGGAATAACGGATGAACTGATCCGGACGGACGGACGAACAAACATACGCACAGACCGAAACCACTACACAAGGTAAGATAGGATCAATTTGATCGAATTGATTGAATGTCGAGTTACTCTATTGTACTAGGTTATTTGTCTCCTCATAGTGCTTTTGACTTCCTCATCCAAAAACAATTCATTGATAATGAACACCTATGGTGTAAATAATACTTCGATTGAAAGTGAAACCACGTTTCCTACGCCAAGGATAAATAATATCATACTTGATAGTCTATCATTTTAATCCCATCCAACCTTTTGTAGTGTTAGCTTCAGTGTTTGCACTCGTTTCAAGTATCTCATAAAAAAATCTTTCAAGCAAAACATTTCCAATTTTACTAATATATAAACAATTATCAAGTACAGTTTTTCTTCCGTATGGTACATTTTCATCTTGATTGAACTGCTAATGAAATGTTATACTTATATAAAAAAGTGAACAAAAAAATTAAGGGTCAGTAATAAGTTTTAGAGAAAGCCAGTTGGCACCATTTGAAATGTTTTGCTTGAAAGATTTTTTATGAGATACTTGAAACGAGTGCAAACACTGAAGCTAACACTACAAAAGGTTGGATGGAATTAAAATGATAGACTATCAAGTTACTCTATTGTAGGCTATTTGTCTCCTCACAAGTACTATAGTCTGTTGTTGTCCTCATTCAAAAAAGTTAATACTAATGAACACCTATGTTGTAAATGATACTTCGATTGAAAGCGAAACCACGTTTCCTACGCCAAGGACAAATAATGTTTGATTTAAAATATTTCATGGCTGTCATAACTGATGCTTGCACGTAGTAATGAACAACAACATATTATTTAACAGATATAATGTTTTACTCAAAATCATGTTGTAAATACAATGAATGGGGTGTAAATAAAAAATAGATGTTGAAAATACGTCAAGACGACATACGTTGTAGTATATACATGTCAGCAATAGCTTTTCATTTGTTCGTCGGGTATTCCAAATAATGAACGTTATATCTCACGACGAATAACACACAATAATATTTTGTATTAATATACCTTACATATATTAGTACTGCAACTGACATCGAAAAAGACGCTTAGTTAACGAGTTTAATGGTCCGGAATAACACACGGCTGCAAATTGTTTTAAATGATACAATAATATCTATATTTTAATTTCCGTCGGGTCGTAAAAAGTTTCTATGGTCACATTTTTGTATTTTATCCCTTTAATGGGGGTACCCCTCAATCTACGGTTTTGGGTAGTTATCTTAAAATCCAAAAATATATTTTTTGGTTAAATTTCCCGCTATTTTCGTAAATATTTTCTATGCACATATCATCAAGGATCATCGGAACGATGAAGACATAAATATAATACCATCTCCAAGTAAAACTTTCAAACTTAAAGTTGGCTGTTTTTTAGATAGAAATTTAACGCGTTTTTCTTTGAAAACGAGCAAACATTCAAAAACAGTATTTGACATTTGAGAGGACAAAACATATTATTGCGATGAAAATTGTGTTGGGCAAATTCCAAACAATTTTGTTAAAAACTCAAAAATAAAAACATCATTTGTACCTTTTTTAATTACGGAAATTTCCTATCCGTCAATCAGCTCCACCATTTATTTTTTCCTGTACAATCAATTTGGTAGTTTCGATGTGATTATGTTTTTTTTTTTTTTTGGAGAAGTTAATTTATTTTTGAGTGATTTGAATATATATAGTAGTTCTTTCGTGTATTTTCTGTAAATAAGTTATATTTTTTTTAATAAAATTTTGACTTTATATAAAAGTTAACCAAATCCTTCGGATAAGAGGTTTTTCCGGATAATGACAATAGTTGACATTGTGTGAAAATACATTGTATGTCAATATTCAACCGCAGAGCAATTAATATGCATGCAAGTGGTCGGGGAAAAAGTACTATTGAAGTTTCGCAGAGATTTGGTTTGTGACAAGGTGATGCTAAAACCAACTTCTCTTGATATTCTGCTTTCCGTGGGCGAATCATCAGTGATGTTACGAGACTTGCACCAGAATGCAAAATCGGTGAGTCTTTAAATTAAATTGATTGATTGATTGTTGGTTGCTTAACGTCCAGTGGCAAATATTTCATGCATGTTCAGGACGAGAACAAGTTAACAATAAAACAAAAGGTACATGTAGGTTTTGTCATAATAGAGGCCATTCGGGATGATGATCGGGAAAAACCTAGACTGCCACTTGAAAATGATGGTATATTGGATTGGGACAGAAATTTTCCATTGCAACATGCCACTTACGGACCCCTTAAAGATTTGATGCAAGGTTTTTTAACCTGCAAAGAATGTGACACGAGGCATCGGAATTAACGTCCCCATTCTGACCGGACGTGACTGCGAATTTGATGCATCCCGCACAGCCAAACGGACGCCCCACTTCTTTTAATGCCGGTCGTGAGAAGACCAAGTGACCATATTGCGTTTCCCCAGTCACCCTTGGGGAACTTTAAATTAGAAACAACAGAAATCCATATATGTGATCAAACTGATCGACATGTATCCTGACAACCTGACACTTTTATACGATCTCGCGCTCAGTTTCGTCCTTGTAGTTGTGTAAAAAAAAAACTTTAAAAAAACCCAGAAAACTACGCAAAACTGAGTCTCTAAACGTGTTGACAGTCTTTGAAGTTGTGTTTATTAATGTGCGTAATCATTTATCCATGCATAACCAAGTACTTATTGAAGTCAACACCTGACCAATTAAGTAAAACAGTTACTAAAAAAATAAAATTTGAACTTGCTGTCAGTTCATAAATAACGATTGTTAGTAATGTGATTTGTTTTTCCATAAGAAAAAGCCTTTCTCATGTAGCACATCCTCTATATATACCGATCACTTTTACCCAAGATTGTCTCTGATGCTTACCAAACTGCTAAACTCCAGAACTAACTAGATATTGTGACACTTAGCTATTCAGACACAGTGGGGCCGAGGGATATGAACTATAGAGTTTAGCTCTGAACTCAATTTAGGGGATGCCATATCTGCTGCAGGAAAATTGAAGTTTATGTTAACTTAGGACTTTCAGAATTACACCAAGGTATGTCTGACAATATCAAGGATACATTAAAAGAAGAACAATTACTTCACCCTGCCACCAGTGCTCTTATGAGCTATGTCCTCGTTTTTGTATTTCTATGGAAATGATGCCCGCATAGCTTGTTAATAGATATAGGAAGATGTAGTATGAGTGCCAATGATACAACACACCATCCAAGTCACAATTTATAAAAGTAAAGCATTATAGGTCACGGTCCGGTCTTCAACACGGAGTCTAGGCTCAAAAGTTCATTTGTTAGTTAATTGAAGAAAAAATAACACAAAGGCGCTTCTGAACCGTATATTTTTCCTAAAGATAACAAAAATTCGAAAATGTATGACTGTTACAAAATCAATCGTTTCTGTAGCAACATTCGCCCTATTACATTTGGGATTGGCAGTGCAGATACATCATGCATATGCATATGGGAATATGGGTCACAAACATTGATCGAAACTTTGTACTCACATTTGTTTTGTGTTTCCTATGTAAAGGTAAGACTATATCTGACGAGTTTGACCGAATCATGACGGTATTTACGCTCCAGATAGCATTTGTACTCAAAAACTGTGTTTGCTTTGAATAAACTCTGTCCTGCGCCGAACTTGTTCTTATAAAAAAAGGGAAGTGTCTCGTAATGCTCCTACTGAATCCGCATATGATGACTAAGAGATTGATTTATGTCCCTATATTATGAATACTTGAGCTATTGTGTGTCGCTTTTAAAAGTTATATAAGGATCATGACTGATCTTGAATTACAACATTAGAAAATTGGCATTGCATTGTATAATTTTTCATCCTTTCCTTAAAAAATTAATGAGTTAACTTTTTACCAGAATTATCCCACTAAAAAAATGTTCATGCACTAAAACTGACTTTGTTTTACACTCAATTTTCTTTTAAACCTCTCATTCGCCTCGGGTGACTATAGTATATTTTGTGTTATAACTGCTCTGTCCAGACTTTGCAAATACACAATATGTATTTATCTATAACTAGATACTAATTTTTACAAAATACACAACCATTAGGTTTTTTTTTTCAAAGATAGAAAAAATATTGAAATAATTTGATAAACTGGTGTTTTATACTTTAGAAAATAATTCTGTAATATACTATAGTGAAACACTATACACAATATGAAAGTTTATGGATGTGAAAAGGTCAAGGCCACTTCTTCTTTTGCTATGTCTTAAATGGAAAAAAAAATACCCAAAAGGTTCCAAATAAACGCAATTTTGTAATGGCAGCTCTTCATATAAGTAGTCAAATTTATAGCCTATGCTTATGATTGAATCGTTTTTGTAGCATTCTATTGAATAAATATCAGAATATTTCTCCTTTTTGTCCTTGTGGTTGAAATATTGATATTTTTAGGTCTGACCTTTGACCTCAATTGCACAAAAGTGTGACCACTCTGGATTTTTACTTTTTCTTTTTGTACACGTTTTCCTCTTTCCATCGATATATAATTTAGGTGTGTGTTCTTCCGGACCATTAAAGTTTTAAAAAATGAATTCTTGTTACAGTACTACATTTCAAACAATTTTATTGGGTGAAATGTTATCACGTGACATGGAATAATTCAGTTCATTTTCATTCAATTGCAAGGAAGACCGAATAACCCTTAACATTTACACAAGCGGTGAATAACCCTATTATTCACCGGCGAATAACCTTTTGAGTTTGTTGATTTGTACTTGAGTTACCTCCCATGAAAATGACGTCACAGACGTAAATAAACAAAATGGCAGCGTTCACGTTACACTGGAAGCCCATCGAGAGACAATGAAATAAGGCAATGGACATGCATAGAGTTGAGAGTGTCAGCAGCCGATGATATCTCTTATAAACGGTCCTTTTCTGGGTCATCAATATTTTACAAAAATATTCTACTTTTGTTGTAAATTCAAGAAATTCGAACACAAATACCTGTGTTTGTTAACGTTATGTTAAAAATATAGCCTGCAAAAAGTAAGTAAGTGTTCGAAATGCCTTCCACTGTTAGTTCGGTATAATAAAACAATTGTGGCCCCTTAGAATCGATGAATATCCAAAATTGTCAACCCTTAAAAGTTACTTCACTTCGGGCTGGCCCTCATCGAAATAACCTTCTCGTGTTGACAATTTTAGATATTCACCTTTCAACGGGCCATAATTGTATAATATTTGATTTGGCTTACCAAAGTCACGAATTAGTCAACGGTTAACCGAATTTAGTAATATCTAAAAATATTGGTATTTTGTATCTTTTGAAACTGCCATTTTTTAAAAAGTTAAGTTGCCTTTTTGTGTCGTTGGGTTGTTGTCGTATTGATATATACCGCATATCTCCTTTTCGTCGTTATATATATTTAAACGTTCACAATAAGGTTCCTGAAAAAACTAAACCTCGTTATAAATGTTAAACTATATTGATATTAAAATTTTGAATTAAAGCTAAAAAATGATTTTACAAACAATTAAGGTATCATTTGAAGAAACATATTTTCTTACAAAAATATATGAAAAATGTATTGATATAAAATATCTTCATATTGTAATATTTTGTTATTGTAAAAAAAAAACGTGTTTCAGACATACGCTTAAATGAATGGGGATTATAAGATAAAGAATATTTATTAAATGAATGTTCGAAGCTCAATAGATTGTTAATTTGGGTTAATGGTTCACATAGATAAGAAAGGCACTATATCAAGCTATCTGATTTTGTGCATTTTTCCTTTGACATTTTTTGTGATAATTTTTCATATCATGCTACCCGCATGAGATGGAAAATTATCGCTAGCAACTAAGAAGGCACGTGGTGTTGCTAATGAAATTGACATGAAATTAACAACGTCGTCATAGGTAAAACAGCGATAAACAGATTATCATTGGTCATCTCACCTCGTTGCTTTTCACGTTGAGATGATTAACGATAGTCTATCATACTCGTCAATTTTTGTTCTCTCTGTCTGTTATGATTTAACAAATATGACCACTCATTAAATGCCGTGTCTGTTATATCAAAAGATATATGTGGCAAGCAGACGTGAAATGAAACAAAGGTTGCTACTCATTCTAGCAGAGTTGAACGTAAATGGTTTCTTTATTTATGTTATGTTCATTTGTCTTAATAGCTAAATACATATTTATTGATCCACCGTTTGTTTCGTTTGAGTGGTCTAGTGCTTATTTTATCTTGCACTTTTGATTAGCTGAGCTACAAATCAGTGCAATGTATGAAGCAACCAACTTTATATACAATATGCTTTAGCCGATTTAGAATGTTAACTTTCTATTAGAATACACTTTGCACATTTTTATGATATACACATTTGACACTGAAATAATTTTAAATTTTTTATTTAAATAATTGTGTTAAACATCTACATCCTCGAACTTAACAATACCATAATGTATGTATTAGATAACTTATCCTATATAGCAGTTACTGATATAATTTGCATATGTTACTGTCGTTATACCAGTATGAAAATTAATATTGTATTAATCATTTTATTTTTGGTTTTTCTGAACTATTATTTATATTTATTGGATTGATTAATTAATTTTTGGTGTTTTAACGCCACTTTTTATCACCGCTTTCAGACTATTTCGTGGCGGCCAGTTTTTATTGGTTGAGGAGGCCATAGTGTCCGAAAAAAAACCCACCGACCTTCAATAGGAAACTGAAAATCTTAGTCAATTAAGGTTGGAGTCGAGTGTATCTACATGCGCGGGGTTCGAACTCACAACCTCAGTGTTTATTGGTTAGTGATTTCAGTAGTACTACATAGATCACTCGTTCACCGAGGTCCCTATATGTACTTAATGGAGAAAAAGATATGGAAGATACCAAAGGGATACTGAAACGAATTAGTATATAATTAAGGGAGTTGGCTTCTCAGTTTCAAAATAATTAACTTTTCAAAACACTATCATATATTGATAGGGGATTAATCAAGGAATCAAAAGAGCAAAAAAAAATATAAAGGTCACCGTGCTTGTTTTCGAGATATTAGCCATTGAAATTGTGGGGTGGGAAGTGCTCTCTTGACTTTTGATAGCTTTATCAATGACAAGTTTAAGTCCTCCAAAACTAATAAAAAATAATTAAAATTTTATAAGGCTTTAACAGACAGCTTATCATTATACACGCAAAAGAATTATAAAAAGAATAATGGGGGTCAAGGGCATTCAAATGGATAAAACCAGAGGATTCCGAAAAGCTGACCAAAATTCCAAAACATGTTCAACAGTTTTACGTCCGCATGTATCTAAGCGATATATGGCAACGACGTTGATAGAAATATGTTCATCCACAAAAGAAATTAAAAAAACAACGTTTAGTTGCTGTGAATGAAAAATTTCATGGTGCAGAGAAGTCCAATGTTCACCTTGTTAACCTTAACATTAAAAGAACATTTTGTTTATCTAACAATGAACTTGGACATACACAAACCCTTCTTCTGGCACACAAAACAATCAAAGATCAAATATAATAAACATAATATGATAACTTGTAGATTAGTTAAGTGTAAACTTGTAGATCTTTGATAATCCAAAGTCAAAGAAAAAGAATTGAATAACTGAACTAAATACAAAATAAAGGTTTATATAATTATTAAAGACCGATTGTGTGTTAACCTCTAGGTGTCTCTTAGGTTTTATGTATCGCCGGGTTGGTTGCTTTCTTGTTGACAAATACTCAAAATCAAGACTTTATTTATTGTTGTAATAGTTAAGTTACGGCAATTATACAAAATCTCTTTTTTGGTTATTTTTTGTTTTTTTAAGTTTCTGTGTTTGTGTTGGCCCGGGGGAAAAAGGGGGTCCCGATATAGACTAATGAGTCTTTATATGGGTCTTTATTCACACCAAGAGAAAGAGAAACTGTGTTGATATACATAGCTTTTCTCCCTAAATTACAGTTTTATATGATTTTCTTAAAAGCAATACTGTTTTATTGTATCATTGATGTATATATGTTTTTAATTAAATCCTATTACAACTGATTAATAGAATATAATATAGAACACAAAACCGTAAAGTGCAGTGTTTTTATAAGGTTATATCGGCGCAGTTCAAAATACTAATTTTGCTACGTTTGAAGTGTTTTTTGTTTTTGTTTTTTTAACCACAAAGTAAAGTACGAGTCAAAAGAATAATACAGACAAAAGAACAAGATGACAGAAAACCATCTGTATAAACAAAGTTACTTACAGGGCTGAGGTTATGTCAACAAAAAAATTCATCAAATGAAACGAGAGTTAAAGTTACCACATAAAGACAAGTAGTCGGCAGTGTTTCCTTTTGATTTGAAACCAAATCGAGGGTTATACTTCCTCACGCATGCTTTGCATGAAAATTAAATTTCTTTGTTGTTGTATTAATATAGCGAATGATACTTGTGATTTACTTTATTTTCAAGCAAACGACATATTGCTCACCATAAGGATGTTTTCATTGACTTCAATTACCGGATTGTAAGAGTGGGTATTATGTTTAATAGTGTACTCGAAGTTAAAAGAGACAATTGCCTTTTTGTAATTATTTGAAAATCACAAAATTTTGAATAGACGTATCAATATAAACAGTTATAAAATCAGATCTCAATTTCTCTCTAAAATAAATGCCAGTCATGGAATTGGTTAAATACATGTACCTGATCACATCGAAATAAAAAAAGTATATAAGAATATATTCTGAGATAAACATAAAAAAATGATAACAAAGCTTACATATATGATTTGGATTATGATCCCTTAAAAATCTAACAAAGGAAGTTATATATGTTTTAGTCTTCCTAATTCAGATTTTCAGAAAAAAAATCCGTAAAAGACCATCATTTGCAAATACTGTAGCGATAATTCAAATTGCATATACATACATTGTACATAGTTAAAATTTGAAATGAAATAATGTGACATCTTAAAGTGGTCATTCGGCATAGTAGGTATAATTTTGTTGAACGTTTGCATATAACACAGGTAAAAAGTTAATTTATTTCAACACAAGTTAATAAATAAACCTAATCAACTGCTTACACACTTAGAAGGAGGCCTATATCAAAGACAGTCCGAGCTGTCTTTTTGGGGACGGTCTGAGTTTTCTCCGGGCTGACTTGTCTTGCACTCAAAGAAATACTGAAATGAAAACTAAAAAAAAAATAGAAAAATGTATGCTTACAATAATTTGTAGACAACAGTATTTTAAAACTTTGTTACAAAGTTATGAAACTGACATATTACTGACTGCGTATGACTATTCTTCACAACAAGTTGTTGATCAGCAGATAAATGGAGTTTTTCAAGATTCTGACTTATATTGCAATTCAGAAAAAGTTATTATTTTAGCATGCATCACTCTAACTTGTTGGACAACACTTCATTTGAAAACAGAGAAAACCAGTTTTTAGGTTGAAAATACAAAACATAAACCACAGTTTTGAAAACGGAACTTTTACTGAAGATAACATGATAGCGTTAAATCTGTAAGACACAAAATCAAGTATCTTTATAATGAATATCTTCATTTGTAAATCCATAGTTAATATTCGTGTGTTTAAAATGCAATTATTCCTAAACAAAATTGTTTAATCTGGTTTTGTTTCGTTATAAAATCGGATGATCGTATGGTAGGATTTCCCTGTACATATCACGTGTTTCTTGGTTCATCTTCGACGGGCATGCTTGACACAGAACGTTTGAAAAGCATCAAAACAAACATTTGAAGATCATACAAAACAAACAGACCAGACTAGAATAGCAGAGACTATAGGTCAGCTTTGTTAGTCAGGGACAACAGTGGTTTACCGATATCAAAATCTCAGAGTCTTATATAGAGGATACAAGTCAAGATATAAGATACCTGAGGGAATCACAATTTAGCAAAAATACCGTCACCTAATTCTATTTACCGCAGTTTTAAAATAATTGTATCAATTTAATCATACCAGAGCCAACACATTATACTAGATGGTGTCTGATAATCCACCATCGGCAAACCCGACCGAACAGAAGTAAACAATATAAAACAGTGTTTATTTTACAGGGAAAAATATATATCTATAACAGTTATAGCGTATAAAGCTTTGTATATTCTATACGTTAGCCTATGTGCTGCTGACTTTCGTGGTAAGTATTAATAACTGCGACTTTTGTGACATTAAAGAATTAGTATAACACATACTGTATCTATTTTGAAGAGAAAAAACACGTATTGTTTGTTATTCAACAATAGTTTTTGTTCTGAATACCCTATTCCTTTTGATGATTAAGAAAATCAATGTTGATTCATGTTGTTTAAGAAGTAAAATCATAAAAAATACTGAACTCCGAGGAAAATTCAAAACGGGAAGTCCCTATTCAAATGACAAAATCAAAGGTTCAAAAACATCAAACGAATGGATAAGAACTGTCATATTCCTGACTTGGTATGTTTACCTTTTACACATTAAGTCTCATGGATCATCATAGAACTTCCTATTTATCATATGATTTTGATAAATCTTTACAGCTTAGTATATGTTTTACGTGGATAACCAAAAATGTGCTGTCGTTTTTGCTTATTTTATTGCCGTTATCTTATGTTTTAAAGTTTCAATTTTGCTTCATTTGAAGGATACTCAAATTACAAAAATTTAAGTGCATCGGATTAAGCAACAGGTGTTTGTTGTACAGAAACAATATAGGTGTGCGAATATTTATATAGGTGTGCAATATTTGTTACGTTTAAAACATCTAAATCAAAGATTATTGAAGTACCACTTTGGATTTGAAAGTAATCTTGCGGAAAAACAGCAAGCTCTTCCTTAAACCATCTTTTGACGTCAAACCATAATTACATTTGCCATTCTGTTACAGATCAGTTGAACTTTTGGCGCGTTTTCTACCAGAAATATTCAAAGTAAATTTTGTAAATTTAAACCAATCCGTCTATTTTGTTTAAAATAGCCGCATTTTAATAAGTGTGTACTTTGCTACTGCACAGCAAATGATCTATCCTGAAGAAAGGTTGAGCTTAAGCTTCATAAACACCAAACATTTTCAACACAATGCAAAAATGCGAAAAAAGTAAACGAAGAATACCGACCATGAAAATAGCATTATTTAGTATCAAATAAATTTTAAAGTATCTATCAAAAAGGCTGACGGTGCACAGTGGGTTCATGACCACCTTGATGACTATATCTTATAAAAAATGTCATGTTTATCTACAATGTCCTTGAACATAAATGAATACCTAATTCTGACACACAAGTAGTTCAAAGATCATATTGAACAGATATGTTGTGATAACTAGAGGATTACGTGTCGGAATAGTGCAATATATCTCAAATCCGACGGAGAGTTTTGATAATCCAAATAAGTCAAATACAAACAATACAGAATATACAAACTGAAGGTCGTTGTTATCCATACTTGTCTTCAAAATATTTAAAAAGACTGGTATTGTACACTGTTGGTGAACTGCTGACCACATGATTATCAGGAGCTCAGCAGCCAGTACTTCGAATCTTACAGAATTAAAAACATGTCCCCACACTCAACCTTGCTAAATTTAGATAATTACTAAGGAACTGATTTTTACCTCACACAGTCAGTGTGAACCTTATGTAAGTTTTGTTATTTATTTTTATGGTTCCGGTTGGATATTTACTACCAACGATTTAGCATATTCATACATCCCTGGTTTTCCAATGTTTGGTAAATCCAGAAAAGCGTTTTTACAGAAAGACATTATTAAGGTGTTCTATTGAATTTCATTTTTATAAGATCGAAAAAATCTTCTATTGCCACTCTGCTTGCAAATTGAACCCGAACATATATATCCTGGTATCTTAGTTAATGGCTTCTCACTGCAGACCTTATATTAGTTTTAATGAAAATCTATTCGCTAGAGAATCACCAGACTTTTGTTACAAACTCATAGATTTACATTATAGATTTATAAGCAAGTTTTTTTTTTTTTTTTTTCAAATCTACACTATGGCGACTTTTCACTGACCAACAAAACATGGTTAGTATGTTTGAAACCAGTTTATAGGATACAAACAAGGTATTAAATAAAACTGGAAATCAACATCAAGTTAAGAAAACCTGAATTACTCATTACTGCTTTATTTCATGATGTTAGTTTGATTATTTGTTTAATTGATGTTACTATCATTTTTATCTTCTAAGCTGATTTAATTTGTTCATATTCAACCTAAACTTTATGATTTGCAATACCTTTTGTCATTCCAATATAATTTTTGACCAAGTTGAAAACATCTCAAATTAGATCTCAAGCAATTACGTGTCTTATATATTTTCCCTGCTATAATTGGATACGTGACTCTACTCACTAACAATTAAAGCTTAATGTAGGTATTGATCAATTGTCACTCGGTGGATGTAGCAAACAACATCTCACATTAACATTGTACTAGTACCTATTTATTTTGACTTTCTAAGGGTTGAAAAGAGTTTTAAATAATATTCAACTTGAAAATGTTTTTGCTGTAGATTAACCATTTACAAAAAATGAATGTCATTTCCTTAGTTTGCGTGTTACAGTATGTTCTTGTTATTTAGTATGTATAATTTTGAAATGATTTTTGTGCAAAACTTGCATGTCATTGCACTTATTAGATACAAGAAAGATAAAATGTTGATGGTCAAATGCTTGTGATTATATTTTTTGAATATCATTCTATGTTAAAATATTCCAAGGGTTTAAAATCAAATTGTAATTGATTGACACTACGTGATACTGTTTTTCCCAGATATGCAGAAATATTTTGAAATGTGTATTACTTGTTAAATTATTTTTCAAATATTTGTTAACAATGAAAGGTTTTGAAAATGAAACACCAAAATTGGGGTGTATATAACCTCACTTGATATTCAAATTCAATTATCTAATCAGCATTATATTTTTCCTTTTGCTAAATAAGAGTTAAAAATGAGATGTTAAGATAACATGTGAAAAAAGGTTTTTAAATGTAAACGAAAGTACCCCATGCAACTATTTTAATTAACCAAATTAATATTTATTGCTACTTAACCATGAAAATGTATGATAATTAGGATAGTTTACTAGTAGATTATAATCGTTGTAAGATCTTTTTACATGCATACATTTTGTACTTTTTCCTCATGAATTTAAAATCAAACTGAGATATAAAGGAAGGATATTGATACTATCACTAACATCTAAAACTCGGGTCAAATCTACCTGATTCATTGACACATATTTAATAAAGATATTGCATATTAAAATATCAAAGTAATACACAATAACTGTTAAAATTGTTTTAATATGTCAAAAATAGTTAAAGATGTTCAACACAAGCTAAATTCTGTATATGCATGTCCCAAACAAAAGCCTATAATCATGCCGCTGGTTGTCTAGTTTAATTATTTCTGATTATGTCAGTAATAAACGAAAGAACGGCGGAGCGTAGGTGTTCATAAATGAATAGAAGCTATTTTGTTTTACATATCCAGGCATAGTTACATTTGCAGGTATATTCACTTATGAATAGAGAAACGAAGGACAAACGCATAACATATATACTTCATACAGGTGCTGAATTCCAATCGAAATCTTGCTTATCCATGCTTAGAAAAGATATAAAAAGTAAAATCACGAAAATACCGAACTTCGAGGAACATTCAAAAAGAAAAGTCACTCATCAAATAGAAATATCAAAAGCTTAAACACATCAAACAAATGGATAACAAATGTAATATTCCTGACATGGTACAGGCATTCTGGATGTGGAAAATGGTGGATTAAACCTGGTTTTATAGCTAGATAAACCTCTCACAGAACTAACAGACATAATAGGTAAAATTGTCAAAAATAGAGGTACAGCAGTCAACATTGCGGTATATTCTTAATCCCTATAAAAACAAACAAATAAATTTACCAACGAATATTAATGATATAAGATCGATAACGAATTCCCCACAAAGACAATATATATTGTCAATATCTCACAAAGAAAACCACCGACAAGGTTTTTGACCTGTTATTTATCTGATAAACAACTGTAAATGAACATAAATAATTCACCTTCGAGATTTTGTTGGCTCATGCTTAGTAAGTTGGATTGAAAACCAGAAACAATACACTTGCAAAATACCATTTTATTGACGACTGTGAAATACACATATGTCCTTTTGATTTAGACATCTTTGTATCAACTATACAATTGGATTACTGGGAATGAGAGATACGGTATTATCAATTGTTGTTTCAACTACAAAACATATTTTAATTTGTATGTTAATACTTTAGGAACAAAGAGATTGCGGAAATTTCTTTTGATCAGCAAATGATTATAATGTATCTCAATAGCAGTAAAAATAATGAAGTATCATTGTAACAGATACCATTAAATTTCATACTAGTTAATACTATAGATTACAAGATTGTAATTCAAAGCTATCAATATAGAAATATAAGACTAAGAAAATAAAAAAAGATCAGGTAAAAAACGTAACGATGAAAACAAAATGAAATCGGAAACTTTGAATGAACGGTTATTTAAAACAATAGAATCATATTAGATGCGTCTTTTTCCGCAACTACCACTTATCGTATCCACAATGGTTAAAACAATTCAATTAATCCGATATACATTTTGATGCATATAATTAGAGTTGTACAAAATAGTTATAACCGAAGACTACATTTTTGTACATAACATGTCAAAAGAGAGACAAAAGATATCAGAGAGCCATTCAATAGCATAAACCAAAAATATACAGACATCACTATGGCTAAAAAAAATACCAACAAAAAAAACAATACCACACACCACAATATAGATACCTGCAGACTGATCGACACGAACCCCAACAAAACCTGGAGGTGATCATTGGTGCTAAAGAAGAGTAAAAAGTAAAATCACAAAAATACTGAACTCAGAGGAAAATCAATTCGGAAAGTCCATAATCACATGGAAAAATCAAACAACAAAACGCATCAAAAACGAATGGACAAGAACTGTCATATTCCTGACTTGGTACAGGATGTACATGTGTTGCACATATTAGAAACGTCTGCGAACCGGATATTCCCTAACTGCAAATCCACTCACGATGGCGTCTTTAAAACTTACAGATGAAGGATTTAATAAAGATATCTTCTTACGTTTATGTACCAATTGAGTTTAAAATTTGATTTTCATGTCTACCTTTAAGAATTGTTATAATACACTATACAATCTATTTTTACAGCAAAATTCTATGTGTCTGTGTAGGTTGCTGACTAGATTTCGCCCACCCATTCACAAAAACTGTCAGATATCTGTTCTAATTGAACGGAACAGTTTAATGCTAGTAGGGTTTGTCTTAATCTTATTAGATAAATTTTAATATAATGATACTGGGACAACCATTAACATCTTCATATACCAGATTAGAAATGATCGTTCCGAAGTAATTTAATGCTTGTACATAAACAGATGTTTTGCGGAGAGAGCTGGAATATGCCAAATGGATATGCAACTCTCTTTTCATACCGTTTTGAAAATCCAGTAATGGTTTTAAATCGCATTAATACTGTATAGTTTATCCCAGTTATATGTCTTTATTAATAGAAAAACAAAGAATAAACACATAACGTATATCTGATACAGGTCCGAATTCCTATTGAAATCTTGAAATCGCCCTAAGCTGATAGAATATGTAAATATATTTAACAAAAACTATAAATGACATAACATCGATAACGAATTCCCTATAATACAATATCCATCAAGGTATGAAAAAAGCCACCGACGAGGGTTCTGACCTGAGATAGTTATAGATAAATAGTTATAAGCTCGTTGACCATAAATAGTTCTTTATGGAGATAATGTTCGCTTTATATTAGTAAGTTGAAAGTGAGTGAATAAATACTCTTGCATAGTGTCTTTTAAGGCTTCTTTTTATGAATCCTGTGAACCCCATACATCAATATATTCATTTTTTTTATAAATAACAAAGCATAAATGGATTGTGGTATAATGGTAGCTATTAAAGCTATTGTAGCTAATCAAATGTTGCTGGCATAGCATAGTTTATATTACTTGTAAATATTGTCAATATGTATAGGACAAAAATGCCAGGCAATTTATTTTGATCACTAACGTATTATTCCTCAGTTATACTTTTATCAACCACAGATAAATGCCATTCTAATAGATCATATTATATTTCATAAATCAAAACAAAATAAAAAAAAGTTCAGGCTACAAACAAGACAAGACAGAGGAGAACAAAAACGTTAAATTAAAACAAAACTGAAATCTAAAACACCAATATGAGAGTCACCGAGAGGACGTCTCTCTCTGCATGCAGAACTTATCGCATCTACTGTGGTCGAAGCACATACAAGTGGCTAAAGAGGTAAATTCAATATGATTGAAGATGCATGTAACCAGAGAGGTTAAAGAAAGTGTAAGTGGAGAGCGCTAAAATATATTGTTGCGCAGGTCATTAAAAAATTCGATAAATTATATAAAAAAAGAAGATGTGGTATGATTGCCAATGAGACAACTATCCACAAAAGACCAAAATGACACAGACATTAACAACTATAGGTCACCGTACGGCCTTCAACAATGAACAAAGCCCATACCGCATAGTGAGCTATAAAAGGCCCCGATAAGACAATGTAAAACAATTCAAACGAGAAAACTAACGGCCTAATTTATGTAAAAAAAAAGTCCACTATAGGCAACCTTTAATTGTATTAATCGTAACAGTATTGTTATAGTTGTATCTAATATTTTGTATTGCTCTCTATCTTCAACATTGTTTACAGTACACGATGGGAGCTATTTTACTACGAAATTCTATGTTTCAGTAAAGGTTGCTGACCAGATGACATCCACCCATTCATAAAAACTGTCATGAATGTTTACAAATGGAACGGAACAGGGTAATAAATGAAGGGTTTGTCCTAATCTTATTTTATAAAATGTAATTAAAGGAAGCAGGCATTTATGAACACCCTCATATTTGATAAATGTCAAACAAACAGGAAATCTAAAATCTGCAAGTACTGACAAAACTTCAGTCATTCCAATATTTTAAATTTGAAAATTCAAGTCTCTTAGTATTAGTACTCTGGTAGTTACAACGAGTAGCACATATAGCAATAAAAGCTCTATTATATTGTTATATTAAATTAAATGCATTTCATACAATTATTGAAACTTGTACCTACCCCTTAGACTATTTGCACTTAATGAATATTTACTTGTGTCTGATATATTTCTCTGTTTTCAAAAGATAAAGTTCAGTTGAGCAATCTTGTCCACAAAGAAAAATAATTCTTATACCCTGGTAAAGCTCGAATGATAGTTTCATTGGCGAAGAAATTGTAATATTGACTCTCAATCGTTCTTAACTAGCCAAACGTTCTTCGGCATTGAGTATCAAATAATTTTTATTCGGGTTGGCTTTTCTAATGAAAGAAAATCAATCAAATTTATTAACCAGTATTCCTTCGAATGAGCTAGAAACTTTTATCTAAAGGGTGACAAATTTGAACGTATCGCCAGTCGACAGTGTCAGTCTCTATATTCATGACCTGAAAATGTATCAAAATGTAGAAACCTTGTAAATCATGATATTGCTAACTACTATTCTTAACATTAATTAAAGGGCAATGTGATAGTTGAAAAAAATGAAACAAATGAAAACGAAGGTTTTTGTCCTGGTAAAAGTATCATTTGGTATTTCAATATCGTTATATTCTTATTTAGTAAATTAAGGTGGTACCTAACACTACAGGGAGATAACTCTGTAAAGTCAGCTAAACGTTTTGATTAGGTTGTGTTGTAAAAGGAATATTAAGCTTCTGAATGATCAAAATTGGTGTTTGTTAAATTGCTATATAACCAGTGTAATTTTTCTGGCAAAACGGTTGGTTCAAAAAAATTTAAAGTTTTATATTTTTGTTAAAGTATTTACTTTGACTAAATTTTATGAAAATTAAACGAGCCAAATTAATTTTGTGAAAGTGTTGGGTACCACCTTAAAGTATGCCGAGTAAGTATATCTATATATATTGTTCTAATGTTTTCTGTAATCTCAAGGTTTTTATTTAGAAAATACTTGTCATTGTATTTATTTGATGTCAGAAAGATACGATATTGGTGACCACACAGTATCATTCATTATATAAAAGGTATTTAATGTGTCAATCAAAACTTTGCAGTTTTTTTTTTTTTTTTTCAATTTCAATTGTGAATAATGTATTCATCGTAAGTTTCTTGAAACTTTTGATGTGATACAAAACACTTTCATTCCGAAAGGCCTTTATTATGTATAGAATTAAAAGGTAATTGTATAACAAAACCGTTGTTCGATGTAGGGAACAGTAATAACAATGTTTCTTATGTTTTATTTTACTTTTTTCAATTTTTATGTCATACCCTTGACATAAAACGTATTCAGTTGCAAATTTACAATTAATTTCATAGACACTTTAACTTTGGCTGACACAAATTGGAACTGTTCTATAAAGTTGAATTGTGTTCGATGTTTAATGTAACCATTGTTTTATAAATTATGTCAAAGAAAGAAGTTGTGGTTTTGGCAAAGTGTTGATTGACTTTTGTATAAATGGAATTTAAAAAAATCCTAAATTTACAAAAGTTATTATAGTAATTTTTATTTGCGTTTCTTTAATAATGTTTTGTAGATTTCAATCAATATAAAATCCGGCTGAAAAATCTTATTCATAAAAGCCATGATTATTTCCAAATATTCAAGACTAACCTGATGAAATAGTCAAAAATATTTCTGGACCTGGTATCGCCTACTTTAGAATATTGGTTTTCTTTTACATTGAAGGTCATTTATGGTGAACCTATATTATTAGTTACATGTTGTGTTAGTGACCTAATACGAGATACCTGGGGTTATTAAATTCTATATCGGGTGAGAGCGAAGCTCGAATCCCACTATGGAATTTATTGACCCCATATATCTCGTATTAGGTCATCAGCACACGGTATAACGAATTTATCTATCCGACTATCTACACATGTGGTATTTTGACTAGCGGCATATCAAAATGATCAAGTCTTCAATATTTAGTATTTAGATTCTTTACTTCCATTTATCTATACAGAAAACAAATGCCAACAATAACAACTTTTTATCTTTAAATTTGTTGTACGAATTTATTTCAATCGTTTATTACATGTATTTATTTCTTCGTCTGTTGAATCCTTTCAGATTTCTTTTTTTGTTTTGAAAAGGAAGTAACTCCGTAATTCCAACAGTAACAAATTTTTAGCTTTAATTTTGCTTCATGAACTTATTTCAACCATTCATCGTCAATTTCTTCGTCTGTGGATTCCTTTAAGATTTTTGCGCAACACCGTGTTGTTTTTATAAAGGGTTGTAGCATCTTTTTTTGTTTTGAACGGGAAGTAACTCCTTACTAACCCCATATGGTTGCTAACCCTATATGGTAACTAACAATGTATGTGTAATGTCACCCTATATCAAATATACATTACCAAGGTTACCAATTCAACACTGTAATAAGATCATTGAATATTGTTTTTATTCGTATAAATATTGATTTTGTTATCAGTAAATTAAAAGCAAACTAAATATTACTTAAGTATAGTATGCATATAAATACACATTTATGGATCTACAATCTGTCGATACCTGTAACTTGGCATTGCACAAGGTCATTATTTTTTTCTTTGACTGTTTATCACGTCGCAACACTAAATCCACTGGATGTTGGATGTGTACGGATTGATTATTTAGTTTTAGATGCATGATTTTTTTTTATTAGTTATTAGTGGTTACAACATTAACGGTACCAATTTTCTGCACCAGATGCGCATTTCGACAAAACATGTCTCTTCAGTGATGCTCGTGGCCAAAATATATAAAATCTAAAGTTTATATAAAAGATGTAGAGCTATAATCCAAAAGTTCCAAAAAAGTATAGCCAAATCCGTGAAAGGAATCAGAGCTTTGCATGAGGGAGATACATTCCTTAATTTATAATAATTTTTAACATTTGTAACAGCAAATTTAATAACACAAAACATCTGTATTTTCATGCCAGTACCGGAGTACTGGCTACTGGCTTTGAACTAGCTATCAGATAACTGCGAGAACTCTCAGATCTGTTCCTGGTGTCTTTTGTTGTCGGGATGTACAAGTACCCGGCCATGTCCACTTGTATTTTTAGTCCATCTGATGAGTAAAGCCTTTTTCAACTGATTTTCATAGTTCGTTCTTATGTTGTACTGTTATACCACTGTCCCAGTTTAGGGGAGGGTTGGGATCCCGCTAACATGTTTAACCCCGCCACATTATTTATGTATGTGCCTGTCCCAAGTCAGGAGCCTGTAATCCAGTTGTTGTCGTTTGTTTACGTGTTACATATTTGTTTTTCGTTCATTTTTTTATATAAATAAGTTCGTTAGTTTTCTAGTTTGAATTGTTTTAGATTGTCATATCGGAGCCTTTGATAACTGACTATGCGGTATGGGCTTTGCTCATTGTTGAAGGCCATACGATGACCTATAGTAATTTTGTTAATGTCTGTGTCATTTTGGTCTCTTGTGGACAGTTGTATCATTGGCAATCATACGACATCTTCTTTTTTATAATTACCACGTGTTGTCAATTAATCAACCATAGCCCCATAAATGTATTGGAGGTAAGATAAATGTTCATATATCATTGTTCCTTTGTCTTTAGCGGATTACTGTCTCATTGTCACGCAAAATACATTTCCTTAGTCTTTTTTTAAATTAGAAATCTTTCGAACTAAAAAATAAAGATTCTATTGAAGTTTGCACGTAGTTTCATTTACTGGAAGCTATTATCAAAGGGGCCTAAAGTTGCCAAACAGTTACAGACAAAGATTTTTGTTTGCAGAAGGTTTAACGTTATTCTGTTTAAAACTCCTAGACACAAACGGACTGATAATTGGTCGAAATGCACATATATGTGTTACAAATGCAATAAATAAGGAAAAACAAATTAAAAGTGAAATTATTAAGTAATGATTACAGAGTAAATTATACAATGTGGAACCAAACAAAATCCAACAGCAAACTGGACCAAGTTTAAATAGATCCAAATAAAAGTGCATTCAAAGTTTCGTTCTAGTCTACACTTCATCCAAGTAATATATTATGAATAGAAATGAATTAAGATCTCTTTAATCATTTGTTATTTTAAAGAAAATGTATTTCCTTCGTTCTTATATCAATGTGTGTTTCCTTTGATAAATAGGTTTTTATTCTTAATATGCATGTCATTGTATTTATTTGATTTCAGAGCGATACAATATTGAGTACTGCATGGTGTTCATTGTGTTTAAGTTTTTTGTTGTATGTCAACAATCGAAACTTTGAAGGTTTTCAAATTTAATTGTACTCATTTGAAGCTCCGTGAGACTATTTAGATATGTTTTTTTTTTTTTTAATTCCTTGGACTTAATTAAAGACAGGATTAAATGGCAATTGTATCACATCCCAATTGTTCGATGAGGGGAACATTTATAACAATTTTGTCTGTGTTTTATCGTACTTTTGTCGTTTTTTATGTCAACAATTTTAAACGAAAATCTATTCAGGTGCATATTTTCATTTAAATTTTAAACAAAAAAAAAAAAAAACAAACAGAAACGTTGACTGACATAATTTAAATTTAAACTTTTGAAATTTTATACTTCATTATTTTAAATAATATGGTAATGTCATCACAAACCATATAAATTTTGAAATAGAAAGTTTTTATATAGAATAATTTTTCTATGAGTATCGCTCGTCTATAAACTGCTACTTTCTTGTTTCAGAATTATATCCGTAATTCTAATATTTATAATTATAAGAAAAACGTCTCACAAATAAGATGAACACTGTATCTAATTACTGTATGGCCGGGAACATCACTGAAGAAACATTAATTGTTAAAACATGCAAAATTGTAATGTTAAACATCAAACGCATGACATCTATCATAGGTTATACAAATTCTTAAAATTTCAAACAGTTTGTTATTTATAAGGCTTTAAAATGCTGAATTTGAAAACAATTCCTGAGCTTTCAATCGTGAGGATATTAGTTTGATGATCTTTACATCAAATGAAACATGTCTAATTTGATTATACTGTACTGCATTTCTTGATCAAAGAACTTAAGACCAAACATTGTCAAAACCTTGCACAACTTAATAAATACTATAGAAACCTGAAGTTTTTTCAATCTTAGGTTATCTGCAAGTTAGCAGGTCATTTCTGGAAAGTAATCAAACACAGACACTGCAACACCACTTGCTTGTCCATTCGTTTGATGTGTTTTATCATTTGATTTTGCCATTTGATAAAAGTCTTTCCGTTTTTGAATTTTCTTTGGAGTTCAGTATTTTTGTGATTTTAGTTTTTGCTACTGTTCCAAAGACATATACATTGAACATAGACATGCACGAATAACACTCCACTGGACGTTCAGGAACCAAAACTCACAATCAACCCTACTATGGTAAATAACGTTTATCTATTATTCATAGAATTTCATTCTTCGTTCAAATAATATTGTTGTAAAACCTAACTATAAACTAAGTAAAATTAATCATATATAACTAGATTGTAAATTATTCTACTTGATTGGCCTCTCAACTTTTTATAGCATTTATTAAATTGAATACCAGTAATTATTTAATTGATTTCAACTTTTGACATCAATGTTACATGTTTAGGACAATTCGAGATGATAATATATTGGGCCCTGAAAGCATTATCATTCCTATTTTAAATAGGTATTCCAACATCGTATTAGAATAACATTAAAAACAGTGATTCGAAAGACTATTAACAAAAATAGTATAACAATAATACCAAACTCAAATGTATATTCAAAACGTGGATGTCTATAACAACTAACAAAAGTGAACGTTGGACTTGAGCAACCCGCCCAACGAATGGCAAACAACTGTGATATTCCTGACTAGATACATTCAAAGTTGGTCTTCACGATGCAACTGCTGTTTTAATCTTAAACAAGACAAGGAATGGAGCAATCTCCAAATAAGCGATTGACACATTAAACACTAGTTGTGTGAGTATTATGAAGATTCACAGAATTATTAATTTTTAAAAAATAGCATATATTGAAACTTGCTGCAAAAATGGGCACAAAAACAAATGTTGACAAATAACGTAAGTGAACACGTGCAAGATTTGTTTAATCTATTTAAAACCTTCATTTATTCAAGTAACGGACAAAATGTGTAATGTTGAGTTTATTTTGTAGCTGTATCCCAATTCATTATATAGTTTCACAAAAGTTTGAATCGATACGGTTTCATAGAAGAACAAATTTGATCTGAAATCCAAACGATCCAAGATTCAGGAAGAGTTCTAAAACTGCTGCTCAGTTTCAAAATAAATAAATTTCCGTAAAAAAAGTATTGAAAAGGGATCAACTGAGGAATCAAAAGAGCAAACAAAATATAGGGGTTCATGTGCTTGTTTTAGAGATATTAGCCATTGAAATTTTGGCGGAAAAATGTTCTCTCTTGACTTTTCATAGCTTCATCATTGACCAGCTAAAGTTCTAAAAAACTATTAAAAAATAAATAAGATTTTATAAGACTTTTACAAATGGCTTATAATTATACATGTAAAAAAAATTTATAAAAAGAAAAATGGGGGCCATGGGCAAATGTTTTTAAGGCATTCAAATTGATAAAACCAGAGGATTTCGAAAATCTGTCAAAAATTCCAAAACATGACAAGCAAACATCCTTAATTTTTAGAACAATTTTACAAATGAGCATGTTAATAATAAAATGAAAGAAGTATGTAAATGCCGCATATTTTAATTGCTCATTTTTAAAAGTCAACTTTTTTAACCTGTATTATCTTATGTTTTATGCTTATCTTGAAATAGCTATGTCGGAAGACGTGTAACATGATAAATGATTAAATACGAATTGGTTTGTATCTAAGAAAACTTACAAGATTTACGTTCCTTTTTTTAAAAAAATGGGTGCAAATCTGGTATTCGGTGCATTTTAAACAGTGTGACGTTTCATTTATTTCTTAGTTGAAAACATTGAACAGATGCAAGTTAAAAATAAATTTAGCAGTATTTCAGATAGATGAACATCATGTTTAATATATATAATCATTTAGATATCTGCAGATGTTCTATATTTACTGGTTTCAAAACGTTTTGAAAATAGACCGAATTCGATGTATATTTACGAACACGTGTTGAAGGGCTTTCCAGGATGTCACAATTACATGTATCTGTTTTAATTGTGTAGTACGTTAACCTATACATTATTAGAAAAAATAAGAACGTCTAACCTACTTCAAGAACAATAAACAAAGCATGCATAATGATTTTTACATATAATTTCATATGTTGTTTTATATGACATGTATCAAGGAGAGATGTTAAAGCTACCAAAGGTTCATTCAAACTTGTCAGTCGAAAATAAACTGACAACGCCATGGCTAAAAAAGAAACAAACAAACATACAAATAAAAGTACACAGAACACAACTTACTTCAACTGAAGACTAACTACAAACACTTGGGGTGATCTCAAGTGTCTGGGAAGAAAGGCCTATCATGCTATACATGGGGCATCCGTAGAGTTGATCATGTTAGAACAGACCCAGTAATAGGTCTAATTCGGTAAGTCGCATTCGGAAAAGGTGATGGCATTGTAGTTACGCATTGGGAACATAAACATTAATATCAGCTGTGAAACTAATATTCCATAACGGTCAACCAACTCGTGATAGCGTCAGTAAAACTTACGAAAGGATGATTTCAACTTAACCACTTTGAACTCTTATCAAGGAAATCATGATAGGAAATATAAGCATTTGCATATCGAATCAACTAGGAGTTATATACTCTTTATACATCCTTAGCTGGAATGTTGCTACATAGAAATGGAAAATATGGAAACTGGAATCATGTCTTATGGTTTAAAGTTTTTTAAGCCGACCATCACCGTCAATTTCTAGTTCTAAGTCAAGATATGAGGCAGACTAAACTGCATCTGTTGTATACTTTACTTGAAGTTCGATGGGTTTATGCGTATAACATAGTCATCAAAACAAAACCTTCTTTTCTTTCTCCCTAAGAAGTTCTTCTATAAAATGAGCTTCGTATGAATAAAGGAATAATTCAGAAAAAATAAGGGCAAAATATGTGCCAATGGGAATGCCGATTGTTTAAAAAAAGATATGTTGGTGAAATCACCAAATCATAGTCCGTTTGCATACGAAAATAGGTTGAAAAAAATATTTCCTTAAATTTGACAGTTGTAGATAATTATTTCTTATTTCATTGCAGTATAACATTTCTGGTTCATAAACATATATTTCGGGTATTTCAAAGCACTATTATTTTGTTATTTTGGGTATTTTATAGAATATTTTGGAAACTTGAGGTTACATCATTACTTAAGTTTGTACAGTTTAAACAAGAGGTGAAAATTTGGATGGTTAACCTCCAGTGATGGGTTTTTTTTTTTCTTATATGCAATGAATTGTTATGATAAGTTTTGTCAATAGTACTTGAAATGACACATGTTAAGTATTTATTTTTATTTAAAACAAAGATAATTTTTTGAAAAGTGTACATATTTTACTGAATATATGATGTTTTATTTCAAATGATAGCTTATGAAAACAGAAGAATTTTCAAAAGAAAAGCTATATGAAAGCTTAGTTGGGACATTTATGGCAATTCAAAGTTACAACTGTTCACCTTTAGTATGACAATGACTATAAAATATCTATAAAAAACTGTAAGATCGATTTTTCATTACAACATTAAAGTGGACGAAAATAATATAGAATTGTAAGTAAATTTTATCTTACCACTTTGCACTTTCACATTTTGACTTTTAACAGTTTGTTCAAAATTCTGACTAATTTTGCAGTTTGGTTGGATACAACAAATTGCAATTCGGTCAGAATTTTGAATGGGTTGCAATAGTTGGAGAGCAACACTAACAGTCAAGTTAACAGTCATAACTTTTGAAAATGGAAGAGTCTTCGATTGCATGTTCTTTAAAAGATTTAAGGATTTTTTTCAGTCAAGTATATGTCTGACCATACTCCCCTATTGGGTTTTTTATTCAGTAGAGAAATCGTTTCTTTTCATCCTGAATGATAGTGTTGGATAGACTAAAGTCTATACAAAAGTTATCTAACGACATACGGAAATCACGATCATTTGATGATGATACCAAGTGGAAAATTAGAAATACAATCGTGTACTTCAGATAGGCTTCGAGATAACGTGTCACCTGCATAGCACCCGATCACAGTTAAATATATTCGTTATGTATAATTATTTAAACAAAATCACCTGATCGTTACACAAATGCTGTTTTTACCGGGAAATTTTGTCGGAATTGTATTATTTATAACATGCACCCGTTTCAAATGGCAATATAATTCATTAACTTTTGTAAAATTAGATTTGGTGGGAGCTTTTATCAGTGATCAATTTTGTTTTTAATGCACTTTAAATATTTGACTTCCACTTAATTTAGAAAAATCGTACAACAAACTATACACCGCTAACCAGGTTACTACACCATCATAAAGTGAAACTTCCCTAATTATAGCAATTTGTCTGGATACATCGTCAAGACGTAGACATAAAATGACACTGTTTACACAATTCATTTGTCTTGCTTAATAAAATAAAGTTTGTATTTTAACAGTGTTCATCAAATATACAATGTTTACCTATAAAATATGCATACAAAAAAAATTATCTTAGTTCTGTCTTTTTATTTTTAAAGGATATTACATCGGTATTACGTAATAAATGATATCAACAAACGCTAGGTGAAAGCTTTGTTTTATGCACATTCCATCATAAATAAAACATATTTTTAATATATATTTTATTACGATTTTTAAATATTAGGGAAGCAATAAAAACCAAAAAGGATATACTATCAACTATCGACCAAACGGAGGTAATAAAATCATATAAATGTACTTAAATGTATTTATAGATTGACTTAATATAAAGCTTATGATAGACATGCAGTTTACTATACTTAACCGTATATGAATAATAAGCAGGCTTTTCGATAAACCAGCCATTAAAGGTCAAACTACTAGAAAGCAGACAATTACAAATGTTCGCGTATATTCTATTCTGTACAAAGATACATACTAGGGCAAGCTTCATAAGACCCAATTAAACAAAATGTGGGAAAATAAAACAAGAACAATAAGTCGGTATATATTAAAGGAAAATAAATAATCTTAAGTAGAAGGTCAAAGAACGCTATGAACAAGGAAAAAAATTTCTTTTCAAAAATCACGGAAAACTTAAAGTCAAGCAACAAAAACTCCTTTAAAACAACATATGGCCTCATAACTCAGTTCAAATTCTCGCTAACATCGGGTTCCAAACAAATCAAATTAGTATTGCTAACATTATGTAAATGTTGAGAAACAAGGGGATTGATATCATACTCGATACAAAACAATAACATACCCATGGTTCTATTTGACTTACACCTGTCTAACAATCAAAACCGTCATGATAGTGTTCGTTCAGATTTTTTGGAAAGATTTCAAATTTTCAAATATAAACACCCAGTGAAAAGCTTCATTCTCAGAAGCAATGAATAGAAACAAATAAGCTCTGAAATGTCGAATCCGCTTGCAGACGAGTGCTGCATGTGCACACGGTGTCGTAATGTTGCTTTATTTGAAGTTAACAGCGGGGAAATACAACTTTCATATATTCTAAACTAGTTATCAAATGACATGTGCTGTCATTATCTAGGTGTATATAAGTGGCGACAGTAGCATGCCGATATATAAAATCGTAAATCCATTTTCGATATACACGTCAAGATAATACAAAAATACTAAGGGAATCGGATGAACTTTTAATAGAGCGAGACATGGCAAGGATTTTCTGTTATGCATCATTGACTAAAAAAAATAGTTTAAGAAAATGACACAAAAAAGGAATAGAAAAAAATCGAAAAATTTACAAAGTAAACGATTATTATTGTATTTCTATGTATAACACATGTATATCGTAAGTAGAGACACAGAAACGTTATACTAAGCAACATATTGGTGATGGTGATTGTAAAAGTAAGGCGAAAGATACCAAAGGGAATTGAAACTCAGAAGTTAAAAATAGGCTGAATTTCCATGAGGATATAAGGCGGTGGAGACCAAACGATAAACAACATGAACCCCACCAAAAACTTGAGGTGATATCGACTGCTATAGAAGGGTAAACAGGTTATGTTCTACATATTACATCCTATATGTCGCTTATGTGAACACAAACCCTTGATAAGTCTAATTTGGTTGGTCATATTTGTACCTTTCCGGAGCACCTGAAACCACCCCCAGTTTTTGGTGGGGTTCGTGTTGCTTAGTCTTTACTTTTCTGTGATGTGGCTTATGTACTAATATTTGTCTGTTTGTCGTTTTCCTTTTTAGCCATGGCGTTGTCACTTTATTTTCGATCTATGAGTTTGACTGTCCCTCTGGTATCTTTCGTCCCTCTTTTGTTGAAAGAAGAGAACGGGATTGCAGTAACGACGACTGAAACATATCTTTGGTTTTCTGTGATACAGAAAATCCATATAGTCCGGCGGCTACAAGCATTTTTCAGACGAATTGTACACATCCTGCTACAAGCATGACATTTGGCATAGAACTTCCTCAGCTATTACTCTTTTATTTCAGATAGGGAGGCATTTGAAAAAAATGTCTCACTTCCGGTAAAATCCAAAATGGCGGACTCCATACTTAAATCAGCCCAATATCAAAGGCTAGTATTTGAAAAGGTGTTATTATCATGCTACAACCATAATATTTGGTAAAAATCTTTGTTTTATACTACTTTTGAAATATTATATTGTTTAGATGTCTGCAAAAGTCCTACTTCCGGTTAATTCCAACATGGCGGACATTGTACTAAAATAAGCTTATTTTTTAGGGAGGGTAATTGAAATGTGCTTAAACGTATTGCTACTATCATTACATTGTGCAGGAACCTTTCTTTAGTGCCTCTAATGGATACAATGTATAAAATATCTGTCTTCAAAACCCCTACTTCCGGTGATATTCAAAATGGCGGACATAGAAATATCAATTCATTATTTAAATATTCAACTTTTTTCAAAATGTAAAGAAAATGTTGTTTTTTGTGCTGGTCATTAATATTTTAGCTTTAGGTTATCCTCAAAACCCCTAATTCTATTCTGTTGTAAATGTTTAGATACAAAGTTGACACTTCCGGTAAAAAATATGGCGTAAATTTCAAAGATGAGTACTCAATCCATTTCTTCGATGAAGAGTTTTGGATAGATTGATTAAAAAAAAATCAATATAATACTAAAACATTTTTTAAATTACTACTATTTGGCAAAAAATACATGTTTATACACAGTCCCTACCACATGCACACAAAGCAGTGCACTGGGGATCCGATTTTCCACATTAACAACGACCGAGACATCCTTTCTTACATCCACAATGTACAAGCTTTTGACAAAATGATGAGGCCTCAGAAAGAGTTTTTTTAAAAGGAATCCTCTTTGTCCCTTCGCCATCCATTAGCGCCTGGACTAGGTAGCATGAGAGCCAATCCAATGCTCATCCCCCTAAACATCTTCCCCAGTATATTGCACGTTTTACATCCTGGAAAAAAGTAGACCAAGTTGAGGAAATAGCCTCAATTAGCCTTCCCTTTTGTGCAAATAGTTATTTTCTTGCTTCGTTAACCATGTTAGTCCCATCTGATAAGTTTGTGCGATCTTACAGTAAAACCCCGGTAAGTTCGGTTGATCAATCATCATTCTTTATGTTAAAGACACATCTTCAAATGCAATCAATGACTCCCACGCAGTCGTTTTTCTTTCCAAGCAAAGAGAGAACCGTGTCACAACCGGTAAAGGCATTGATAACAATAAGTATGTGTGATCACTTATTGCCTAGTACATTTGAAAGACCATTGATAGACAGTAATCCAAAGTGTTTTGCCTTCCCAAACACAATCCATAATTCGTCTACCCCTATGTCACGGAATAGCGAAACAGTAATGACAGCATCATCGATCAGTAACGACTGTTCGAATCATGACTCGTTTAAGTTCGTGTTTCACTGCATCAGACACATGCACCATGATTCTAGTGTCAGCCTCTTAATGTGAACATGGTGCTAAATTTGAAATACATCACGTGGTAGATAACACTGAAAATCCTGAGCATTTGTTGCTACAACTACCATACTCATAAAAAAATTCATCCATTCTTGTTACAGTTTCAAGGTATTTTATTAAGGTAAGGACATAATAATAAGCATACTCGTTAGGAAACACCTTGAAACTGTAACAATAGTGGGTGTAGTCTTGGATGTGTACATAGACAATACTGGTAGTTTGAAGGCTGCTACAAGAAGCAAAAGCTACATTTTGGGGAAAGAGAGTACACAAACGAATCCAAGGTCAAAACAAATTCCTCAAAATTGACAAAGTGTTCTGAGAGATGACGACAATAAGAAAGAAATTTTTAGTTTTCATTCACAGCAGCTTGCTCAATAAAATTTTGAGGAAAAGGTAGTTGTAGCAACAAATGCTCAGGATGTTCAGTGTTATCCACCACTTGATGATGTTTCAAGTTTAGCACCATCGAACAGTCGATACTGATGTCATTGCTGTTTCGCTATTCCGTGACATAGGGGCAGACGAACTTTGGTTTGCATTTGGAAGTGGGAAAAACTTTAGATATATATCTATACATGACCTTTCAAATGCACTAGGCATTGAGAGATTACACGTTTGCTGGAAAAAAGAACTACGTTGGTGACATGAATGGCGTTTGAAGATGTGACTTAAGCATATGAGTACAAAGCAAGAAAACATGCGTTTTGGGGAGAGGAAAGACTTATTGAGGCTATTCCCACGACTCGGTCTAGTATTTTTCAGCATGTAAAGCGTGCAATATACCATGGCGGCTATGAATGAGTAACAAACTTGGAATTCCTATGCTAACTAGTCCAGACGCTTATGAATGGCGAAGGAACAAATATGATCCATGGGAGCCCTTTTGAACTCTTAGTGAGGCCTCTTCATCTTATCAGGAGCTTGTACATTATGGACGTAAGAAACAATACCAGTCTTAGTAAATGTGGAAAATCAGCTCTCCGATTGTGAATAAACAAGTATTTGCGGGCTAACGAGTATGCTGATTGGGTATTATGTCCTTACCTCAATAAAATACCTTGAAACTTTAACACGCGTGGATGAGTTCTCGGATGCGTATGGTAGTTGTAGCAACAAATGTTCAGGATATTCTATCTTATCCACCACGTTATGTATTTCAAGTTTAGCACTATGTTCACATTAAGAGGCAGACACTAGAATCATGGTTCATGTATCTGATGCAGTGAAACACGAACTTAAATGAGTTATGATTCGAACAGTCGTTACTGATGATGCTGTCATTACCTTTTCGCTTCTCCGTGACATAGGAGAAGAAGAACTATGGATTGTGTTTGGAAGGGCAAAACACTTTGAATCAATATCAATTAATGACCTTTCAAATGCACTAGGCAATGAGTTATTACACACACTTATTGTGATCCATGCCTTTACCAGTTGTGATACAGTTCTATCTTTGCTTGAAAAGAAAAAAGACTGCTTGTGAGACATTGATGGCATTTGCAAATATGACTTTAACATAAAGAATTAAGATTGATCAACCAAAATCACCGGGATTTTACTATAAGATCGCACCACAAATTTAACAGATTGGGTTAACATTGTTAACGAAGCAAGAAAATAACTATTTGCGCAAAGGGAAGGTTAATTGAGGCTATTCCCTCAACTTGATCTAGTCTTTTCCAGCATGTAAAACATGCAATATACTAATGTAGGTATTTAGGGGGACGAGCGATTGGAATTGGCTGTTATGCTACCCAGTCCAAGCACTAATGGATGACGAAGGGACAAAGAAGATTTCTGTTTTTGAGGCCTCATTCATTTTTTCAGAAGCTTGTACATGTGAATGTAAAACGGATGATGTGAAAAATCGTGTCTTCTGTAGACTGCCTTGTGTGCATGAGGTGGTTATCTTTATAGCAGAATCTAAGAATTTGTTTTGAGTTAATGACTACAAAACTGATTTCAAAACTCAAATGGAACAAATTAATTTCTACTAGCTTTATGGCAAATAAACAGTTTTAAATTTTACACAATAACATCATCAATTATGAGATAAAATGACAGAAGATAATTTTAACAATATTCTAGTATGTAGCTATATATATATATATATGTAGTGATGCATTGTAAATATCTTAGGTAATTATACGTAAAACTAAGATTACTGTTTTCCGGGTGTACTTTTTATATATAAACTTATCTTATAGAGTATGTATACGAAGAGGGATAACTCTTAACAACCAGCTCAACTTTAGTACAGCTTTTGACTTCAAACTTACTACTGATTAGAAAAGTAAGGAGTCCTTGTATTCAGAAACCGGTATATATGTATAAGTTTTTTACTTTCTTACTTTATTCGGTATTTTACATTTTTTTGAGTATCAAAAATGGGCCTTTGAAGACGAAACGATCGGCTGGCATACAAACTTTTAATACTTTATTTTTTTGATACCTATAATGAGTTCATTATTGCAAATCCATATGTAGCAAATACTTGGAATATATTATTGACATTTTATTTTAACAATAACGATGCGTGTCTACATTTTTCAGCAGTCATTTACTATGTCCATACACGTGCAGCTTTTTTCACAAAATAATTTACGAGTCATTATCCTTCAGTGTAACTTAGATCGATCCTTATTTTTTGTATGAAAATTGTCGTTGGTCTCGCCGTACTTGATTTCATGATCTTTTTAACATATCTTACTGCTATGTCGAGTCTGATCAATACGGAAAGAATGTTTTTGAGGAAAAGGCACACACAGAGAGGACTAGCAGTTTTACTCAATCATTTGAAGCATCGGTATGTAAAGCTGAGAGGGTCGTCGTATTCAGTAAATAGTAAACGCCTCATTTTTCTCCATTACACAATTCGATTTTCGACCTGCCTCACTTTAACCTTCCTTGTTGATTGCATCCGCCCAAACTTTGAAATAATATTGCTTCAGATATTTCTGAACAATTTATTATATAAGTTCTGATCAGCTGCTGAAGTCTGATTTTGACAGTTTCCAAACACGGATATTTGTTCTCAATATATCCTCATCACAAATGTCACTATCGGAATCCCTTATGAAGGACAAAGATGGTGGTCGAGATAATTTGGGTGATCTCAATGATAAATCCTCGTCGCTTTCGGAATATTCACTCATATCGTCAGAACAAACAGATCCTGAAATAAAAATGAGATAACATGTTAAAAATCGTTTGTTAATCATTTTTTTTTTTGTTTACTATATCCAAAATTTAAAGTATGCATCCTATACACTACTAAATAAAGTATTCACATGTACAGTACGCATACGATTTAATGTTTTGATATTTTAAGAAATTAAAATGTTTATTTTAAAATTAAACAAAACAATTATATTCGCATCTAGATAGGCGTCTATTTTAATTGAAACAATAAGATTAAGTACGGTAAAGGTAGACGAGATTCAACACCAATGAGGTTACAACCAAACGAATAAATTTGTATTGAACATATTTAGTGCAACATAAGTTTTTCAACATACAATAGATGTACAGATGAATATACAAAATGTTAGGTTTATTTGAATATTCCATTACCTTCTAAACTTGATGATGAGCCCATTGTATCTTCGAATATAGGAGCACTTAGTCTTCGTGTAAATGTTTTCTGTTCTATTTGATTGGTAGAATTGTGAAGCGTATGACTACTCATACACCTTCTTTCGTGACCAGAAATAGTTCTAGCTTGCCGCTTATGTCCTTCCCGTTTAGATAATGTTTGTATGGTATCGTTTATATTAAGAAGTTGCTTCATCAATTTTACATCTTGGCTTCTAAGATCAAGCTGAAAATAATGTCAAAAAATAAAATTATATAAAACAAAAGGTATCATAAAAGAATAAATATATTTATATATAAGTAAAAAAAAAATATAAATGAGGGTGTCTTGTTTAAAGTTTAGGTATGAAACAAATACTATATGGCAAAGACTGTTTTCTTTTGTATAAATAACTGTCTATTGTAAACATGTAGAATAGAGAGTTTTTCTCATTGGCACTCATACCACTTCTTCTCATATAAATGTAGAAAAAGTTCCGGAATTAGGAGTATTTTTCCGAGTCTAAATACCGATATTGAATAATGAAAGTTTTTTGACAAAGGAATAATTTTGAAATAAAAATGAAAAATACCTTAGAAATATTAAAGAAAATCTTGGACGTATATATAACCAACAATCAAAAAATAATATCAACAATTTAAAATAAAATAATCGACAACTTACCAGTTCATTTCTTAATGTGTTCAAAGCTAACGTAATTCTATTATCCACACTATTCTGTTCCATGTTTACAATGTTCTACTATTAAATGATAATGTCAGTTCATTTCATCTCTTTTATACCTTTAACTGTTAACTATTTATCGGATCAGTAATTTCAAATTTACCACGCACCCTATAGGTTGTACGTTACCACCTCAGAGTCTTTCAAGTACGTTACACTTGACGGTGTCAATATTTTAATAGGATGTAGTACTCGGTTATTGTAGAGATCACGGTATGTTAAGGACTTTATATCTTATTAGACGGAAATTATCATTTATACAAATAAAAATATTCTTTATGAAAACAACATCTAGACAGTACATGTAGATTATATTTATTATGTCCTTATTGGAAAAGTCGACAACGTTTTAATACGATTTTAAAAAATTATAAAAATGTTAATTCTTTTAGGTTGACACTGCACCCAAGCATGTTAGCCTGTAAAATGACCTTAAACTTATTCACTTAATTTTCTAATATGTGTTCTGTTTTGAGTTTCTACAACTTTTTCACAATATGTTGACCAAAAAAAAAAGGCTTCTTAGTTATATATTGTATGAATCTTTTACTCCATGTTGAAGGTCGTTGTGAATGTGAGACAGCAGTACAATCGCTGTTCATTTACTTTTTGTGTATTTTGTGTATTATTGCCGTGCATGTCCTGATTTTGTGTCATGGATGAATACCCCATATCATTTTTCATTCAATTGTATTAGATAAACTCAAAATCAATGTATCATATAATAATCAATTAAACAAATTGTGAATACACGTACAAGTATGTTTTTTGCACAGACTATTTATTTACCTTGTTAATGCCCAGGTAAAAGCAATGACCACCTTTTTGTAAAGTAATTAATAGTTTAACTTATTACTTTTGACTTTCTTTTTTGTCAAAATATTATTAAATCGAATAATTTGCAATTTATGGACTATTTTATCCCTCTATTTCTTTTATAAAAATAGTTTGGGGCTTCCTTTTTCCTTTTTCCAAATGTATCAAAAAATTTATCACACTAAACAGCACATGCAGAATGATCAGTTATAGACTAATTTTCTTACTTAAGTTTTGATATTTGTTTTATTAAATCTTTTTCATGTAAAACCTTTCACGGCTACATATGTTAAGCCAACATAGGTTTATAGTTGTTCTTTTCCTTTTCTTTTGTGTGTGTGTGTGCGTGTGTGTGTTTGTGTGTGTGTGTGTGTGTTCATTTTTCTTTTCCTTACAACTTTTCCATGATACCTTTTTGTTAATAAAGGTGTATTGATAAAAAGTTAATGGGTATACTTAAATTCATTAAAAATAATATTTTACTTAATATATTAAATGTCATTACGGACTCACTATAGTGCTTAGTACTTATTTGTTAAATTCGTCGAAATCTTATTAATTGCCTTTCTTACTTTTAAAAAATAAAACAAAAAAGACAATGATTCTATGAAATCCTCGAATGAGTAATTCTATAAAATAAACACAATCACGTGCATGTGCTCCACCGCCTTGCATTACACTTCAATGACTTGATAAGTATTCCTTGTAATACGTAGTAGTGGTTATCCCGTGCTTGCTTTTTATACATGTACTCTGGTTTATTAACCACAGGTTATTTGTGGTTTTTAAGTTGCTCTAATATACAGACAATAGTAATGACATAATTCGTCAATGTAAGTATTTTTCTTGCTTAACTTGTAGTTTTATGTTGTATGGATGCTTCATACTCCTTTTCTCTCTTTCTATTCCCGTCTCCCTCATAAGTTTTTATAAAAATAAATTCTTGATTTACTGCATGTTAAGTAAAGACGACATACATATACCAATGGAATTTAAAAGGAAAGTAATTCAAATAAAATGTACACGTCTTAACATCAGGACTCTCTTACTTCCAACACTGAATACAATCATTTTCATCTTTAGTTATTATTCAAAGTCAACAAAAAAGCTTATTCACTTTAGACAGGAAAGCGGTTCAGAAGATAAACCAGTCTTATATGAGAAAAAATAAACATTATGGTTTGCTTGACATGTACTTTAAACATGCACGTATCAGGTTTGTCGAAGGTCAATGTTTGGACAGCCCTGAATAAAGGTAAAACATAAAAACGAAATCGAATATCAGTTTTGAGAATTTGGTGTTTTTAGAAGATCTTTGGCAGTCTCTGTTAAGTCATTCACAACGTTCTAGACTTATGGAGATTCAAAGCTTACATATATTGTATATATGTCTTTTGTTTAATATAAGTACTCTTAATTGGATCTTAGATGTCTTTTGAAATTTTGTTTGTTTTGACTTTTTTTCGTTGACCTATAAGATTTTTGTTTTTACCCATGAATCCCAAATTTCTATATAAAACAAGTTCAGTTTTGAATGATGTAATTGTGACCTTCTTACAGCAATGTGGTATTATTTTTGTCAACATGAATCTTGTAAATCACTTCAGTGCAAAATTGACATCCCGATCTGCAAAGAGATTTAACGTTTTAGAGACTTTCCGTAAAGTAACAAACTAGTAAAACATGTTAAACTAATGTTTTATGTGGGGAACAGTGTCCTTATTCGAAGACCTGCTAAGTAAACTCTTTCGATTTTGTTTGTCACAACATACAAACTTTTCAAATTTGTAGAAATTGTCTATTGCTCTAGCCATCTGCTGTTACAGTGATCGTTTTATAACAGTTATAAATAGCATAAAAATCTGTTAATCTATTAATATAGAAGACGTCTTTTTCCGAACGTTAAACTTTTTGTCTTAGCTATTCCTTTGTTAAGAAATTGAAAATGTATCTGTTCATTGATATTTATTTATTATTTTGTTTTAATCCTTTCTCTTAGCTCTTTTTAGAATGGCATTTTATGATATTCATGTATTCATTTATTGTGAGATGTTTTTTAATATTAATGGTGAGGGGTAAATAAACTATTTGTACTCCTACAGCTAAAAATGATCGTTAAATATTTTCTAAATGTGGAGAAATTGTCTCGCTCTAGCCATCTATAGTGGAATAGTGTTATTATAAATATCATCAAAATCTGCAACTCTATTAAGATTGAAGTCGTCTTTTTTTAAATCGTTAACCTTTTTTTGTCTTAGCTGTATACATTTTTGTAAGAAATTTGAAAATAAAAAAAGGTGTACATTGATTTTTTTATATATTTTTTTTAATCCCGTCTCATATAATTCATTTTATAATGACATTACTGTTTTGTATTATTTCATGTATTCATGTATTATGATTATGTTTTGTAATCATAATGGTGAGAGGTTAATAAACTATTTGTACTCCTACAGCTATAAATGATCGTTAGATATTTATAAACAACCACAGTAAACTAATACATTCATCTTTAATTATTTAGATGTTTGTAAAAAAAAGTATATCATTTAGAAGGACAACCTGCACTTTTAAATTTTAAATTGTACACAATCGTAATGACCACCCTAAGGCCCTTTTAAAATACAAAGATTGTCATTATCTTACGTGCCCTTGACTATAAATGGAACGTCTGTAGAACTAGAAATTCAAGGTTGAACTTTAATTTTCAAGTGAATAAAAGACCACATAATGTTTTCATTTTTCAAAGACATCAATTCCATTCTATGAATTAACTCAACAGATTCCATGATAATATGTATGTGTTACAATCAAGTTGAACATGAGTATGAATATTTGAATGAGATCGCATTGTTTAATGTTGATCACGAAAAAGCTGTTTGAAAATTGTGTTGGTTTATAGCTGGTTATATTTTTGCGCATTTATATTCGACTTATTTAACGGTTTTTTTTACCCGCTAAGCATGAACATGTAGATGGGAATTAATTTAACTGGTTCAACAAGACAAATGTTATTGTAGACCTATAAACATAACGAACATTTACATCGGTTTATATTCTTTTTTATCTTAAAGACAGCTTTTCGGGTTGTTTTTTTTTTTTTTTTTTAGTACAGCTGTTATAATTTACCACATAACAAATGTCGTGCACACGTGTTTTGTTTTTTTTTAATTTTGAAGGTCTTTTCCTATCTGAAATCATTAGATACACAATTTGACCAAAATAAATAATCTATCAAAGTAGTAATATTGTCGAAATGCACATTCTATATGTTATATCTTGTTTCTCTTTGTGAACTCCTTCAATATGCGTATTTCAAGTAAAATCCGACTTTGTCGTATTTGGTCGTCACCAGAACGACTAAGGAAATCGGGATAATAGTTGTGACTAAAGAAATAAGGTCATCTGTCACAGATATAGACAATAACTGTTTAGTGTCTTTATATATCAGCTGCTGTATTTATAAGAGGCTGCGAAACAGGTGTAAAGCGAGCTATAGCGAGCTATAACTCCTGTTTCAAGTCGAGTTTAAATAGAGCTGATATTTGAAGACACTAAACAGTTATTGTCTTTATCCTGCAATTAATTCTGTGTATTGTTTGTGAAAGACAGAAAACTCGCATTTATTAATTATATTTATTTTCGATTTAAAAACCTTTGACGCCCGCGTAGTAATATGCACACACTCAGCTGAAGAAGGGTTCGCATGAAAGAATCTCCAATGGTCAACAATAATACATTGCTCTAGGTGAATAATTATCTGTATTATTTTAACATAACAACTAATTTCAACAGTAAAATAAATTACAAAACATTGTCCGATTGTAGGATAAGTTGTGATATTCTATAACGATCAGTCAAAACGTATAAAGTCAGTAACAGTTCCTAACAGATTACTTAAACTGTTCTATTATAATTCGTTGGTTCTAAACCTTTCTTATAAGCAGTAGCCCTCAAACGTGTATAAAAAATCTAGAATGTATCCATAGTAAGCGGATGCGTTGACCGTGCGCACATTTTTAGAATGAAGCGCCTCCGGGTTCTATACAAAATGTACTTCGCTCAACGCTTTTACACCACAATGAATTTACAAAAAGAAGCATTCGTGTGACACGATCTTGATTATTTTTGAGGGTCAGTTATAAGTTTTAAAGAAAGCCAGTTGACACAAAAAGTGTTGTATTTGAAAGATTTTTTATGAGATACTTGAGACATGTGCAAACACTGACGCTTCCACTATATAAGGTTAGATAAGATTAGCTTTAATTCAATTGATGGAATATTTAGTTACTCTTTTGTACTAGGCTATTTGTCTCCTCACAATTACTATTGGCGTCCTCATAAAAAAAGTCAAGGATAATAAACACCGATGTTGTAAATGATACTTCGATTGAAAGTGAAACCACGTTTCCTACGCCAATAATAAATAATATACCTATATCTATATAAAAATTATCAAGTAGCTTTTCTTCCGTCTGGTACATTTTCATCTTGATTAAACTGCTAATGAAATATTAAACTTATATAAAAACGTGTGACAAGATCTTGATTAGTTATGAAGGTCAGTTATAAGTTGTAGAGAAAGCCAAATTACACCATTTAAAAAGTGTTGTTTTGAAAAATATTTGTGAGATATTTGAAACGAGTTCAAACACTGACGCTACCACTACAAAAGGTTAGATAATTTTAACTTTGATTAAATTGATAGAACATCGAGTTACTATATTGTAGGTTAATTGTCTCCTTATGAGTACTATTGGCGTCCTCATAAACAGTCATTTATAATGAACACCTAATGCACCCATGTTGTAGATAATACTTCGATTGAAAGTGAAACCACATTTCCTACGCCAAGGACAAATAATGTTTCATTTTAAATATCTGATGTCTGTCATAACTGATGCTTGCATGTAGTAATGAACAACAATATATTATTTTACAAATAGAATTACTTTTACCTACAAAGCATGTCGTTAAGACAATGAATGGGGTGTATTTAAAAAAAATATGTTGGAAATACGTCAAGACGACAGACGTTGTAGTATATACATGTCAGCAATAGCTTGTCATACGTTCGGGTATTCCAAATGATGATCATTATATCTCACGAAGAATACCAAAGCGTAATATTTTGTATTATGTCATTATGCCCACCAAAGTCACGAATTAAGTCAGCAGTTATCTTAAGTTATTAAAATCTTAAGACATTGGTATTTTGTATCTTTTGAAATTGCTAATTTCTTAAAAAGGAAATAAAACATTTTCAGTCATTTGGGGAATATTGTCGATGGAAGATCTATAAAAGTCTAAGTTATTTTTTTTCTATTTTGTAGACTCCGGGTGATTACGTGATTACATAATGTAATATTTTACGTATGCTTTGCCATTTTGTGTCGTTGGGTTGTTGTCGTATAGACGTACACCGCATATCTCTTTTATATGTCGTTATGTCGTTATATATTTTGACGATCACAATAAGGTTGCTAAAAACTAAACCTCGTAATAAATTTTGAGCTATATTAATGTAAAAATTATGAAAAAGGTATCATAAAAACAAACATATTTTCTTACGAAAATGTCTGAAAAATGTATTTGTATAAATTATTTTTATATTGTACTTTTTCGTTATTGTGAAAATAGAGTCAGCCGTTTGAGACATACGCTTCAACATATGGGGATAGCAATAGAAAAAAAAATAATAAATGAATGTTCGTAGCTGAATAAATTGTTACTGTGGGTTCCTGGTTCACATAGAGAAGATAGGCACTACATCAGGCTATCTAAGAATCTAACAAATAAAACTGGAAAGTGAAATATATCAAAATATTTATTACAAACCATGCAATCAGCTACCAAGAAAACTTTATTTATTCCAAACAAATGGATTTCTTACGTAACATTTGACATTCATAAAGGTTAGTGCATAAACATGAGAAAACCTGCGAACGTTATACTTTCTTTCCTACGTAATTTCATTCTTGGAAACAATTAGTAAAACTGTTTCTATTGAAGTAGATACTATTGTATGGTAGATCCAAATGAGGTTTTCTTCTGTGACTTTTGGTTGCAGTTTTATCTGAGTATTTCATTATTCGTTTCTATTGATATTGCAATGTGCTAAGTATAACTACATGTACCTTTAATCCAAAGTCAAAGAAAAAGAATTGAATAACTGAACTAAATCCAAAATAAAGGTTTATATAATGCATTAAATACCGGTCGTGTATTAACCTCTTGTTGTCTCTTAGGTTTTATGTGTCGCCGGGCTTTTCTTTTTCATTATATTTTTTCCATTGTAAGTTTTTGTGTTGGCCCGCGGAAAACAAAGGGGTCTCAATATAGATTAGTGAATACTTATTTGGGTCTTTATTCACAGGAAGTGGAACTGTGTTTGTATAAATAGCTTTTCTCTCTAAATTACAATTGTACGTGATTTTCTGAAAAACAAATAAAAGTTTTTATTGTGTCATTGATGTCTATATGTTTTTAATTTAATCCTATTACAACTGATTAATAGAATATAAGGTTAGAGCAGCAAACCGTAAAGTGCAGTGTTTTTATAAGGTAATATTGTCGCAGATCAAAATACTAGTTTTGCTAGGTTTGAAGTGTTTTTGTTTTGTGACCACAAAGTAAAGTAAGTTTCAATAGAATAATACAAACAAAAGTACAAGATGATAGAAAATCGTCTGTTTAAACAACTCTGCATATAGGGCTAAAGTTATGTCAACAAAAACTTTCAATAAATCAGACTAGATATAAAGTTACCACATAAAGACATGTAGTCAGCAGTGTTTCCTTTTGATTTATAACCAAATCTAGAGTGATACTTCCTCACGCATGCTTTGCATCAAAATTGAATTTCTTTGTTGTCGTATTAATACAGCAGATGATACTTGTTATTTACTTTATTTTCACGCAAACGACATATTGATAACCATAAGGATGTTTTCATTTACTTCCATTACCGGATTATAATAGTGTGTATCATGTTATATAGTGCGGTCGAAGTATAGAGAGACAGTTGCCTTTTTTGTTATTATTTGAAAACCCCAAAATTTAGAGTAGACGTACCAAATTAAACCGGTATAAAATCAGATCTCATTTTCTCTCTCATTGTAATGACAGTCATGAAATTTAAAAGATATAAGAATATTTTCTGAGATACAACGCAAAAAATTATAACACGATTTTGATTATGATACCTTAAAAATCTAACTAAGGAAGTCATCTATTTCGAAGTCTCCCTAATTCAAATTTTCAGAAAAACTAATTCAATCCGAAAAAGAATATCATTTACAGTAGCAAAAAATGAAATTGCATAGGCATACATAGATAAAAATCTAAACGTTAGTGACATCTTTAAGTCGTCATTCGGCAAATTTAGTATTATTTTGTTGAACGGGTCCATGCAACACAAGTAGAAAATTAATTGATCTCGAAACAAGTTAATAAATAGATCTAAATGAATGCTTACAAATTAGTGGAAGGAGGTCTATAGCAAAAAAATACTTATAGAAAAATGTAAAAAAGCAAAGGCTAACAGTAATTTGAAGAAAAACGTATTTGTATGCCAAATTTATGGGCATTAGGTTTTCTGATCTGTGCGTCCGTTCGTCCGCTCGTCCGTCCGTCCGTTCGTTCTAATTCTATTTACTGTAATTTTAAAATAATTATATCATTTGATTCATACTTCAGCCAACAAATTATACTTGGTTGATTGTACACTCGGGGTCTGTTAATCCACCATCAGCAAATCCGACCGAGCAGAAGTCAACACGTATGAAACAGTGTATATTATATTGGGTAAAATATATACTTATTATGTTTGTAACGTATAAAGCTATGTATATTCAGTATGTTAGCCTATGTGCTGGTGACTTTCGTGGTTTTTTGTAATTACTGCGTTTTTTGAATTACATGTACTGATGTACTGTGAGTATTTGAAAAGGAAAAACACATACATTTTTGTATTTTCAGTTATTCAACAATAAATTTTGTTTTTAGTACCCTATTACTTTGAATGATTAAGAAAATCTATGTTGATACACGTTATGTAAGAAGTAAAATCACAAAAATACTGAATTTCGAGGAAAATTCAAAACATAAAGTCCCTATTCAAATGACAAAATCAAAGGTTCAATCACATCAAACGAATTAATAACAACTGTCATATTCCTTAATTAGTATTTTTACCCATTACACATTAAGTCCAATTGATCATCAGAGACCTCCCTTTTTATCATTTGATTTTGATAAATTTTTACAGTTTAGTATACAGTTTACGTGGATAATCAAAAATGCGCGGTCGTTTTTTCTTATTTTATTACCGTTATCTTATGTTTTTAAGTTTCAACTTTGTTTTGTTTGAAGGATACTTACATTACTAAAATATTAGTGCGTCGGATTAAGCAACAGGTGTTTGTTGTACAGAAACAATATAGGTGTGCGAATATTTATATAGGTGTGCAATATTCATGATATTCGTTACGTTTAAAACATTTAAATCAAAGATTATTAAAGTGCCACTTTGGATTGGAAAGTAATTTTGCGTGAAGACAACACGACCTTCAGTATACCACCTTTTGACGTCAAACCATAATTGCATTTGCCATTCTGCTACAGATCAGTTGAACTTTTGGTGCATTTTTTTAGAAATATTTATACGAAATTCTGTGAATGTAACAAAAGCCGTCTTTCTTATTTTAATATAGTCGCATTTCATTTAAGATGCACTTATGTTACTGCACAGCAATTGATCAAACCTAATAGGTTGACCTTATGCTTAAAAACCCAAAGATTTTCAACACAATACAAAAATAACCATCACAACACAAATGCCAAAAAAGTAAACGAAGGATATCTACCAACAAAAAAAATAGCCTTATTTAGTATTAAATAAACTTTTAATGTATCTATCAAAAAGCTGACGATGCACAGCGGGTTCATGGCCACCTTGATTTCCAGATATGTAGTGATGACTAGAAAAGTACGTGTCAGAATAGCACAATATATCTCAAAACCGACGGAGAATTCTAATAATCCAAATAAGTCAAATACAAACAAGACAGAATTTATCAACTAAAGGCCGTTGTTCTCCATACTTGTCTTCATAATAATTTGAAAGACTGGTACTGTTTGTGAACTGCTGACCACACAGGATTATCATGAACTCAGTAGTCAGTGCTTCGGTTCTGACATAATTTAAAATATGTCTCCCCACACTTACCTTTGACAAATTTATATAATTACTAAGAAACTAAGTCAGTGTAACCTTATATATTTTTTGCTATCTTATTTGTATGGTTCAATTGGTCATTTGCTACCAACGATTCTGCCTATTCATACATCCCTGGCTTCCCAATGTTGGTAAATCCAGAAAAGCGCTTCTACAGAAATGTATTTTCTAAGTGTTATATTGAATCCGAATAGATAGTTAATATCCTGGTATCTAACTAAAATACTTCTCACTGCAGACCTTATATAAGTTTTAATGAAAACCCATAAGTTTACATAAGGGATTCCTAGGCGGGCTTTGTATCAAATCTACACAATGGCGACCTTCCAATGACCAACAAAACATAGTTAGTTTTTTTAAAACCAGGTTATTAGATACAAACAAGGTATTAAATAAAACTGGAAATCGACATCAAGTTTAAAAACCTGTTTTACTCATTACCGCTTTATTTCATGATGTTTTACAGTAGAAAAGCAAGAAACTGCTGGTTACTGTTATGTCAATTTATGAATAGTATGTATGTACTACTAAAGTACTGTGTTTTTCCTTCAGTCTTTTATACACTTAAAGGAATACAATTTAACGACAACACCTTGTGCCATTCCAAAATAGTTTTTGACCAAGTTGAAAAACAGAAAATCTGGAATTATATCTCCTCAGGCAGTAAGTTGGCTTATATCTTTTTTCTGCTATAATTGGATAGGTGCCTCTACTCACTCAGAATTTAAGTTTAATGTATGTTTAGATCAATTGATGTAATGACAATATATCAAATTTACATTGTACTTATATATTATGACTTTTTTAAGGATTGAAAAAATTTTAAACGATATTCAACTTTTAAATTTCTTTGCTGTAGATTAACCATTTACCAAAAAGTGAATGTCATTTCCTTAGTTTGCGTGCTACAGTATTTTATTGTTATTTGATATGTCTAACTTGAAATGGTTTGTGTGCTAAAAATGCATGTCATTGCACTTGAAAGATATAATATTGATGGTCAAGTCTTGTCATTATATTCCTTTTGATTTTATGCTGAAATATTTCAAGGGTTTTAAATCAAATTGAAATCGATTGACGCTACGTTATACTTAATTCTCA